>NC_080787.1:38293295-38907295 GCF_028018385.1 Neofelis nebulosa
TAAAAATTCAAGGAAGTTTGTCATTCCTTGTCCCCAGTCTCCCAGTTCCCCTGCCAGAGGCAACCGGTTTTGCCAGTTGCATGTGGAACTTTCCAGACAAACATTAATACCCTTGTACGTGCACGTGCTGGTGTGGGTCCCTTTGTTATACAAACGGGAGCAAACTGTTCACACTGGCCTAGGCCTTGTTTTAAAAAATTTTTTGTTTTTATTAAATATTGAGCAGATACAAAAATAGCAGTTATACAATAATATATAAATTAAAAAATCCACCGCAAGATAAGCCGCCTGGTAACTGCCACCTGCCCTAGACAAAGAAGCAGAACTTCTAACATCTCTGTGGCCATTCCCACCCCGCCTTCTCTTTCCCCAAATACTACTCTGAATGTTATACTTGTCATGCCCTTTTTTTCCCCCTTTATAGTCCTGCCATATGTTTAAATCAGCACACTATTGATTTGTTTGTTTATGTGTTCATTCATTTGATTTTTTTTTTCTTGAGAGAGAGAGAGAGTGAGCAGGGGAGAAGAGAGAGAGGGAGAGAATCTTAAGCTGAGCATGGAGCCCAACTTGGGGTGTGATCCCACAACCCATGACCCAAGCTGAAATCAAGGGTCGGATGCTCAACTGACTGAGCCACCCAGGCACCCCAGCACACGATAAATATTGTGTAGTGACTCACCTTTTTGATTTTGAAGAGAAGGAAGTATATTGCATGCAGCCTTACACAACTTGCTTTGATACCATCCATGACTATGATTCTGAGATTCAGTTATGCTGATATGCATGGCTGTTGGTTCATTTTCTTCATTTCTAAAAATTTTTTCGGGGTGCCTGGGTGGCTCAGTCGGTTAAGCGTCCGACTTCAGCTCAGGTCATGATCTCGCTCTCCATGAGTTCGAGCCCCGCGTCGGGCTCTGTGCTGACGGCTCAGAGCCTGGAGCCTGCTTCCGATTCTGTGTCTCCCTCTCTCTCTGCCCCTCCCCCGTTCATGCTCTGTCTCTCTCTGTCTCAAAAATAAATAAATGTTTAAAAAAAAATCTTAAAATTTTTTTTAATGTTTATTCATTTTTTTTGAGAGAGAGAGAGAGACAGCATGAATAGGAGAGGGGCAGAGAGAGAAGGAGACGCAGAATCCAAAGCTGGCTCCAGACTCTGACCTGTCAGCACAGAGCCCGACACGGGGCTCGAATCCACGAACCGTGAGATTGTCACCCGAGCTGAAGTCGGACGCTTAACTGACTGAGCCCACCCAGGTGCCCCTGCAAGCCGGTTCATTTTCACTCTGTATGAATTCCATTGTGTTCAGATAATGGCATTAAGTTTTCATTGTACTATTTAAGACATTTGGGTTGCTTCCAATTTTTTGCTTCTAGGAACAGTACTGGTGTGAATGTTGTTTATTGTTTCTTTTTTGGTGTGTGTTTGGGGACCTTGCTGGGGACTTGGGTACAGATCTTCCTTGGGCAATTTGCGGGATCCTAGGGAATGCACCTTGTCAACTTCAGCAGATAATGCCAAGCTGTCTTCCAGAGTGGTTGTATCAATTCACACACTTGCCAACATGCTTAAGAATTCCCTTTGCCCCACTTCCCCGCCAACACTTGGAATTAACAGTTTTGAAAAATTTCCAGACTGATAACGTGTAAAATTATCACTCAGCATGCTTTAAAATTTTATTTCCCTGGGGCACCTGGGTGGCTCAGTCGGTTAAGCACCCAACTCTTGATTTTGGCTCAGGTCGTGATCTTCCGGTTGGTGAGATCGAGGCCCATGCAGGGTTCTGCACTGACAGCAACAGAGCTTGCTTGGGATTCTCTTTCCTTCTCTCTCTGCCCCCCACCTCCTCCTCTTTCTCTCTCTCTCTCTCAAGATAAATAAACAAACTTAAAAAAGATTTCTTTTCCTGATTATGCACATCGCATTTTTTTTTTTTAACGTTTATTTATTTTTGAGACAGAGAGAGACAGAGCATGAACGGGGGAGGGGCAGAGAGAGAGGGAGACACAGAATCGGAAGCAGGCTCCAGGCTCTGAGCCATCAGCCCAGAGCCCGACACGGGGCTCGAACCCACGGACCGCGAGATCGTGACCTGAGCCGAAGTCGGACGCTTAACCGACTGAGCCACCCAGGCGCCCCATTATGCACATCGCATTTTTTATTTAAAATATATTTTGGTGATTGTTCCATATCAGAGCAATGAGAACTTCTTCCTCCTTTCTTGGGCTGGAGAGTGACCTATCAGATGAAAATCTGACTGATGTGACCAATTCCTTATTGATACACACGGAGTTGGCCCCAGTGTTTCCCAGACAATTCTGCAATGAATACGTGTATGTTGGTGGTAAAGTGTATCTGTTCGCGGAGGAGTCTGTGTACTTTTCTTACACAGGAACATCCTGAAATGTTTAGATGAAAATGGAAGACCGTTTTTGCTCACCTCTGGCACTGTGCCTATTTCCAGAAAACTCCCTTCATTCCCTGAGTTCCCCAAGGTGGGAGCCGCATATGCCCTGTCGTGTTTCATTGCACTGTCTTTTTCCTCAGATGATGATGTTCATCTTCCCCCGCCCCACCCCCCGCGCCCCATCCTTCCCTCTGCACCAACCCAGAACCATCTTGTTGGCGTCTACACCGCCACCCCCCACCACCAGAGAGATCACTCAGGGACAGTCCCTGCCCCAGCATCTCCTTCTTATGACCATCCCTGTCTCAGAATTAGTATTCCTTGAGGGGCTGGACTTGGCTCGGCCCTGATGGAGAAGAATAGAAACTAAGGGAGTATATAGTCTCAAAGGGGTCAGGGCAGCACATACACAGAAACAACCGGAGGGGCTAGGATGGATTCCAATCCAACACCCATCAGCTATGATACCCTGAACAAACCCCCATGTTCCTGAAGCTCACTTCTTTATAGAACGGGGACAGTAACATGTCTCTGGGGCTCAGGGCACCGTGGGGCTGATGTTTACAAAGCATCCCACGTTCAGGCCCTTGTGAGTCATAGCTCTCTTTGTTACCGAGGATACTTCTAATTCAAGGAAGCCACGGTGGTGCTATTTTAGATGCAAATTCTGAGTCTGAAAGTACCTGGAGGAAGGGGGAAATCAGAGGGCCTTCCTGGAGGAGGAGATATTTGTGCTGGATCCATCAAGACAGGCATCATTTAGACAAGTGGGGAAACCTCCCTTGAGGACGAGATCCTTGAAATCCGAAGCGTGGAGAGTGACGGTGGAAAATGCTTGAGGAGGGGTGAGTGATCTGGGGAGAGACATGGAGTGTAAAAGGTGTGGGACCGAGTGCTGGAGATGTGGCTGGATCTCCATCTTGGAGGCCTCAGTGGGCAAGCGAGGTCCTAGGGAGGACTCAGGAATCTGAGGTGTACCTACTATTCAGACGCACGCTGTCATGTTTGAGAATTGCTGTTTTCAACAGAGTGAGGGGCTGCAGAGCAGCGTGAAGGGGTGTGGGGCTCAGTAGAGCTGATCCCTGTTACCAGAGAGCCCAGCAGCCTATCTGCAGGGTTTTTCTCTGGGAGGAAGAATTGTATTGCATTTGACTCAGGACACTCCCCTCGCCCCCCAGCCCCACACACCCTCTGCTTGGACCTGGTAGCCCGGATGCACAGGGACTCCCTGGGGCTGGGTGCCTGGGGCATTGCATGTACCCTCCAGAAAGTCTGGAAGCTGATCTGGAGAGTGGGAAGCCCTGGCTGGTGAACCGGCTACAGCAACCATTTTCCGTCTGAGTGCTTCAAACTCAGCCTCAGTCTCCCGAGTCCAGGTGGGTTACACCAGGAGGTGTTACCACATTACTATGCCCCTTTCATGCAGGAACGGAGCCTCAAAGAGGTCGAGCGGCTCATGCAAGCTCCCACAACTGGGAAGTGGTGAAGTTAGGATTCACGCCCGGCTCCCTGATTCCACAGCCCACACAGTGTTCCTCGCCCCACCCCCTCCCCTGTACATACTGCATTTACAGGGCCTCCAAAATCAAAAAGGGCAGACGGATATACGGTGATACTCCTCTTCCTACCCTTCCTAGAGACAACTAATGGGACTATGGGACTCGTTTCTTATAACTAGCTTTAGCATCTTCTGTGCCTATATAAATAAAAATATTCCATAGATACTCTCCCCTGCTTCTTTGAACAAAAAATGGTAGCATCCTACATACTGCTTTGCACCTAGTTTTTTTTTTTTTTTCCTTAGTATTCTCAGCAGTCTTTCTACGTCAGTTCACGGAGAACTTTTCTTTTCTTTTCTTTTTTCTTTTCTTTTTTTTCCCTTTCCTTTCCTTTCCATAGGCTCCATGCCCAACATGGGGCTTGAACTCACGTCCCTGAGATCAAGAGTCACATGCTCCACCGACTGAGCCAGCCAGGCACCCCTCCTTATCCTGCTTTATAGCCCATATATACAACCCCTGCTCATTTTGGTGGGTATTCAGGGGGCTTCTGAACTCATGCTGCTCTAAACCATTCTGCAGTGAACAGCCTTGAGCTCAGGTCATTTTCCATGAGCAGGAATATCTTTTGGGAGGAGCTCTTGGATGAGAATTACTGACTACACTCAGTACCACCATTGTATTCTCCCCAATTCTGCTCATAGGCTTAACAATAAAAACACTTCCTCCTGTAACCTGACCCCTCTAGCATTTTCTCCCATAGACTCTGGCTATCTTTTGGGTGCTTCTTGGCAGGGGAAATTCCATGGGCCAAATTCTGAATCTCTGTGCTCAGCGCGCAGGAGGCAGGCACAGTGAGCCACACACACTCCTCCAGAGAGTCACCACTTACCTTCGTGGAATCTTTCCTCAAAGGGGGATGATCGCTCCCTTTTGCAGGTGGGCAAGCTGAGGCTCAGAGACACCAGGCGTGCCCTTGGGTGCACTCAGCTGGGGCCTCGGAGGCTGAGGAGGAACTAAATCCCAGGGCTCCTCAAGCCCAGCGGACTCCCTGACCTTGGCCCACACTGCCTCCCAGCGGCTCTCAATGAGTGGAGGAAGGACCCATGTCTCAGCTCTGATCTCTGGCTGGTTTTCCATGCAGAGAAATAGGAAGGATGCGGGGCCTTCCAGGCCTGCTTTTATTTGCTTGTTTATTTGCCAACAGAGATGAGAAAGAGTAGAATATCTAGCCAACATTTCTTTTAGTCCTCCCACACTCCAGGCTAATCTCTCTGCATATATCCTCTCAGAGGCGGAAGGGGTAGGTGCTGTTATGACCCCCGCTGTCCGATCCGGTGAACTGAGGACGAGTGAGGAGCGGGGCTGGGATTAACACCAGGCAGAACCCAAATTCTTCACTCCCCTACACCAGGGCCTCTCAGTCAACGGGTTCCCATAGATGACACTCCTAAATTATCATTATAATTGCATTATTGCATTACTGCATTATTGCATCATTGCATCATTGCATTATTGCAAATTTCTGTTGGAATGGTGGCTGCCTCCTTGGTATTTCAGGAGAAGCAAGAAGACCCCTCACACCTGAAAAACAAAACATCTTCCCATCAGCTTAGGGCTGCGCGTAGAGCTCCGTCTCTTAAGGCTGACAACTTGGATCCTGGACAAAACAAGACTCTCCCAGGTACTTCCCCACCCTTTAATGCTCAGGACTGCCTTTCGTGACAGAAACAGCTCTCTCCCTTCCTGTAGGTCTTATAAAAGCAACAGAGGACTTCCCGAAATGTAACATTAAATTGCACTGGTAAATATGTCCTTATAAGCTCCGCCACTCACCGCTGTCAGTTTAATGGATTACCTGAGGGTCTTAGCTCCCCGCTTACTGTCCTCTCTCCACTGGTCCTGCCACCGTGCTCGGTGCTTTCGTCTGTCATCCACTGATGTCCTGGCCTCCCCGTTCCCTGATTTCCTCTCCTGCAATGGCTCAGCTACTCAGCCCCACGGTCAAGCCCTGGGCCCTCCGAAGATCCCATGTTCAAATTTCTTCCTAGCTCCTTCTTTCAAGCCTTCGGCTCGACGGGCCCCACAGTCACTGACTCACTACCTTTTCACTGTCCCCTCCAAGCCCCGCCTCCCCTCCTTTCCCAGCCTCAACTCCCCAGTTAGTCACTACGGCTTTTTCTTTCTTGCCTACACCTCTCACATCTCAAGCTTGCTAGATCCTAGTCACTCTGCAAAATCCCCACCCAGTTAAATCCAGGTCTCCTGCCCCATGGTCCTGGGTTCTCTGCTACTGCTATGTCACATGCAGTCACTTGCCCAACTGTCCTTACCCCTAAAAGAGGCAGAGAAAATGTTTTGTCTATGCCACACTCAGGGCTCAGATGAAAAATGCTGTCTGTGGGGGCGCTTGGGTGGCTCAGTTGGTTAAGCATCTGACTTCGGCTCAGGTCATGATCTCACGGTCCGTGAGTTCGAGCCCCACATCGGGCTCTGTGCTGACAGCTCGGAGCCTGGAGCCTGCTTCAGATTCTGTGTCTCCCTCGCTCTGACCCTCCCCTGTTCATGCTCTGTCTCTCTCTGTCTCAAAAATAAACATTAAAAAAAAAAAAAAAGAAAAAGAAAAAAAAAGAAAAAGGCTGTCTGTGGAAGAGACTGAAGGGTCCTACGGGCCTCCATCAAATGTGAACACAATGCTCCCTGTGGGGCAGACTCGCGGTCCTTGGCTCTCAGGCCACATTCTCTCATCTCACCCCCACAACCGCCCCCCCCCAGGTAGGCACTATCATAATATACCCCCATTGCATGGAGAGGGAGACTGAGACGCAAGGAGGTTACACAGCAACACACAGACTTGGGAAGTGTCAGAGCCTAAATCCAAACCCTTGTGTGATTCAAGAGCCTATGCCCATAACCTTCACTCTCTAGGGTCTTAAATGTCACAGCCAAATGACTTTTCAATTCCAGCAAACTCTTCCCCCAACAGTTGTGAGTCCTGTCGGCAAAAGGAACTTGACCTTCCTGAAACAGGGCGTGGTGCGGGTAACACGGGCATTGCTGGTTAGGTCACCTGCCGGCTGCACTTTCAGCCCTGAGTCAGAAGGGGAAGTAGACCAGGAAAGGGGACCGACACCTACCTTGTGCCATTTTGTGCCGGGGCCTTTCTGTACACGAGCCCCACTTGGTGGGTTCCCACAGCTAGTCCGTGGTGGAAGGGGGATTTGAATCAGATACATTCTACTCTATCGAGAGGCTTCCCAAGGCTGTGTGATAGACAGGACGTATTTACACACCCCAAGGAAGGCATTTCTGGGCCATGAGCTTGGAGTCTGAAGTGACCTCGGGAAGTCCCAGCTGAAGCTCTGAACTTCTCCTTTCTCTTACGACTTGAGAAACAGAAAACAGTGTGCAGACTGGAGTCTCAGATGGGTCACTGATACCTTTCCACTGAGATGGGTAAAGGAGTTTGGACCAACTCATCACCAGGTTTTGACTCCAAAAAGGAAACAACTTGTTCTGATTTGCCCAACCCTAAGTCCAATAGTTATTTTTTTAACTGAATTGTCAACGGGATCCCAAGTTTGGCAGTTCATCTTTTTAAAGATCAGTGAATCCGTGAGATTTCTAAATAGAGGCAATGCACTGTGGTAGAGGGAACCTGCGAGTCAGGTCAGGACTCCTGGGGCCTGGACCCGGCTCTGCCCTGGGCTTGCTGGGTGACCTTGAGCAGGTTACCTGCCATCTCTGGGCTTTGGCACCATGAAAATAAAGGGCTTAGTTCTAATGAGCTCTCCAGTGCCCTCTAGACCTAAAGCTCTAGGGTAGGAACACGGGCTCTAGACTCAAGACACTGGAGTTCAAGCCCCTGTGTTATCACTTATTAGCTGGTAAGTGAACAGGTTGGACGGGTTGTTTAACTACCCTGGGATACAATTGCTTCACATGTAAAACAGATTGATCAGAACTTTGTCATGAGGTTGCAAAGACTGAATTAGAAAATTCATGTAACCCGTTTGGCCTAGGGGCCGGCGTGAACAGAAGATGCACTCAGGCTGGTTTGGCACAACAATGATGAGTTTCTTTCTGGGTGGTGAAAAATCAACAAAGAGCCAGATTATGAAAATCTGAACTTCCACCAATAAACATTTGTTGAGCACAGATTTTGCACTGGTGGTGAACCCTTTCGGGTTTTTCCCCGCATGGTTCCCAGCCCCTTCTTTGCCACATCCAACCACAGAGACTGGAAATCTAGGGACTCTTTATCTCGGCCTTCCTTGAGGCTTGGGGTGGCCATGTGATCCATGGTTTGCTGTGAGACATCCGCTCCTGGGTGGCTTCTGGGAAAGCTTTTGTGCCTTGAGATAAAGGACAGTCACCGGAGGAGAGTCCCCTCCTACCCCCCCCCCCCCACTTCTATGTTTTCTCACCTTAACTGTGAATACATTACGCGGAGCAGTGGCAGCGGTCTTGTGACCCTGAGGCACAGTCACAAGGAGAAAAAGCCAATAAGCCGAGCATGTCCTGGCATAAGGCTGGAAAGATCTTGGGTGCAGAGAAACCAACCACCGCAGCTGCTGGCTGTTAGACTCGTCACTGTGTGAACGCACGAGCGCTGTTTATTTAAGCTGCTGTCAGCGGGGCTTCCTGTTCCTTATAGCTGAGCCCAACCTATCTCATATATCATTCAGCAAACATTTATTAAGTTTCGACTAGCTCTAGGCGCCATTCGAGGTATTAGGTTTACAGGGAGGGAGAAGACCTCTTTAGGGTTTTACAGCCTATTCGAGCAGACAGCCAAATTTTTTGACTGTTTATTTTTAATGCAATAAAAATGTAAGAGGTGGTACAGTGGGAGTCTTTATATGTTAGCATGAGGGCATGGCGGAAGAACTTGCTTCCTTTCTAGACTGTAAATGCTTTTGGAACAGATGCAGTACTTTGTGTTTCTTCCCAACGCACCTCCAGCACCTTCCCTAGTATGTAATCAATGCTCAATAAATATTTGCTGAATGTGGTAACTGGTAGTGTTATTTACCCTGCACAGAGGATGATCTCACTTTTATCCCCTTTTGAAGTTGGGTGTGGCTGTACGACCTGCTTTAGCCAATAAAATGTGAGCAGAATTGATACATGTTGATTGTAGGCAGAAGCAGGTGAGAGCTGGTATGGATCTCTGTGCTCTATTCCACCCCCCCCCCCCTTGCTGCCCATGGCCATTGAAAATTAACCTGATTCATCAATGGATGAATCTTTAACTGAATGAATGAATGAATGAATGAATGAATGATGGCAGTGTTGGAAATGGGTTAAAGGGGTGGGAGACCCAGGCAGGGATTTTGAGACAGATACTATTGAGTCCCTGCCCTCATAGAAGCTACCTCTTCAGCCTACTCTCTTCCAAACTCACTGTAGAGTTTGAAAATGCCACATGTGGGGCGCCTGGGTGGCTCAGCCAGTTAAGCGTCCAAATTTGGCTCAGGTCATGATGTCGCGGCTTGTGAATTCGAACCCTGCGTTGGGCTCTGTGCTGACAGCTCAGAGCCTGGAGCCTGCTTCGGATTCTGTCTGTCTGTCTCTGTCTTCCTACTCCCCACCATCCCCCCCCTCCCCCCAGCGCTCTGTTTCTCTCTCTCTCTCTCTTTCTCTCTCTCTCACTCTCTCAAAAATAAATAAAGATTAAAAAAATTTTTTTAATGGGGAGCCTAGGTGACTCAGTCGGTTGAGTGTCCGACTTCAGCTCAGGTTATGATCTCGCAGTTTATGGGTTCGAGCCCCGCGACGAGCTCTGTGCTGACAGCTCGGAGCCTGGAGCCTGCTTTGGATTCTGTGTCTGCCCGCCCCCCCCCCCACCCCGCCCCCCCCACCTCGCCCCACCCCCCACCTCTCTCACTGCCCCTCCCCAGCTCCTGCTCTGTCTCTCAAAAATGAATAAACATTAAAAAAAAAAAAAAAGATGAAAATGGCACATGATGGCCTTCCCAGCCTCCCCTGCAGCTGAGGCATGGATGTGTGACCCAACGCTGGCCAGTGGACCCTGAGGGAGCGTCTTCTGGAGGGCTTTCTGGAAAGGGGTTTTCTCCCAAACAAAAAGAACAGACTTTCCTCATGATTTAAGCCACTCTGCATTGCGTTTTCTGTTACTTGCAGCCAAAAGCAAACTAAATGATACAGCACTGTTAGCCACAGGACTGCAGGAGTCCACCTGAGAGATTTAAGGAGGCACTGGGTGCAGGCCTTGGTTGAAGGAATAGAAAGAGAGCTCAGGGAAGCTAGGAGGTAGAATCAATAGGACTCAGTGATTGGGTGCTGGGGTTGGGCTGCAGGCTGTGCGAAATAAAAGGAGTCTGAAAACCCAGTGGCTGATGTCAAGGATCCCAGTGGAGGAGACACGTGCTGTGTGCTGAAGGCGTTGTGAATATACTTTGAATGTAAGCATCATTTAAAATATGGCTACTTGGGGGCGCCTGGGTGGCTCGGTCGGTTAAGCGTCCAACTTCGGCTCAGGTCGTGATCCCACGGTCCGTGAGTTCGAGCCCCGCATCGGGCTCTGTGCTGACAGCTCAGAGCCTGAAGCCTGTTTCAGATTCTGTGTCTCCCTCTCTCTGACCCTCCCCGTTCATGCTCTGTCTCTCTCTGTCTCAAAAATAAATAAACGTTAAAAAAAATTAAAAAATAAAATAAAATATGGCTACTTGGGTGGGAGGGAGGGGAAAGTGGGTGACGGGCATTGAGCATAAAAAAATCAAAATAAATAAATAAATAAATAAATAAATAAATAAATAAAATGTGGCTACTTAGCATCATTAGGTGGATACACGGTAGGTCATTTAACTATTCTCTTACTCTCAGTTGTTATGAATTTCCAATGCTTGAATATTCAACATAGCGCTGTGGTGAGTTCTTCCGGCCAGAGTTTTTCCTCTGACTTAAGATTATGAGGATAAGTTTCCAGAGATGGAATAACTCATTCAAAGAAGTGAGTTGGAAGCAGTGGACCTCACCCAAGACACAACTGCTATGATTTTTGGTAAATAGCCAAATTGCTTTCCAAAATGGTGCTATGATTCTGAATAGTCAAATTGCTTTTGCAAATTGGTAGAACCAAAATGCTTCTATGATTGCATGAGAGAATGTGTTTAATGTTAAAGTTGCGAGAATGGATTGCCTGACTCAGGAAGAAGAACTTAGTATGTGTGGTGGCTATTTTCACCTTGGAAGCTGAGCCCTCGCCACTGTTTTTTTCATCTTAGGATCCTTACAGTCAGGGTATGCTGCTCTGATCCTGAGTTCATCTGGTCTGGATACGGGACTTACGTTGTAAATATTGCTAACTGAGCTAGAAGGCAAAATATTTCCTCTAAAAAACAAAACCGCGGGCGCCTGGGTGGCTCAGTCAGTTAAGCATCTGACTTCAGCTGAGGTCATGATCTCACGGTCCGTGGGTTTGAGCCCCGCGTCGTGCTTTGGGCTGACAGCTCAGAGCCTGGAGCCCGCTTCAGATTCTGTGTCTCCCTCTGTCTCTCCCCCTCCTCTGCTCGTGCTCTGTCCCTCTCTCTCTCTCAAAAATAAATAAACATTAAAAAATTAAAAACAAACAAACAAACAAAATCGCACCCCTTGGTCAAACAGCTAAACAAAGTAACCATTAAATAGCCAAGCAAATAATCCAACATCATCAATTGTTAAAAAACAAAGCAAAACAAAACAAAAACCTCTGAGGTGTAAACAATACTGAAGTCTCATGAGAAATAAGTGCTTCTGTTCTTTTCTCACAAATCCTGAATTATTTTCAATCACAGCTTAATAACATCTTGGCCTTGATCCTCTAATTGATTAGAACGGGCCATTCCAACTGGAGTGGAGTTTAAAAGTCCTTGCTAGGCTGGTGTAAGCACCCGTCTGGCTTTCTAGACCTGGAATCTGTTACCCTGGCTATTCAGCCTTGGGCTCAAGAACCCCCACGGGGGCTTGAGTCCTCTCTGAAGCCTGGCTAAGCAGACAGGTTGAACTGTGAACTGGGTTGTCGTATTTTTCCTCCTAAGGGGCAGGACAGCCCTGGGCATTGAGAGAGGAGTACCATCGTAGCAGAGACTGGAAGGGATGTCCGAAGGGGTGGAAGGGACTGACCACCCAGTCTAGTTGGACATCAAATGTCTGCATTATCAAAAACCCTGACAGAATCTGAATAATGAATTGGCCACCTTTACCCCCAGGATAGGACTAGTGAAACTCAATATAATAAATATCACTTTATTACTCTGAGCCTCATTTTCTTTTCTGTAAACGGGGGTTTAAAAAAACCTCCAACTCAGTATTGATGTGAAAGCCAAATGAGATGATTATCTGAAGGTCTCTGAAAGCAGATTAAGAAATTAACTAATTACTATGTTTTGTTTCCATTAATGATAACGCAGCTAACATCTATACTGCAACATGTTGTCTGTAGTAGTTCTCAAACTTCGGTGTGTGTATGAATCATCTGGAAGTCTTGTTTAAATGCAGATCTTAGGGGCGCCTGTGGGGCTCAGGCCATCCGACTCTTGATTTCAGCTCAGGTCATGATCTCAGGGTCGTGGGATGGAGCCCTGTGTCACGCTCCAGCCTGAGCATGGAGCCTGCTTAGGATTCTCTCCCTCTCCCTCTGCTTTTCTCCCCTGCTGTGCTCTCTTTCTGAAAAATAAAAATAATAAAAAATAAATGCCGATCTTCGATTCAGTGAGTCTGGGGTATGAGATGCCGCTGCTGCTGCTGGTTCACACCCCGCATTTTCAGTAACGAGGGTTTGCGGTGATTTGCAAACGTGGCATTTTCTAATAGAACATTCCAGACAGGCATGCCTGGGTGGCTCAGTCGGTTAAGCGTCCAACTTCGGCTCAGATCATGATCTCACGGTTGGTGGATTTGAGCTCCCGTCAGGCTCTGTGCTGACAGCTCAGAGCCTGGAGCCTGATTCAGATCGCATGTCTCCCTCTCCCTCTGCCCCTCCCCCACTTGCACTCTGTCTCTCAAAAATAAATATACATTTAAAATTTTTTGAAAAAAAGAAGAAGAAGAAGATTCCGGGCAGGCTTCAAAATCCTCAGTTTGGACAGTTGTTATGTATTCCCCTTTTTTGTATGATCAAAACAGCCTGTGGCCTTTAACTTCCTACAGGTGATATAATTGAATGGCACAGATTTAGAAGGTAGAAACTAGGGCCGACACAGGACTCACCTAAGTGTGCTTGACATTTCCATAGGTATTAGTTAAAAAAAGATGTGGTCGGGGCGCCTGGGTGGCGCAGTCGGTTAAGCGTCCGACTTCAGCCAGGTCACGATCTCGCGGTCTGTGAGTTCGAGCCCCCGTCAGGCTCTGGGCTGATGGCTCGGAGCCTGGAGCCTGTTTCCGATTCTGTGTCTCCCTCTCTCTCTGCCCCTCCCCCGTTCATGCTCTGTCTCTCTCTGTCCCAAAAATAAATAAAAAACGTTGAAAAAAAAATTAAAAAAAAAAAAGATGTGGTCACAGAAATTTGGTCAACCTTGGGTTAAGCAAAATTAAGCCAAGTTCTTCACTATGGTGTTACAACTTATAGTGCTTTCTTTCTCGTCTAAGTAACATAAAACCCAAATAGAAATTGCTTGTATAAGCACTTTTTATTTTTCTCCCAATGCGAGAAATCAGGGAAGGTCCCAGGATGGTTAATCCAGTGGCTGACTGATATCATTAAGGACCCAGGTCCCATCCATCTTCTTGCTCTGCCTCGTGTGGCGCACGGGCCCCATCCTTGCGCTAGCTATCCTCACAACTAGAAGGTGACAGTGGTAAAAGAATCATCACCTCTTGATGCTGGCCAAAGGCAAAAACTGGGCTATTTCTTCTTCTGGTCTTTTTCCTTTGGGGTATTTTTCAGTTCTAGAATTTCCATTATGGTCTTTCTATAGTTTCTGTTTCTCTGCCGAGATTTCTAATTTTTCATTTATTGCCGGTCCTTTCCTTTATTTTCTTTTATGTTCTTGGGCGTAGTTATAATCGCTGCTTTACAATGCTCATCTGCTAATTCTAACATCTTGGTCATCTGGAGGTTGGTCTCCATTCATTGAGTTTTCTCTGTCAATATGGGCCGCGTTTTCCTGCTTATTCTAACGTCAAGTAACTTTGGATTGTATCCTGAACATTGCAAACGATACGATGTAGACTCCCGATTCCTGTCGTTCTTCTAAAAGGTGTTGCTTTCTGCGTGCGTTTGTTTCGGTAGGCCGTTGGCGTGGCTGAACTCCCACTTTGCAAACACCGTCTCCCCTCTGGTGGATGTGAGCGGATGGACGTCTATCTCAGTGTAGACCTTTTTAGCCTTAACTGTGCTGCTTGAAGTCTGTCCTGCACAAGTGGGCTTCAGAGAGTTGTGCAGTCTACATACAGAGTTTGGGACTCCCATTTTGTGGCTCCTTCTCCTTTCTAGGATTTCGCTCCTCACTTGCCAGCCATGTGTTCACCAGAACTCTGTCCTCTTGTTTTTCATGCCAGCACAACTGTGGGCTTCTATTCCAGTTTTGACCACCCCACATGCACCTGATGGGCATTCCCTCGTGTAAAAATTTACAAAAAAAAAAGAAAAAGAAAGAAAGAAAAGAAAACAAACCTATCCAGTCCTATCCCCTTCTTACCAGTGTTGATTCCTCCTCATTACCTGTGTGCTTTGATCACTCTTCAGTGACTTCATAGTTGCGTTTTATAATTTTGTCTTGTGGATGGTTTGTGGTCCCATAGGAGCTGCTCAGTCATCGGATGCATGACTTTTTTTTTTTTTTAATTTATGTGTAATTGATATATAACAGTTTCAGGTATACAACATAATAATTAGGATATTTGTATATATTGTAAAATGAGCACCACAATAAGTCTAGTTAGTATCTGTCACCACACGTAGTTACAAACTTTTCTTGCGATGAGAACATTCACGATTTATTCTCTTAGCAACTTTCAAATATGCAATACAGTATTAACTATAACCACCATGCTGTATATTACATCCCCAGGACTTATTTATTTTAGAACTGGAAGTTTATACCTTTGAGTCCCCTCACGCATTTTGTCCACTCCACCCCAGCCCTCCATTGCCTCCGGCAACCAGCAATTGGTTCTCTGTGTCTATGAGCTTCCTTGGGTTTTTTGTTTTTGTTTGTTCAGATTTCACGTGTGAGATCACATGGTATTGTCTTTCTCAGTCTGGCTTCTTTCATTTAGCACACTGCTCTGAGGGTCCATCCATGTTGCAATGGCAAGATTTCATTCCTTTTGTTCCTAACCTGGTGGCACGGATAGCTTTTTGAGTCATTGTTTTAATTTTATTTGAACAAATACCCAGAATTGGAATTGTTGGATTGTATTTTTTGTTTTTATTTTTGTGAGGAATCTTCATACTGTTTTCCATAGTGACTGCACTAATTTACATTCCAAAATGCACTACACCAGAGTTCCCTTTTTCCCACACTCTGGCCAACATTTGTTGTTTCTTGTCTTTTTGATAATAGCCATTCTAAGAGGTGTGAGATGCTATCTCACTGATGTTTTGATTTGTATTTCCCTGACATCTAGCGATATTGAGCGCTTCTTTGGAAAATGTCTATTCAGATCCTCTTCCCATTTTTAAAAAAAAATTTTAACGTTTATTTATTATTGAGAGACAGAGAGAGAGAGAGAGCATGAGCAGCGGCGGGACAGAGAGGGAGAGACACAGCATCCGAAGCAGGCTCCAGGCTCCGAGCTGTCAGCACAGAGCTTGACTGCGGGGCTCGAACTCGTGAACTGCGAGATCATGACTTGAGCCGAAGTCGGACGCCCAATTGACTGAACCACCCAGGCGCCCCTCCTCTTCCCAATTTTTAATCAGATTATTTGTTTTGCTATGGAGTTGTATGAGTTTTTTAAATATACATTTTAGATATTAACCCCTTAGCAGATTTATGATTTGCAAATATTTTTCCCATTCCATAGGTTGTCTTTTCATTTTGTTGATGGTTTCCTTGGCTGTACGGAAGTTTTTTAGTTTGGAGTAGTCCCAATATTTATTTTTTCCTTTTGTTGCATTTGCTTTTTTTTTTTTTTTTTTTTAAATTTTTTTTTTCAACGTGTTTTATTTATTTTTGGGACAGAGAGAGACAGAGCATGAACGGGGGAGGGGCAGAGAGAGAGGGAGACAGAATCGGAAACAGGCTCCAGGCTCCGAGCCATCAGCCCAGAGCCTGACGCGGGGCTCGAACTCACGGACCGCGAGATCGTGACCTGGCTGAAGTCGGACGCTTAACCGACTGCGCCACCCAGGCGCCCCTTGTTGCATTTGCTTTTGGTGTCAAATCTAAAAACCCATCACCAAGACCAGTGTCAAGGGTTCAAGTCTTATGTTCATGTCTTTAATCCATTTTGAGTTAATTTTGGGGTATAGTGTAAGATAGGGGTCCAGTTTCATTCTTTTGCATGTGGTTGTCCAGTTTTCCCAGCACCATCTTGAAGGGACTGTCCTTCCCTCATTGTATGTTCTTGGCTCCTTTGTCATAAATTGACTGTATACATTTATTTCTGGGCTCTCTATTCTATTCCTTTGAGCTATGTGTCTGTTTTTATGCAAGTGCCATACTGTTTTGAATACTATAGCTTTGTAATATAGTTTGAATCGGGGAACATGATGCCTCCCGCTTTGTTCTTCTTTCACAAGATTACTTTGGCTTTGGCATCTTCTCTGGTTCCATATAAATTTTAGGACTGTTTGTTCCATTTCTATGAAAACTGTATTGGATTTCCTGATGAGGGTTGTATTGAATCTGTATATTGCTTTTGAGCCACCTAGGTGCCCCAAGATTTTATTTATTTTTAAGAAAAAATTTTTAGTGTTTTTTTTTTTTTAATTTTTTATTTTTGAGAGAGAGAGAGCACAAGCAGAGGAGGGGCAGAGAGAAAGGGAGACACAGAATCCAAAGCAGGCTCTGGGCTCTGAGCTGTCAGCACAGAGCCCAACATGGGGCTTGAACCATGAGATCATGACCTGAGCCAAAGTTGGATGCCTAACCGACTGAACCACCTAGGTGCACCTAAAGACTTTATTTTCAAGTAATCTTTGTACCCAATGTGTGCTCGAACTCACAATACCAAGATCAAGAGTCACATGCTCTACCAACTGAGCTAGCCAGGCGCCCCTTTAGGATTTTCTGTTATAGTATCATGTCATCCTGGATGCATAATTTTTATTAGTGTCTCTTTAAAAAACAAAGAGGGCTTTCTTAGAATCCCCCAGCAGATTTCTTCTGTCTCATTGGCCACAATTGCGTTCTCCTGCTCTTTCTTAATCCCCCTTGTTCTGGGACTTAGTTGCCCTGAGGGACATGGTTGCCCTGAAGAGGGTAAACAGATTTAGGGTTTGATTAGCTAGGAATAAGTTAAGAATCTCTATTAAGCAGAAAAGCAAAGGAAATTGCCACCCAGGACTTTTCAGAGCCTTTAATATGAAGGTTTGCACTGTGGATCTCCAAGTTCTTATCCCCAATCTCATCTGCAGTATTTCTTACACTTGTTCATTTGATTAAGAAATCCTTTACCCACAGAGCACATGTCAGAACTGCGTCCTGTAGGGTACACTCAGCACACTGAACAACAGGTTTCCTGGGCCACCTTCTGGTTATAACACTCCGTGTGCTTCACTGCAATGACAGACTGACCAGCGGACACTGGGTTTTATTAGCGTTCTCAACTCAACAAATGTTTGTGAACCATGGCGATGGTTCGGACCAAAACCTGAGTTCCGAACCGATTGCAGGAATGAACACCCCTGGTGGCAGAGTGAGCGTTTATCAATTTTTGAAGCAAGATTCCTGGAAGGTGGTATCTTGGAAAAAATTCACGGGAAGTGAGTCTTTCCTTGTAACCACAGCTAAATGGAGGGCCCAGGACTTGGCTCTGATAATTATTTAAACTAAACTAAGCTGAGGAAGGGGTGATTTTCCTGGATTTACCGCTTTGCGGGTTAGCTAAACCCTGCTGCTGGGGAACAGCTCCCTTCAAACCATTGATTGTCCTAAAAAATGGTTTAAAATACGTTTTAAAAAACCTCCACAAACTATTGAAAAGATGATACAAAAATACAAGTGAGGACCATTGTAAAGTAGAAAGATCCCCATCACGTCACCACATAACAGTTTTTGTTGTTACAATCCCTTTCCACACTCCACATTTTTATGTACTGTTTTTCCTTGATTCTAAAATACCATCAATGTTAAGACTTAGCATCTGTTTACTAAAAGCATTTTAGGGAAAAAAAGAAACCACTGCAAGAGCCTATTAAGGATGTCCATTGATTACGAGATTCATTCTGATATCAGAAACTTTAAAATGTAGGGAGCAAAACCCATACCTTAGAATTGAGGAATATAGTAGGAAAAAATTATGGATCTGTTTTACTTTGCTATGTATCATCAAGTGTTTTATTTTACTTCTCTCTCTCTCTCTCTCTCTCTCTCTCTCTCTCAGTAATCTCCACACCCAACGTGGGGCTCAAACTCACAACCCTGAGATCAAGAGTCGTCTGCTCTGCTGATGGAGCCAGCCAGGCACCCCCTAAACTTTTCTTTTTTCTTTCTTTCTTTCTTTCTTTCTTTCTTTCTTTCCAGCAGGTATTTGAAATTATTTGATTTTTTGAATTGGAAACATTCTCAGATGGCTCAACATTCAGAAGGTACAGAAGAATTGTCAGTGACTTGTCCCCCACTGCTCACCTCTCTGTCCCCTCCCTACAGGCCCTCAGAGTTCTCAGTCTCTTGTGTGTCATTCAGAAGTATTTTATGCTTATAATTGAGCGTGACACCTTATATTCTCTGCCCCTTTTCTGACATAAATGGTAGCTTATTATACTCCCTCTTCTGAACGTTGCCTTTTCAGTTAACGAAATATCACCAAGATGGATCAACATCATGTCCAGCCTATTTTGTTTTCTTTTGTTTTTCTAAGACTACATCATAAGCGTAACTCGATCTTTCTCTATAACTGCAATAATCGTCCTTTTCAATGACTGTGTGGTTTTGTGGGGTGACTGGACCACATTTAATAATAACTCCCTGTTGTCCAACATGTAGATCATTTCTAGTGTCGCTATGACAGGGGACGCGCTATGACCATTTACTCATTCAACAAGTACTTTGTTGACAGCCATGAATTGTGATCCTCCTGTGTACCAAAGTGCTTTCCCCTAAGGGGCTGACAGGCAAGCAGGTGGAAACAAATAATAGCACAGAACCGTTTCTACTCCCCAGGGAGCCTCTGAGCACCAGTCTAGGTTCCCACATGGGGAGCACAGAGAAGGATGATGGACCCACCCGCTGTGCTGGCCAATGTAAATGGACAAGTTGGCTTACAGTTTACTCATCAGGCTTGTGAACATGGTTAATGTTCATCCACGACAGACGTGTCTGACAGACATGTGCTAACCCTGTCCCTGCCAGGGCCTCAGCCACGGTGAATTTACAAAGGTGGTAAATAAGGAAAGAAGAACAGAGGTTAACGCTTCATCAGCATTTACTATATGCCAGGGCAACCCCCTATGGGGGTAAATATTATTCTCCCATTTTATAGATAAGAAAACTAAGGCACAGAGATGTGAAGTAACCTGTCAGCGGGGCAGTGTTGCAGCTGTGATTCGAACCCACAGAGCCCGGGCCCCTCACCAGCTACACTGCTCTGCCCTGAAAGGAGCAGCTGGGTTTAACCCTGGCAGCACTTTTCGTCTTTGTTCTATGACTGCTGACCTGATTCCTTTTCCTTCTTAAATCTCCAGGGTAAGCGCGGGGCGCCTGGGTGGCACAGTTGGTTAAGCGTCCGACAGCCAGGTCACGATCTCGCAGTCCGTGAGTTCGAGCCCCGCGTCAGGCTCTGGGCTGATGGCTCGGAACCTGGAACCTGGAGCCTGTTTCCGATTCTGTGTCTCCCTCTCTCTCTGCCCCTCCCCTGTTCATGCTATGTCTCTCTCTGTCCCAAAAATAAATAAAAAACGTTGAAAAAAAAAAAAAATCTCCAGGGTAGGCTCAAGTGCCTTTAATGCTCGTTTGCAGGCTGAGCATTTTCCTACTTTGAGCATGGCTTTTCTTCCTCTCCAGAGAACTGCCTGCCAGGAGCATTGAGCTGGGGGCTCCCCTCCTCCACTGGGGAAAAGGGTGCCTCTTCTCACCCTGCAGCCAAGCAGCGCAAGGTGGCCCAGACCTCGGGACTCAGACAGCCCAAGACTGCAGGAACCTGGGTGGATCCTCCTGGCTCAGACCTGCCCCGACCTTCCATTGTCTTTCCTGTGTCCCCTCCCCCCACATCTCTCAGCGCCCCATCCCCCTCTTCTCTCAGACAACCCCCCTGTCCCCCAGACAGCGGCGGTCTGAATCTCATCACCAGGCTTGCTCTCTGCTGGGAGCGCTGCCCTTCCGACCCAGCTCCAGAACACATGTAATGAAACTGTCCTGCGGATGCCCAGTCTCCTGCCCCATTTCTAATAATTCAATTTCATCTCCGCTATTGGAACGAGAGGCCCTCTTCACCTCGGAATATTTCAAATGCCAAAACAAATAGCAACTTACAGCAAATGGGACCATCCACAGCGATACTGCTTTGTTTACAGGAATGGAAATAACAGTGAAAACAGCACAAAAGATTGGCAATGAAAAATGGGTTTCCTTGCCGCCCTCAAACCCCGGTCCCCCTCCTCCAAAGTAACCACCTTCAGTTTTATTTCTGAAATGTTACATGCGTGCACAGAGAATCTTTTTTTTTTTTTTTCTTTTCAACATAAATGATAGCATACTGTTTGGATCCTTGGTTTTTTATTTTCATTTTCCCTACTTACTAATATATCTTGGAGAACTTTCCATATGAGCACATCCAGATCTCCCTTATTCTTTTCTGTGGCTGCAGAGAATTACATTATATGACTGTGCCATAATTCATTTAGCTAGCTTTCTTTCCACTGATGGATATTTAGTTACTTCTAGATTTTTGCTATTACAAATGTTGCTGTATTTAACAACCCTGTGCATATATTTTTGGGGACTCTTGTGAGTATGTCTGTAGGATAAATTTCTACAAGTATTTATTTTAAAATAGATGGTGCCAAATTGCCCACCAGACTGCAGTTTTTCGACGGAGACTGAACCGATAGCTTAGGCTTGATGGTTGAATCATTTAAAATAACCAAGATTCAAAAAAAAAAAATTAAAAAAAAAAAAAAAGAAAAAAAAAGGGGCGCCTGGGTGGCGCAGTTGGTTAAGCGTCCGACTTCAGCCAGGTCACGATCTCACGGTCCGTGAGTTCGAGCCCCGCGTCAGGCTCTGGGCTGATGGCTCGGAGCCTGGAGCCTGTTTCCGATTCTGTGTCTCCCTCTCTCTCTGCCCCTCCCCCGTTCATGCTCTGTCTCTCTCTGTCCCAAAAATAAATTAAAAAACGTTGAAAAAAAAAATTAAAAAAAATAAAATAAAATAAAATAACCAAGATTCTATTTTATATGGGAAAGCATTTTTATGACTTCAAGCCACAAAAACGTAAATCATAAAGGAAAAAGAATGATACATTTTAAACTTCTGTATTGTAGAGACAGCATAAAAAAATTAAGGGGTGCCTGGGTGGCTTAGTCGGTTAAGCCTCCGACTCTTGGTTTTGGCTCAGGTCATGATCTCATGTTGTCGTGAGTTTGAGCCCCGCATCAGGCTCTGTGCTGACAGTGAGGAACCTGCTTGGGATTCTCTCTCTGTCTCTCTCTGTCTCTCTCTCTGCCCTTCCCCCACTTGCACTGTCTCTGTTTCTCTCAAAATAAATAAACTTAAACAAATTTTTTTTAAGTTACAAGTCACAAACTGAGAGAGGCCATTTGCGACGCATTTAATATTAGCTAGTATTCGTACCAACATGTATTCCTTACTGACAAAAGACATATACTGCCCCCACCCCCAAAGGAAAAAGGCTAAGAAAAAGCAATTCAAAGAAGAGGAAACTGGATTGACCAAGGGATGGATGAAATGATGCCCAGCCTCACAGAGAACCAGGAAAATGTCAGGTGAACAATGAGATCGCGTTTCACATCACTCAGATGGGCAATTTTTTAAATTCTGGTAATACAAGGGAAGCAAAGCAATGAGATCTCTTATAAACTCTCAGTGGGAACGTAAATTGGCCCAACCATTCTAGAGAGCAATAGCCCGATTGAAGAAGTGCCCTCTGCATTAACTCTATTTTCTTATTTTGTATATTCTTGTTGCTCTGGCCTGTGTGGCATCCCTGACTGAGGAGAGACTGCCCACGCGCCCAAACCCCCAGGGCTAGCCAATTCGAGGAAACACCTTTCCTATGCCAACAAGCAATCGCAAGCCCACACTCCGACCCACCTCCTCCGTGGGGTCCTATACTCCAGGAGGCAATATTCCTCTGCCCTAGTCACCCAGGGCCAGGGACCAGACAGCTAAAGACCACTCCTACGGTCCACAGCCCCTGACATCATTCAAACTAGCCAACCCAAGCTTTTCCTCCCACCTGCCTTGTGTTTCTGGCAGAAAACACAGGAAAGGCTCTGGGCCCTGCCTTCCCCTTATCCCTCTGCTTCCTGACCAAACCTGTTGCTTCCCCAGGTGGGCCTGCATGTGCCCTGGTCTCTGGAAATGTAAGTGCAGCATCACCCCCCACCCCCGTCCCTCTGCCACCCCAACCACTGGTTCGCTTTCTGTGGTTTCAGGTACCAGTGGTCGACCACGGTCCAGAAGCAGGTGACCGTCCTCCTGACGTATTGCCAGAAAGTCAGTGGCAGCCCGGCACTGTGTCACAACGCCTGTGTCATTTTCCTCGTGGCATCTCCTCATGTAGGCATCTTGTCATCTCACACCAGCCCAGGAAGAAGGGTGAGCGCAGCATAGTAAGATATTTTGAGAGAGAGACCGCATTCACAAAACTTTTATTATGGGATTTTGTTATAATTGTTTTATTATTGTTGTTGCTAATCTCTTACTTACTGTGCCTAATTTATAAGTTAAACCTTACCATAGGTACGTACGTACAGGAAAAACCTAATGCATAGGGGGCTCACTACTATTCAGGGTTTGGGGGATCCACTGGGGGGGTCTTGGGGCGCATCGCCACTGTTATGGGGAACCACTGTAATGGAAATCTGCTTTCAATGGCATTGGGCTTTCCCATCATCACTCAGTCCCCTCCATAAATTCAGATACACCCATACCGAGACCCGAAAAATTCCCATACCTTACAGAGGGAGAGGTACACAAGGGTGACCACTTCAGCATTGCTGTTATAGTGAAGTGTTGGAAATGACCAGAATGTCCGTCAGTAGGAGAATGATAAATATGTTGTCCCACGGTCCCATAATGGGTTACCCAAAAGCAGCGAAATGCAAAAGACAAGAACCGTGTGTCACAACCCGAAAGAAAATGGCAAATCGCAGAATAAATCAAAGGGTTTGCTTACGTGAAATTTAGAAACATTTATGAAACAACAGTATACATGGTTATAAATCATATTTGTGTAATAGAACTATAAAAACATGGAAGAGATAGGTTCTGTCCAATGTGGGACCTGGTTTCCCATGGGAGGGAGAGTGGGGCGGGGGGATAAGATTAGGAAAGAGGGGAAGGGTTCAAAAGGAGGTTTCAACTCTATCTGCGATATTTCGTTTCTTGAAAACCAAACAAGCATTTGACTGAGATGTGGTGAAATGTTAAGATTGTTCAATATGTCTGGTAGGTCCTTGGATACTTCTTCTTCTATTTTTGGTACTTTATGTTGGAGCTATTTCATAATGGGAAGATATGATTGAGGCTGCATGAATTATCTCAAGGTCATGTAAAGGACACCATGACACCATGCCAGCAAGCTCTGTCCCCAACTCCCTTGTGTCACATTTTTCTCCTCTCCCTCAGCCTTAATTTTAAAAATTGCTGACTATTTATTTATTTATTTATTTATTTATTTTTTAACGTTTATTTATTTTTGAGACAGAGAGAGACAGAGCATGAACGGGGGAGGGTCAGAGAGAGGGAGACACAGAATCTGAAACAGGCTCCAGTCTCTGAGCTGTCAGCCCAGAGCCCGACGCGGGGCTCGAACTCACGGACCGCAAGATCGTGACCTGAGTTGAAGTCGGACGCTCAACCGACTGAGCCACCCAGGCGCCCCAAAAATTGCTGACTTTTTAGAAAAGGTGTGAACCTTTGCACCACACAGAGGATACACCTATAGTCGATCAAGTATCCAGAAATTAAGCCACATGCATCAAAGTGCCATGTTAGAGCCCTGTTTGATTAATTAGCAAGAGCCCCACTTCATTTTCAGGAGGAATACCGGAGAGAAAAACATTCTACTTCTTCTAACAAAAGTCATTGTTGATAAGCAGTTTCTAAAAGGTATTATAAAAATTTCCTGAAAATTTTTAAATTTTTCAGAATTTTCACACATCGAGATGATTTCATCGATAATAACAAACTACCTTAAAGTACTTCTTCTTGTTTTTACTAAAAACCCATGGCATATTTTATTTGTTCCTTTCAAGGTCAAGTTTACATTTTACTGGAAATATTTAATAGCCCTGGCATTAACCCTGAGGTTTTTCACAGCAAGTATAAAATCAACAGTGGCTTAAACATTTGAGATGCCCAGTTGCCTGGCATAATAGAAAGGGTACAAAATGGTTGGGGGATTGGTACAGTCAGTCACCAATCTTCTCAAGGACTCAGGCTGTTTCTTTCTTTCTCTTTTGCTATCCCCAGTGGTAGCTGGCCTCCAGACTGGCCCTCAACAGTTCCCACCTTGGTATTCATATCCCTCCTACACTTTACCGGGGTTATCAATGTGGCCAATAGAATATGATAGAAAGGATGCTATCGCTTCTGAGATTAGGTTATAAAAAGACTACAATCCCCAACGTGGGTTCACACTGTTCTCTCTCTCTCTCTCTCTCTCTCTCTCTCACTTTCTTGCATCTCTCACTCTGGGGAAAACAAACTGTGATCTTGTGAGCAGCCCACTGAAGAGATCCATGTGGCAAGGCATCAAAGCTTTCTATCAATAGCCAGCAAAGAACTGATGCCTACCAACAACCATGAGAGTGTGTTTGGAAGTGGATTCTCCCACCCCAATGACCCTTGAAATGACTGCAACCCTGAGAATCAGTTTAACTACAACCTCATGAGAGACCCTGGGCCAGAACCACTCAAATAAACCATTTCTGGGCTCCTAATCCTCAGAAACTATGTACAATCATAAATGTTACTTTAAGAGATTAAGTTTTGAGGTAATTTGTGACACAGAAATAGATAATGAATACACTCCATGTGTTCACCATGTTTCCCCTGATGGGCACAAGATGGCTGCCATAGCTCCAAACATCACATTCTCACAGGGCAGCATCTCAGACAGGAAAAATGGAGGATGGAGCCAAAGGGGCTTTCTCTCTGTACCTTCTTCCTTCACCAAGGAGGAAAATACTTCCTAGAAGCCACTAGCAGATTTCCCCTTACTTCACATTGACAGGAACTGGATCTCATGATTGTTTCTAGATGCAAGGGCGGGGGGGTGGGGGGGGGGGTGGGCAGCGCACCAGGAAATCAAGTATCAGGTCTTTTAGCTGCTTTATAGGGAAGTGGCCAAAGAACAAGTGGCTCGGGAACGACTGTTGTGGAGCAACAACAGTATCTACCAGCCCTGCCCGCAGTTGCAATTTGTCTGGTTGTTTTCACCCGGCACCCTGGCACCCTTAGCTTTTTCCTTCACACTCTGTGTTCACTGTAAACTGGAAAGTAAGTCTTAATCAGATTCAGGTTAAACATTATTGGCAAGATCATTCACGGGCGATGCTGTGACCTTCATACTCTCTTGCCTCAAGAAACAACGAAGTTTCTTCACTAAAGAAATATTTTACAACATTTAAGCAGAGGGCGGGGCATCATCAGTGAAAGGCTAACTCAGCCTCCCTGCTGCCTTTCTCCCCGAGAGCCGTGTCCTGGGTGGCTTCACACATTTTCTACGAATGGGAACTGCAGGTTCTTCCATAAATTCATTTGGGGTCATCTTGATGGGATTGTGTGCGGTAAATAGTCTCCTCTTCCTGCCTGTGATTGCCCCAGGGGCTGATGAGTCACATGGGCCGTGGTAACTTCGTTCAAAACACCTCAGAGGATTATGAACTGACCTGAAAAATGAGGCGCAGAAATGTTGCAGTGGGATCCTTTCTTGACGTCGTCCACTTGGAGTTCTCAGGGCTTTCAGTATAACATCCGGAACAAGGGGAAACGAGATGAACCTTCCCAGTGGTTTGACTCTGAGGCGCAGGAGAAGATGCGAGAAGCAGTCCGCCGGGGTCAGCACTGGGGGAACACGTTAGCAGCGCCCACGGGGCCTCCTCGTGTGCTATCCTGACTTTCTGGGTTGCTCGTTTGCAGAGAGGCTGTGCTGCACCTGCCGGGGCCTCCATCATCCCCGGCAGATAAGTGCCCTCCAGCGAAGACGACAGCCCGACCCAACAGCCAGGCCAGGGCGGTGGGGGCTCCTGAGACCACGTCAGGGCAGGGCACCGTCCTTGAAAGGAGGTCTCGCAGCCTGTGCAGAGCAAGGTGGTCTTGCTTCCTGCTTCCTTGGGGATGGCAACGTGATTCTGCAAGGAGACTACCGGCCCGAGGTTGTCCTTCTTCAGCGGAACCCTGTGCCAACCTCCAAATGCTTACCCTTCTCTCCTGCCTCAATGGCAGGGGTCTCTGCCCCCTCTCCAGAGCCTTCCCTCTCCCCACCCCCCCTCCAGCTCCCTCATCGTCTTGTCCTCTCAGACACGTCTTCAAGTGAACTCAGTTTCCCCTGCCCTGTCCCAGTCTCCTCCAGTTAGGCAAAGGCCGCCCTACCCCTCCCGACCCCCAGGCTGAGAACGAGGCATCAGCAGTGACCCCTCTTCACCCAACCAGTCACCTGGTCATGAGAGTCTCTGCAGCGTTGGCTTCATTACCTCGTCTTCCTTCCGTTTCGGCGCTGGCCTGGCCACCAACATCTCTAGGAGGATACAGTGCTGTTCTCCTTCCCCACCCTCCAGTCCTGGTTTCACTGCCCTGTCCGAGCCTGCTGCCAGCTCCCGAAGGTCGCCAGTGGATCATGCCTCCCTCTTCAGAGCCCACGTTTCTATTATCTTACCTCCCAGGTCCATCTGTTCCAGAAGCCTCCACCCTTACTACCCTTTAATAATAGCAGAGGTACCACGTGCCAGGCATTTTACAGCCATATCTTTAACCTTTATAGCCACAGCATAGGTATTATCGTCCCTTTCACAGATGAGCAAAACTGAGGCCAGGAGCGTCACACACAGGTCACGCTCCCTATAAATAGCAGAACTGGGAGGGGGCGCCTGGGTGGCTCAGTCGGCTGAGTGTCCGACTTCGGCTCAGGTCATGATCTCGCGGTTCGTGAGTTCGAGCCCCGCATCAGGCTCTGTGCTGACAGCTTGGAGCCTGGAGCCCGCTTCGGATTCTGTCTCCCTCTCTCTCTGCCCCTCCCCTGCTCGTGCTCTGTCTCTCCCTCTCTCTCAAAAATAAATAACCATAAAAAAAATTAAAAAAAAAATAAATAGCAGAACTGGGATTCAACTCGTGTCGGCGTGATCCAAAGCCCTTCATCCTGTGTAACTGCCCTCCATCACGCCCATTCCGCCTTCTGCGGGGAGTTTGTACTGTTCCTTGCCACTATTCCTTCCCTCTTCCTTCCAGTTTCTTCAAATCTCCCCAACCCAGGGGTCCGCCGCATGGCTTCTCTGGTGGGTCCAGCCCATGCTACTCACCCTCGGATCTTAACTTCCCTGGCAGCAACCTCAGCTCTGCGCAGTTTGGTCCTTAATTATAGACTGCCGTGTGTGCTTCTCTGGCTGTTTCACGTTGGCTTTGCCTTATTCCCAAGAAGCCTGCGAGTGTCTGAGTTCAAGGATGGTGCTTCTACACACTCCCGTCCCCCGGGCCCCCGACACAGAGCTGGGTGCGCAAATACTCAGTAGAGCTGACCTGGTTTCCCAGGAAGAAAGCAGGGTCTCCATGTTCCGAAAGCTGGTTGGACTCCACCTTGTCACATCCCGCCATCCTGCCCACCAGCGGTAAAGCCTCGCGTCCCTCTGTCTGTACTCACAGACGCACACGTTGTCCCTGTTACAACACACAGTTAATCAAAAGGTCCCTTCCCAGATGGAGGAGACAATTATATATCTGGAACTATCCAGCCAAGAGAGAAAACTTCCTCCTAACTGAATCCGGGGTGTTGCCCTCATTGTGGATTCCAGTGTGGATCCGTGGGGCCATGAGTTGGTGGGGGTTCCCTGGGACAAGGGGAAGCACTGACATCGTGTGTGGAGCTGGGCTGAGCGTTGAGTGGGGGACTTGGTGTCTCAATGCTAATTCTGGTCCTACCACTGTATGGTCTTGGGTTGGGGGGAGGGGAGAGATGTGATTTTGCCACTTTGCAGCTTTGTGGTATCCAAGGCAGAGAAATTTGTGGGCTGAGGAAGGGCCCTCCTCTCCGGGCCACATTACACAGCTGCAGAAGGGGCATGACCGATGCTCCCTGGAGCCAACCTTGGTCCCCACGCACCACTTCCTTTGCCCTCTGGGCTCCAAACACCTCTCGGCCCTGACCCCAATGCCCCCCTGTCTGGCCTCCCAAGGCTGTTCATTCTCAGGGTTAAATTTTGCCCTCTCCAACTTATCATTAGAAGAGCATGCAGTATGAAGCTCCCATCACTTAGAATGTCTAGATTTCAGGTTGACTTTTTTCCTGTACACTTAGGAGACAGCATGGAAGTCTGGCGCTTGGTGAGAGGGTGCTGAGCGTGAGTGGGTCAGTGTAGGGCTGGAGAAGAAAGGTGGGGAGAGATGGTGAGGTGGTGATGGGTGGGGCCCTGAAGCCTGACTTCTCTTCCTTTACAATTTTGCCCGTGGCCAGTCCTAACACGTGAACAAACACACACAGTCTTACATAAGAGCAAATAAAAACAATTGTGTAACACACATTGCGTGGCCCGTAGAGCCTGGAGAAGGAGCCTGGGGAGGGGCGATGCTGTCGGGGGGCACGGGTGGAGTGAGTGGGTCCCCCTCAAAGACCATAGCCAACCTGCCGGCCCTGCCCCTGTCGGGGAGGGGACACCATCCTCTTGGAGGGAGGCCAACACATAATTCCTTTGCTGCCGCAGCGTGTCAGAGACACCCGATGATAACCATCAGTGGAGGTTTTGCAACTCAGTGTGTGAAGCCTCCTGGGCTGAGAGCTGAGCAGTGCCTGCCTCTTTGGGATGGCCCTGGTGGCAGTTGCCGGTCTGCTAGCTGAACGCAGCACGGGACAAGGGCTGAGGAGTCTGTGCCAGAGATGAACCTAGCCACACAATGAAGCCAGAGGCGCGCTCGGAGGTCCAGGACGCCGCTCGCACATTCGGGGTGCCTTCTGCCCCTCGGCCTGGGCCCGAGACCTTGTACCAGCCTTTGGGACTGCCTCCCGGAGGAGCCCAACAAGCCCAGGCGGTGGCTGCCTGAGCCGCCCGTGAGTGTCCCAGCCGACCCGGGAGAGACGGCCCCACTCTAGGCTCCGGGCCGGCAGAGAAGCTTGGCCCTGAGTTCCAGTAGGACAGCAGCCAGAGGCAAGCACTGAGGGGCCAAGGAGATGGAAGAACAGGTGTTCAAGGGGGACCCAGACACTCCTCATTCCATCTCCTTCTCCGGCAGTGGATTTCTCTCCTTCTACCAGGCCGGGGCTGTGGATGCCCTTCGAGACTTGGCCCCCCGGATGCTGGAAACGACCCATCGCTTTGCCGGGACGTCGGCGGGGGCAGTGATTGCGGCCCTGGTCATCTGCGGGATTGAAATGGGTAAGGCCTTGGTTCTGGGTTCCCTGGGGGAACTTCTGAGCCCTTTCGGAGAAGGCGGCATTCAAACAGGGACCCGAGTGATATGAGAGCACAGGTCATTTGAAGATGGGGGAAAGAACGTTCCAGGTGGAGGAGCAGCCAGGGGGCCAGGGAGTAGGGGTGAGGAGAAGGGGGTGGGGGTCAAGGCTGGAGAGGCAGGCAGGGGTCAGATGGTGCACCTGTGACGCCACGAACTTGGGGCAAACTACTGAAAGCTCTGTGCCTCTGTTTCCACCTCTGTAAGGTGGAAATTCTGTCTCGTACTGAATTCCCAGTGTTGTTAAAGGATTAACTGAGCTAGAGGGACCGGTTTAATCACAGTCTGGCACATAGGAACTGCTTGCTTGGTAAGCGTCAGCGACCGGCTGGGTTTTGGGTTTTTTTAAATGTTTTTATTTATTTTTGAGGGGGGGAGAGAGAGAGAGAGAGAGAGAGAGAATGAGCGGGGGAGGAGCAGAGAGAGAGGGAGACACAGAATCTGAAACAGGCTCCAGGCTCCGAGCTGGCTCGGACCCACAAACTGCAAGATCATGACCTGAGCCGCAGCCAGACGCTCAACAGACTGAGCCACCCAGGCGCCCCTACCGGGCTGGGGTTTTTAAGGAACCTCATTCAGCTGCTGGGCAGAATGAGTCAGAGGGGGAAGGGCAGCAACAGGGAGACATGAGCACAGCAGGTGGCTGGGTGATGAGGACAGTATGAATGGGTTCAGGATACACTTTGAAGGTAGAGCCAGTGAGCCTTATAGAAGGCCCAGCTGCATTGTGTGAGGAAAGCATGCTGGCGGGACTGCCTTCCCCTCCTGGGCACCTCTGTGCTTGCTGAGAAGTCTGTCTGTCTTCCTTGTAAAGAATAATAGTAACGCCCATCTACTGAGGACCTCTTATGGGCAAATCACTTTTTCTTTCTAGTATTTCACAAGCAATTAACTCTTTCTCACTGCACAAAACTCGAACAATGCAAAAGTAAATGGAGTTTGTTTGTTTGTTTGTTTGTTTGTTTTAAGCCTCCCTCCTGTAGCCAGTGCTAAGGGCTCTGCTTAGATCCTTCTAGAGCTTTTTTTTTTTTTCTCATTTAAAAAATTTTACATCCCAGTATAGTTCACATAGAATGTCACATTAGTTTCAGGTGTACGATACAACAATTCGATAATTCTCTACATTACCCAGGGCTCGTCATGGTAAGTGTGCTCTTTAATCCCCCCACCCTCCTCCCCTCTGGTAACCATCAGTTTGTTCTCTATAGTTAAGAGTCTGTGTTTTGGTTTGTCTCTTTTTCTCCTTGTTTGTTTGTTTGTTTTGTTTCTCAAAGTCCACATAGAAGTGAAATCATGGTATTTGTCTGTCTCTGACTGACTTCTTTCACTTAACATTATACCCTCAAAGTCCATCCATGTCGTTACAAATGGCAAGATTTCCTTCTTTGTTTTGGCTGAGTAATTATCCATTCATCAATAGGTGAACCCTTGGGCTGCTTCCATAATTTGGCTATTGTAAATCACATAAGTATAGGGGTGCACCTATCCTTTCGAATTAGTGTTTCCGTATTCCTTGGGTAAATTCCCAGCCGTGCTATTGCTGGGTCATAGGGTAGTTCTATTTTTAATTATTTGAGGAAGCTCCACACTGTTTTCCAGAGTGGCTGCACCAGTTTGCATTCCCACCAACAGTGCCTGAGGGTCCTTTTTCTGAACATCCTCACCAACACTTGTTGTTTCTTGTATTTTTGATTTTAGCCACCCTGACAGGTGGAGGTACTATCTCATTGTGGCTTTGATTTGCATTTCCCTGAGGATGAGTGAAGTTGAGCATCTTTTCAGGTGTCTCTTGGCCCTTCTACATCTTTTTTTATAATTTTTTTTTTCAACGTTTTTTAATTTATTTTTGGGACAGAGAGAGACAGAGCATGAACGGGGGAGGGGCAGAGAGAGAGGGAGACACAGAATCGGAAACAGGCTCCAGGCTCCGAGCCATCAGCCCAGAGCCTGACGCGGGGCTCGAACTCACGGACCGCGAGATCGTGACCTGGCTGAAGTCGGACGCTTAACCGACTGCGCCACCCAGGCGCCCCGCTTCTACATCTTTTTTAATGCACAGAGACCTCTTTGAATGTCGCAGTTAATGTTTCAGTCACACAATGGACCCTAGAACAAGCCTTCAAAAAGCGGCTGGGTGAGAGCCCCCACTCCCTCGTCTGATAGTCACAGAATTCCTGCCCTTGGAGACATCCTGCCTCTGGGATTCTGTCCCTTTCTGTGTATCTGTGCCACTCACCTGCTCTGTTGCTCCCACCCTCGTCGTATCTTTATTGCAACTTCTTAAAATACACCATCTGGGAGAGTAAGTGGTGTTTCCATCCTCTGGCATTCAAGGACTTGTCAGAACTCATTCATTTCAATCAGGAGAGTAGTTCAAGGAGGAGTGAGGTGCATGTGGGACTTACCCTCGTCATTCAGCAGCATGTTTGGGAGGTTTATTATCTCACGGCATTCCAGTCGTCTTCATTCAAGTTAACTGCCGTGTAATTTACTAGCACTTCCTTTATATCAGGCACCGTTCTAAGTCTTTGGCATATCAACCCACTCAGTCGTCACAACAGCCCTCTGAGATAACTATTATTATCTCCATTTACAGAGGAGGAAACCGAGTCACGGGAAGCTTAACTAACTTGCCTAAGGTGTTACAAGCAGTAGTTGGTACAGCTGGGATTAGAACCCACTCTGGCCCAACATCTGCACACTCATCTTTTTTTTTTTTTTCTTCCTTTTTTCTTTTAATTGAAGTATAGTTAACACACGCTGTTACATTGGTTTCAGGTATAAAACAAAGTGATTTGACAAGTAGAAATACTATATGATCTGGTATTCCGCTACTGACTATTTACCAAAAGAAAATGGAAATTTTCTTTTTTTTTTTTCAATATATGAAATTTATTGTCAAACTGGTTTCCATACACCACCCAGTGCTCATCCCAACAGGTGCCCTCCTCAATACCCATCACCCACCCTGCCCTCCCTCCCACCCCCCATCAACCCTCAGTTTGTTCTCAGTTTTTAACAGTCTCTTATGCTTTGGCTCTCTCCCACTCTAACCTCTTTTTTTTTTTTTTTCTTCCCCTCCCCCATGGGTTTCTGTTAAGCTTCTCAGGATCCACATAAGAGTAAAAACATATGGTATCTGTCCCTCTCTGTATGGCTTATTTCACTTAACATCACACTCTCCAGTTCCATCCACGTTGCTACAAAGGGCCATATTTCATTCTTTCTCATTGCCACATAGTACTCCATTGTGTATATAAACCACAATTTCTTTATCCATTCATCAGTTGATGGACATTTAGGCTCTTTCCGTAATTTGGCCATTGTTGAGAGTGTTGCTATAAACATTGGGTACAAGTGCCCCTATGCATCAGTACTCCTGTATCCCTTGGGTAAATTCCTAGCAGTGCTCTTGCTGGGTCATAGGGTAGGTCTATTTTTAATTTTTTGAGGAACCTCCACACTGCTTTCCAGAGTGGCTGCACCAATTTGCATTCCCACCAACAGTGCAAGAGGGTCCCCGTTTCTCCACATCCTCGCCAGCATCTACAGTCTCCTGATTTGTTCATTTTGGCCACTCTGACTGGCGTGAGGTGATATCTGAGTGTGGTTTTGATTTGTATTTCCCTGATGAGGAGCGACATTGAGCATCTTTTCATGTGCCCGTTGGCCATCCGGATGTCTTCTTTAGAGAAGTGTCTATTCATGTTTTCTGCCCATTTCTTCACTGGGTTATTTGTTTTTCGGGTGTGGAGTTTGATGAGCTCTTTATAGGTTTTGGATACTAGCCCTTTGTCCCATATGTCATTTGCAAATATCTTTTCCCATTCCGTGGGTTGCCTTTTAGTTTTGTTGGTTGTTTCCTTTGCTGTGCGGAAGCTTTTTGTCTTCATAAGGTCCCAGTAGTTCATTTTTGCTTTTAATTCCCTTGCCTTTGGGGATGTGTCAAGTAAGAAATTGCTACGGCTGAGGTCAGAGAGGTCTTTTCCTGCTTTCTCCTCTAGGATTTTGATGGCTTCCTGTCTCACATTCAGGTCCTTTATCCATTTTGAGCTTATTTTTGTGAATGGTGTGAGAAAGTGGTCTAGTTTCAATCTTCTGCATGTTGCTGTCCAGTTCTCCCAGCACCATTTGTTGAAGAGACTGTCTTTTTTCCATTGGATGTTCTTTCCTGCTTTGTCAAAGATGAGTTGGCCATACGTTTGTGGGTCTAGTTCTGGGGTTTCTATTCCATTCCATTGGTTTATGTGTCTGTTCTTGTGCCAATACCATGCTGTCTTGATGATGACAGCTTTGTAGTAGAGGCTAAAGTCTGGGATTGTGATGCCTCTTGCTTTGGTCTTCTTCTTCAAAATTACTTTGGCTACTTGGGGCCTTTTGTGGTTCCATATGAATTTTAGAATTGCTTGTTCTAGTTTCGAGAAGAATGCTGGTGCAATTTTGATTGGGATTGCATTGAATGTGTAGATAGCTTTGGGTAGTATTGACATTTTGACAATATTTATTCTTCCAATCCATGAGCACGGAATGTTTTTCCATTTCTTTATATCTTCTTCAATTTCCTTCATAAGCTTTCTATAGTTTTCAGCATACAGATCTTTTACATCTTTGGTTAGATTTATTCCTAGGTATTTTATGCTTCTTGGTGCAATTGTGAATGGGATCAGTTTCTTTATTTGTCTTTCTGTTGCTTCATTATTATGCACACTCATCTTTTAAACCACTATGCTTCTTTTTGTTGTTGTTGTTTTTAAATGTTTATTTATTTTTGAGAGAGAGAGAGAGAGAAAGAGAGCGAGTGTGGGAGGGGCAGAGAGAGAGGGAGACAGGATCCGAAGGGGGCTCTGCACTGACAGCAGAGAGCCTGACGCGGAGTTCAAACTCAATAACCGTGAGATCATGACCTGAGCCAAAGTTGGACACGTAACAGACTGAGTCACACAGGCGCCCCAGAAATATGCTTCTTCTTGACAAAGCAACGTCAGGGAGTACAGATGCCGGTTGTGTGGATCCTGGGGTCAGGGAAGTCTGTCTGAGCAGGTCAAATTTGTGCACGGACCTGGAGCAGGTGAGGGAGCCAGCTGTGATACTATCTGGGGAGAGCATTCAAGAAAGAGAGACAAGGGACTTGTGCAACATCCCATCATCAGTTAGAAGCAGAACAAGAAGGAGGACTCCATTTCCTGAGCATCTTTACCTGAGGACTCCTTTCTGTGAGCATCTTTACCTCTTTCCGTATATATTCCATTAAGACTATATCATGGCTCGCTTAGCCATTCCATTGATGGAACAGTCAAGTTTGTGTTATAAACACGTCAGTGAACATCCTTCTTTGTGTTTCTCATGGCCACATCGAATGTTTCTCTAGGACACGCATTTCCATTAACGTTACCAGGCTTGACTAAATCATTCTCCAGCAGCATGTGCGAGTTGTAAGTTTCCCACAACGTCATCAGTTCCTGGTATTGTCAGACCTCAAAGTTTTAAGTCAATCTAATGTGTGTGAGAATATATCACATTTTATTTTGCTTATTTAATTGTCATATCCTGATTGGTCGTAATGTTAAACATCTCTGTGTATTTCCTGCCCACTTGTGTGCCCTCTTCTGTGACTTACCTGCCTGCTTGTGAGCTTTTCCTGTTTTTTTTTTTTTCCTACCATCATCTTGTTCTCTTTAACTTGTAGTCGATGTTCTTTACACAGTCAGCACACGAATTCATGTACCAGTTACAGACATTACAGCCCTTTTATTCCACTCCGTGGCTTGTCTTTTTATTTTAGGATGTCTTTTGTCGTTCAGAAAATGTCACTTTTAACACAAATGTTTCAAACTTTGCCTCTTATAATTTCTGTTTTAATGTCTTTCCTTCGTTACGATGGCTTCTTCTACATTTCCTTTCAAAAGTTCTGAAGGTTTTTGCTCTTTCGTTAATCCATTGAAAAAATCCTTAATTTTATCTTGTGGCTAGTTTGAGGGAGAAATCAAAGTTTCTCATTGTTTTGCCATGTGAGAACCAATTTCTCCACACCATTTACAGTCAACCCTCTTCACGCTGGTTTGAGATGCTGCCTCTGGCTTACTCAAGCTTCGGACTCTCAAGAGTCTGTCCCTGGCGTCTCGCTTCTCTCCCATGGGTGAATTTGTGCATTTCTGCACTACATCTCACTGTTTTCATCACTGTACCCTTATTATATATGGCAACGCCTCTCCTCCTCTGCTCCTCTTCCAATTTCTTCTTCAAATATTGCCTCTGTTGGGGCGCCTGGGTGGCGCAGTCGGTTAAGCGTCCGACTTCAGCCAGGTCACGATCTCGCGGTCCGTGAGTTCGAGCCCCGCGTCGGGCTCTGGGCTGATGGCTCGGAGTCTGGAGCCTGTTTCCGATTCTGTGTCTCCCTCTCTCTCTGCCCCTCCCCCGTTCATGCTCTGTCTCTCTCTGTCCCAAAAATTAAAAAAAAAAAAAAAAAAAAACAAAAACAAATATTGCCTCTGTTATTCTTGACCCCGCTTCTCCCCTTGGGAAAGGCTCTGTTGGGATTCTAACTGAAATTATATCTTCCCATTTGTAAATATAGTCTCTCTCCATCTCTTCTGGCCTTTAATGCCATTCAATAAGGATTGTGTATGTCTTTATTGAACTTATTAGTTTTTGTTTCTGTGAAATGCGGGTTCTTTCTTCCTATGGCATTTTCTAATCTAATTGATTATTGCTGATATAAAGGAAGGTTGACTGTTTTGACGTATTGAGCTGGTTTTGAGCAAACGTGCGAACGTTCTTAATAGTTCCAAAAGTCTGTTGGTAGATGATTTCATATTTTAGGTGCAAATAATCACTGTATCACCATGTAACCAGAGGTTAGTCTCTCTTTATTTATTTTTTTTATTTTTGTGAGTTTATTTTTGAGACAGGGAGAGAGAACACGAGCAGAGGAAGGACAGAGAGAGAGGGAGAGAGAGAGAATCCCAAGCTGCCGTTGGGTCCATGATGCCATTGCCAGGCTCGATGGGGGGCTCAGTGGAGGGCTTGAACCCGCACACCGTGAGATCATGACTGGAGCTGAAACCAAGAGTTAGATGCCACTCAGGTGTCCCTGAGGTTTGTCTCTTTTTTAGAAAATTCTTCGGGGGCGCCTGGGTGGCGCAGTCGGTTAAGCGTCCGACTTCAGCCAGGTCACGATCTCGCGGTCCGTGAGTTCGAGCCCCGCGTCGGGCTCTGGGCTGATGGCTCGGAGCCTGGAGCCTGCTTCCGATTCTGTGTCTCCCTCTCTCTCTGCCCCTCCCCCGTTCATGCTCTGTCTCTCTCTGTCCCCAAAATAAATAAAAAACGTTGAAAAAAAAAAAAAGAAAATTCTTCAACATGTGGTTACGCGGGGCCTCTCTCCTCCGGGTCACATTCCCTCCTCTTGTTGCCAGCCTGTGCTTTCTGCCCCGAGATTGTATGTTTTGTTCCTGGGAAAGCCGAGGCAGCAGGAGGTCCATCTTCTGGAAATGTGTGCCAAGCTCTGTGATAGGACCGATTTGGGGTACGTGAAAATGTTTGTAAAACCACTTAGCACAGTGCCTGGTTTTCATTAGTGATGCAGTAAAGGTCTATGTTCATTCATTCATTCATTCATTCAACAAGTGTTTGCTGAGCCTATGCTAGGCTCTACAGAGGACACAGACATATAACATAAAATGAAACTCTGCCTTCACCCTTAAGGAACTTATTTATAGTCTACTCGGACCTAAGGGCAGCCAGCAGGTAGGTATAACACAGGAGAGTTCCAGCTGAATGTCAGAAAATTCAAAGGCATGGGAGTACAGAGGAAGGGGGCAACGTCTCCAGAGATGCCTCATGGAAGTGGCATCTGAGGTGGTGTCTGAAAGGGAGGAGAGAGGCACCTGGGTGACTCAGTCTGTTGAGTGTCCTGCTTTGGCTCAGGTCATGACCTCATGGTTCGTGAGTTCAAGCCCCACATCGGGCTCTTTGCTGTCAGCTCAGAACCCTCTTCAGATTCTCTCTCAGCCTCTCCTCCTCTTGTGCTCTCTCAAAAACAAACATTAAAAAAGAAAATGGTGGGGGCGCCTGGGTGGCTCAGTCGGTTAAGCGGCCAACTTTGGCTCAGGTCATGATCTCGCGGTCCGTGAGTTCGAGCCCCGCGTCAGGCTCTGTGCTGACAGCTCAGAGCCTAGAGCCTGTTTCAGATTCTGTGTCTCCTTCTCGCTGACCCTCCCCTGTCCATGCTCTGTCTCTCTCTGTCTCAAAAATAAATAAAACGTTAAAAAAAATTAAAAAAAAAAAAAAAGAAAAGAAAATGGTGAGAAGTTCCATAGGTAGGGGATATGTTGGGCAGGAGCAGGGGCTTCTCGTGAGGACCTCAAATTGCATCACACCAGTAACACAGCAGGGCAGGGAGGAAGGGGATACCTCCAAGGAGTGGTGAATGGTGCAGGTTGACTGAGGTCAGGGGCCATGTGCAAGTGTCAGAGAAGCGGCTTTGGGCTCAGCAAGAGTTGTCCAAGATGGGAAAGGGCCGCTCCGGAAGAAGGGAGCACCAGCCCTCTGAGAGACCCACCTGCCTGCCCGATTGCTGCTCCCGTGGGTCCCCTTTGTTTGGTGCAGTCACAGAGATGACCTGTAGACCCAAGGTCTCCAGATTCCCAGACTGAAATGCACAGGGAGAAATACTGTTTATGTTATAATCTCATGTACACGTAATTCTAAAAAAAAAAAAAAAAAAAAAAAAAATGATAGAATGCCATACTCTAATGTCATAATTTCAATATTCTCTTCTAGTCATTAAAACAGTCTTCCCCTCAACTGCACATTCAGATCACCCGGGGCGCTTTTAAAATGCCCGCTGCCCATGGGGCGCCTGGGGTGGCTCAGTCGGTTAAGCGTGCAACTTCGGCTCAGGTCCTGATCTCTCGGTTTGAGAGATCAAACCCTGTGTGGGGTTCTGTGCTGACAGCTTAGTGCCTGGAGCCTGCTTCGGATTCTGTGTCTCCCTCTCTCTCCCCCTCTCCGGTTTGTGCTCTGTCTCTCTCTTTTTCTCAAAAATAAAAACAAACGTTAACAAAAACTTTTTTAATGCTCACTGCCTAAAGCAAATTAAATCACCATCCTCCTGGGGCAGGGGCGGAACCCAGGCACCGGTGTCTATCCAACCCCCAGGGGATTCCAGTGTGCAGCCAAGGTTGAGACAGTGAACTTTGGAAAACTACCTCCCTAAGACTCTGTGAATGTCTGACCAGGAGGCAGTGGAAATGGCTGGAGCATTTCGTATGGAAACCTGTAAAATGCCCATCACAGTACTGGCATAATGAAAATTCTCTGTCCGATTATTAATGGGGAGTGGCTTTTTCCATTCAATTTCCATCCATTCTAGAACATTTTAGTTATCTCCAAAGGAAACCCAATATCCCTTAGTTGTCACCTCTGAATTCCTACACCACCACCACCCCGCGCCCCCCTCCAAGTGCCTGGCAACCGCTAATCTACTTTCTGTCTCTGTAGATTTGTCTATTCTGGACATTTCCTATCAATGGACTCACACAATGCGTGGTCTTTTGTATTTGGCTTCTTTCATTTAGCAGAATGGTTTCAAATGTGTCCATATGGTCACATGTGTGGTTGTTTCATTCTTTCTCTTATCCAATATTCCATTATGTGGATATAACACATTTTATTTATTTATGTATTCACTAGGTAATATACATTTGGGTGTTTTTACTTTGGGCTATTATGAATAATGCTGCTATAAAAATACATGTACATTAAAAAAACTTATTAATAACTTTTTTAACAAAAAAAAATTTCAAACATGTTGGAGAAAGGGCAATATCATGGACACTCACACACACACACACACACACCCCCCCTGCCCCCCGGGGCCAAGAACCCATCCTGTAACTTCCATAGTTATCAGCATTTACAACCTGGGTTTCATCCAGAGCCTCCCCACCCAGCTTTGCTTTGTTTTGTAAGTTGCATGTAGCCTCACCAGGCTTTGTTTTTTACATGAACGTCTCAGACCATGTATCTCTGTGCAGAGAAAGACTGTGAGTCTGAGGAAGCCCAGGGGCACGGAGGCGGGTCGATCTGCTCACACAGCACAGACTGTGGGGGCAGGCACCTGCTTCAGTGGCTGTTACACAGCATCTCCTAGTGGGTGAGAGGAGGGACCATGAGCTCATCAGGTGACTTTGTTTTGTCCTCTAAAAGTAATTATCTTCCTGGGGCACCTCCGTTGGCTAAGCATCTGATTCTTGGTTTCGGCTCAGGTCATGATCTCAGTTTGTGAGTTTGAGCCCCACATTGGGCTCTGCTCTGGCAGCGTGTAGAGCCTGCTTGGGATTCTCTCTCCCTCTCCCTCTCCCTGCCCCCCCCCCCCCCCACCGCTCAGAGTCTCTCTCTCTCTTTCTCTCCCCCTCTCAAAACAAATAAACAAACTTAAAAAAATTTTTTTAAGTAATTATTTTCCAAGCACTGTCATGCTGCCTTCTCAACCCCCAACCTCTGCCCCAGCCCCCACCACTCCAAACCCCCAAACCACTAAATAAAATATTAAAAGGGTGGGACTCTGGACCAGGGCTAGGATTGGGAGCTTTTCTTTTCAGTCCCACAGTATGGAGTCTCAGGATGAGTCATATCCCTGTGCCTTTGCTCCAGCTGTTCCCTCTCTGAGGAATGCCGTCCCTTCTTCTCTTCCCATGTAACGTCTTCCCATCCTCCAAGGCCTACCTCAGACATCACTTCCCCTGAGAGTGAATCCTGATTTCCTTCTTGCTCCCACAGCCAGAGAATAGCCCTTACCTCAGACACCAGAATCCCCATGGGAAAGAGCACCTGATTGGGCATCAGGCCCTCTGGATTCTGAGAACCAAAATGTCCTAGAGGCAGATCATCAGCCTATCTTGCCACACACATTGTTTTCACCTGGTCTTTCATGGTAGGGCTCAGTAAGGAGGGAGGTGGGGTTCAAACCAAAGCTGGTGTGATCCCAAGGTCTAAACTCTCTCCTTTCCCGAGGTCTAAACCCTTCCTTTCCCCCTGGGCCCAGGAATCCACTCAGCAGTGAGTGACCTTGGACCAGCCATCTTGAGCTTAGCTCAGTGGCTGTACAATGGGAGAGAATCAGGCCTGCCTTCCCCTCTCCACGGCCTGGCTCTGGGAATCACAGTGGTTCCTATGAATGAGCTTTGCCAACAAAGGGGTTGATACTATAGTTGCTTTGGTTGGGATAGCAGAGGCTTCAGCAAGACAGAAGAGCATTGCTCACTTATGTGACCTTTTGCACTCCAGCTTCCCAAAGCTAGTGTGGTTAGCTTTGGGACCACAGAGTTAGGACCAAGCTTCCTTCCATTGTGCTGCCTACAGTCCAGTAGGGCTCCCCATGATGTCTTTATTCCAGCTAGGTGGGGAAGGAAAAGCGGAGGGCACACCTCCTCTCTTTAAGGGCAGGCCTTGGAGGTGACACACATCATGTCACCTTACATCCCATGGATCTGCACTTAGTCACGTGACCACATCTAACTGCAAAGGAAACTGGGAAATGTAGACTTTATTCTGGGAAGCCACGTGTCTGGCTCAAAACCGTAGGTTCAAGTCCCAAGGAAGAAGCGGAGAATGGATGGTGGGGACAATTAGCAGTCTCTGCCACAACGACCATAACTGGAGACATGGCAATGATGGAAAACTCAGTCTCGGCCTGGGACCAAGACCCTGACTCCAAAACCACCGGGCCAAGTCCGTTCTGTTGGCTGGGAGGGCCTCAGCTCTGAACCATCAGTAGGCTGCCCTCCGGGCAGCTGAGGGTGTGAGAACCTCAGTCCTGCTACAGGGCCCAGACGGTGCAACACAGCAGCCATTACACCCTCTACCTAAAATGGCCTTCTGGTTTTCTCTGGAGAGATGTCACCTTCTTCCAAGGTACCTTCCCATTTTACCCCACTGGATCTCTTTCCGTGATCTCTCATTTGCCCATAGAACCTGTCTACCTGTTCTAGCACTTGATGGTAGACGGTCTTAATGATTTCGTTTCGAGGGCTGTGTCTTGTTTCATCAACTAGCTGGTTCAGCAATCTCAGATTTTATGAGTCCCGTGGCTCCACAAACTGCTTGTCAAACAAGAAATGCTTGATAAACTCCCGATGATTGCTGGCTGTTGGCAGGCATGATGTTGAACGTGTTTTTGCAATTTCTATCTTGGAGTCTACCTGACTCTTAGATAAGTTTCTGCATTTATGGAGCTGATTAGACTTATAATACTAGAATTTCATAGAAGGAAGGTCAGTGAGTCCAACTTTTTCATTTTACAGATGATTGTATTTAGACTTTGGGAGAGGAAGTAACTGGTTGGAGGTGGACCTTGCTTTGGCCAATGTTTTCCAAACTGTGTTCCGAAGAACCCCATCAATCTATGAGAATAGGGGAGGTTGAGGGGAGGGAGGAGCCAGGGAACAGGGAGAGGACACACACAAAAGCCCTGGGACCTCCCCCCAGCTTCAAGAAGTATAGTCCCGGGGGCGCCTGGCTGGCTTAGTCGGTTGAGTGTCCGACTTCAGCTTGGGTCATGATCTCACAGTTTGTGGGTTCAAGCCCACATCAGGCTCTGCGCTGACAGCTCAGAGCCTGGAGCCTGCTTCAGATTCTGTGTTTCCCCTCTTTCTCTGCCCCTCCCCCACTGGGCTCTGTCTCTCAAATATAAAGGAACGTTTAAAAAAAAATTTTTTTTTGAAGTATACTCCTGCTATTGTTCCATTCTTCTTAAAATTTCATTTAGAGGAAGGTTCCAATGATTGATTGATTGATTGATTGATTGATTTTTAAGTTTGAAAGCCACCGTTTGAGTCTAATCCACTTAGTGTGCAGACAAAGAAGTTGAGGACCAGGATCTGGCTGAATTGCAGTGATAAAATAGACCAGTCATTGATTCATTCCAGGTTCCAGCAGTGAACAAAACAGCCGTCTGCCCTCGTGCAGCTGACCTCGTCTTGATGGAAGAAGCCATGAATAACCAAACACATAGAAAAACATCAGCGTGCATGCTCCAAGGAGAAAATAAAGCAGGAGAAGGGTGTGGCAAACGATTAAAGGGTGGATTAAAGGGTGAGGTTTCAGGTGTGCTGGTCAGGGGAGGCCTCTCTGGGGTGGAAGGAAGGGAGGAGGAGCCACGTGAGCTCAGAGAAAAGAGTGTTCCAGGCTGAGAGCCCTGAGGAGCAAATGTGCTTGATTCTCAGAAAGGAAGGCCCGCTGTCCTTCTGCACAGGAAGTAGGCTTCCAAAGGCCCCTGCAGGGCACATGAGAGCACCAGAGGGACCCTGCCCCACATACATGGCACGGCAGGACACTTCCACGGAGATGGAGTCCACTACAGGTGTCTTGGTCTCCCTCCCACCTGCCATGCCAGTGACCAAAGGCCTCCTGGGGCCCTGGAGCCAAGGCTGAAGTTATTGTCATTGGCAGGTGGCCAGGTGTTCCAGGCGGTGGGCCCACTGGCCCTCCGGGGCCTGTACTGGGAGGACAAGACCACTTTGTGAGAACCTTGGCCCTGGTGACTCCTTTCTTGGGTCAGTTGAGGAACAAGACCCCCAGGGGTGGTGGAGAGTGCAGTTCCCAGGAAGGAGGAGGTTGGGGCTGGCTCTCCGGCTCTACCACTCATCACTGTGGGTCCTTGGCCGGCCAGTGACCTGCCTCCCCCTTCGGTTTTCCCATCTCTAACTTGGGAGTGCGAGCACATCCTTTAGCCATTACAGTGAGGGAGAAGGAAGTCATGGTGTTCCTGGCACAGTGCCTGGCAAAACAGGTCTTTGATGAAGGCATGTTGAGCGAAGGGAAGAATAAGCACAAAGAAAATTCTCTTGAAATAGAAAAGCATAGGTGAAGCAGCATTTTTCACATTTCACCGAAGAATGTCCTAATGAACTTATTAAACTTATTGAAACAAAGATTACTACCTGGGTAGCTTATTTGGTGGAGCATCCAACTGTTGCTTTTGGCTCAGGTCATGATCCTAGGGTCATGGGATCGAGCCCCTTGGGCTCCACGCTGAGCATGGAGACTGCTTGAGAGTCTGTCTGTCTCTTTCTCTCCCTCTCTCTCTCTTAAACAAAACAAAACAAAACAAAACCACACACACACACAAAGATTACTAGACTCCAACCTTGTCCAGTTAATTTTCTTTTGAGAGAGAGAGAGCGCGCGCAAGTAAGCACGAGCAGGGGAGGGGCAGAAGGAGAGAATCTCAAGCAGGCTCCACACTCAGCACAGCGTCCAGCACGGGGCTGGATCCCATAACCCTGGGATCATGACCTGAGCCGAAATCCAGAGTCGGACGCTCAACCGACTGAGCCACCCAGGCACCCTCAATATTTTTAATATTTTATTGTGAGCTCATCTGTACAACGACTTAGTGGTTTGTTTTTGGTTTTTTTTGCAAATTCTGTGTGGCCTGGGCAGTGACAGGACCCAACTGAGCTGGTTTGCCAGGCCCTGGCCAGGCATCCCTGGGTTCTCACCCACTCAGGATCAATTTTCATGGTCATTACTCTGGTAGGCTGTGTCAATGCTAACTGTAAACCACACATAAGGCAGGCTTGGGGGGCTTTGAATTTTTATGAGAGACTATCTTTTCACCCAGAGCCCTGGGCAGAGATAAGCTACTGACACCTTTCACTGGTCCAGCAGTTATCGGAGTGTCCCGACTTTAAGGGGGGGTCTCAGTGCCCCTCACACAGCCCAGGACTACCGCCTCTGTGACGCCAGTTTCTGGTCTGATAACTACATTACCAGCTTTCTTCTCATGGCACTGACTTTCAGTTCCTTCCTTTCTTCCCCTTCTTTCTGGTGAGTTCACCTGTGTCTCACAATTTTATTTTACATCCGGCCCTCTGTTGTCATGGTTATTCCTGAAGCTGGAAAGGTTCCTGTACTGCTGCAGTGGACAGTCTCCCCAAAGTTCTTTAAGACCAGAATGAGAACCTCCATTTTTTCCCGTGCGTGCCCGTGTATGTGTCCCCGCGGGCGTCACGCTTGCACGCGTGCGTATAATGTGCACGTGTCCCAGATGGAACCGGGAGTTCAATCCCGGCTGCTGGGTGCGCTTTTGGAATCAAAATGTCTTCATCAGAAATCATCCCCAGAGTTACTTATCTGCCCAAGATGGCAGCACGTGCCGTAAAAAGTACTCTGCCCTGATTCATGTCTTAGTGTCACGCTATTAACAGCTATTTATCAAGCACTTAGAATGTGCTCAACGTCTTGCATGAATTATTTACTCTCATCTTGTCACAACCCCACGAGGCAGACACTGTATTTCTACCCATTTTAGAAAGGAGGAAACAGGTATTTGGAGAGATTAGCCAACTTGCCAGGGTTTATACAACAAAACCAAGACTGAGCTCTCTCTTCATTTCTACCTTCTCCGTCCTCGTAAATCATGAGCTTAGGTGTTGCTTTGCAAGCGACTCTACAGCTTTCCTGCCAAACTCTGCGGCTAGGCGATCATTTGCACATTGGTTAAGAAAATGAGATCAAATGACTTGATAAGTGCAAAAAGGACTTTTTATAAAATGCTAGAAATGACATCACTGCATGGTGGTTGTAACTCGCACTACCGTGTTGAGATCAGGATCTTTTAACTCACTCCAAGTAACGTGTTTGATCAACCGAGTGGATAAAAGTTCTTTTTCCCCCAGTCTTCTGGACTCTTTCTTTTTTTTTTTTTTTAAACGTTTATTTATTTTTGAGACAGAGAGAGAGCATGAATGGGGGAGGGGCAGAGAGAGAGGGAGACACAGAATCCAAAGCAGGCTCCAGGCTCTGAGCCCAGAGCCCGACGCGGGGCTCGAACTCACGGACCGCGAGATCGTGACCTGAGCTGAAGTCGGACGCTTAACGGACTGAGCCACCCAGGCGCCCCTGGACTCTTAAGTTGAAGAGAATTGAATGGCAAATCTGGTAAAACTCTTTGAATATGTTAGTTACACCGTAGAAACATCTAACAATTTGCAAAGCAACTCAAGGGGGTGACAGCCTGCAATCCGTTCCGCCCCCCAACATCAGCAGGCATTAACTGAGCCCCTGCTGAGTGGCGGGCACTGTGTGCCTAACAGTCATGGTCATCTGTGTGTGTGTCTTTTTTTTTTTTTTTACTTCAATTATAATAAACTTTTTTTTTAATTGTATTTAAATCCAAGTTAGTTAACATACAGTATAATAATGATTTCAGAGTAGAATTTAGTGATTCATCACTTACATATAAACACCCCGTGTTCATCCCAACAAGTGCTCTCCTTAATGCCCGTCACCCATTTAGCCCATCCCCACCCCCACCTCCAGCAATCCTCAGTTTGTTCTCTATATCTAAGAGTCTCTTATGGTTTGCCTCCTTCTCTGTTTTAATCTTATTTTTCCTTCTCTTCTTCTATGTTCATCTGTTTTGTTTCTTTTTTGTTTTAATGTTTTTTATTCATTTTTGGGAGACAGAGACAGAGCGCTAGCGGGGCGGGGGGAACCTAGAGAGAGGGAGACACAGAATCTGAAGCAGGTTCCAGTGTCTTACTGTCAGCACAGAGCTCAACACAGGGCTCAAACCCACAAACTGTGAGGTCATGACCTGAACCGAAGTCAGGTGCATAACCAACCGAGCCACTCAGGTGCCCCCTGTTTTGTTTCCTAAATTCCACAAGGGAGTGAAATCACATGATATTTGTCTTTCTCTGACTGATATCCCTTTGCATAATACATTCTAGTTCCATCCGTGTTGTTGCAAATGGCAAGATTTCATTCTTTTTGATCATTAAGTAGTATTCTAGTGTGTGTGTGTGTGTGTGTGTGTGTGTGTGTATACCACATCTTTGTCCATTTATCAGTCAATGGACATTTGGTTTCTTTCCATTTTAATTCTGGAATATTGCTAGATTTACAGAAAAGTTGCTGAGGTTGTACAGATAGTATGATATGTCCTTCACACAAGTCCCCCCTAATGTGAGTGTCTTCATAACTATGATGCACTTGTCAACACTAAGCCATCAACACTGGTACATCATTATAACTATAGATTTTGCCAGTTTTTTCTAGTAATGTCCTTCTTTCTGCCCCCAGGATCTAATCCGGGATCCCTCCTCGCATTTGGTGGATCCATTTCTAAACCAATTCTAAACCAATTCCACAAGGAAAACAGGCAAACAAACAATAAAACCTCCAGATCAGTTTGACTCCCATCTGACTCAGGAGTTGACCTGTTGCTCCAGCTCTGCCCTCGTGAAACCACCCTGTAAGGAAGAATCTCCTTCTTGGCCCCAGCTCAGGGCCTTGTGCCCATCGATGTGGGGGCAAGAATTAGGACCAGGCTTGACAGAGAAAATTGCCCTGTGGTTTGCTTTCTCACAGCTGGAAAGATTCCTGTCAGTGCAGTAGAAAAGAGGTTCTTTGATCTCCTTCTTCAGCTCATCATTCATTCATTCACTCATTTATTCATTCATTCATTCATTTTTAAAGTTTATTTTGAAAGAAACAGAGAGAGAGAGAGAGAGAGAGAGAGAATGAGAGTGGGGGAGGGACAGAGGCGGGGGAGGGGCAGGGTAGAGAGAATCCCAAGCAGGGTCCACACTGTCAGCGCAGAGCCTGATGGGGGCTCCAACTCAGGAACCTCGAGATCATGACCTAAGCCGAAATCAAGTCGGATGCTTAACCAACTGAGCCACCCGGTCACCCGTCATTCATTCATTTTTAAAACATGTTTATTAGTTCTTTCAGCAAACATTTATTAAGTTCCTACAGCGTGCCAGGTACTGAATTAAGTGCCAAGGGCATAATGGGGAACAAAACAGAAATAGTCCCTACTTATGGAACATTAAATAATTTATTTATTCATTCTTGAATACCTTGAATACTAAGTGTTCAACACTGTGCTAGGCAGTATGGGGGGAAGGATATTCTTAATACAGGCCTTGTCCTCAAGGGATGCAGCTGGCCAGAGACACAGGACAAGCCACTCAAGACAGCCTGATATAAACGGTGTGGACAGTAAGGAGAGACAGAGAGCTAAGAGCGAGGGTGAGCAGGGAGGGCTTCAGGGAGGGGGCCCAGATCTTAAGCTGGACTTAAGGGTGAGGTCTGTATGGTCAAAAAAAAAGATGGGGGGCGGGGGGTTTGGCGGCTGGCTGGCTCAGTCCAAGAGCGTGTGGCTCTTGATCTCAGGGTTGTGAGTTTGAGCCCCAGGTTGGGTGTAGAGATTACTTACAAATAAAATATTATATTTTTTAAAAAGTGTGTGTCGAAGGGAAGTAAGCAGGATTGTGCACTTGTGTTTACCCAGAAGAGTTGAGACAGACTGCCCCTGAGGAGGGGCTTTGGGTGTGGGGATAGAAGAACATATATTTGAAGGTGTGGTTTGGGATCCGTTGCTCTAAAGGGAGCCTTCCTGTCTCCCGGGGACATCTGAGCCCTTAGGAAGTGTGCCTAAGCTAAGTCCCAGAAAGGCAGATCCTAAGAGCCTTCGTGAGAACCACCCCCTTGCCTCACAGTGGGAAGTAGAGGCTCTGAGAGACGAAGCGGTGGAAATCACACAGGCTTTGGAGGCCTAGCTCTGTGGCTTTCCAGCTGTGTGCCCTTGAGCAAGTTACTGGTGAGCCTCTGTTTCCTGCGGTATAAAGAGATAACCCTAGTACCTACCTCAAAGGAGTCGTGAAGATTAAATGAGACAATGAGGCCTCAGAGCCCGGCTCAGCCCTCAACACCAGAAAGTGCTAAGTGTCAAACGTGCTGTCATAAACGAGAACACTGTGGTCTCAAGAGAACTTCAAGACTCCCATGACATAGATTAGACATTTAATGAAAATAAAATGTATTTGGAGAGCTTCAAAAAAAAAAAAAAAAAAGACAAGACTCCTATGACATGGATGGAGAGAGCTGACTCTCCAAAGTCTCGGACAGCGGGGGCAGTGAATGTCTCCAGTTGGCAGAAATGAACTTGCGTTACCGTGGTTTGGAGAGAGGGAGACACAGGTGTTCCTCCGCAGTGGCACCCTAATTTGAACGTCTCTTGAATGAGGAGATATTCAGGGATGGCCTTTTTTCTGTTTAGCAGAGACTCACTTGGAGGTCTTTTGACCCCGCTCCCCTCCCCACCGCAACACACACAGAAAACAAAACAAAACAAAATACAAAGTAAAACGAAACAAAAACAACTTTTAAGACTAGTGGTGACAAGTTCACAGCTCTTGCACTACCGTAGGGTCCCCTCAGTAGTGCAAGGAGAGTCTGTAGGGCGGGATAGGCCACAGCCTGGAAAGGGGACAATACTGGTTTCTACCTTGGAGCAAGATCCCGAAGAGACTTCTGGTCCACCACAGAAAACAGTCAGAGAGAAAAGAGCAGAGGCAACGACCCTGAGAACATTCTGAGGTTCCAGAGAACTTTCTAGATACATTCCCTCTCTGCCTGTTTTATCTCCAGCCGATCAGTAGATCCTTCAGTGACAAGTCAGGGAGATTGTGCCTGGATTCTGGGAAGAGGCACACAGGGGCAGGGTGAGGCCGCAGTCCTGGAAAGACCCCCATGGGTCCCTTGACAGGAACCCAGGTATGAACCGCAGGAAGGCACTGCTGTTTCCATGGCAACCTGATCTAAGCTGATATGAACTTTTAAAGCCAATTTAGTAAACTCTTCGGGCTAGAAAAAGGTCTGTGTGAAAGATTGTTATTATCCGTAGAAGAGTATTGGCTTTGAGGTTTTGTTTTTTTAAGTGCTTACTAGGTCAGAGTGGTTTTGCCTTTGGCAAAAGCCTGTAATGCATTCAGAACAGAGTAGAAAAATGTGAATTTTCTCACACATTCTAGTTCCAGTTTCTGTTAACATAGACTGTGGCCTATGGGATAACCATCTTTATTCATTTCTCTGTCCATCCAACCATCCAACCATCCAGCCATCCAGCTGGATTTATTGAGTGTCATCTTTATCCTGGGCTCGAATTCTAATTCGGAAAATAAGAGGATTTCGTCTGGTTTCGTATTTTGACCTAGGCTCCTAGAATCTTCGGCTGCTTTCAGCAGCCTCCTTCCTAGGGCGGGATGGGGCGATTGGGCAGGTTCTGAGACCCCACTTGGCTTCAACCTAGAACAGCCCTGTTTCTAGCTGTTGTATATATCGGATTTCCGTTTGAGGTGTCTTTTGAATAAAGGCTCCCCGACTGAAAAATCGCTGCCCCAGAAGGTCTCTCTGGATCTTCCAGTGGCCACGCTGCGGCTTCAAGCCAAATCGTTTTTCTTTTTAAAACTTTTTTTTTTTTAACGTTTATTAATTTTTTGAGACAGAGAGAGACAGAGCATGAACGGGGGAGGGTCAGAGAGAGAGGGAGACGCAGAATCGGAAACAGGCTCCAGGCTCTGAGCTGTCAGCACAGGGCCTGACGCGGGGCTCGAACTCACAGACCGTGAGATCGTGACCTGAGCCGAAGTCGGACGCTTAACCGACAGAGCCACCCAGGCGCCCCCAAATCGTTTTTCAATCAATGCCCCTGCCGTGTGGGGTATGGAAATAAAAAGGTGAATAAAACCAGGGTCACTACCCCTCAGGGGCACGCTGTCACTGTGAAGAAACACTGAGATCGCAAGTGGGAATGGGTAAATGACTGTTGTTAAGATAATAGGAATTTTTATTATTATAGTGCAGTCGGGCAGTCAGGATACACCCACAGGGATAGGCAGCCTATAATTCAGCCTACAATTAGGGACCAGGTAGGAGCTGCACACTCCCAGGTGCTCCATGCAGGGACTCCGAGAATTGCAGGGCTTTCCTGGGAACGCAGCTCTGCTCGCCGCCGCCTCCCCTGGGGCTGCTGCGCCGCCCGCTTCCCCCCTGCTTACCGCGCCCGCTGCTGGGAAGCAAGGCCGGAGGGGGGTGGGGGGGGAGATGGGGGGCTCCTGGCGGTGATTGGCTGAGCCGGAGGTTGCTAGGCTACCAGTCCGCGGGAGACTGGGGCCGCTCAGTCCCATCCTCCACCGCAGATCTACCCCGCGCCGCCCGCCCGCCGCAGACCCCATCCAGGCACCCTGTGAAGGAGATTCCCCAGCAGTTTAAGTTGTCGGCCGCCACGTGCCCATCTTTCTAGGATTTTTCACTTAGCAAGAGGCCGTGTGGAGGAGGGGAAGAGAAGCGGGTTTATTCTCGGGGCACCTCGGATAAGCTGCTTCTCTCTCTGGACCTCAGTGCCCTCCTTCGATTCCTGAGGTTCATTCATTTATTCATTATCCATGCATGCAATCATGTTTATTAAGTGCCTACCGTGTTCCGGGCACCATATCGGGCGCTAGGGACGAAAGGATAAACCAGATTGAGACCATCCTTGGTCTCACAAAGAGATGGGGGGGGGGGGGGGAGGGGGGAGAGGCATTAGATTTAAGCAAATACATAAGATAAACATATATCTTATTCCTTCCTCCTCAGTGATACTTCTAAGCCCTGCCCCTTTTCCCTCCTAAATCTGTAGAGCCCCCCAAGTTGGCAAGAGAGGGAGAGAGTGTGGATAGCAACAGCACTACATTACAGCTGACCTAGCACCTTACGGCACCCTGAAACAGAGGCACACTGTCCCGTCTCCACGGCGTTTTTACTTTGCTCCTTTGCATCCAAAAGTGAGCCTGAGCCCACCTCGATAAAGATGTGGGGGCAGGGATCATTGTCCCCAGTTCAAATGAGAAAGCCGAAAGCCAGAAACATCAAGAAGACTTCTCCGTGGTCACAAGGAGAATTCCTGGCGTAACCGATAGAGCAAGTACTCTGTGCAGGCACCTAAAAAGCGATCTGCCTCATCACAACCCAGTAAGGTAGTATTATTCCCATTTGATAGACTCTAAAATTGGGACTGGAAGAACTTACTTGACTTGCCAGTGATGGCCCAGATAGTATGTGGCAAAGCTGGGATTTTAACCACATCTCCCTGGCTCCACAGCCTGCCCTCTTTCCAAGAAATGGATCTGGTCCTAAAAAGAGTAAAACGACTCTCTGAGTGGCTAAGACCCGGAGTAGCTTCCAAATGCCCTTCAAAACCTCCCAGTCCCAGGATCTTATGTATTTATTTTTCTATTGAAATTCTTGGCACGACAGATGCATAAAATTTGGTCAATTGGCCACAGTTATCAATACCGTTGACCCTGTTATCTATCCATCTCTCTGGGATGACCTTGCCTTCAGGCTTTTACTAGGTAATTAAGTCAAGTAGCTCTTCCCTGGGAGCATCTCCAATGCTTGCTTTTCCTCCCTGTCAGGTTTTTATGTTTCTTTGTTCACATACTGAATAAATATTGAACGCCCATCAAGTGTCGTGGGCACTTGCTTGGTGGGCAAAGGTGAGTATGGCCCATCCCTTGTCCTTCAGGCGTTTCCAGCTTCTAGCAAAGGTTTCTGAAGGGCCTTCCTCAGGCGGGGTGCAGTGATAGGCCTTAGAGAGGCGAGGACCATAAGGATCTTCCCCCAAAGAATCTTCTTCTTGGCTTGGGAGACAGACTGCACTTAGATAATAAAAGGTGCGAAAGGAGGTGGGAGGAAGCAGAAATGAATGTGGCAAGTGTGGGCTGGGGTGGGAGAGCCAACCTTGAGTTTCCTGTGGTGCTGCTTTTAAATCCCATCTTGCTGTGGTCAGTGTGGGATACTGTGTCTCGGAGCCCAGCAGACTGCAGCTTGGAAGGAGGCCTTTAAATGGGAGAAGGTGCTGGAAAGTACAGAGATAAAGAAGCAAGCTAAATTTATCCCTCCTCCCAGCATCCAGCAATTGCTATGCTAAACACTTGACTCTCTACCAGCAGAGACTTGTTTAACCAGAAGATTAGTTGCTTCTCTCTCGGCTGGGAAAAGAGGGAGGAAGAAGGGAGAGAGAGACAAAGAGAGACAGAGAAAGGGATGGTCAGAGATGTTGACGACAGGGACACACACAGAGAGCCCTCGAAAAGGAAACAAGGAGAGGCAGAGATAAAGGCATCCTTTGCTATACAGTCCCAATGCGCAGCAAGAAAGAAGGTTAAACTGGGCACCCGAGTGGGAGAAATCAGACAATCTCCTGTCCCCTCCCTCCCTGGCTACATGATTCTGGCTTGAGCACTGCTGATTTCAAGACAGTGCCATTTTCAGATGTCAGTATATTGGAGAGGTCTATACTATTTCTATTATCTCGGTCACTGCTTTGTCCCTGTCACCCATCACCACTCATGAAGAGCTGAGAGTAAGCTGTAAATGGATAATACACAAATGCCATGATTCCAATAAGCACTGCAAGATGAAACATGCATGCCTTTGACCTAGCATTCCCACCTCTAGGAATTTATCCTAAAGAAAATAATTAAGAACAAGACATAGGCGCGCGCACGCACACACACACACACACACACACAATTAGCATGAGATTCTTCACTGCAGCATTGAAAAGCAAAGAAACATAGGAAAGCATAGACAAAGCAAAGAAACAAAATAAATAACCGACCCCTACTGGGGACTTCCTCGGTAAATAATGGTACAACCTTACAATAGCTTTCCACGCTGCGTGTAAATTGGGTTATAAATAGGTACTTACTGATGTGGAAAGACATGATTTATTAGGTTAAAAAAAACCAATCAATTACAAAATAATGTATATTATATGACTCCATGTATGTATTCTTATAAGTAGAATACATGTAATAAAATATATAATCCGGGAAGACATAAACTAGATGTTAATCTCCGGTTGGAAGGATCCCAAAACCCTTCAATTTTTATCTCTTTGCTTCTCTGCATTTTTCAAAATTATTTTTTTCCACGAGGAACATGTGTTTCTTGTGCAATGGGAGCAAATTTTCTTCCAGCAGTCCCAGTGAGCATCTCCTGCCGGGAGTTCAGGTGTGTGGGGGCAAGCTCAACCAGGGGTTCCTGGCCCACAGGCGTTGTGGGAAAGGCCACCAACCCATGCAAGGCCACTCAAGCTGCTCATTGAAATGGCATGCCCCCACCCTGGTTTGCCTCCCCATCCCGACTGGTCTTGTGGGCGAGAACTCTGTGACCTAGCCTCTTGGCGTCCAAATGCGTAGTCACTTCACTACTGGTGAGCTGGCCATCGCCCTCCCTTGAGGGAAAACGCTGTTGGTACAAGTTGTTGGCACATGGTAAAGCCGGCCTTACCAAAACTGCAGGGCCTTCCTACCTGTCAGGAGCACCCTCCCCTGTAAGAGGGTGACAGCTACGATGCTCTGTCGCTCAGGTCAGTCAGTCCCTACTACACATATGCAGCTGTGATTCTGGATGTCGGTGGGGGGAGAAAAGAAGGCTGTCACCATGACAACCCAGCTGGCTCAGCCTCTGGGATCAGTCCAAAGCCCAGGGGAAGAAGGTGGGGTTTAGAGTGGGAGCAAACACTGCCTGGCTCTCTGACCTCAGACAAGGCACTTAGCTTCTCTCTGCCTCAGTTTCTACATCTGTAAAACGATGCTAAATCTCTTTATCCTATCCACCTCCAGGATTAACGGGAGATAATCTCAACTGTAAAACATGAAGGTGTAGAGAGTCCCGAGCTTTGGTTTGTCTCTAAATTGCTGTGTGTAACTTTGGGCAAATCACTTAACCTCTCTGTGCCTCCTCAGCCGCTCTGTTTGTAAGTAGGAAAATAATATCCACCGCGATAACTCCCCAGATATATTGCCGGGCACCCCCACAAGAATCTAAGAATCTCCACGTTGGAAGGAATCTTAGCACTCACGCAGGAATCTCTTCGATGAGTCCTCTGACTGAGGTACTTGCCCCACCTCTGCTTAATTACCTCCAGGGCCGGAGAGCTCCTGACTGCCCAACTTCCCAAATGCTATTTCTGCTTCCGATTTTGCCAGAGGGTTTGCACAGGGTAGACATTAACAGCAACTGGTGAGTAACAGGTACAGGCCCGGCTCTACAAGCTTGTGGCTTAGTGGAATGGGAGCAGTATGGGTTCTGGGGTCTAGGTTAAAATCCCACTTTGTGCACTCGCCAGGGCGTTGACCTTGGGCCAGTTATATTATCTCTCCAAGCCTCGGTCTCCGGATCAGTAAAATGAGGTTGGAAATACCTACCTCATAGCGTTGCTGTGAGAATCCGGCAAGATTGCAGTTTCTTTTTGAGCTGACAAGCCTAACGTCCCCAGGGGAATTCTGGAGACAGATTACACCTTTCTCTGCAATCCCCTGAACAACACGTCTGCCCTCCAAACCCCATCTCGCATGGGTAGGTCCTTATGCAACCTGTTCCTCCCAGAAGGAGGGAGAAGGTTCCTCTCCCCATCCCGGAGACCTGGCCTTTGTGCTCCACACCTCAGGGCCTTCTCTCTCTCACGCCTGTACCAGGGGCTATAAAGGGAAGATGACGCAATTGTTTCAAGACAAAGTTCGCCTCAAGGCCAGTGCCCCTTCCCTGCTCACAGATTTAGTGGGCACTAAGCAAGTGTCACAAGGTGTCACTTGGTGAAGGCTTTCCACCGTATCAGTGTTTTAAGAGGAATCTCACCCAGGGCAAAAAGCCCCTAAGACCCCAGAAGAATGTAGTCCCGTGGTAGATTTCCAGATGTGGTGACTGGACGCAGGAGAAAACAGTGCGGGGTAGGAAAGCGGTCCCCTGCCCTCGATATGAAAGGAGGCAGGATGCCTGGGTCTAGTTCTGCTATTGACTAGCCGTGGACTCTCTGGAGCCAGTGACTTCATTCTTCGCGCCTTGTTCTCCTCGTGCGCAGAACGACAAGCCGACTCCGGGGACCGGCCCGGCTTCCGAATTCTAGGGTTTCCCATCTGTTGGAGACGGCGTGAGGTGGCATAGACATCAGCGACCCCTCTTGTCCAAGAGCTGCTGACCGCCGGCTCCTCTCTGCTTCCTCCACAGATGAGTACCTCAGGGTCCTCAATGTAGGTGTGGCCGAGGTGAAGAAATCCTTCCTGGGACCCTTGTCCCCATCTTGCAAGATGGTGCAGATGATGAGGCAGTTTCTGTACAAGGTCCTGCCTGAGGACTCTTACAAGGCCGCCACGGGGAAGCTCCACGTGTCCCTCACGCGGTTCACAGATGGAGAGAGTGTCGTGGTTTCAGAGTACACATCCAAGGAGGAGCTCATCGAGGCAAGGGGCGGGGCCCAGGGTGTGGGGGCGGGGCCCAGGGAGTGGGGCCCAGTTTGTGGAGACGGTCCCCCATTCTGTCGCCTGTCTTCCAACGGCCCTTGACAAAAAGGTTGAATTATCACCCAGTGGGGCATCGCTTCGGAAAGGGCACTCTGTGCACTGTCTGATGCTCATTAATATAAATTTCAGTCATGAATGGTTACTGTTGGACAGCGCTGTGCGTCTGCCCAATTTTCAGGACAAAAGGGTTAAGGGGCCCCTTCTCCGGGCCCCTCCCTCTGTCCCATATCTCCACCCCCTTCTCCTCTCCTGAATACAAGGCCCTGCCACCCATCCTCACAGCCCCACACTGGCACGGCCATGATCGTGGCCGTGGGGGAATGAATAGGCAGTGGGTGTGGACACCTCCTCCACCTACTTCGTGTCCCCCTGGGTTTATTAGCACTCAGTTCTTCAAGACTTTTCTCTCCACGCCCTCTTCTATCAGCTCTGCTCTTACTCATGCCAGCCAGAGCAAACCACAGAAAGCAGGCCTCTGTGCCTTTGCACCTGAGGTGCTCTGCCTGGGATGCCCTTCCCTCCTTCCCAGCTCACTTCACCTGCTTGACAAGACTCCAGTTGCTCTTTCTGGGTACGTTCCATCATCACCAGCCCGCCCCACACTCCCCTGGGTTGGATACTCCTCTTTTGGGGCCACAGTGCCCTGGCTCATCTCCATCGCGGCACCTGTCTCACCATGTACTGTCATTAGTAAATGACATGCTTACTCTCCCTCGTCGGGCATTCGTTAAGGGTGGGCATCTCACCCTCCTTTGATTCCAGAGCCTGGACCTGACCACACACACATGAATGGTCGTTGGGTTCCGCTGGATTCGTGGAGACATGGTGCTAGAAAGGACCCTGGAGGTCACTGAGGCGGCTCCCTCTCTTTAAAGCTGGGATATCGGGCCCTGACTACCTAGTAGGGTAACGAGGACCCAGCTAGTTAGGGCCAGGCCAGGAATTGAACTCGAGGCTCTGCTCCCCAGGGCAGTGCGTCTGCCTTGGATTTAAGAAGGGCCAGGATGGTGGTGACCCAGAAGCCTGCTGGTGAGCCCTCCCTACCCAGCTGCCAGGGTGTCTCAGCCCTTTCTCTCCCCACAGGCACTCTACTGCAGCTGCTTTGTCCCCGTGTACTGCGGCCTCATTCCTCCAACTTACCGGGGCGTGGTGAGTGCTTTGGCGTGGGAGGGGGTGAGCCAGGACCCAGGGGTGCCTCGGGTCCCTATGGCCCCCATCTGGGAGGGTTGGGGGTGGTCTCAGGATTCAGTGGAAAGACCAAGAGTTGGAGAGATTCTTGTGTTTTTCTACTTAGAATTCCCAGTGTAGACGGATTTCTGGGGCTTTAAGATGAACTTCCCCTCCCTATATCGGGCTTCACTCTCGACCACCAACCCATTATTGAGCCTGGCTAGTCAAAACTCCATAGGCTTGCTGGATTTTCTCATTCTTGACAGAGAATGTAGTATACAGATCCTGTGACATTGGTACCTGGAACAATGGGGACCTTTAACGTCATCTAGGCTAGTGCATATGAATCACCCAGGGAGGTCTTGTAAAATAATGCAAAATCTGATTCACTAGGCCTGGAGCCAGAGACTGCACCTCTAACCAGCTTCGGCTGATGCCAGTGCTACGGGTCCAGGCCCCACACTCCGAGGAAGAGGGTCTAACTCATGCCCCCTTCTCATTTTATATAGAAAGAAAATAAGACCCAGGATTCACCTAGTAGATGGAGCACATATTACATGTCAGCTGGGTACTTCCCAGGCACCCCAGAGAGTTAGGGCTTCAGGATCTGTGGTCCTGTGTTCATAGTTGAGGAAACAGAAGCCCCAGGAGGGAAGGGAAGTGTGGTGGCTGGTGGCCAGGCCATGATCAGGGGTGCCCTGGAGAGTGCTGAGGATATCTGACCTGAAAGAGGGAGGCAGTGTGGACCCACGGCGGTCTGGAGAGACCTGCACGGACCCACCTTGTGTTCACCTTCTCAAAAGGCCACGGGAACAGGCTCCATTCCCAGGGCCCCCTTCAACAGTTGAGTGGTTCAGGTGGGGTAGCCTGGGAGGGAAGGTGTATGGAGGAGCATTTGCTCCTGCTCTATCCAGAGTATGGAAGGCCTTCTCCCCACAGAGGCCTGGGAGCCCCACCTCAGCACCACTGAGACGGCTGTGGGGACACAGTGTAGGGACAGAGCACTGGGCTGGGAGTTTGGGGGCCACCGTGGACACACCACACACCCACCTGGACCTGGGTCTCAAGGTTTGTCCCAAGGGACCCATTTCCTGGGTGTACTCCCTGGGTGGGGAAGAGGACCTCTGACCCCAGATGAGCATTTATCACTCTTCCTGCCCCCCATAGCGCTACATCGATGGGGGCTTCACGGGCATGCAGCCCTGCTCCTTCTGGACCGACTCTATCACCATCTCTACCTTCAGCGGGCAGCAGGACATCTGCCCCCGGGACTGCCCCGCCATCTTCCACGACTTCCGCATGTTCAACTGCTCCTTCCAGTTCTCCCTGGAGAACATTGCCAGGATGACCCATGCCTTGTTCCCGCCAGACCTGCTGGTGAGAGGACAGACGTGGAAGGGAGGAGGACTGGGGGAGGGGGGCAGGGACTGGTGGTGAGGACTGGGAGAGGGGGGCAGAGACTGGTGGTGAGGACTGGGAGAGGGGGGCAGGGACTGGTGGTGAGGACTGGGAGAGGGGGGCAGAGACTGGTGGTGAGGCCGGGGAGCCAAAGGGGCCCACACAGCTCCATCTATGTCTCCTTAAACTTCCTTCTAAACCTGATTCCCGGCCTTGCCACGAACCAGCTATGTGAATGAGACCCCTAAGTGCTCCCAGTCTCAATTTTTTCCCCCCTGTAAAATGAGATATGTCAGAACCGCTGAGAGAAATGTCACCTGAGCATTTCCCCTCTGACATGTAATGTAGGCATCAGCCGCGATGGCCCATGGGCCAAATCCAGCCAGCGTCTTGGTTTTTGTTTTTATTTTTAAATTTCCAAAACTGCTCTAAAAAAATAAAGTCTATTTTTTTTTACTGTTTATTTATTTTTGAGAGAGAGAGAGAGCACGAGTGGAGTAGGGGTGGAGAGAGAGGGGGACAGAGGATCCAAAGTGGGCTCTATGCTGACAGCAGAGAACCTGATACGGGGCTCAAACTCATGAACCGTGAGATCATGACCTGAGCCAAGCTGGATGCTTAACCAACTGAGCCACCAGGTGCCCCAAAAATAAAGTTTGTTTTAAAAAATTGTTTTTTTATCACTTACAAAATACATGTCTTTCTTCAGCACAGAAGTGTGATCCTAGAAGCAGGCATCAAGCTTTACTCATTTCTTTGACTATACTCACCGTGTCTACAAAGGGCATTGCTTGATAGAAGGTTCTCAGTAATCGTTGTTTGAATGATAACTCCTCTAAGCCAGTTTTGTGACTTACAGTCTAATTATTATTTACAAAACTCACACTCAAAACCCTATTATGCTTAGCCAGGCTATGGATACACAAGATATTTTATTAATCCGATTGATTCTTTGTCCTCCAACTGTTGCATTAGGAATTCTAGCATCTGCCTTATACTAGTTTATCCATAAAGATTATGTCTACTTAGTTTCATAAAAGCAATCCACACATAGGCAGTTCAAGAAAGATGGAACAAATGCATTGTATTCATCAGAGCCTCTGGAACTCATGTTTCTGCTTACAATCAGTACTTCCATTCTCAAGGTGGCGTGGGTTTTATTCTGGCCTGTGAGCTCAGAATAGGCTTTCCATTTTTAGAGCATTGTAAAGGAGAAGAAAGAGAAGGAAAAGAGTAAGAGGAAGGAGAAAGAGGAGAAGAAGAGGAAGAAGAGGAAGAAGAACAGGATGGAAAACAAGAAGAGGAGAGGGAGAGGAGGAGAAGGAGGAAGAAACAGAAGAAGCAGAAAAAGGAGGAGGGGGAGAGGGGGAAGAAGGAGAAGAAGAAAAGAAGAAGAAGAAGAAGAAGAAGAAGAAGAAGAAGAAGAAGAAGAAGAAGAAGAAGAAAGAGGAGGAAAGAAAAAGAAGAAGGAGGAGGAGGGGAAGGAGGAAGAGGAGGGAGAGGGGGAAGCGGAAGAGGAGGAGGGAGGAGAAGGAGAAGAACAAGAAGAACGAGAACTAAAACATAAAGAACAACAAGAAGAGACAGAGACTATCTGTGGTTTCCAAGCCCAAAATATTTACTATCCGGCTCTTTATGAAAAGGCTTTGTGAACAATGTCATGTAATCCTCCAGCATCCTTTGCAGTAGATATTATTATTATTATTCTTATTATTATTCCCATTTTGAAGGTAAAGAAACTGAGGCTGTGAGAGGTTGTATCTACACAGCCAAGAAGTGGCAGCACTAGAATTTGAGCCCAGTCTCCAAACTCTGTTCTTCATATGGCCCAAATGCACCTTCTCTGGTTCTATTAGAAACATCTCACCCTCCCCTGCCCAGGGGAAGCTGTAAATGGTTTCACAAACTAACGCACCGTCACTATGGACACATGATCAGGAACTGCTCCCCACTTCTGAGCAGATAGTGAGGGATGGGATGCAGGATGGGTACATTTTGAAAAGCTCATCAAATAAAGCTCAAGGGCAATGAAAGTAGCTTCTTTGGGTGAAGGGACGTCGTCTGTCTCCATTGCTGCAGCCTTAGTTTTTTCTCCCGCTTTCCCTCCTTGCAGATCCTGCACAACTACTACTACCGAGGGTATGAAGATGCCGTTTCCTACTTGAGGAGGTTGAGTAAGTAGCAAATGGGGCCCCAAGGAAGGGGTGGGTTGGGGGTGGGGCAAAGACAGGAAGGGCGGGGCAAAGACAGGAAGTAGAAGGGCTCAGTCGAGGAGGCTTCCCCCCAACTTTGTGAACTAGAGATGCCCTTTCCCAGGAGTTCCCAAAATGGGTGCGGGGATCCGGCAGCTTGCATTGTCCGGGCCAGAAATTGGGATCTTCGTGGAAAAGTGCTTTTTAGGGTAACTGCGGGGTCAGTGGATAAGCTTTTGTACAGGTATGTTTCTGGATTTAAGAACCATGTTTAGGAAAACACATAGCTCGCATCTTCCTGGAGGGATTCCATTTTCGTGTCGTTTCATTTTATATTCTTTCCAAGACCATCGTATTGTTAATGTAGAGCTAGAAATGACTGGTTTATATTTGTGTAAGACTCCAAGTGACATATTGATCAACAAATGAGAGGGAAGAGCCTGTGCCCTGTGTTGGTTTAGCAAGTGTGGTTCCTACACTTGCACCTCCTCCGTGCATTCTTGTGTGGAAGATTCCAATGGCGTGTATTACATACGCTAACTCCATGAAGACCATGGCAAACATCTTTGATAAAAAGAAAGAAACAAGGCTTTTTTCATACTTAGAATTGTGCCCATAGGACAATATTTCCAGAAAAAAGGATTCCTGGATCAAAGGAAGTGTTTTCCCCCCGCGTTGTCATATGGCCCTTGCGATTGTCTTTTTTGGCAATTGTGTGATATTTCATCTCAGTTGTGCAGCAAATTTTGATCATTCCTTTGAGTTTCCAAATGTTCACTATTATAGGGAATGCTGCGGTGAGCTTCTTGTGTATATACTTAAAAATATGTATATTTTAGGAGCGAGATTAAGGGATCGAGCGTGGGTTCCCCCCCCCCCCCCGTAGGATGTATTGACTCTTTTTCCTTCAAAGTTGCTTCCTGCTTGCCCAAGTTCCCCTTGTCCTGACTTTTTCCTTTCTCCTGGGTCCATTCTTCCCGCAAGGGGTAGGAGAAGCAAGAGAGAAGGATGGAGGTAACATGGGTTCTGGAGGCAAGGCCTGGGCCAGGATTCTCACTCCCCCCCTCCCCACCAGCTGTGTGAACTCAGGGAAATCACTTGCCTTCTCTGTCCTGATTCCTAATCTGTAAAGAGGCTTAAATCCTGATTCCTGACCCGTACTAACTGTGTGACCTTGAGCAGGTAATTCATCTCCCAGCACCTCAGCTTCCTCATCTGTAGAAGGAGGCTGATCAGAATTTTATTCCTAGACACAGTCAATCCAGCCCACTGACCCTCTGACCTTGGAGACACCTCTTCTCAGCTCTCTGCAGGACAGGCTCCCCCTAGCCCTGACTCTTCTCTGACAACTTCCCCGCTCCACATTTACATGGGTGACAGATGTGAGGACTGATTCCCAAGTGTCCAAAAGGAGGACCACCCAAGGGGTGGAGATGGGTCTCACCTACAGAGCCTCAGGAATAGGAGGGGCTGGCGAGGGCCTGGGGTCCTTCCCACCACCAGCTGGGGAGCCCCTTCACTCTTTCCTCTGTGATGGCGTGTACTAGGGGACTTGGGGTTGGGGGATCCCCTGATCTGGGACCGGGATTTTAGAGCAGATACCAGTCCCTGCCTCAGGAGACCCGTCTACACCTCAGGTTGCAGCCTGGCTGCCTGTCTCTCCCCTAGAATTTCTCTTCCTCTCAGGGAAAGCCCTGGGGAGAGTTATGAAGTGCCTTGCTAAGCATCTCTGGTTTCCCCCACTTCTCAGTAGCCCCTCTGCCAGCCTCTGGGAGGAACCCAGAGCCATCGCCCCCTCCCCCGGCCCCATCATTTACATGATGGTGTAAACGGCAGTCTCAAAGCCAAGGACAAGACTCAAACAGTAGCATTTCGGGCATCCGCTAAAGAATTAGGGCTGTGTGTGGAGCATGGCGGGTTTTCCCAGAGGTCCTGGAATCACTCCAAGTAGGAACAGGCACAACTCATAAGGAAGAAAATGCCTCGTGCCGGCTACAGCTATTTCTGATTGCTCTTCCAATTTGCCAGTGTTGGCATGGCTTTGTCCGTGCGGCCTTCAGCTCCACCCCTACATCCTCTTGGGTGCGGTGGGGCTGGATTTTCCTCTCAGCACCAGATGCGAGCAGGAGGTATGACACATCCTGAGAAACCGTGGCTGGTGCCCAGAGCCACACTCTTAATTCCCACCTGCCATCTGGGAACAGAAAAATGGGAGTCCGCTCCAGCCTTCCGCCCTGCTGGTTTCTGGAGAGGGGGTCAGCTCTGGCAGCAAGCCACACCCGCAGTGTCGCCCTCGATGCCTCCACCCGCCTCCTGGCATCCCCCTTTTCCGCCCTCCTAAGGACTCACATCCTCCTAATTATTCCTGCTGCCAGGCGAGCTTCCCTCTCCACCCTTGGCCTCCCCCGGCAGCAGCCTTCTGCCAAAGGGAAGGGCACTGCCTGCTGGCGTGCTTGAACATCCACATTCCCCACACAGACGTGTGCATGTGGGCGTTGAGTGAGGTTGGAGCTCAGAGGATGCCCTGTCTAAAATATCCATCTGGCATCCAGGCGTGCCTGGCCAGGCTGACCAACTCCCTCCTTTCCTTCTTTCCTCCTTCTCTTCTTCCCTTCCTTCCTTCCTTCCTCCCTCCCTCCCTTCCTTCTTGGCCTTCTTGCTTCTTTGGCACCTTCCTCCCTCTCACAATTTAACTTCTCTCTCTCTCTGTCTCTCTCTCTCACACACACACACACGCACACACACACTTGTGAAACCAGCACCACAGTCAAGAGAGTGAACCATCATCCATCATGCCCAAAGTTTTCCTCCACCTCCTTGGTGACTCCTCCCTCCTCCCCCTACTTCCTGTCATTATACACATTTCCAGTATGGACTTACAGTATGGACTCTTTTTGGTCCGCATTCTTTCACTCAGTATAATTATTCTGAGATTCATCGTGTTATTGCATGTATAAATGGTTCATTCCTTTCTCCATTCCATTCCATTTATGAAGATACCACAGTTCGTTTATCCATTCCCCCATTCATGGACATTTAGGCCATATCCAGTTTGGGGCTCTCATGAATAAAGCTGCTGCGAATACTCATGGAGTCTTAGCACAAACGCATGCTTTCATTTCTCTTGGGTTAATACCTAGGAGTGGAATGTCAAGGTGGTATGGTGAATGTACATTTAATCATAGAATTCTATATACGTATAACCAGGGTAAACACACATAGCATAGAATTTACTGTCTTAACCATTTGTAAGCGGACAGTCCAGTAGTGTTAAGTATATTCACATTGTACAACCCATCTCCAGAACTTTTTTGTCTTGCAAAACTGAAACTCTATACCATTGATCAACAACTCCTCATTTCTCCCTAGAAAGCCACCGTCCTATTTTCTACTTCTAGGAGACTGACTACTTTAGATACTGCATGTCAATGGAGTCATACAGCATTTGTCTTTTTGTGACTGGTGTATTTCACTCTCATAATGTCCTCAAGGTTTATCCATCTTTATCTATCAATGAACAATTTGGATTGCTTCTTCCTCTTGGCTATTGTGAATAATGATGCAATGAACGTGGATGTGCAAATAATCTTCGAGATCCTGTTTTCAATTCTTTGGGACGTATACTAAGGACATATACCCAGAATGTATGTTTAACTTTTTAAGAGACTGCCAAACTATTTTCTGAAGTGGCTGGACCATTTTACATCCCTACAGCAGCGTATAAGAGTTCCAGTGTCTCCAAATTATCACCAACGCTTGAAATGGTCAGTCTTTTTAGTTTTAGCCATTTGATTGGTTGTGTGGTGGTATCTTATTGTGATTTTAATTTGTATTTCCTTAATGACTAATGATGTTCAGCGTCTTTTCGTGTGCTTATTTGCCATCTACATATCTTCTTTGTCGAAGTGTTCGATTCTGTTGGTCATTTCCCACTATTTAAGAATAGTTCTAGATTCACAGAAAAAATATGAAAATGGTATGGACAGCTTCCATATACTCCTCATTCCCTAGTATAATGTCTCACACCCATGAGATGTTATAGTATGGTACATGGAAAATTTGGTACATAGTATAGTGTAGTGTTTACAATTATTTCACTAATATTGATGTTATTATTAATTGAAGCCGTATATTCAGATTTCCTTCCTTTTTAACCTAATGTCTTTTTTCTGATCCAGGATCCCCTTCAGGAGACCACATCACATTCTGCCATGGTGTCTCTTTAGGTTCCTTGTATCCATGACACTTTCTCAGACTCTCCTTGTTTTATGTTTGTTTTTCATGTTTATTTTTGAGAGAGCACAAGCGGGGGAGGGGCAGAGAGAAGGACAGAGGATCTGGAGTGGGCTCTGTGCTGACAGCAGCAAGCTCAATGTAGGGCTTGAACACACCAACCGAGCTGTGAGATCATGACCTGAGCCCAAGTCAGACCCTCAACCGACTGAGCCACCCAAGTGCCCGACTCTTCTTGTTTTTAATGACCTTGGAAGATTTGAGTACTGGCCAGATATTTTGTGGAATGTTCCTTAGTTGGGGTTTGTCTGATGTTTTCCTCATGATTAGACTGGGGTTCTGGGTTCCAGAGAGGAAGACCACAGAGGCAAAGTGCCGTTGTCGCCACATTATATCGAGGGTACATACATGCTATCCCCATGGCATATCACCCATGATGTTGACCTTGCACTTGTCTGCAGTGGTGTTTATTGGGTTTCTCCACTGTGAAGTTGCTCTTTTTCCCCTTTCTATACTGTGCTCTTTGGAAAGAAGTCACTATGCACAGCCCACACTTAAGGGGTGAGAGTTAGGCTTTACTTCCTTGAGGGCAGGGAATGAGGGCAGGGTATCTACATAAATCTCTCTGCTTGGGAGATTTGTCTCTTCTCCCCCATTTGTTGTACTTCTTCAATTGCTTGTTTGTTTCAGCATGGACTCGTGGATACTTATTTTATACTTTGGGTTATTTTTCAATCTTTATTTATTTTGCTACTCACATTGTTCCAGCTTTGGCCATTGGAAACTCTTTCAGTGGGTCCTTTTGCCCGTCTGAAAATTGAATTGTTTTATTTAAAAGCTTTTATATGTTTTTTTTAAAAAAGGAGAATGGATAATGATTTATTTCAATTGATACAAAATTTAAAAATATACAGAATAATGTATATTTTTATAGTACATAAATTTGGAAAGTACAAAATTGTATAGAAATTATAAAACTCAAACTCAGGATAGGGTATGTAGGAAAGATAATAGGAACATAGAAGGCTTCTTCTTTACCTGGAATAGTATATAGTTTTTGCTTTTTCATTTGACAATAATTTAATAATTATTTAAATGTTTAAGAAATTAGGAGCACTTGGGTGGCTCAATCGGTTGAGCGTCTGACTCTTGATTTTGGCTCAGGTCATGGTCCCAGGGAAATGCCCTTTATTAGAAATGTGACTTTCAAATATTGTCTCTCAGCCTGTGATTTCTCTTTCCAATTCCTTAACAGTATTCTGAAAAGGAGTTTTTCATTTTGATAGGGCCCTTATTATTAATTTGCCTCCTTTATGAATCATGCTTTTGGTGTCTTACCTAAGAAATCTTTGCCTTACTCAAGATCACAAAAATGTTTTCTGTTTCCTTGTAGAAGTTTTATAGTTTTGTGGCTTTTCATTTGTGTCTATATTCCATTTTGAGTTAATTTTTGGATGTGGTTCAAGGTATAAAACAAAGTTGGTTGTTTTTTTTTTTTTGCATATGGACATCCAGTTCCTCCAGTATTATTTACTGAAAAGACTACACTTTCTCTAATGAAGTGACTTTGCACCTTTGAGTAAAGTCAGTTGTCTATATATGTCATGAGTCCAGTTCTAGACCTTCTGTTTTGTGCCATTGATCAATTTCTCTGTCTTTATGTCAATGTCATGCTGTCTTCATCACTGCAGCTTTATAATAAATCTTGGTATCGGGTAGTCTTAGTTCTCCAACTTTGTTTTGTTTGTTTTTTTTGTTTGTTTTTTCAAAGGTGTTTCGTATATTCCAGGTCCTTTCCAATCCCATATGAATTTTAGAACTAGCTTGTGGATTTCTACACAAAATACAGTCGTGCAGTACTTGTCAAGCCATTCTCTCCTCCTCTGTAATCACCACCTCAAGACTACCCCTCTCCCTGATCCCCAGCAGAGGGATTTGTATCCAAACAACTTCACAGAAAAAAACCAAAGCCAACAGAGGGAAGTTCTCTCAACTTTGCACTACCGAATATACAGACTCACCCTTCTCTGTCTCCCTCTTTCCTCGAAAGTTAAAGGAAGCAACCCTCTTCTTGCCTAAAACCCACACCCTGCCTGTGCTCAGACCCCTTCACCATCTCAGGACTCTTGAGTCATCCATTATTCTATCTCTCTTTTATATATCAAACCCCCACCTCTCGACTGGATTCTTACCAGCAACTTTCTTTGGTCTACAGAAAGTCTACATCTGTCTTGCCTATTTTAGAAACTTGGCCTGGGTTCCGCCCTTCACCCTCTCCTCGCTCAGTCCTGACTCCCTCTTGTTCTCACTGTGCTTTTCCTCCCTGGGCAATCCCTCCACAGCCACCAGCACAGCTGCAGTTACCATCCATAGATGAGGCTTCCAAAGGTACACCCTCACCCTCACCCCTTCTCTGAGATCCAAACCCATGTATCCAACTGCCCATTTGTCATCTCTCCTTGGACATCTCTAAGGCCCCTTAAAATCCACATGTCCCCAAACAACCTCATAACCTGTGCCCTCCTCACTGCTCCCCCGACCCATCCCCTCCATGGTCACCCTCTCAGCAACCAGCGTCCATCTGGCTGTGCAAACCAGCTACCTCCTCTCTTCCCTCAATCAATCCAGTGCCAGTTCTTATTTATTTTACCTCCAAAACAGAATCTTCTTTCTATCTCCTTCCAGGTGCAAGCCCTAAACACCTCTCCAGAGCAGCCTTACAGGTTTCCCTGGGTCCCCTAGGCCCTTCTCAGTGAGTCTTCATTCAGCAGCCACAGTGATCTCGCCAAAGCCAGAGGTAGTGCAGCATTGCCCCACCTATAAGTCTTTCATGGTCTCCATGGAAACCAAGGGCGCTCAACGTTGTCTACAAGCATGGTCTGGCCCCTGTGGCCTCCTCAGACCTATCTCTCCCCACAGTGCCCCCACCCCGGTTCTAACCACACTAACCTTTCAGGCGCTCCTCATGCCCCCTTGAACTTGTGGCATTTGTGTGTGCTGTTCCCCCTGTTGGAAATGCTCTTCCCCATCCATCCTGACCCCCACCTGGACCTTCACTCGCCCTTCAGATCTCAGCTCAAATATCACTCCCTCAGGGAACTCCTCCTGATTAAGTCCTCCCTGCTTCCCTGTCTGCTAACATGTTTCACTCTTACCTAGAACTTGTCTTGGTTACAGCTTGAGATTATTTGGGGGGTCAATGCCTGCCCCCATGCTAGACTGCACACTCTAAGAAGTCAGGAACCATCACACTGTTTTTGTCCCCTTCATTCCTCAATGCCTGATATAATGCCTGGCACATATATAGATGCTCAATAAATACCCATTGAATAAGTGAATCAATCCACAACCAAATAATATAAATTTGAGTAAGTAAAGAAAGGCCATTGAAAAGCACTAATCCTGCTTATGAAAATAATTTGGGAAATCCCTTTTTGCAAACACCATGCTGATGCCAGGGGTTAGAAATGCCACCTGTGACCCCATGCTGTTGTTTTCCTAGATGATGCTTATCTCAATTCTCCCTCCAAGAGAGTGATGTTCCCCCGCGTAGAAGTGTACTGCAATATAGAACTTGCCCTTGGCAATGAGTGCCCTGAAGGCAGCCAGTCAAGCCTCCAGACAGAAGAGGAATCCATACAACTTCACGCACAGTGGGCTCCCAAAGAGGAAGGAAAGGACAGCCATGGTCCACTTGTGTTGTCGCCTGTGGGGAGACCTGAATCCACACGTGAGTGTCCTGTAGAATCACCCGTTTCACCAGCTGGCTCTTCATTTGAGCAGTCACCTGCCACTGCGCTGGCCTCATCACCATCACATTCTCCAGCTGACCTGATGCCTGCATCACTCCCAGCTGGGCACTTAGCACTCAGCTCAACACCTGTCCAATCACAGCAGCAGGTACAAACGACCGGATCACCACCAAGATCCCCATCCTCCCAGTCATCTGTGTCACCCAGGCCACCGGCTGTAGTGACATCTCCAACATTGCCCCAATGTTCTCCTTCAGCGTCACCTACACAGCTACCCGTGGAAGACCTGGGCCCAGAACAGCCCCAAGGTATGGACACTTCTGGCTTCTCACAGAAGGAGCCAGAAGTATTTCTTATGTCTGGAGCCCCTTGGCAAATGTGCAACAACATGGCAGCTGATAACCATTGCTTTAGAGGGGTGCAGTGGTGACGTGAGCAGTTAGCTTTAGAGGCTTCACCTGTTTTGAGGATAGGCCACCACAAGGGGACAGTGTTCTTGACATTTGTTCAGCTTTTTAGTCCAGTGATTTTCAAAGGTTGGTCAGAGGCCGTGACAGCAAACTCATCACCTGGGAACTTGTTAGCAATGCAAGTTCTCAGGCCCCACCACAGACCTACTGATTCAGGTAGTGGGACCCAGGTATCTATATTTTTTACAAGTCCTCCAGAGGGTTCTTTTGAGAACCATGTTTGAGAAGCACTGTACCGGAAGGTTTTTATTGTGATAGCCACTGTGCTGGGGGAGGGCTACTCAAAGAGTGCTTTGTGGACCAATGCTGGTCCCCAAACTATTTGTTACTAATTTACAATGAAATGAGCAGAGGTTGAAAGTAAGCATTTAGGACTATTTTTAGCAATAAATATTGTCAGGACATCCGAGAGCTTGGTCATTTTCCTACTAATTCATTGTATTTCACAAAAGTACTAGTTCCATTATGGATTGCAAAAAAAAAAAAAAAAAAAAAGATTTTTAAAAACTGGTTCTTCACAACTAATATCTTCTAAAGACAGCTTGAAAAGTACTGCTCTTGAGTCTTCAAGGATGAAGAATTTTCAGTTCCTCACTCAAGAAATCTCCCCTCCAGCAGAGGGGATGACAGAGATACCAGCCTCAAAAATACAGAAAAAATTAGTAACTGCTACATCACTAACAAAAATGGAGTGTGGGAGGTAGTCAAGTAGTCATAGAGATTAAGATCACTTCTGGGGCGCCTGGGTGGCTCAGCAAGTTAAGCATCTGACTTCAGCTCAGGTCATGATCTCGCAGTCAGTGAGTTCCAGCACGGCATCAGGCTCTGTGCTGACAGCTCAGGGCCTGGAGCCTGCTCCAGATTCTGTGTCTCCCTCTCTCTCTGCCCCTCCCAACTCGTGCTCTGTCTCTCTTTCTCTCTTTCAAAAATGAATAAACATTTAAAAATTTTTTTTTTAAAAGATCACTTCTGTCTGAGGTAATTGATTAAGGAAATGCTTCTTGGAGGTGACAGGTGAGCTGAAATGAACAAGATTTTGATGACCGTGGTTTGTGAGACAGGATGGGGCAGAGTAGAATGAGAAATTCAGGTTTTGTTTATTCTAGGTGTTCAGTTTCAGAGAAGGAAAGGGCAAGGAACATTCAGGATGAAGAAGATACCTGTTTGGCTACTGTGGATGGTCTGTGTGGGGGCAAAGGGAGAGGTCCCCAAATGATGGACTAAAGCCAGCTCATAGGGTCTCCATGGTCCATCCACCAAACTCCCATAGTTATTAGGGCAAACATTAGCACAGACTAGCATGACAATTTCCTTCTTGGCGGATCTGCCCCAAATCAGGGGTACACTTTGTCTGGAATAGATTTGACCCTTTTAATCACAGTAAAATACCAGGACCTTAAAAGTAAGAAAATTGGCCAAAGTGTTTCACATGCTGTCTTACATGCTGTTAAATTAAATGCATTTGTTTTATGTTATTCACACCCGTGTCCAAAGATAGCCATCTTCAGGTAGCCTGGGCAATCCTGGGCCCTGAGTTGGCATTACTTGCTCATGCTGGGGGTAGACAGAGGGGACAGACAGTCCAGTGCTTCTTAACTATGGGCCATTTTATCCTCAAGAGACATTTGGCAATATCGGGAGACATCTTTGATTTTCAGCTAGTGGGTAATATCTGGTGTGTAGAGACCGAGGACGCTGCTGAACATTCTACAGTGCAGAGCCTCATGATGAAGAAATATCTGGCCCTTACATTCAGTAGTGCTGTATAGTTATGGTCTTCAGCTGGGCCTCAGTAACGACAGCCTAGGCCATCTGTGGGAGATGGGCAGAAGGGAGCCTCTCAGAGGTTAGTGTGATCTGTCATTTAGTGGTGGCCATGTTGCTGTTAGGGGTGAAGGGGGTTGCAAAATGTCCCAGGAAAATCCATAAACACAGGAGCTGCAAATAGATTTGGGAAAGCCAGGGATATCCAACGACACCCCAAATGGAAGAACTTCAAGTGGAGGAACTTAAATATAGTTTACATTATTTTTATTTATACATATTACAAAATTACACAGTCATCTTCATATATTATCTATCCCCATACTCACAGAAAATAGGAAAAGAGCTTTCTTAAGAACAATGGTCATGAAACTATTAATACTTTCTTTTCCATTAAAAAAGAAAAAAAGCTTTACACATAGCAGGTGATGGGAGGTTCAGGCCCCTACGGGCGATTTTCCTGAAAACTTGCCCTAACACGGTTGCTTTTTTGTGAGGGGATTGTTGATACCACTACACCAAAGGTCAGTATCCATCCTGTCACAAGATGCCACTGCCCTGGGTCTCCGTCAACATGAGAATTTGAGATTAAGAGAGATGTTTACTGTTTCTGGATATTCTTGCTTACTTCCTATTGTTATTTCAAAAATGACTAAATACTCCTCCCCGTCCATGCCTTACTCACGTCTCCTCAATTTTTGCTTTTGTAGCTCCCCTTGCCTCTTCAAGTCGGAAAGGTGCCATGCCTGTGGTTAACGTGAAGGAAGCCACCAACAAGCCCTATGCAATGTAAGTTTGCCTTTAACTGGGGACACATTCTTTCCTTTGGCCAAGGAACGGGGGGCCTAGCTAAGTGAATTTTTCTTTCTCTTTAGCTGCCCTAGGAACAGTGGGATCCTTTTCCAGTTTGTATGATTACAGTCCACCCCTTTACACTTCTCTCTTCTTCAGTGGGGGCAACGAGTGGGAAATGAGCTATTTGTGCTCAATATACCTTCTCCAAAAGCAGCAGGAGAATGTGCAGCCCCTCACTTCTTACTCTCTGGAGCCAGCTCAGTTCAAGAGAGCTAGCAGGCATGTTACATCCTACCCCGAGGTAGCCCCTGCACCGTATGAATTGACGGACTCTATCAAAGGCCTTCCTTAATCCAAATTATTTTCTATCAGCATGGTAAGAGGGCTAATATTCCTATGTTGTAGATTGTCCCCAGAAAATCTTTTTTTATAATGCACATCAGTTGTCTGGGTTGTGTAACGTGTTCTCCATTATTACCTTTGAGGTCATTCTGAGAGGGCCTGAGGATTGTTTTTTTTTTTTTTTTTTTCTTTTTTTTAGGGACCTCATTACCCAGTCTCCCTCGTTGGCTGCTTGCCAATTGGGCTGGCCACTGTCAGGCACCAGCAGGAGATCAGAGAGTGGGTCAAAGGGTATCTTTCCCCTCCCCTACCCTAATCCCTCCTGCCCCGGGGCAGCTCTGGCAGAGGCTGGGGTTCTCAGGGCCACAGTTGCAGGTATTGAGAGAGCAGGTCCTTCTGATGTTCCCACTCCATATCATATCAAATATATTAAAATATACCTGCTTCTCACATTAAGTATAATTTTCATTATCAGACTTTTGGGGGGCACCTGGGTGGCTCAGTCAGTTGAGCATTCGACTTCAGCTCAGGTCATGATCACATGGCCCATGAGTTCAAGGCTTGGCATCGGGCTCTCTGCTGTCAGCACAGGGCCTGCTTTGGATCCTCTGTCCCTCTCTCTCTCTCTCTCTGCCACTCCTTGATGTCTCTCTCTCTCTCTCTCTCTCTCAAAAATAAATAAACATTTTTTAAAAAGACTTTTTGAAAGAGTTTGCATAAATTTTAAAAATTTATGCTTGGGCATAAACTATGCATTTTTGTTCACATGGTTTAAATTTTATTGCATTGACATATAACTGTATAAAAGTTTGAGTTTCCATTGACTAGTTGGCATAATGTTACTTAAACAGTCATTGATTATGAAATAAATGTTTGCCGTGGAACTCTGGTGTTCAGCCAGGGCTAAAAACCATAGCATTGGTGTGTCTGTCTACCTTCTGAGCTGGAGCAGGGCCCTGATGGTGGGAAACACAGGACAGGTTATTAACAAACCATTTGCTTCATCTCTCACTCAGGGACAACCCTGCCGAAGACTCAAGTTGGATGAGCAAAATATTCAAGAAGAACAAACAAAAGACAAATAGCACCAGAAAAGGCTTCCCAAGACATCCACGGTCCAAAAAACCAGGCAGCAAAGCGCAGTGAGTGTGGCTAATGTTTCTCAAATTCCCTGGGGAGGAAAAGCTTTGGGAACAGTCTGCAGGAAGATCACAAGGAGTAGGGAGGAGTCAGTAAGAGCGGGGGGGGGGGGGGGGGGGGGGAAGGGGGGGTTAGGAGCTGAGCTTTGGAGTCTGACCCACCCAACAGAAAATCCCTGGTCTGCCACTATCTCACTCAGTGAGCATGCCTAGGACAAGTGGTCTATCTGAGCCTCTATTTCCCAACCTGTAAAATAGGGATGATATTGTGAAGCTTTAATGAGGTCAACATGTAAAGTGCTTTGCTGCAGAATGCAAGATGTGTAATTAGCACTCAATAATTTAGTAGATATTAGGGTTATAGGCAGAGGTTAACTAACTACCATCTCAATAGAACTCTACTTAAAAAACAAACTAGACAGTTGTGTGACCCTGTGACCCTCAACACGTAGAGATCCAAATTGTTGCCAAGCTATAGCTAAAAGCCCTAACCGTTTTAGGCCTGCTTGGTATATATTTTTTAATTATATTATATTGTCATTGATTCCATTAGTCAACCTTTATTGAGCACCTAATAGATACCAAGCACTCCACTTGTCTCTGGAGATAGCGAATGAATTAAACTCAATCCCCAACTTTTAAGAGTTTACCCCAAAATTGAACTTTGAGCTAAAGACAAGAACGAAGTCTTAATTTTTTACTGAGCCATAACATTTTTTAAAAGAGACATGCATATATACATATACACTTGCAAATGAAAAATGCTAGCTTTTGTGGGTTTTTTTTAAAGTTTATTTATTTTGAGACAGGGAGAGCACAAGTGGAGGAGGAGCAGAGAGAGAAGGAGAGAGAATTCCAAGCAGGCTCTGCACTGTCAGTGCAGAGCCCAATGCAGGGCTCGATCCCATGGACCATGAGAACATGGCCTGAGCTGAGATCAAGAGTCAGATGCTTAACTGACTGAGCCACCCAAGTGCCCCGAAAAATACCAGTTTTAACCACAAATGAAGCCAGGAATCATCTACAACTATTTTACTGGATTATCAAAATATTCTCTGAATGGGACAGACCCACATTGCCGTCTAATTCGCTTCAAGCCTCCATTGGTCAGAAAAATCCCCAAGTCATTTTAAGTGACATCCTTCCGTGTTGTTCCTGTCCCAGATGGGATCCCTGGGTAGGCAGAGAGATTATCAGATAGATGAAGGTCAAAAGCTCACCCCGGCAGCAACAGGCCCACTTTGAGGTCTGGGCAGTTAGGTACTTGGTGGGTGGTGGGAAGCAGTATGGTGGGGAGGAGATTCTCAGAGCTGCTGCAGAAAGCGGGGCAGATGCATGTGTCACTTTCTGGATTAAAGGATGGGCGGGGAGGGTGCAGGACCCAGCAGGCCATTGGTGGTCCTTAGGGGTCATCGGTTTAGTGTGTCCTGGGATTAGTCTCACTCTGTTCCTTGGTCTTCAGCCTCCAGATTTCTTTGACTTTTGAGGGTCCATATCTCTGTCTCTAGCAGCTCAAGGTCAAGTTTGGTCATGAGAGCATAGGCAGGTCTGCTGTGGGGGTAGGGAAGCTTCCTCGGGGCTGGGAGTGCCATCTGGAAGCCAGACCCAGACTTGGGTCCCTTCATTCCAGGGCCAGGCCTCTTCCTATACATTGGAGCAGTGGGAACTGTGTAACTCAGCGAGCTCTACCTTGGCCGATAAACTTCTAGGATTCAAGTGGCTTTATAAAGCAGCAGCCTGTGATAAAAACAAACAAAACAATATTCGCAGCTGTGGGAAATACTGTTGTCAGTAGGTCACACGTTCCGTCTGCGTTGTTCCTTTATAGAACAGATTATGAAACTGCCTGGAAGCAATTTACCAATTGACGGTCTTAAGCAATTCCATGCACATTCATACTCTAGGCTTCAAAGACCAGGGTAGGGGGTCAAAAAAGGATGCTCGAAAAGGTTAGGCATAGAGGAGGAGCAACCCAGAAAGAGAGGAAATCTACAATCACAAGTGACATTGTCACATCCATGGCCTAGTCCTGTGCAAACTCCTGATCCCCAACTGATATTCCTCCCAACAAACAGAAGAGAGGCTAGAATAAAAGCTATAGGGTAAGGGGCGCCTGGCTGGCTCAGTCAGTAGAGCATGTGATTCTTGATCTCAGGGTCTTGCGTTCAAGCCCCACATTGGTACTAGAGCCTACTTTAAAAAAATAAATAAATAAGTAAAAGCTACAAGGTAGATGTTCCATATGTTAATATCTCTCTCCTTCTCTCTCGCTGTCTCTCCTGTGTTTTTTAAATCAGATGTTCAAATTCATATTCTGGTGCTAATTGTATTAGTCAGTTATTGCTGCTACGATAATGCTATATAACAAGCAATCCCCCCCTCCCCACTCTCAGTGGATTATAAAACAAACGTTTATTCTCCTCTCCCATAGTCCTGTGAGTTGGCTGGGATGATGCTGCTTAGGTTACAGGGAGTCCAGGGCATGGCTATGTATATGTATCAGCCTAGCTTTCCACTGCTAGCCTCGTCTCTCTTCCAGTAAGAGTTCAGTGGCCATCTGATTTGGGTTGTGTAACTGGTCTCAAAGTGGCAAGATGGATTGAGAAATCCAGGGACTGCCTCCAGGCTACAAGGGGAAAAGGAAGAGGTCCCTCTTGCTCATTGCTACTCAAATCCTCTCAACTGCTACCCATTCTGTCAGACTCCTCCAATTTCCACCAGTAGAGAGCCCCTCCTTTGAGTTACTATGGAATTTCTCCCTATTCAAATGTGAATGTGACGATAATAGCTAAAACTTCCAGAGTAGTTATTATGTTCCAGGCATTGTGGCACAGAGAGGGTAAGCAACGTGTCCAAAGTCACACAGTAGGTAGGTGGCAGAGCCAGGATCCGAGTCATCTGCCACCAGTCATCTGGTGGAGTCATCTGCCACCACCCAGAAGAGGTCTGGGGGTGCACTTGGAGGTGCACGGGCAGACATGGCAGGGACAGGGCAGGCTGGCTCGGGTGCCGTGCTAACAAAGTTGGTCTTCACCTGTGGTGCTGGGAGATCATTACGGGATTTAAACAGAATGACACCGTCGGATTTGAAAACCATCCAAGAACATATAAGTCCACATCCCAGCATTTCTCTGCGTGGGCTCTGCGGGTGTCTTCCTGCAATTTCCTCGAGAGGACGAATGATTGGCCAGGGTCACACAGCACATGGAAGGGGCCTTGAAACTCAGGTCCTTGCAGAGCCCCCTTTTTGTCTCACTTCTCCTCACACGTGCTTTCTTGGCTTCTCGCATCCAGGTCTGCTCCCTGCCCACTCGACTTCTCTCTGCTCTCCACGTCCGAGACAGTTTGGGTCACCTACAGGCCTCATCCCAGATCCAGGAATACAGCTGCCCCGAGGTGTGGAACTGCCCAGGGTGACCCTGGAAGCCAGGCACTGCCTGCTCTGTCCTGGGATGCTGTCTGCCCAGTTTCCTTTCTGACCCCACCTGCCTCTTCCTGGCCATAGTCAAGGCCAACACTAGCCCATATATTGCCCTGTGCACTGAGAAAACAGTACCCTTTCCTGGAGAACTTGATTTCCAGCTGCTGGAAGATTGTGATAATATACTAGTTTTGTTAAAACGGTTGACTGCCGCCTGCTAGAAATCTGTACGAATGACGTACAAAGGTACAGAACTGTACAAATAACATGCAGAAAACTGTACAAATAAGCCACAGCATGAATACGTCCACGAAATGCTTACCCTTTGTCTCAGCAGTGTCTCCTTGTACAGTGTGCAGTCTGCACGACTGAACTCAGCGCTCTGGAGGCCACTCCACTTCTTTCCCCTTCCTACAAAACCAAATACTAACCAGACTTTTGTAAATCAAATGATGTTTCAAACACTATTAAGTCCTGCTCTGTCAGTGGAATTCTCCATTTGCAAAAGACCCGTGTAATTATAAAGCGGGATCTGATAGCTGATTTCTGGTATAAATTGAGATTTCCGATTCCTATGCATCCAGTTGGCTATCATGGGGCCTGGCTACTTGCTTGGGGCTGCCTGAGGCATTTGAAACTGTGAAGGATGTTCTCAGCGGAAATAAGGGGAGGAACGTCCTAGATGAGGGACTTAGAAATGATGAATCTCTGTCCTTTTTCTAGGAAACTGTGAGCCGAGAGAGAAAACTTGAGCTGGAATGGGAGAGAACCTGATGACCCCACGGTAGAGCCTTCTCCCCAAGGCTCTCAGATGCAGTCCCCTCACCCTATGCCTTCTGGGGACCGGGTGTTACCCACTACCAAGCCTGTTGGTGTGGAGAGTCCTGATTCCCCTGGGCGAGCACTTCCTTGTCTAAACATCCTCCCGGCCCCGGCCTGACTTCGCTTCTTTGAGACGGGGCCGTGTCAGATCCCGGCCCCCCAGAATCTAGTCTACAGGGCCAAACCCTTGGGGATCGAGCGGTACTGAGCCACGGACGCACTTTCCTCTTTCCCATCAAGAGATCAGGCTCTTTTGCTTTGCTTTGTTTTGTTTTTAATTCTCTCGCTGTCCCAAAGGCTTGACTTAGAACCACCGGACTCTGCCTCAGCTGCTCCCTGGAATCACTCGTGGAGCTGATCCAGCACGAGGTCATGATAAGCTCCCCAGGGCTTGTGTGGTGTGGCTGCGTGAGCCAGCCATCCTGGACTTCCCTGAGTCCTGGTGTGGTTGTAGAGGACACAGAGGCCAAACGTCCCTTCCCCTCCCATCCCCCAGCATGAGGGCAACACGAGGGCAGACCCTGTCTGCTGTTCACACCTCAGTTAAAATGTTCCACAGCAAAGACTTCAGCCTCAATTTTTCCAGCCCAGCCAGAAAAAAATTAGCCCCACTGCTCACTGGAGTGTGGGTAGCTTCCAGCCCCAGCCAGGCCCAGTAAGGAAGCCTGGGCTGCCCACGGCCTCGGATGTATTTGCTTTGCAAATCCTGGAATGCAAACCCCAGAGGACTGGGTGGAAGACAGCCCTGAGCTTGGTTGGGGCCTCTGGAGGATGCATGCAAATTTTAGCCATGGAGGGCAGGGGGCTGTGGCAAGAGGGCCTGGCGGAGCCTACATCCAACAGGACCACGTCAGGGAGCAGGAGTCCACACAAGCTCCCTTTAGAACGTTCTGCCAGGAAGAATTTAATTTAACTGTACCTTTGAGAAGCTGAGAAGAATGAAATCTCAGGTGTTCTTGCACCCTGTTCCTACTCCAGGTCTGTGGCTCAGACCAGTCAAGGGGAGCGCCCTGGGGACCATGTGGGGGCGGAGAGACAAGTCCGCGGCGGTCCCCTAGCCTCTCCCCCAGGAGTGGTCTTGTGGTTTGCAGGCGGGCGCGGCCAGAGCCCTTGCGACCTGTGAACCAGGGGAGGGAGGGTTTCAGGCTCACACAGCTTGGGAATGCTTATGCCCTGCTGTGCGAAGGGGGAACTGAACGTGACATTAACTGTTGTTTGACCTGAGAGCCTGTGTTCAGAGCCCAGATACCCTTCTGTTAGAGTCAGGTTACAGTTAGAATCAATAAATTCCTGTGTATATTTCCCTTCATTCTTCGTATGTCCCTTTTCCCCATTAGGAGGCAATTAAGAGAATTGTTCTTGCGTTGGTTTCAGGGCCGCTGGATAAAATACAGGACATCTTGTTCAATTTGGGTTTCAGAGAAACAATGAATAGTTAGCATGAGTATGGCCCCAGTATTGCTATTATTTGTTGTGTATCTGAAATTCAAATTTAACTAGGCCACCCATATTTTTATTTGCTAAATTTGGCAACTCCAATTAGTTCCTTTCTCCTTATCTTTCTTTTCTTTTAAAGCCAATACTAGTGGATTGGTTTTTGATGTGTCAGTCACTGTGGTTCAAAATTGGAGCTCTCACTAGTGTGGAGGTCAAGGGCAGAGCACACTCTGGTCTTCCAAACAAGCACATCCAAATGACCCCTGAGGCTCTGCCCTCCCTGTAACTCAGCTAACATCCCGAACTCAACCGGGTCTTGGCTGACCCCATTATCTCTGACTCACTGAGCCTCCTGACTTCTCAGGGTCAGAAATTAGGTTAATTAAAAGTCCTGACGTCACTTACCCACCTTTTGAAAGCGATTCGAAGCAGCAGGGTGTCCCGTGCACCTCGGTGCTCTCGAAAGCCTCTGTGGTGTGAGTTGAGGGAGCCCCACCCTCACACAATGGTGCCCCATGCTCCTACATTCCTACTGGCACAAGATTCCCATAGCTAGCGAGGTCCACGAGCATCCCAAGGGCAGGGGTCGTGCCTTCTGCATTTGTTTATCCCATAGAGCTAGATCAGACCTGGCACATAGTAAATGCTCAATAAGTATTGGTTGGGAAAAAGAACTCATGGATTAGACAACAAGGAGAGGCACTAAAACAGGGGTTCTGGGAGCTGGGTCCGGGCCTGGTTCTGTCTGTAGGTGGTTACGTGACCTTGAACGAGGCACCTGCCCCTTCTGAGCCTCAGCTTTTTCATCTATGAAGTGAGGCACTGCCCTCTTCTGCCCTCCTCAGAGCAGGACAGTGAGGCTTCAAGGGTTGGAAGCGGAAAGTGGTTTGGAAAGAAGACAAGCTGTGCACACCAGAGGGTCGCCCTCCCCAGGCAGCCCCTGGAAAGACTCCTGTGTTATCTGAGAGAGGGGAGAGGAGGCCTTCGACGCCTTCCAGCAGAGACCACATTCTCTGGACCAAAAGCCAGACACTGTATTCTGTCCATTTTTACCCTGGTTCTGAATGGCCAAAATTAGGGACTTAGTAAAACAGATGGTGTAGAATCAAGACTGGCCCAGATTTTCCTGGACATATGATTAACTGTCATCCTAAGGTCCCAGAGTTGTAGGATGTCAGGTCCAGAGGGCAAGTATCATGTCCCTGACGTCCCTCAGCCTGTGGAGAGCTGGACTAAAACCCAGGTCTCCTGATGCCCAGGGCACTTCATTACTGTCTTAGCAAGTTGGCGCTCAAGGACGGGACACCTGGGGAGCAACCAGAGAGGGCCCCCAGGCGGCGACAAGGGGGCTGACCCTCACAGCCTTGCAGGCGCCAGACTGGCCTAGTTGTGGCGGGTGGGCTCCCATCTTGCCACCACTGTGAATAATCCAGATTAGACCTTTGTGCAAGTCAATTTCTTTATTTGCTTAAATAACACAGTACAAAAATGAGACTCAGATGCCAGCATCGGGAACTCATACCAAATAGTCATATAGCTTAAAGAACATCATTCTAAATAAGAAACAATGTACAGAAGGTTCCTGACCCTCATGTCCGATCTGGTTCTGATCCTTCACATTTGGGGGCTGTGTTCTTGAACACTGTCTAAACTAAATCCATAAATAGCTCACCTCTCCCCCACCTCCTTAGAAGCAGCAATAAAAGAAAATGACTTTCCAGAATATGCTTGGTTGAACTTCCTAAAACTTTGCCTCAGGTTTGAGGCCAGTCCCATCTAAGTGCCCAAGGCCTCTCTGCCCTAGGTTTCACCCCTCTCCCCAGCCTTACCCCACAGTGATCAGTGAATGTTCAATATAGCAATAGAGTATCTACCAAGGGTAATAACAGTGAGTCCATATTTTAACACCCTCTCCCCTATGACCGTATGTTCCAAGCAGTGTCCAAGGGCTATGTGCATATCCCTGTTGGGCATGCATGTACATAATGGACATGTGGCAAATTGCCCATGTGAGCCAAGCTGTTCAAACTATTCAGCTTTGTAGAAGGCAGAGCCTCTAACAGCCCACACTTCACCTTTGGGCAAAAATAAAAAGGAGCCCTTTCTCAAGACATTTTACTGCCATCAGGTAGAAACCTATTATCATAAATCTACAAATCTACAATATCTAGGAAGTGAATAGCACTTCCTGGGGTATGGTGTTCTTGAGCAGTGCACATCCGTGCAACCATCCATGGCAATCCACCTTAAAGTCTTCCCTCATTTCCTGAAAACTACCCAGATCATAACTATAATAACAACATACATGGACAAGGCACTATGTAATTTTCAGAACTCTTCACATTCATCTTCTCACTGACCCTTGGCACTCTCTCATATGCGAGAGGTGCAAGGCATCAGCTTCACTTCTCTGAACAAAGAATTCTGGGACACAGGGTTGGAAGGATTCTGAGAGGCCGGGGATCCCCAATCCACAGGTCTTCCCTATCTGAGGCCTGCAGACTTCCTGAGAGGCGTCTACAAATCCATATGGGCATTAAGTACCATTGGTGAACTGAATAAATTATTTGTTGCGTATAGATGCACATCTGTTTAAATGCATGAATCCTTTGGGCACTCTGGTGAGAGATTAAATAAAAATTTATTTAAAAAAACTAAGACTCATATGAAATTAACATTTAAAAAATGCCAGCAGGACTTCCACGTGATAGTGGGGCATGATTTGGGCCCCTGTGGAGCAAGAAAATACATGAATGTGAAAAGGGCACATAACTCGGTATTAGGGTTAGCCCCAAAATGCAAAGGCTTGAGTCAAGGTAGCTCCCCATTTCCTCCCTAAACCCCAATTTAGAGATAGAATGACTGGTTCCACAATTCCAGTGGAGGACCAAGGCCTCCCAAGGAATGCCTGGTAGAATTGCCTGGATCTCAGGAGCGATCTCAGGAGCTCTCTCCCTCATTCGTTCATGCATCCAACGAGGACTTAAAGACTGTCTCCAGCTCTGTGGGGTGTATTTGGCCACAGAACGAAAGCACCGACGGCCCCCCTTTAGGGAGATTTCAGCATGATAGAGCCAGAAGGGGTCCGATGGGTCACATAGTCTTGCCCAGAATCCAAGGTCTGGAGAGGAGGGCACACAAGTACAGGGTCTCGCAGCAAGTTTGGGGCAGGTCAGCCGGCGGAGCTCTGGTCTCCCACCTCCCCAGTCCTCCCCAGCTCCTTCCGCTAACATGGCCTCTGCCTCCAGTTAAGAACGTTTTGTGTATCTCAGTCTCAGAGAGCCCACAAGGGCTCAGGGACACAGGTGGCCATCCACTCTCGTCTTCATTCATGTCTGTGAAGCACTGGATTGGGCTATCGTGAGGCATCTTCAGAGGCTCCTGGTCAAAGCCGCCATTGTTTGATAGCTCAAGGGAACTTGAGCGCAAAGCACAGCTCTTAATCTGGACTCTGGCTCTCAGGATTTGTGATGTTCTGGGAGGAGAAAAAGAACATAGGTTTGAGCCATAGCCCAGTTACTTGTGGGTCCTACTCTAGTAACAACAGACTCCTAATTTAACGTATCAACACAGCACATCAGCTGTCACCTCTGGACCTTTACTCACTACCTCCTGCTGAGAGGCCTGAGAAAATTAAAACTTAAAAGCTTAAGTTACGGGAAACTGAAACCTAACCAAGCTTAACCAGCTTGTTCCGCTTCTGTACAATTGCTTGGCGTGCCCATGTATTCCTGATCAACCATTGTTACTTGGCACATCCGTGTACTCCTGATCAATCATTGTTGCCTGGCACATCCGTGTATTTCTGATCAATCATTGTGATACCCGTACCCCCGGTTGTGGTCTGACCTAAAGGCAGGAACCAATCGAATACTGTTAAGTGTCCAACTTTAAACACCAACCAATCGCAGCTCTGTAACTGTGGAAAATTCCTGATTTCCCCATGACTTGTTTGTACCTGTCTATAAAAGGGGTGTAAAAACCTCTCTCAGGACCTCTCGGCGTCACCGGCAACGAGGGCGCAGAGGTCCAGGTTCGAACCTGCAATAAATGACCCTTGCTGCTTAGCTTTGACTCTGGACTCTGGTGGTTCGTTTTTGGGGGTCTCTTAGACTCTGGGCATTTCACTGCCTGCAGTGCTCTCCTGGCCCTTTCTCCCCTCCCTTTCTCCTCGCCATCCTCCAAGGGCAAAAATCTACGCCTTTTGACGTAGATTTTGGAAGGCTTCCAGGACCAATCACTTCATTGGCCTCAGCGACCACTAATCTGGCATTTTACTGATACTTAATTTTGTCATCAGTAAACGTTCTGTCTTTTTCTACAGCAGAACCATCCTCGGGCTCTCACAGCGCCTTGCACAGCTCTTAACACCTATTGGTTAAACGAATGAATGGATGAATGAGTGAATGAATGGTTAGTAAAACCAGGAGATGGAGTTAGGGCCACGGAGGATATCAGAACTGATGTTTCTATAATGTCTCTCACAAAAACTCCATAAGCTATTGCCTAACCCAACCTAGAGGGCAAATTATCCATAACAACCCCATATCTGGGCAAAGAAAATAAAGCTGAGGAAAGAGAGCTCAAAGGTCTTAAGGAGCTTCCATCGGGAAAACAAGCCAACACAGAACTCAGCAGGGGAGGGGAGAGGACGGTAAGAGGATCCTGTTGGGATCTGGAACTTGTCTTCGCTTGTGCCGTCTGGCTCTTTCTCACCTGCTGGGCCTCCCTGTACGGGAAGTGGGTGTAACTGGCGTGGCTGTAGCACAGGCCCATGAGGCTGAAGATGGCGTGGCTGTTGTTGCTGGCAAATTTGTTGGTGAAGCCAAAGGCAAGCTGGTAGGGTCTCTTGGTGAGGTTCCTGCCCAGCTCAGTAGAGCGGGCTTTCTGGCTGTGCAGGGTGGCTGCCAGCTTCCTGAGGGAGGAGTCCGAGACCTTGTAGAAAAACCTCTTGAAGCTGGGATGTCGCCTGATCTGGAAGCAGAAATGAAGGCCGGCCGTCAGTGTTGCTGGCAGGTAGCCCCCTTCCCCCAACTGCCCCCCCCCCCCCCTTCAATGCCACGAGCCCAGACTGGGCTGGACACCTCCCGTCCCTGGGATGAGCTTCCTTGTTAAATGCTTCCTCTACCTCTAGCCTCTCAGAATCTGTTCTGCGAGGTTCACCTCCAAGCAGCAGGACAAGGTGGGGGAAAAAAAAAAAGTGCGGGTCTTCGTATAACGGACGCTTCAACGGCATTTACTCGCTCTGTGACTTCTCTGAGCCTCTGTTTAGTCATGTGTTAAATGGCAGGAACGATACCCCCACCCGCACGCAGTGTTGTTGGGGGAAGGGGAGGAAGTGAGCTAGCTGACGTCAAATGTCTCACGCAGAGTGGATGTTGGATGAATTTTCGTTCTCACTTTAAGTCGCCTCCTCTCAATACCTAAGTGCCCCAGGTTGCGCTCCCCCAGAGACGAGGGCTCGGGTGCAGGTAGCGATGCTGGGAAACAGCGATGGGGGAATGGAGATCTGGGGTCGGAGGGGAAGGCAGCCCACGCAGACTGGCTGCTGAGCGTGTTCCTCACAGGGCGCTCCGGGAGCCCGCGTAGAGCACACTCCTCAGAGTTAGCCCTACGAGGGGCAAGGGGCCTGAGTTATGTATACACCAGCTTCCATGAGCCATTGGCTGAGGGCTGCTTCTCGGGAGGTGGGGGGCGATCATTCTGGCCTCCCACGTGGGTGGTAAAATGGTTCTAGGGGCCGGTCCTCAGGCCACAAGATGCGGGTGCCGGCAGCGGCGAGGTGGGCCGGCGTGCACTGTGGCGGGAAGGCGAGGTACCCACAGCGTCCGCTATGCTCATGACCCGTCCATGGCCCGTGCTCATCTCTGCCACCTCAGATGCGATCTCTCTTGGTCTCTCCAAGTAGACTGTGAGGTTTTCAGTCTATCTGTGAGCCCACAGGCTATCTAGCAGGAGAGGACAATCTAAAAGCGTGGAAGGATTGGAGACCACATAGACGCTGAAATGTGCGACAAGACAGAGTGAAAAGGAGCTAGCAGAGGACGAGATCAGCAGGACCCGCAGGCTGGACTTGGGGGAAGGAGGGAGGTGGGACACGGGCTGAACTGCAAGGGGGATTTGGATGGGGGGAGGTCCTGGCTGGCAGGATAAACCTCGTGAGCATTATATTATTGTAAACTAACATTTATCTCATCTGCTATGCGGCCGGCAGTTTCCGTATACGCACTAAACTTTGTCAAGTAGGTAGTTACTCCCCCCCCCCCACACACACACATTTTGCAAAAGAGAAAACTGAGGCTCAGAGAGGTTGAGGGACATGCCCAAGGTCACCTGGATGCAGGGATAGGGATTGAACTCAGGCCTCAGCCTTGGAGGTACCGAGCACTCCTCACCTGCTCCCCCAACTGGCCATCCACTTCTTGGAGAAGGGCCACCAGATTCTGGATGATCAGCTCCTCTAAGGAAAACAAAGAAGGATTCAGGGGCTGCTGACAAGTTCTGCAACATCACATCCATCTATCACAGACGGCACTTTGTCTCTAAAACACAGCACACAGATTCGTTTCGAAGGGCAAAGAAAAATCTTCCCCGAAACTAGGGCTGGAGAGTGAAAGCTTTATCTGAGTTTGTTGTATAGAAACTGAAAGGACGTCGGCCAGTTGAGCGTCACCTCAGCTCCATTCGACAGATGGGGAACCTGAGACCTCCCAGTGTCCCCGGTCCAGGCTACAGAGTAGCGTGGTCAGGAATGGGAGCGGGGGCCCAGAGAGCTCATCAGAAAGCAGGGAGGGGGGGACGCCACAGCCACAGGTGCCACAGGAACACACCCACCGGTCCGGGCTGTAAAGGGCCGCACGTGGCTGCCTGCACCAAGACCTAATCGCAAGCATTCAGGATATTTGTGGACCTTTTGTGATCAACTGTTGGCAGCTTGAAATCAGCCACGGTGGGAATATTTACATCACAGCAATCTGCAAACGCTACAAATCAGGGCTCCCCCCCTGCCCCCGCCCAACACCCACCCTCAGCCTGTTTGCCAGTCCGCCACTGGTTATGAGACCCAGGGCAAGGCAGGAATTGTATATGAAACATTCAAGCAAGCCCACTGAAGTTACATCCCACCGAGTTCTCTACGAGAAGAGAACTCTCCATCTGCAACTCTGCCCCAAGAGCCCCCGTTGAAAGGCCAACCCTGCCTCCTCCCTGCCCTGCCGGTGTGTCCCCAGCCTTCCCAGTCTCTACTGGAATTCAGCCTGTGATTTCGATGCAAAAAGAGGCCCTAGGCCAGCTGACCCAGGAGAGAGCAGGGTGGTATACTAACTAGATTCGAACACTCCATCTGGCTGAGGTCCCCCCTCTGGCTGGTGACTTCTGGTCTGGGAGGGCGCGTCTGAGGATCCCACAGGTGTCTCTTCTGCAGGCGAGGACTCCTGGAACGCGACATCTTCCAGGTCTGAGGGCAGAAAGGAGATGGTGTGAGTGTTTTGTGCCTGTTTCAAATCCACAAGTCCATCACGGGGCCCAGGTTCTGACAAGAAACCATCATCCAAAGACACTGGCACCAGACGGGGTCCTGGTTTCCCAGGCTCCTCAGCAAGCCCGCAGCCCCCTGGGCCCGCCTCAGAGGCATTCACGGGGCCTTCTTTACCCCCTCTGGAAATCTCATTCCTCTTTTCTGCCACCAGCCCCCTCTGCCTCCTCACAGTCCGGGAGGAAACAAAGCAGGCCTGCCAAGATCCCCCTAAATGAGCCCACTTCCCCGTGACTCTGTGAGGCTTTACTGAACCACTAAGCCTGTCTGAACCTCACTTTCTCCATCTGTCGAATGGGAATAACAAGACTGACTTCACCAGGCTGTAAGTGGGCTGAACGAGATCCCATGTGTGAGCATGGCATGCGGTAGGCACTCCATAAATGTCAAGGGAATCACTGTATACCTTACACTTGGCAGTGGTGAAAAAGCAGAGGGCCAGGCCATATCCTACTTCATGAGGCCTGGGTCTATGTTTCTTCCTTAGCTTTCGGGTGAGTCTGATGCCCTTAGGCCAATAAACCGATGTGCTGCTCTCACACTGCATTTGTTGTTGTTATTGTTTTAGTGTTTATTTATTTTGACAGAGAGAGAGAGAGAGAGAGGAAGAGAGAGAGAGCATGCACATGAGCAGGGGAGGGGCAGAGAGAGAGAATCCCAAGCAGGCTCCCTGCTCTCAGCAGAGCCCTGTGCGGCGCTCGAGCTCACGAACCGTGAGATCATGACCCAAGCCGAAATCCAGAATCAGAGGCTTAACGGACAGAGCCACCCAGGCGCCCCAAACGGCATTTGTTTTTAAGTGTTGGTGTGTTTTTGTATGGGTGGAGGGAGGGCGTGTGTTGTGGGTGGTGAGTCCAGCTGGCAGCCAGCGGCCCCCTCCTCTCCGCAGCCCTCCCACACCTCCCTGCCCCACTCAGAGCTGAGAGCAAGAGAGTCAAGCCTGAAGCAGAGGCCACGAAGCTGGCCAAGCCCGCCCTGGAGGAGGCCTGGGGCCAGAGGCAGCCTCTGTGACCATGGCCACGCGGGGCCTGCTTACCGGGGCTGTTGGAGGTGGAGGGCTGATGGCCCCCCACACACAAGGGCAGAAAGCTGGGCCTCTTGGGCGGCCGGGACTCCGGGCTGGCAGCACCTGCGGCCCCCGCTCTCCTGGACTCCTTGGGGCCATGTCTCTTATAAGAAAAGGCTTTTCTGAGGCTGGACTTCTTCTCTTGGGATCTCCTTCTGTAGGGTGGGGACAGGTTTTCTACAGCCACCTCTGGTTCCTGGACTCGAAGCTGTTGCGGGGGAGATGAGAGAAACTGAGCCAGGGTCCCAACCGTGAGGAGACTGTGAGTGAGCCGGGGAAGGACACCAGCACCCCCTGAAACAAACTGAGACCCGCTGGGGGAGCAGAGGGTGCTGCCTGGCCAGAGCAAGAGTGGCCGGCAGCGATGGGGGTGGGGGTGGGGGTGGGGGCTTGGGGAAGGAGGAGCGACAGGAGCCAGGCTCTGGAAAGATGTAGCATGGGGGAGGGCAGGGAAGTTATTATGCCAGGCAGGGGTGGGGGTGTTCATAGTGAGGGTCAAGATCTACGTGGGGAGTGTCTTCCTCACCTCTCCCCCCTGCTCTTCTGCATCCTGGAGTAGGGCAATGATCTTCTGGATGAATTCTCCTAAAAAAGAACAAAACGTTTGCTTGTATTTAGTATGGAGCAAAGCATTTCTACGGTCAGTCCTCACTTCCTGAGGCCCAAGTGGCTCCCTGGCTGATTCTCACAGGTCTCTAGGTGCTAATGAGCTTGCAGTTATTGGGTGTCCCAAGCCCTGCCTGCGGACACCTCAGACTCTTCGGAGGTGGCCTGAGGGCAGAGCTGGTTACGAGGCAGTACGTTCACTTCTCCATTGGTCAGCGAACACCCAGATGTGGCACTTTAAGTGCGAGGAAAATAACAGAGGCCGCTGCCTCCAGGAGAAGGCGCCTCAAGGCCATGTGGAAAGGCCTGGTCCCCAAAAGTCCCCTCACCCAGCATCGTCCTCTTCTACTTAGAACAGGGGCCCTTCTCAATTCCCCTTCAAGGCACATTTTCTGTGAAAAGCAGGTAAGATAAGATGGGGGGTGGGGTGGGGGAAGTAAATCTTTAAAAGTATCTTCAGGGGCACCTGGGTGGCTCAGTCGGTTAAGCGTCTGACTTCGACCTAGGTCATGATCTCACGATTCGTGAGTTCATGCCCCGCGTCAGGCTCTGTGCTGACAGTTCGAAGCCTAGAACCTGCTTTGGATTCCGTGTCTCCCTCTCTCTCTCTCTCTCTCTCTCTCTCTGCCCCTCCCCTGCTTGCGCTTGGTCTTTCTCTCTCTCTCAAAAATAAATAAACATTAAAAACATTTTTTTTTAATGAAAATTAAAAAAAATCATGGGACTGAGCCTTGCATCGGATTCTCTTTTGGAAATTTGCTGGGGATTCTCTCTCTCCCTCTCTCTTTCTGCCCCTACCCTACTCTCTAGCCAGGGTAAGGGGTTAATAATAGCATCAGCAGCTGCCATTTGTGGTGTTTCCCTCCTGTGGCCCCTACCCACCTCCTGCCCCCCACCCCCCCCAACCCCCCACCCCTGCCAGCCTCTCAATTTCTCCCCAGGCTACAGGGCTACACAACCACAACAATAATAGCAGTAAATGGCAGGTAACATTCATTAGCTCTAAATAGCTTATTAACTGCTCTAACTGCTTTATCAGCATTAATTCCATTAGCGCCTCCGAGGACTCTAGGATCTAGGAACTGGTATTACCCTCATCTTGCAGTTGAGGACGCTGAGACCAGAGATGAAGTAACTCATCCAAGTTCACACAGATGGAAGAGGTCAGAGTCCAATGCAAACCCACGCCCTAAAGATCACATCATCTACAGAGCCCTTGCCACGGGCCAAGGCTTTCCTGGCATGGCCTGTGCCGGCCTCACCGAGGAGGGCGTCCTCACTGTTGTGATTTTACCGCTGAGGCTCACTTCGAGTAAGACGGGGGGGTCTGTGCTCTGGACCCCACACTGCCCCTTCCCGGCCTGCTGCCCCCAGAGGAAGTCAAGGCCAGGTTACTGCCTCTCTCTGGGTCAGTATGGGGTCAGGCCGGATGATTGCCGAGGGGTGTCTGAGAAAAGGAGGGGTACTAACTGAATTCCAAGGCTCTGTTCGCCTGCAAGTCCTCTTCGGGTCCCTGGCTCCCTGCTGGGGTGGAAAGCTCCAAGGGACTCAGACCCCCGCTGTCTGTAGGCAGGACCTCTTGGACTTTGGGTTCCTCCGAGCCTAAGAAGCAAGATGAAATGGCGGGTGTGTTTAATCAGGGTGAGGGTGTTAACAACACACAAAAGTTAGAAGAGGTTCCAGAGTTCACCCCATGGCTAGATCATGCAAAGGCCTTCCTGGGACAGAGGTGAGCTGGGTCAGGGTCAAAGCTCTGATGTACTGGCCCAGACCTAGCTCCCTTGCCCCTTTGTACCTCTTTACAACTGACTTTCCTGGGCTTTGCCCTCCTCTCCTCCCTTCCCTGGCAAGCTCATCCCTCTGGCATCTTGGCTTGGAGAGTAAATGCCTGATTCCATGGCACGAAGTAATGCAGCGGGGCCAGAATCCCCCTGCATGAAGGTATCTCCAGTTGTGGCCAGAAATTCCACCGCCGGGGCTCCATATTTGGTGTTGAGCATTGCCCCTCCTTTTTAAAATGTAAATTCCCCTGGCCAGGCTAAGTGGCTAGGCTGTTCCTCCCTGGCACCCAGGATGATCCTTTCTCTCTGTAGCTCAGGTTCCATCACTGGTGGGCCACAGAACCTTGAACACATTGTTTTACCTCCCCAAGCCTCAGCTCCTCCATCTGTAAAATGGGGATAATGATACAGCTCTGAAAACTGGTTGAGTATAGACACACAGTAGGGAAGTGTCTTATTTTACAGGTGAGGAGACTGAGTCAGGCACGGAGATGGCGAATGAGGTAGAAAGTACAGGTCGGAACTCAGGCCTCCTGCCTCCCAGGCTGTGGTTCCTTCCTGCACAGCTGCCCCCTGCCGGGGTACAGCAGCTGAGGCTGTGGAGAGATGCGGAGGGCTAGGGGATTCCTCAGCACAATTTCCACAGGGGCTTAGCTGGACTGCCCAGAGAGGTCTCGTGTAGGGAGGTGACCTGCTGACATCCCTTTCTCCTCCCTACTGCCCTCCCCACACTGCTCGGAGCAGAGCAAAAGTCAGAACTAGGAGGGCGGCCCTTCCGATGGCCGACTCCAGCCCCGCAGAAGGTTCCAGAGCTGGAGGCAGCTGCAGTGTTGCTATGGTAACCCTGAGCCTGCTCACCAGGGCTGCTGGAGGTGGAGGGCTGATGGCCCCCAACACACAGGGGGAGAAAGCTGGGCCTCTTGGGTGGCCGGGACTCCGGACTGGAAACGTCTGCAGGCCCGGCTCTCTTAGCTTCCTCAGAGCCATGTTTCTTATGAGAAAACACTCTCTTGAAGCTAGACTTTTTCTCTTGGAATTTCTTCCTGTCAACTGACACTGGAATCTGTACAACCACCTCTGGCTGAGGAGCTTGAAGCTGCTGTGGGAGAAATGAGAGAAACCGTCGGGCCCTTGACCTTGAGGAGAGGGGAAGGCTCTCTGAGAAACAACTAAAGAGCAGCCAAGTGCTTCGTGGTGGCCCCAAGCGAGGGAGGTGACAGAGCCTAGAGCTGGGGAGCACTGAGACTTTCCTGGGCAAGCGCGCCTTGAGCAGGAGGAGGAGGAGGAAGCAGCGAGCCCACGGTGGGGGGAAGGGAGGGTCTATGCAGACCATTTGCTCCTTACCTCTTCCTCCCACTGGTCTCCCACTTTTTGGAGGAATTCCACTATCATCTTGATGATTTTATCCTCTGGAAAAAAGTAAATGCACCCAGTTAATCTTTCTAGATGCCCCGAGAACTCTTTCTAATGACTGTCTTGAACTTCTGAGATCAACTGAGTCTCTATTAAGTGAGGATGCTGTTAGGCCATGGAAGTGGCAAAAAGCACCATGTCCCAGGAGCTAGTCCTTCTGAGAGAGGCTTGGGAGATCCACAGGGAAAGGGCGGGAGGCCAAAGCACAAAATTTTACCCAGGCAATTTCAGGTCAGTCCTTCAAGCATTCAACCTGTGACCCCATTATTTCCTCTGACCCTCACGGATTTGTAAATATCTGCTTTGGGTTCGGCCAGCCGTGTGACCTTGAGTAAGTCTCTTAACCTCTCTGTGCCTTCGTCCCCTTCCCTGTGAAGTGTGAATCATGATCCCCGTCCCCGCTTCCCTCAGCAGGCTGTCAGGCCATCAAGGAACTCTGCTTGGAGATACTTTACAAGGCTAATGCTGCAAAATTCCGGTAGGGGAAATGGTAGAGACCCAGCGACACTGAGGTGCAGGGCAGAGGCACCCCAGCAGGCCTGACACGGACAGCCTGCCGCATCGATGCCTCACACCACATCTTTACAGAGAAACCACAAACAACATGAATGGTTTTCTTTGATATCCCGGCTGACTGACCCAAAGACAATAGGCCCAGAGTTGCTTCTGCTACCTGCCAGCTGATCCGTTTACAAAAAAGGTTTGTTTAAGGCTCCCTGGTCCCTGGACTGCAGATTTTTTCACCCCTCACCTCTCTCTCATTTATAAATCCTGTTTGGCTTTTGTTCCTTGTCTCAGTCTACCAGCTGACTTCTCTCGTCTGAAAAAACAGCATGCAAAATAAACAGCCTGCAAAATAGCCAACTAAATGCCTTTTAGTTACTCTCTGACAGATGCATAGATGTTTGACATCTCTTAAAATATGCCCCTTCCTTATAGGGAATTAGATTAGTAGAGCATTCATTATCGATTTTATTAGGGGCAATAACAGCATTGTGGTTGTGCGTGACACTGTAGTCATTTCTCGGAGATGTGTGCTTACATATTTAAGGATGAGGGATCATTTTCCTTAAAATGGTTCAGCCACAAAATTACACACGCACACAATTCTGAAGCCAATATTGGCCTCCGGTGGACGATTGTGAGTATAGGAGTGTGCGTAGAGCTATTCCACGCTGGCATCTATTTAAAAATATATATAAGTTCTATATTCCTCCATATCACATTCCTTCCATGAATCTCAAAAGACTAAAAAAAGGCCCATGCTCATTAACACATAAGGCAGGAACATTTGCCAGTGGCCGTTCTAATTCCTGAGACTGCCTTCTGTGAAACTCTAAAATAAGTAAATGTGACCAGCAGCGCCAGAAGGAGCAAGATCAGTACATGCATTTTGAGAGGGACCATCCAAGGTGCAAGCAGTCATCCAGAACAATCCATTTGTTCCAGAACAATCATTTGGTAATGGCCCCCTCCCCGGCTGCGGGGCAAGAGGACACTAAGGAGACGAGGACTCACGGTCAAGCTTTCTGAGTTCCTCTTCGGGCCGATGACCTGTGGCTTGAGAAGAACCCTCGGATGCTGCAGGACCCCCAGCTTCAATGAGCAAGGACTGGTCACCTGGAAGAAAGATGAAAGGAAGCGTATGTGTGGGGGATGGGAGTAGTGGCATCAGTGACATTTTTCTGACTTTGTTCGTGAGCACAATAAAATGACACAGAATCCACAGCAGGATGGGCTGTTGCAGCCAGCACTAGGCTTAACCAAAAAGAAAAAAAAAAAAAAAAAAAAATCAGAAACCTGCCAAGGTTTCCATCTGAAAAGAGGTGGCATCAACCCAGACATGCTTCTCATTAAGAACAGGGAGAGTTTTGAGAGCTACAGGGCAAAGCTCTGTCTCCCTCCGGGTGCCTGTGGGGCATTCAACCCCAGGACCTGAGAGTCAAAGAAGAAAGGCACCTTGGGGGGGGTCCAGCTCCCTTATTTTACAAATGAAGAACCAAAGGTCTCTGAGAGGGGCAGCAATCTGTTCAAGGTCACAGAGCAGGTGTATTCTGGAAATAGCCAAGTATAGATCCGGCCTCCAGGGTGGATGGCTCTATCTACTTCTCTGGCCCCATCCCCAGTCCTCGCACAGGGATCAATGCTGGGGGCTAGGCTTCCCCCCTCACCTCCCTCCCTGCCTTCCCATTTCTCCTCGGTCTGTGCTCCTTCAACTAGAGTACTTAACAACAACAGCTGCCACTTAACGGAGCACCTTCCGCGTGCCAGCTCTGGGCCACGGCTACCCAGGAGATAGCAACTGTTATCATCTCCATTTCATGGATGAAAAAAATATCGAGGCTCGGGGAGGAATGTCACCAGCCCCAGGTCACACAGCTAATGAATGGCGGAACAGGGGTCTGACCTCAGGCTTTCAGCCACCGTGCTGTTCTGCCTCAAAGAAATTTCACGGTGGTGCTGTCCCTGATGGTTGTCCCAACTTCCACGTCCCCTCTGTTGAAAGGTTTGAGGAGCCAGCTTAGAGTACCCTAGCCCTTGGGGTTGGGGCAGTGGGGTTACCAGGCATGGTCTGCTCACCCTTGGGTGCTGGGCCCAGGTCAGCCTCCTCAGGGCGTGGGGCAGCAGCCATCTTGGGCAGCCCTATCTCTTGGCCTTCGGCCTTCTGATCTTGGGCCCCCTTGGTTTCCTCAGCAACATGTTTCTTGTGACTGTGTTTCTTGCGACTGGCCTTCTTGTCGTGGGCTTTCTTCCTCGGAGCTGTCTCCCGTGGTGCCTCCGGGGTTTCTGCAGGCTTGGGGAGGCCCTCCTTCCCTTTTGCCTTCCGGCTGGACTTTTCTTTGGGCTCTTCCGGGCCTGTCCTCAGGAGGAAGTTCATCAAGGTCTTCAGCCACCCCTGCTGGCCCCGTCTCTGGGTCTTTTCCTTCTTGGTGTCCTGTGGCAGCCTCTGGTCAGTGGGAAGAAACTCCCTGGTCTCTTCCAGGCTGTGGGCTGTGGCCGTGGCATCCTGAGCTTCCACAGACTGAGCTGGGCTCTGGGGACATCTGCTCCCATCGCTGGCTGCCTGGTGAAGCATCCTTCTGGAGGGGGTAGTGGGCATGGAGAAGCACCGGCGGACCTTCTTGGGGCTCTGTGACCTATCCAGAGACCTGGTTCTCCTCCCTGACAGATGCTTCCCGGGCTCCATTGCACTGCAAACAAAGCAAACAGCTCCCTTACCGGAGACCTACCAGAGACGTGGTGGCGGGTTACCAGTGCTGCCCTGTGCGCCGATCCACCCTGCCCATCAATGTGAGTGATATCAGCCCTCAAAGCTGCTGTCTCCATTAAATTCCTCAAAAGCCCTGGGAAGGAGGGCTACCCTTGTCCACATTTTCCAGAGGAGGAAACTAAACTATGGGAGGTCATGCCCCAGACGTCACAGCTGGTCTATAACTCCCCTGGGGCCTCCAGAAGGAGCAGGACCTTACCAACACCTTGGTTTTAGTCTGTGGAGACCCGATCCAGAACTGAAAGATAATGAATTCGTTTTGTTCCAAAGCCTCTGAGTTTCTGGTATTTTGTTGCAGCAACAATAGGAAACTAATACAGCTCTGGGCAGCTCATGTGCCACTGTCCTCATCTGCAATATGCCTGAGACCTGCCCGTCTGTCTCACAGGCCGTTAAGAATATTTCACAAGACAGTTCGGTAAATGGCAACTCTACTCCTCCAATCGCTTGGGCCAAAAATTTGAAGTCATCCCTGACTCCTTGCTTTCTCTCACTCCCCACATGTGATCCATCAGCAAAGACTGTTGGTTCCATAAAGCACGCCCAGACCCCGACCTGTCTCCCCAGTTCCTTCAACACTGCCTGAGTCTAGCCCCACGTCTGCTGGCCTGGACTACCATAATCACCTCCCAACTGGTTCTCCTCCTCTCCTCTCATCCTCCTTCCAGATTCTCCCCTCAGAAGCCATGGGGCCTTTTCCAACCTAAGTTAGAGCACGTCACTCTCCTGCCTCCAACAGCCCCTCTTTCACTCAGAGTCAAAGTCAAAGTCCTTATAGTGGCCAGCAAGGCCCTGTCCAACCTGGTCCCATTAGGCCTCCTGCCACCTCTCATCACTCATTCTACTCACACAAGCACTGCTCGCTGCCTCAGGGCCTTCACACTGGCTGTTCCCTCTTTCTAGAACATTCTTATGGTTTGTTCCCTTGCTTCCCTTCAGGGCTTTACTGAAATGTCACCTTCCCAGAGAGGCCCTCTCTGTGCACCCCTCGTGAGCACATACTCCCCACCTGTACTACGTGATGTTATGCAATATCACACCTTTGTGTGTGTCATTGTTTATTGTCTGAGTCTCTCTCCCTTCCCTTTGTCTGTTTTGCTAGGTCTTGTATCTTGGGTGCCTAGAACAGCTCCCGGCACGTCACTAGCACTCAATAAGTACTAATTCAACAGATGAATAAGTGTACTACACAAACATTTAGTAAACTGTGCAATATATAGGGTATCTTTGGGTGTGTAGTTAACATATAGGAAATGTACATGAGAGCAGCAGGGGCCTTTCATTCTCCATCCAGAAGGAAGCAGCTGCCCATGCAAAAGACAAAAAGAACCATCTCCTCCTGGGCAGCATTTTAAGCAGGCCAGGATGGGAACAGTGAATTTCATTGGTGTGTCTTTAATCTGAAACTCCCGTGGCTTCCCAATTTTTCCAAAGTTGTTCAGACCCCCTTTGCCCTTTGGTGGAAGTTTAAAAAAATTTTTTAAAAATGATCTTGAATCCCAAATCTGAGCCCCCCAGAGTTTCCCATGGAGTTCAGACACCTGCACCGCCTATTCTAATTTGTAATCATCGCCTCATCATGCATTTACTAAGTATTATTTAGCGTATTACATATTCATGTATTATGTATTTACATCGTGTCTCCTGCATTTACCGACTAATTCATTCCTTTAAAATGTGCTCTGTTACATGTCCAGCTTATAGGCAAAACCAGCAATCTATAATTGCAATTTCAGATGTTCAGGGATCCATGTGAATATGAGGACAATACGTAAAGAGAGAGAGGAAAACCATGGGGAAATACAGAGAGATTTGAAGGTGACTGTAACATTTGGGGAGTCTTCCCTCCTTCAAGCACGAGTCTGGGGGAGGAAGGGCTGCAAAGGGCGGTCAGAGGCCAGTGGGCAGCAGTAGACACACGGGGACAATCTTGGAGGAAATGAGACAATGGGCTGGGGAGGAAGCAGGCAACTTGGAAAGCTTTATTTGTTGTTTGATGTGCCTTAAAAGGAGCATTTGAGTTACACAAAAACTCATAGCACGACATGTCTGTACCTTATATGGAAATTAACTAATGCTCTTGAAAGCCTTCGGAGGCTGCCTTATGGTTGTGCTTTCAAAATACCGTGTAGGGTGGGGTAAGCCGAAGAAATCATAGAGGAAAATATTCTTTTTCTTCTAGTTTATGTCTTTCAACAAGGGTTTAATAAGCACACGCTAAGTACCAGGAATTATGGCCGGTGCTGGGGATAACGAACCAGACACAGGTTGTGCCCTCAGAGAGAATGCTCTGGTCTTCTTCAAATGGGCACCCCAGTAAGTGGTGGTGACGGGAATGCTCTATTCTGTCTCTCTCTTTAGTAGCACATGGTCTTAAGAGAAGATAAATTTAGGTTGAAGCTCTATTTAATTTAAGATCCAAGTCAGCGGGGCCAGAAATATTTACTGAATGGTGTTAGGGTTCTCTCTCTTTTTTCCATATATTCCTGTGGTCAGGGCACAATGGGTGGGGTTGGCAGAGAAGCTGTTCGATCACAAAACCACCAAACCAGGAGAACACAGCAGAACACCCTAGTCCGGCTCAGTCCCTCTTCTTCATACGTTAACTTGGCTCTGGGGGGGGAGGGGGGGAGACATCGCGCAGAGGGTCGAAGCATCCTTCCCAGCTACTGGGAAAAGAGGCGCAGTAATCTGTTTAAAAGCTGTCATTGCTATGGAAACGGTTTCCCCCATGGCTGATGGCCGCAGTAGCGTCCTCTTGCATTCAAAGGACACACCGCAACTTGCAATCAGAGCATCAGTACAATGCCACCAGGCAGTGGTTTCCTTCTTAATGCTTTCTCCAGAAAACTGCCTTGATTTGGCCACCCCTTCCCTGGAACCACCCTGCCCTGGGCCTAGAGGGAGACAGCAGTAGCTGCAGCAGCCCCAAGGGCTGGGAGAGGCTGTAGCCATCGGAGCGTTTCCCCAGACAGATTCCAGGATCTCCCAAGGCCTCCCGATTCCAAATCCAGGGACTCTTCCCATGCCTCGTCCTTCCTTATGGGGGGGGGGGGGGGGTACTGCAAGGGGGGGGGGTGCTGCAGCACTGGATACCGTGTTCACACACCCCCTCCGTGCTTCCCGCAACTCTTCCCCCTCCAGGCGGCGGTGACCCAGCTCAGCCTGCTCTCCCCCCTACCCCTGCTCCTCCTCTGTAACACTCCAAAGATTCTGTCTGCCAGCACCAGTCCCAGGAGTTGAGAGCGTGTGGCTTGCCAAGGAGGCCAAGCCCACCCACCTCCAGGGAGACACCCTGGAAAATCCTCCCTTTGGCCAGCGTGTCCTCAGACTTTTAAAGCCCTGCGAGGATTGTGTTTTCACGCGCACACGCGTGCTCACACATACCCCCCAAATTCTATGTGTGCTGAAATTAAATCTTTGCAGACTTTCTGAGTGTAAAATTCAGTAAAACTCATCAAAGCAAGACCTCCTCCTTCCTTCCTCTTTTTACGTGTGTTGCACCCCAGCTTTGCCTGGGCGTCCACCCACATGCACCCCGTCGGGGAATTTCACCCTGTCCTGGATGTGCTTCCAGACCCATAACCCTGAAACTGCAGCAAACTGTTGCCGCATGGAAACCCAACTGCTCTCATAAACTCGTTTATGGCCTTGGCAGAAAGCGGACTTCAGAACAAAGTCCAAGTCTGCTCAGGAACACCCAAGTGATGTGCAGATCACAGGACTTCTGATAAGACGTGACACAGGCCAGTGACGTGTTAAAAACAACAACCACCCACCAGAGCAAGCACACGGGGCTGACCTTGAGTTACTGTGGAGCAGGAAGTTTTCTGGGGGTTTTCTAAGCATACTGACACTTTTGTTTTCTTTTCTCGGTTACACACTGACCTCACCCGTACACCATTCTCCAGTTTATTCATCCAGCTACATTACTCTGTAACTGCTCTGGCGACAGTTCACAGGGATATTCTGCCGCCCCGCCTCTCTACCCCTGTGCTTCACACAACAAATGTTTAACAAATAGCTGGCCCCTCTGAGGGAGCGTGTGTGGCACCCACATGGGGGCCCAGAGTCTACACCCACAGACGCTCACTGCTATAGACTGAATGTTTGTGCCCCCCCCCCCCAGGTTCTTGTATTAAATCCTCATGCCCCAGTGAGATGGTATTAGGTGTGAGGCCTCTGGGAGGTGATTAGGTCACAAGAGCAAAGCCCTCATGAAAGAGACTGGCTCCCTCACCTCTTCCACCACGTAAGTGCACACTGAGAAGCTGACTGTCTGTGAACCAGGAGGCCCTCACAAGACTCCAAATCTGGGGGTCCCTGGGTGACTCAGTCGGTTAAGCATCCAACTTTAGCTCAGGTCACGACCTCCTGGTTTGTGAGTTCGAGCCCCGCATCAGGCTCTGGGCTGACAGTGCAGAGCCTGCTTGGGATTCTCGCTCTCTCCCTCTCTTTCTTCCCCTCCCACATGCGTGGGCACACGCGCGCTCTCTTTCTCTCTCAAAATAAAATAAATTTATAAGAAAAAAAAGCACTTAAAAAAAAAAAAACAAGGGGCACCTGGGTGTCTCAGTCGGTTAAGCATCCGACTGCAGCTCAGGTCATGATCTCACGGTTCGTGGGTTCGAGTCCTGCGTCGGGCTCTGTGCTGACAGCTCAGAGCCTGGAGCCTGCTTCCGATCCTGTGTATCCCTCTCTCTCTGCCCCTCCCCTGCTCACACTCTGTCTCTCTCTCTCTCCCTCAAAAATAAACAAACATCAAAAAAAAAAAAAAAACATTTTAGGGGCACCTGGGTGACTCAGTCAGTTGAGCGTCTAACTTCAGTTCAGGTCATGATCTCACGGTTCATGAGTTCAGGCCCCACATCAGTCTCTGTGCTGACAGCTCAGAGCCTGGAGTCTGCTTCGGATTCTGTCTTCCTCGCTCTCTGCCCCTCCTCCCCCCAAAATAAATAAACATTAAAAGAAAATTTTTTAAAACACCAACTCTGTTGGCACCTTGTCCTTGGACTCACAGCCTCCATAACTGTGAAGAAATAAAGGATTGTTGTTTGAGCCCCCAGTCTATGGGTCGCTGCAGCCTGAATGGGCTCACATATTCTTGTGTCACAGAAGCACACCCAACACACATAAACCTATGTGGATTCATAACACCGTGTAGTTTTCTTGCCCCAAATGCAAGGGAACAGTTGAGCTCATTTGCCACACACCCCTCCCCCCACCCCACTCCCATGTCTACCTCCAAGTTCAGAGACAGGACCTGAGCCTGCCTGGTTCCCAGATGAACCAGACAGGCTGGCAGTGGGAAACTGAGTCTCTGAAGGGTTGAAAGGCCTGCCTGGGCTTCCGCAGCTGGGAAGCATTGTGAGCTGGGGCTTGAATCCACCTCTCTGGATTCTAAATCCTTCCTTCTCTCTCCTACACCCAGTGGCTTTCCGTAAATATGAACACACACATAAGGACTCAAGGGTGAGCAAATCTGCTTTCCACACCAGGGAAGATAACCACGTCTACACACAGGCATGCTGTCACCTCTGTACATGGAGTCACAGGTCTACGTGTACCTTCGTACAGACACCTGTGCCACACAGGCAAAGACTGTAAACCCTAGGCGCGGCTCACAGACCCCTGGGCTGGAAGCCAATTAGTAGGCTGAAGGATCAAGGGCTGTACCCTGAGGTCACACTTACTTCTCATCGGCACAGGTGGCCCCACGGACACTCCAAAGTCCCGGAGTAGGAGTTCTGTCCAAGTTCAAAGCCTTCAACCTGGGATCCCACAATGATGTGGGTCCCACCCACAGCTCACATCCCCCACATACAGTGTAGTGAGGGTCTTCTTGGGAAAGACCCTCCACCTCCACTGGCCAGACTCAAGTGGGGGACAAGGCTGTCATCTCTTCTTTCAACACTAGACCCATCCTCTACCCACGCCCACCTCTCAGGTGTTAGATGGTAACAATTCAAGGTATTCTTTCTCCTTTCTGGGGCTCCTAATAGGCTCTGAGCACCAGAAGGGACCTGGAAGTGTCTAGCCCCACCTCCTGCATAGGACTCTTTTATGCCACATTCCCACAGAGCAGACTTAGAACCCCTGTTGGAACATTTCGTGGAGTGGGAGCTCACCACCCTTCAAGGCAGAGCATTCCATTGTCAGCCAACCCAGATTTTAAGGAAGCCCTCCTTAAAGCTAAGCTCAGCTCCTAAGCTCAGCTGAGACGGTGCTTAAGTCACCAGCGGCCGCCCTGCATACCCCTGAGGGGAGGCCGTGTCACCCCTTAAGCAGTCTCTGTTCCAGTCCATCGTCCCCATCACCCCGGTATCTGGGCACCTCCTCTGGATATTCCCCTGCTGGTCCTTGCCCACTTCAAAACGTGAGGCTTAGGCCAGGACAGAGGCTCCAGCCAGGGCCCAACCACAGCAGAGCATGGCGGGACCTCTGCACGAAGCCTCAAATCACAGGGACATCTGAGCAACCACATGGCACCGTTGGGGGGCCAGCTCTGCCCAGGCTGACCTGCAACATAGAGGGGTGGACTTTGACCATCTGCCTGTTCCTTATTGTCGCTGCCAGACACACTTATAGCTGGTGCCTATTTTCCAAAGGTCGGGCATTTGCACGTCCTGAAGATCTTTCGAAACCCAAAAGAATGAGCTCCCCGACGGCGGAACTTCAGGCGCTATGATACACAGTGGGGCACACTTGGGCCGGTGCAGTGGGGCCCTCGTTGCCAAAGCTGGAAACCTCCTAAGAGGACTAGACTGCGTTCTGCTGATGCCCCATCCTGTCCCTACCCCATTGTGTCCTCTCTCCAAGACCACAGGCAGTGCAATGCTATAATCCCCCCTCAAATCCCTGTCAGAGCAGCAGGCCACCAGAACTCTTTACAAAATCTTCTTGTCCTTGGACGAAATTCCAAGAACGTGATAGAAATCGAATCCAGCCATGGGTAACAATAACACCTCCTGCTTATGCAAGGTTTCCCTTCACTATGTACCTTCACCTAAAGACTACGACTTGACCTCTACAACACTCAATAAAGAAATGAGCAAGAGTCGGGACACTTGGGTGGCTCAGTTGGTTAGGCGTCCGACTTCAGCTCAGGTCATGATCTCACACTCCGTGAGTTTGGGCCCCGCGTCGGGCTCTGTGCTGACAGCTCAGAGCCTGGAGCCTGCTTCGGATTCTGTGTCTCCCTCTCTCTCTGCCCCTCCCCTGCTCGCGCTCTGTGTCACTCTGTCTCTCAATAATAAATAAACGTTAAAAAAAATTTTTTTTTTTTAAAAAAAAGAAATGAGCAGGAGAGATAGGTCATGCTGCTCCCATTCGACAGATGAGGAAACTGAGGCTCAAGGAAGTGAAATTCCTTGCTCAGGATTGCTGGGCTAGTGAGTGGCAGGGCTGGGACTTGAATTCAGAGCTTGTAAGTCTGGCTGAGATTCCTTCACTGAAGTCTGCTCTTTCTAAAGATGAGGACACTGAGGCCTAGGGAAGGCCCAACAAGCTGGAGCAGAACTGGGGTTAGACTCAGGGTTTGAGTCTTGGGTCTGCTCTAGTTTTAGGACCCCCAAGATGTCTACCCACTACTCCGGCCCCCTAAGGAGAGAGTATCGTCCAACGAACCTCAGACCACAGAAGTTGCTCTTTTCTGTCGCAGGACACCTTCGGCCAGGACCTCCAGACCAGGGGGTTCTACGTCGGGTACCCTCGCATTGTCTGGGTCCGCTCCCTGTCGGCTGGAAGTCGTATCAAGGGGCAGTCCCCCTCACTCTCCCGGGAAGGAGATGCCCCTATTGCTGCTGTCACTTTCCAGCGTTTCAGAAGATGCTCTGGCCCCAGTCCCATGTATATATATCCTAACTTCCAGGAGCTGAGCTCATGGGCAGCCAATCCAGAGAGCCGAGGGCCAGTGCACGCCAACCTTGGCCAGTTACGGCCCCGTCCTGTCCTATCACGGGGCTGCTTCCTGCTCTTCCAGCGATAGGAGGCTTACCTCAGCTAGGAGAAAAACGGTTTCACTTGACACTTCCCTATCACACCCAAACCTCAACAAGAAACCAGTGCTCAGAAAAAACAACCTTAGACCTGGCTGGAGGGAGGCCAGTCCTTGGAAAAGAAAGCAAGTCCTTATGGGGAACGCAGGTGTGGGGGGGGGGGGGTGGAGAAGGACGAGGTAGTTTTTATCACCTCCACCTTCAGTTCTCTCCAAAGAGAGAAGGCTCTAGAAAGAAAGGCCACTGAATGCAACACACCCATCCTTTGAGCTGGAGGAAAAACTCAAAAGGAGGAGTTGATAAGGGGCACGTTTTCCAAATCCCACTATCCCTGGATAGAGTCGCCATGAATCTTGACAGAACATCTTAAGAAGTCTTTGGGGGGCTGGGGGGGGGGGTGCCTGGGTGGTTCAGGCGGTTGAGTGTCCGACTTTGGTTCAGGTCATGATCTCACAGAGAGTTCGAGCCCCGCGTCGGGCTCTGTGCTGACGGCTTGGAGCCTGGAGCCTGCTTTGGACGGGCTCCGCGATGTGTGAGGCTTGGTGCCAAATGAAAACGATGGGCCCTTGTTCAAAAAGTGCTCATTATTCCAAGACAGAGACGGCGGAGCATGAAACCCACTGCAGGCCTTTCTGAGTGCAAGCCTTGTGCCACTGTACAGGTCACAGGGCCACGGAGGGGACTCTGATGGGGACAGTTCCCAATCAGTGCTGTGAGGAAAGTAGACAGAAGAAGGGAGAGGGGGAAACTGAGAGAGAATAGTTTTTGAAGATTGTATTTACATATAACCTAGAGAGGGGGCACCTGGGTGGCTCCGTTGGTTTAGCGACCGACTCTTGATTTCGGGTCAGGTCATAGTCTCAGGTTCATGAGTTCAAGCCCCGAGGTCATGCTCTGCTCTGTGCTGACGGCTGGGAGCCTGCTTGGGATTCTCTCCCCCTCTCTCTCTGCCCCTCCCCTGCTCATGCTCTCTCTCCAAATAAATAAATGCTTATAAGTAAATACATAAATATAACATAGAGAAAAGCGCACAAATCATAGCCACTGAGAATTTTTACGGAGAGAATGAATGTGTGGAACCAGCGCCCAGATCAGGAAATGTAACCCAGCACGTGCTTCTCCCCGGTACCGCTACGGGGACCTCTCACGGTTTGCATTATTTTGGCCGCTTCGGGGCACGGGAACCAGACTGCATGTTTGTTGACGTCTGGCTTCTTTCTCTCTAGTGCAGGTTTCAGCCCCGCGGCGCGGAGCCCCATTTGTACGTTTCTCAGACTGACAATACCAAGTGTCTGCGAGGATGCGGGGGGGACCAGAACTCTCATGCGCTGCTGGAGACCGTGGAAACTGATGCGACCACTTCGGGAAATTGAGGGGCAATGTCTCCGAAAGCTGGACAGACACCCGCCCCCCCCCGGCGGGGGCACGTCCGTTCCTAGATGCAAACACAACAGAAACGTGTGCGCAGGCTCCCCCATAACAACACTTACAAGAGGGCTTATAGCAGCACTATTGGGTAATAGACCGAAACTCAAAAACTGAAAAGTACTCCAAGGCCCTGTAACAATAAAATGAACAACAGTGACATATTCACAAAATGGAGAATTTTCTCCCCCCCCCCCCCCCCCGAGGGTCTACCTAGTTGTTTTTTCAGAAAGACTATTTACCCTCTGCTGTGGCCTCCGTATGCAACACGGGGACACAAAAGATAAACTTAGTCTCCAGCGAAAATTAAGGTATTGATTTAAGAGGGGCAGGTAGAGGAGAGTGATCTAGTTTCAGGAGCCAAGAGAGGGTCAGTTCTGAGTGATGTATTTAAAGAAGAATTTTCACGAGAGGCGCTCAAATCTGTCTGAGGTTAGAATCCCAATTCCCAGAAATCCAACTGTCATCCCAGCAAGATAATTTGCGTTATGGAAATGGTGATTCCCGGGAGCAAAGAGCACGAGAGCGTGGACACGCCCTCCTTCCCAGGGGCACACCCTCTGCCGGGAATCCACCAATTCAAAGTCCAGCGCCAGCCCTGTGTGGGCCCTCCACTCACAGAGCTTCCTGGAAAGACATCTTCTTTGCCCTCAGTGAGAGGTACCTGGACACTATGACCTCACACTTTCCCAAGCCTGGTCAGGGACCAAGGACCAAAGTCCTCTGGCCTCAGAATTTCTTTAGGCTTCTGCACAAAATGACCGAATTTAGGTGCTGGGCCTTAGTGCTCCATGAATCTCCATTCCCAGCTGTTCTCCCCTGCCTCCGTGACTCTTCCTGTCCTCCAGTGGCTCCCAGAATCTCCCCATCCTCAGTTGTTTCTGGGTCCCCACGGCAAGTGGGCAACTCAAGGGACCATCGTGATGGCATGGCTTTGACTTTGGACAGAGCTGTGCTGCAGGCCAGCTCCTCGCCTGCGGTGGGCATACCAGTAATAGTAACGACAACAGCCGTTTGTGCAATGTTTGCTGTATGTCGGGACTCGTACTAAGAGCTTTTACGTGTTATTTATTTTTGTCCCCACAACAAGGTTTATAAAGTTGATATTGTTATTTTATAGACCTGGAAAGTGACACGCAAAAACACAAAATGGTTAAGGGACATGGTTAAATGGCAAAAGAAAACCTGTCAGTCTCCAAACAGGTCATTAACCGTGGCCCCCTAGTGTTCTGAACCTCAGTTTTCATAGCTGTGCAATGGGAATAAATGATACCTACCGACTTGGCAGAATTGCCAGGAAAGTTCAAGAAGGTGATTCTCATGAGCACCTCACCTGGGGTACATAGTAAGCATTCGGGCAGTGGCGACACTGGGTGTAGAGGAGCCCACGATGAGGTCTCGGCTGAGGGGCTGTGGACCACACCTCTCTCACCCAACTTGTGTTTAACCTAACGGTGCTGTGGGAGAGAGGCCAGCTGACATAATTCCCTGCACTCACCCTCCTGGGGCTCTGGCCAGCCTTTCACCCTCTCTGTATCAGTAACGAGCACCCTTGGTCAATAATATCTTATACCTTGGCTCTCACCTTGGCTCTCCTGACATTTGGGTCAGATAATTATCTGTTGGGTGGGCTGTCCTGTGTATTAGATCCTGGCCTCTACCCACTAGATGTCAGGAGTAATCCCTTTTCTGGTAGTGAAAACCTAAAATGTCTCCATATATTGCCAAATGTTCCCTCGAGAGCGAAATCACCCCCAGGGAAGAACCACTGGCTTAAGCAATGACATGTAATGATCTTAACCAACTGGGAGTCCCTGAAGGGAGATAGTTCCAGGTTTGGTGCAGCAGCTTGATGATGCTAACAAGGACCATCACCTCATGATCACAAGATGGCTGCCACAGATCCCACTGTGCCACCATCACATTCGAATTCCAAGGTAGACAAGAAGATAAAAGTGATGGTGTTCTGTGAGGCTTCACCTTTAATGTGAAGAGTTTCCCCAGACACTTCTCAGCAGATCTCTTCTATGTCTTGTTGACTAAAACTGGTTGTATGTCCATCCTTAGCTGCAAGGGAGCCTGGGAAATGACTAGGCAGCCAGGGAGAAGAGGGTAGGAAATGATGTGGGTCCCCCCCCTGACATGGCGCTATGGGCACTCTTCATACCTGTGAAAATTATTTTTCTATCTGCTTTCCTCACTTCACGATAGGGACCTCCTCAGGTTTTCCTCTGTGTCCTCAGAACTTAGTGCTCAGCACTGAGAAGGTACTCAGTCAATGGTCATTGAATGAATGAGTGAGTGAACCAGTCAATGATTTCTCCTCCCCTCTTCTTTGCTTGTATCACTAAGAGCCCTATGCAGGCAATTATTTATTCACATGCAAACTAAACTTGGTTTAACTACAAACAAGCCCATAATGCAAACGATAATGCAAACATCTCCCAGTTCCTTCAACAAGCCGGGATCCTCTGGTCATCTGACTTGCTGTTCTCTTTGCCCAGAATATTCTTCCTGCCACCTCCAACCTCCCCTCACCCATCTTCACACGGCCAGCTCTTTCTTACTCTGTAGGTGTCTGCTTACACGTGACCGCCTCCATGAGCTTTCTCTTATCTCCCCAGTGTGGCTCAGAGACCTCTGCTATATTCCCCTGGAGCCCCCCCCCCCCCCCATGTCGTTTCATCCTAGGAATTGTCACCCTGGGTTGTGACTTCTCCCTGGTAGGACAGTAATTGCCCATGGGGACCAGAATAGCACATTCTTCACTAGTAGGTTCTCCATAAACTTTTGTTGATTAAAAAATTTATACCAGGGTTTGGCAAAGCTTTTATGTAAAGGCACAGATGGTGAATATGTTCAGCTGTGTGGGCCACAGGACCTCTGCTACAACTACTCAACTCTGTGAACAGAGTGAGTGAGAAAGCAGCCATAGATAACATGTAAACAAATGATCATGGCTCTGTTCCAATAAAACCATATTTATGGGCACTGAATTTGAATTTTATATAAGTTTTGCATGCCATGAAAGATGATTCTTCTAGAAAATCTTTCTTTCGACCATCTAAAAATGTAAAATTCAGGGCGCCTGGCTGGCTCAGTTGGCTGAGCACCCGATTCATGGGTTCGGCTCAACTCATGATCCTGGGGTCACGGGATCGAACCCCACATGGGGCTCGGTGCTGACAGTGTGGCACCTGCTTGGGATTCTCTCTCTCCTCTCCCCCTGCCCCTCTCCCCCACTCCAGCTCTCTCTCTAAAATTAAAAAAAAAAAAAAGTAAAAATCATTCTCAAAAGCTCTTGGGCCATACAAAAACAGGTGATAAGCCATAGTTTACCGACACTAATTGATAATGAGAGTCACATGCTTTGGGTTTTCCAGGTCACTCTCAGGGATACATCAGAGTCACTTACAGCAGTAATATAACCGTATTTCTTAATATCAAGCAATAAATTAAACTTAAAAGTATATCATATGACTTTGCCATAACATCCAGTAGACTGTGTTTTAAGAAATCAAGGACAATTTAAGATTAAGAAACTGTTACTGTCAGGGAACCATGTCAGCGGGCTTAAACAAAATTGACAATTTCTATAGGCAATCCCAATGGGGATTTTTTTTTCAAAAGATGGGTTTTTTTTTTAAAGTTTATTTATTTATTTTGAGAGAAAGAGAGGGCATGTGCAAAGGGCAGAGAGATAGGGAGAGAGGGAGAGAATCCCAAGCAGGGTCTGCACCACCAGCACGGAGCCCAACGTGGGGTTCGAACTCACGAACGTGAGATCGTGACCTGAGCGGAAATCAAGAGTCTGATGTTGAACTGACGGAGCCACCCAGCAGCCCCCTGCCATGGGGATTTTTTTTTAACTAGGAGGCTATTTCTTTTTCATGATAAAATTATTTATCTTAAAACATATCCAAAATATGACTTAGATCGATGAAAGTAACCACTGAAAAAAACAGTGCTTTGGGGCGCCTGGGTGGCTTAGTCGTCGGGTGAGCATCCAACTCCTGGTCTATGCCCAGGTCATGATCTCACAGTTGGTGGGATCAAGTCCTGCATCAGGCTTTTGCACTGTGCACAGGGATTCTTGGGTTTCTCTCTCATTCTCTCTCTCTCTCTCTCTCTCTCTCTCTCTCTCTCTCATTCTCTGCCTCCCCCCACTCTCTTTCTCTTTCTCTCTCTTTCTCAAAATAAATAAACTTAAAAAAAAAAGAAAAAAACGTGGTTTTTGAAACTGGGTTTCATGTGTTACACGACTCTGAAGCACTGAATGGTAGTGAAGCGATGGGGATACCGGAATTTCCATGCTCTGCTGCGGATACGGGGCATGTGGACTGGTGTCCGTGGTACCAGGATGTAGCAATTCTACTCCTAGAAATTTTCACACGGCTCTTTACGGGCATGTGAACAAAGGGGCTGCCGCAGCACTATTTGTGGTAACAGAGAGTTAAAAGATCCGGGGAGGAGGACAGATAAAATTCTTCTACACCCCGAAGAATTATTTCCACAATTAGAGGCATCTGATTGGAAGAACAAATAGCAATATGGAAGCATCCTAAAAATGTAGCGTTTGGCGAAAAAAAGTGAGAAACAGAATGAGATGTACCAAATAACACTATGGAAATGAAGAAGATAAGCAGGCAAAGTGTGACAATGCTGGGTTTGTAAGAATACAAGGGAAAAGATACATATTGAAAAGACGAGCAGGGTTGTTTGGCAGAGGAAGGGCTAGTTTGGCAGCGGAAGATACACCTGGGATAAACACACATAACACAGGGGCACCTGGGTGGCTCAGTCAGTTGAACGTTGGACTTCAGCTCAGGTCATGATCTCATGGTTCGTGGGTTCGAGCCCCGCGCTGGGCTCTGTGCTGACCGCTCAGAGCCTGGAGCCTGCTTCCGATTCTGTGTCTGCCTCCCCTGCTTGCACTCTGTCTCTTTTTCTCTCTCTCAAAAATAAATACACATTAAAAAAAAATTTTTTTTAACATATATAACACATGCCAGAGGGGGTCTTACAGGCAAACAATGTACCCTGAACTGTACCTGAGAGCTAGGTAAAACAAAACAAACACACAAGCAAAACGAAAATAAGTAAGAAGGACATAAATCTCTCCAATCTGCACGCATCATTACACGATGGTGAAATATCAGAGGTATTTCCAGTTGAAACCAGGAAGAAAAGAAAGAGCCAATTATCTCATAATTGCTGAACGTTGTTCCGGGAATTTCTGACCAACACAGCAAGACCCGAGATGGAAATAAAAGTTATACATGAAAGGTAACTAGGTAGGTAGATGGATAGATAGATATAGATGCAGATACGCACATACGCATAGATACAGATTTTATCAGTTTCCAATGTAGCCAACTTCTGCCTATGGAGCCACTTAAAAAAATCTTTTCAAATATCTTGTCAGGTTTCAGCCAGGATGCACAGTAAATATTCCTGGCAGTATTTAACAACGCCACGGACCCAAGGGGGATTGCCCCAAAGGCTGCGAAAGATGATACCTGCCAAAGATCCAAAGCCACTCTCCAAAGGTAGTTAAATAAATGAAAGACTTAGACGAGTCCCCCTGGGGCTGGCAATAGACCCTGCCTGCAAATGGGCTGCAGCCCACATTCCTGTCCGGCCATATTTGGGGACCTCCAACATGATGGTTGCCAAGTTCTTAGGACACAAAACAAGACAAGAAAGTAACAGCTACCCAGGAGGAAAAAGGATCAGTAACCAATGGATTTGGATTTGGATTTGGATTTGGAAAGGAAGAGACAATGTGAAATTTGATCTTCGTCTCTCAACTGAGCAGGGCAGAGATTCGGGAGAGCTGACCCTCGTAAGAATTCTTACCTTTTGCTGGCTGTGGCCAGCTTTCCTACGATCCCATCAATAGGATCTAAAGCAAGTGGGGTTTAGGCGCCTGAGTGGCTCAGTGGGTTGAGCGTCTGACTTTGGCTCAGGTCATGATCTCACAGTTTATGAGTTCAAGCCCCACATCAGGCCTGCTGCTGTCAGCACAGAGCCCATGTTTCAGATCCTCTGTCCCTTTCTCTATGCCTCTCCCTCCCTTGTGCCAAATCAAAAATTTAAAAAGATGATAATAAAAAAAATTTTTTAATCCCAGAAATTAAAAAAATAAATAAATATTAAGTACAGGGTGTGGCTCTGGTATCTAGCCAGAAATTGGCAAGATTTCCCATTAACTTTATTTTATTTTTTTAAGTTTATTTATTTTGAGAGAGAAAGAGCAAGTTGGGGAGGGACAGAGAGAGAGAGGGAGACAGAGAATCCCAAGCAGGCTCCACGCTGACAGCAGAGAACCCAACGCAGGGCTGGAACCCATGAACCATGAGAACATGACCTGAGCTGAAGTTAGACACTTAACCAGCTGAGCCCCGCAGGTGCCTCTCCATTAACTTTCTTTTTAATTTCCCTTGACCGTTTAAGGAAATCACTGGTAGCAGTTTACCAGAAAATCCCTCAGATCCCGTCAGCCCACGGGAGGGGTCTCTTTGAGGGGTCAACACAGGGGCATCTGTAAGACCACCAACAACTGACTTTTGTTTACAGTACTGTGGTCTCTTCAGAGTGGAGACCAATCAGACGAAGGACCGGTAGAACGACTCAAGCGAAGGAGAGTCGAAGGAGAAGCAGGAGGGAGGTCAGTCTCACGGCCTTTTGTGTTAGGTACCTCATGCCTTTAATTTTTCATTAGCCTTTTGCAATGAATATTTCAATAAAACTGTTTTGGAAATTTGAAGCCCTCCGGGGGCTTCTGCATGCCAATTAAAATAGGTGTTCCATGTCCCATTCTGTTTGTTTGATTTGGGAACCCTCGCTTTCGGATGCAAGTTTTTTTGTTTTTGTTTTTATTTTTGTTTTTTTAGAGAGAGAGAGAATGCATGAGCAGGGGAGAAAGACAGAGGGAGAGAGAGAGACTCTTGAAGCAGTCTCCACAGTCAGCACAGAGGCTACTCGGGGCTTGATCCCACGACCCTGAGATCACCACCTGAGTGACATCAGGAGTCAGACGCTCAACCAACTGAGCCACCCAGGTGCCCCTCTAGTGCACTTTTTAAATTTTTTTTTTTTTTTTTAACGTTTATTTATTTTTGAGACAGAGAGAGACAGAGCATGAACGGGGGAGGGTCTGAGAGAGAGGGAGACACAGAATCGGAAACAGGCTCCAGGCTCCGAGCCATCAGCCCAGAGCCTGACGCGGGGCTCGAACTCACGGACCGCGAGATCGTGACCTGGCTGAAGTCGGACGCTTAACCGACTGCGCCACCCAGGCGCCCCTCTAGTGCACTTTTTAAATGAATGATCCTGTCTAATTGGAACATTTCTCATAATGTCTGTTGTTCTAGGTTGTCTTCCGTGAGATTAGTCCATGCACATGAAGAGAGACCATAATTGTTTTAACATGAAACCAACCATAGTTGCTAAGGAGGCATCCTTTAAGCCATCCTTAAAGCATTTAGATGACTGGGATCCCATTTTTGAAGTTTTCCTGAGAGCAAAGAAAAAAATCTTAGATTGCCTAGGGGACATGCCCAACTGGTTTTGACTTTGGTTTTGTCTGACAGTGTGCCTTTCACGGGATACTCCTTTTTCCTGGCAGACAGCTTCTGCCCTGGTTATCTGACCTGTGCCCAGGTGTCCCTCATTGCACAGAATTTTCTTGCTGGTGGCAAGGGCCCTACCGTGAAACTTGCTCATCCATGATCACCTTATCTTTACCCAGCAGCCTTGTGCTTCAGAGATGGCTCTCTCTCACAGAAAGGCAGCATGTGGCTCTAGCAGCATCAAGGTGCTCAACCCATGCCCATCGAGTTTAGTTTAATCTTGCTCTCAGGAAAACTCACAAGTTTAAATCTAAACCCAGCACATTCTAATTCATAAACCAAGCACATTCTAAATTCAGAAACCAAGTGCATTCTAAATTCAGAAACCAAAAGAGTACTCACCAGAAGGACAATCTGTCCTTATCCAAATCCAAAAAAAAAAAAAAAAAAAAAAAAAAATCAGAGAGCTCAACCAAAAGGAGAGAGCTTGAAATCAGAGAGGAGACTCACAAAACTAGAAGCAGAAGGCCACTCGTGAAAGCGTTGAGCTCAAAGGGCTCAGTGCAGGAGACTTTCTTGATTCTGAGGCTCTTCTTCCCTGGGGCAGGAGGGTCATGGCTTTCTGATCTCACTTTTGACACCAGTGAATGTCAGCCTAAAGAAGGAGGTCAACTGAGGCAAGCTCAAATTATCAGAAATTTGAGTTTATTTTGGAATAGCAGAGGAATTGCAATTCAAGAAATGTATGCCTTAGCAAGCTTCGGGGGAGACTGCTGAGGGCTTGGGATGGGCTGTATTTCCAGTCAAGGAGCACATAGACAGGAGGTGCAGCCAGAGTCCAAGCAGTGGGTTTCATTGGCTTGAGGAGAGGGAGAGATTCTTGGCAGATGTTCATGGATTAGGAGATAAGTCTTGGTCTTCTGTAAGTCTGGCATTTAATGGTTCTTAATTTCTGTTTTTCTGAGGGTGCATGTGTGAGATTCTCCATTTCATATCCTTTGGTTCTATTTTAGATTGAAATCCTTTCATAATTTAGATACAGATAGGCGATATCATGATCACTTGCAGAAATATAATTACACAGCCAAAAAACTGGGATCAGTTGAAAATTTTTAGAATTAATAACACAAAAGAGCCTGTGTGCAAAATAAATACACACACAAAAAGTCAAGTTTTTCTAGTTAATGTTATTTATAATATTTTCTATTTACTGTTTAATTTCTATAGAACCAGCTAGAAGGTGTGATGGCAGAAAACATTGCAGCCACAACAGCAGTGTATGAAGATTGTATGAAAAGAAAGTACGAGATCTATAAGCAGTATAAAAGATGTGAGAAAATACAGAAACATCCATATTCTTAAAGGGAGAGCTTATGAAATAAAACCTCCAATTCTCTGCTGGTTAATTTATAGTTTATCATAGTTTCAGCTAAAATTCAAAAGAATTTGACAGAATTGGAATTTAGAAACTGGCAAATTTTCCATGGCTATATTTCACTGGAAAACTTACAGGTAAGTTTACTGTAAAATTTTTGGAAGATAAAAATAACTGAGATTGGGGCGCCTGGGTGGCTCAGTCACCCAGGTTAAGCGTTGGACTTCGGCTCAGGTCATGATCTCATAGTCAGTGAGTTCGAGCCCCACGTGGGGCTCTGTGCTGACAGCTCAGAGCCTGGAGCCTGCTTCCAATTCTGTGTCTCCCTCTCTCTCTGCCCCTCCCCCGCTCATGCTCTGTCTCTGTCTCAAAAAAAAAAAAAAAATTAAAAAAATAATAACTGAGATAAAGAAGGGACATTTTCTCTGCTGGCTGTTAAATGTATTATAAAGCTAAAGAAGTAAAACAAGCCTGTGTCAACAAGAATTAATGGACAAATCAAGCAGAAAAAAATAGATAGCTCTGAGACCACTCCAAGCAATATATGAATTTTATGCATGAGAAAGCAAGCTCACAAACCAGAAGTGGATTATACAGCAAATGGTGTTGGAGAAATTAGCTGGGAGGTGGGGAGGTTCGATCCACACTTTATACGGTAGTATAAAATAATTTGCAGATGGGGCACCTGGGTGGCTCAGTCAGTTGAGCAGCTAAGTCTTGATTTCAGCTCAGGCCCTGGGTTGGGCTCTGTGCTGAGTGCAAAGCCTGCTTGGGATTCTCTCTTCCTCTCTCTCTCTCTCTCTCTGCCCCTCCTCTGCTCACGCCTGCATGCTCTCTTTCTCTCAGAGTAAATAAACATTTTAAAAGATAAAATAATTTGCAGATGCATTACGGCATTACATGTAAAAATAACGCCACTTAAAAAAAAAAATAACGCCACTTAAAAAAGCTTAAAAAATAAGTACATAATTAAATTTGAATGAAGGACTTTGTAAGAATAAAAATCATAAAGAAGGACACCTGGCTGGCTCAGTCAGTCAAGCATGTGACTCTTGGGTCATGAGTTCAAGCCCCACATTGGGCCTAGAGCTTACTTAAAAACAAAACAAAACAAACAAAAAGACACAATGAGAAGAGTCATATAAGAAAAGAATGATAGATTTGATTTAGTCAAAATGATAGACTTCTGCAAATCAAAAACACGATCAAAGGTTAAAAGGCGATCAACCAAACTAGGAAGAACTATTTGCAACAAACGATACAGGCAAAGGGTTACTCTCCTTATTTTATAAAGGATGAAAAATAAATACAAATTTAAAAGTAATCTGTAAACACATAATACATGTTCAACTTCACTGTTAATATATAGTTACACCTTATATACACTGTGTATTTCCATTACATATGTTATGACACATTAAGTAGAAAACTCAGGATATAAAATTGCACATGCAGAATAATGTAAATGATATTAAAGCATACACGTGGTTTTTTTAATGGAAATATAATCACTTCAATATTTTAAATGACTTTCATTTGGAATGGAATTGTAGGTGATTTTTTTTTTTTCTTTTGCCAAATGCTCCAAATTTTCTATAATACATATGTATTACTTACAGGCCACACTTTTTAATGTTTATTTTTTTAAGAGAGAGTGAGAAAGTATCAGGCAAGGGGCAGAGAGAGAGGGAGACACAGAATCCAAAGCAGGCTCCAGGCTCTGATCTGTCAGCACAGAGCCTGATACAGGGCTCAAACTCTCGAACCGTGAGCATGACCTGAACCGAAGTCAGGCACTTAACCAACCAAAGCCACCCAGGCTCCCCTATATGCTCCATTTTTTAAAATTAGTTAACTGTATTTTCCTGGCTTGGTCCCCCCACCAGGCAAACTATAGAAATGGGTACCCACTTCGGTAAAGAGGGTGTTAGGGGGGGAATTCCTAGAGTATCTCACTCAGCGACAGCTTCCAGGTTGCCGTGCCCCATGGAAACTTCCTTCCTGTCCACCCAGGGCCTCAGACACGCTGCCCTGGGTCTGCAGGCCAGACCTTCTCTGTCATGATCCTACTCCCAAAGAGAAGGCCACGTGGTGTCTCCAGACACTGAATAAACCCATATCAAGCCTTCCCATCTGAGGGCGTTGGTGGGCATTCCCCACCAGCACGAGGAGGCCACAAGCAGAGGGGAGGAGTTTCGAGAAGGCCCTTGCTCCTCAGAAGCTGACCACCGGCCCCAAAGTGCCCATCTACTTCCCCTTCTCTTAAGCGCCCTGGTGTCTTCTGCAAAAGGGCCCCATTATGCCCACCTTCCAGCCAGGTCTGAACTGGCTGAAAGGCTGCACCTTGGCTCCAGGAGCTGGCAGCTCTTTTGCAAATATGAGATCATGCAAATTATTAGAGAGAGATTTGCAGCATGCCATGACCAATTCCAGTAGCCAGAAGGGCATCGAGAGCAGAAGCAACGTCCCTCTGTCTCTCCCTCCCTCTCGTTCTCGCTCTCGCTGGGTCCCTCTCTGTAGTGAGTTGAATATTGACCCCCCAAGAGGATATGGCCAAGGCCTAACCCTTGAAACATGGGAATATGACCTTATTTGGAAAAAGTCTTTACAGATGTAATTATGTTAAGAACCTCAAGATGAGATCATCCTGGATTTAGAGGGGGCTCTGAATCCAATGGCAGACGTCTTTAGAAAGACAGAGAGATTCGCGAGTCACGGAGGTACGGAGGTACGTGTGCATCTACAAACCGAGGAATGCAGGAGAAAGGCGTGGAATCCATTGTCCCTCAGAGCCTCCAGGGGGAACTGACCTGCTGAAACCTTGATTTTAGATCTCTGGCCTCTTACAAAAGAATGTTTCTGCTGTGTGAAGCCCCCAAGTCTGTGGTAGTTTGTCACAGTAGCTACAGGAAACAGATACACTCTCTTTCACACCCAGCTATTCAGCAATCTGGGTCTCCAGGTTCCGGAACCCCCACTGGAACTCTCATCCAGGCTCAGGGTTCATCTGCCCTTCTCCTCCGAGTCAGGAACCCACTGGAATATTCCCCTTCCTGCTAGAAGGGAGCACTCAGAAGCGCCCTGAGTCGATCACCTTGAGGGTCCTGCAGAAGGGTGCATTCCGGACAAACGACAGTACCGTCCTGCCACTTTCAAAGTGTTCCCTTCATGGCCCTACAAAATAAGCAAATACAATGAACTACGAAGAAAAATAATTAATGTTGAAATTTAAAAAATGTAAAACCAGTACCAAAGAAACCAAAGCCAAGGCAAGACATTACTCACAGGTCTGTCTGCCCTTATGACAAGGTTCTTAGTCAGCTCTGACCTTCCCACTAAGTTCAAGGCAGGACCAGGTTTTCACCTGCAGGTGTTGTCCACAAGGTGATACTTGAGGGCCAGTCCTTTCTGACTGCTTTGGAATTCCCTGGGGAATTTGATCAGATATTAGGATCTTGGATACTAGGCCCAAGCTGGAATAAGCCACATTTCAGGGAAGAGGCAGGATTTTGCACTGGCAAAATAAGGAAGATCACTTCACTCCCACCAGGGAACCCGAAACCAAGCAGTCCAGGGCAGACTTTGAAGGTCTTATCTTATCAAAACAAGAGCCACCTGACGGGCAGGGAAGCCTGTGGGCCAACTTTGCTGGGGGCAAAGCAAAGAATAATGTACGAGAATAAATGTGTCTGTGTATAACTTAATACACTGGAGGCCACTGGCCATGTAACACTCCCCCCACACACCTTAGAGATAGCCATGGTTTTGAATAAGCCCTTCTGGGATCGTTTTTTAATAGCAAATACCATGGCATCACATAATGCTATTATTACATTCACAGATAGGAACATCTAGCATACACTGTTTCACAACTCGTCCTTTCTTTATTATTTTTATTTTATTTTATTTTATTTTATTTTATTTTGAGGGGGAGAGAGAGAGCACGTAAGCATCCACACAAGTGGGGGAGGGGCAGAGAGACAGAGGGAGAGAATCCTAAGCAGGCTTCACACTCAGCACAGAGCCTGACGGGGGGCTCAATCCCACGACCCTGGGATCATGACTTGAGCCGAAATCAAGAGTCCAAAGCTCAACCGACTGAGCCACCCAGGTGCCCCCCACTCGCCCTTTCTTGTTTATGTTCCTCTGGTGGTGGTGATTCCACAATAAATTGTTTCTTAAGGGAGTTTGGGCCCAAAGAGTAGGGGAGATCCCTTCTTCCTTCCAAGCTCCAAAGAATTTTTTTTTAATTTTTTTTTTTTTTAACATTTATTTATTTCTGAGACAGAGAGAGAACATGAACAGGGGAGGGTCAGGGAAAGAGGAAGACACAGAATCTGAAACAGGCTCCAGGCTCCGAGCCGTCAGCACAGAGCCCGACGCGGGGCTCGAACCCACGGACTGCGAGATCATGACCTGAGCTGAAATCGGACGGTCAACCAACTGAGCCACCCAGGCTCCCCCAAAGAATTTTTTTTTTAACTGAATGAGTGAAAGGGTTCAGAACTCCAAGAGACAGTCAATACCCAGGACAGGAGTTCAACAATGTCCCTGTATTTCCCATGCATTTTAGAATATTTAGAATACTGCATTTCACCCACATTGGCTTCTCAGCCTTCCGCTAATGACCTTTCTCCTTCTAAGAGCTGGAGTGAAATTCACAGGCCCCACTTGCACCCCAGCCTAGACAGGCAGGGGTGTGGGGAGAGGGTGAGGAGGTGGATCAAAACCAGCTGTCGGGCAGTTGGTCCCTGCTTCCCTCTCCAAGGCTACACCCTTCCCTCTTTTAAACCCAAGGTATTTGACAATTAAGACATCCAAGTTCAACTTCTCCTTTCTCACTGGGGGCACTGAGAGGTGAGGAAGATCCTCTTGACTTCTTGGAGGACACGAAGTCTAGAGAATATCCCGTGCTTCCAGCCTGATTCCTTGGTATAATTTATATCAACTACCTTGCAGAACAAAATAGTATTCCACTGTATTTATTTATCCAAACCCTACTGCTAGTCATTTGGGCTTTTCCCAAGTTTTTGTAATTGTAACCCAGGGCTCCAGGGACTATTTCTGTAAAGATATTTTTGCTTGTATGTGAGAACATTTCTGAAAGGTGTTTTCTCGGAAGCACCTCTTTACCCCTCCAGCCGTGGTCGCTGAGAGTGGCTGGTTCTCCACACCCACTCCCGCCGTGGACGTGGGTCAAGGCAGCTTCACCGTAAACGTCTTTGCCACAGACGTCTCTACCGCAAGCATTTTCACTGCATAACTACTTGGCTGAAGGCAACGCTGCCATAAAGATAAAATAATTCAAAATGAAAGAGGGACATTCAAAAAGACAGAATGAAATAGGAAAAAAATGAATAGAATCACCATAAGGCAATCTGCTGCCAAAAAATAAAAGAGGAACATTCATTAAAAAGCATAACAATGAGGGACGCCTGGGTGGCTCAGTCGGTTGAGCGGCCGACTTCGGCTCAGGTCACGATCTCGCAGTCCGTGAGTTCGAGCCCCGCATCGGGCTCTGTGCTGACAGCTCGGAGCCTGGAGCCTGTTTCGGATTCTGTGTGTCCCTCTCTCTGACCCTCCCCCGTTCATGCTCTGTCTCTCCCTGTCTCAAAAATAAATAAACGTTAAAAAAAAATTAAAAAAAAAAAGGCATAACAATGAAACTCGGAAAATGAACAATGGAATTAAAAATATTGTGAAATACAAAATATTTTCAATACATTCGAGATACCTAGTGTAGATTCACAGCAACCCTGCACAAATAATAGATTTTGTTTTGTGGATTGTACCTAAGTACGTGCCTGTCTTCAAAGTCTCTCATTCACAGGAACACAGGGGTTCCCCCCTTATCCATGGGGCATATGTTTCAAGACCCCAGTGGATGCCTGAATCCTAGGAGAGTACAGACCCCTATATATATGATGTTTTTTTCCTATCCATACACACCTATGACAAAGTTTCATGTATCGATTGGGTGCAGTAAGAGATTAACAACGGTGGCTCAGAATAAAACAATCACAACAATATATTGTAATAAAAGTTATGTAAATGGAGTCTCTCTCTTTCAATGTATCTTACCACGCTGTGCTCACCTTTCCTCTTGGGATGATGTTTGATGATAAAATGCCTACGCGAGGAGACCGAGTGAGGACAATGACATAGGCGCTGTGACACCACAGGAGGCTACTCTTGACTTTCCAATGACGTAGGAAGGAGAATCATCGGCTTCTGCCACTGTTGACTAGGGTAAATGAAACCGGGGTTAACCAGGATTGTGGAAGGCAAAACTCGGGACAAGTTTGGGGATGGGGGGGGTGGCGAATATGGTGAAGCTGCCTCAACCCACGTCCACGGCAGGAGTGGGTGTGGAGAACCAGCCACTCTCAGCGACCACGGCCGGAAGGGTAAAGAGGTGTTTCCGGGAAGACATTTTTTTTTTTTTGCTTGTTGATTCATCTCCTCATTCCGCATCACAGGGTTTCTTTTGCATTAAAATTTATTTTCATTAAGAGAGGCATCAGTTTCCAAATACTAGGATGCATATTTGTAACTGAGCTCTGTGTCGCGTCGTGAAAGCCTTCCACACTGTTCTTCGTTCTTGGCATATTGGTACACGTCTGTAGACAGAAATGTGGAAGAAATGCCAGTGCTGGAAAGCATTTCTAACTGAGCATTGTGATCACTGTAACTGATACGTTATCAGTTTCTGGTGTAGTATAGTGTGCGGTCTGCTTTACACGCTATTTCACACTTGCCAGTAAGCTTTCTCACCGAACTTTTTATCAAAGAGCTATACATAGTTGTTATCACCCACTATTTCAAGACCACCATCTCTACTCAACACTGTGTAGACCATTATGAGAGCGAGCAAAGTTTTATGTAACATATAAATGGGAAATGTGTCTGGGGCGCCTGGCTGGCTCAGTCGGCTAAGTGTCCGACTTCGGCTCAGGTCATGATCTCACGGTTTGTGGGTTTGAGCCCCGCAGGGGGCTCTGTGCTGACAGCTCAGAGCCTGGAGCCTGTTTCGGATCTGTGTCTCTCTGTCTCCGTTTCTCCCCCACTCACATTCTGTCTCTCTCTCTCTCTCTGTCTCTCTCAATCTCAAAAGTAAATAAAGCTTAAAAAAATCTTTTTTAAAAAAGGAAATGTGTCAATGGAGAAATGAAACCAAACACCAACCAGTTGTTTTATCTCCTATGGCAAAATCACCTTATGGCCAGTTACGTGACAAAAATGTTTGCAGCGAAAACTCTTGCCGCAAAGATGCTTACAGCAAAAATACCGGACACAAGTAGACACTATTGAGCCTGTTCATTGTTGTTGGTATGATGAGCCACTCTTGTTTCTGATTTGCTTTTAATTATTCACGAAGCGAAGCATCTTCTCAAATGCTTCTTACCACTGAGTTTGTGGTTGAGCGGTTGTTGGCTCTTTACTGAAAAAAAAAATTCAACATATTAAGTTATATTGTTTCCTCCGGGAAGTGCTCATTATCCTCAAGAGAATACGTGGAAGCTCTTACTTCCTATAACACACAGGAGTTTTGCACTTCCTGTAGAAAAGGAGACTATTCATTTCAGCAACAGCCAAACACAGAGCACTTGAAGTCACATCCGAGGACTCATCAGAGGAAACCACTTCTCCTGGTTTCAAGGGCTTGTGTTCACAGGGCTTCAGAGGTAAATTTAAAGACTCCACACACAGGAAAAAGTCATTTCACGCTGCAAATATAAATTTTACACAAGAAAAAAAGAAGAAAGAGAACACCAGTTGTTCAGTTCAAGTGAGTTTTGAGCCAAATGAAATGTCAAAATCTTGATATAAGGAGACTGGTCTTTTTTTTTTTTTTTCAAGTTTTTATTTAAATTCTACTTAGTTAACATATATGGTAGAATTGGTTGCAGGGGTAGAATTTAGTGATTCATCACTTACATACAACACCCGCTGCTCATCACTTAAGTGCCCTCCTTAATGCCCATCACCCATTCAGCCCATCCCCCACCCACCTCCCTCCATCAACCCTCAGTTTGTTCTCTATAATTAAGAATTCTCATAGTTTGCTTCCCCCTCCCTCTTTTTTTCCTTCTCCTATGTCCATCTGTTTTGTTTCTTAAATTCCACACATGAGTGAAATCATATGGTATTTATCTTTCTCTGATTGACTTATTTTGCTTCGCCTAATACACTCCAACTCCATCCATGTCGTTGCAAATGGCAAGATTTCATTCTTTTTGACGGCTGAACAATATTCCATTGTATATATACCACATCTTCTTTAGCCATTCATCAGTCGATGGACATTTGGGCTCTCTCCATAGTTTGGCTATTGTTAATAGTGCTGCTATAAACCTCCAGGAGCATGTGTCCCTTGGAATCTGTATTTTTGTATCCTTTGGGTAAATACCTTAGTAGTGCAATTGCTGGAGTGTAGGTAGGGTAGTTCTATTTTTAATGTTTTGAGGAACCTCCATGCTGTTTTCCAGAGCGGCTGCACCAGTTTGCATTCCCAACAACGGTGCAAGAGGGTTCTAAGGAAGCTGGTCTTGATGGATTGCCCCATTCATGTCCATGCCTTCTTTGTGCAGGTGAGATGGGATGTGGGGACAAGCAAGGTCAAGAGAAACTGTGTTCTTCAGCATTCCAGCCTGTGGGCACCCCTTCATAGAGCAAGGGTAGCCCTTGATGCCCAGGTCACAGGAATCATGGTGGTGTTCCAGATCACTGTTGGGGGCCACAACTCAGAACCCACTCCTCCACCCCTTCTGATGACTTTAAAAGTCTCTAATTCCTTTACTGCTACAACCAGCTGGCACAGCTTCTCTTTCCCCCAACTGCACCCTGACTGATACAGCTCACAAATTCTTATCTCCACGGAGCCAGGCAAGATACGAGGGAAAAAAAAAGAAAAAAGCACGGACATAAGGCAATGCTGTCATGAGTCATGCTTAGTATGGGTTTCCTACTCAGCACTCTAGTCAGATGACCTCGTCCCTGTAGAAAATTTGACATGTGCAGGAAAGGCCGAAGAACACAATCAAAATCATCTGTTACTCCACAGAGATCAAATATTGATGAGAAGCAAACATCCAGCCCCACTGAGATGTAGTCCCAATGGGCCTGGCTGTTGCTGCTGTGTGCAGAATCACTGGGCTGGTTTGGGGGCTCACACTTACTATCAAACGCAACACTACAGGGCCGCGCCCGGCCCCTCCCCAAGAGTAAGGGAGAAAAATTGTGGCACTAGAATGTGACAAAATACCCTATCTGCCTCCTAGTTCTAACCCACTTGGTGATGGTACCAGGAGGCTGAGTATCTGTACTCTTTCCCTCTCCAATCACCCCCCTCCTGGAGGGGATCCTCCATAACCCTCTAGCTCAACGTACAGCCTAAAATCGATTTGTCTCCTTAGTTCACCTGGGCCTCTTCTTTCCACCTTTCATCCAAGGCCAGAGTTTCCTTCCAGAGACCTCTTTCCTCTCTGTCCAAGAGAAAATAATGTTAATAATAGCCGTCATCTATCGGATACTCTGAGCCACGGAGCAGGTACTCCTCATAAGAACCCTACAAAGTAGAAATTATTCTCAGGTTACAGATGAGAGGCTCAGAGAGGTTGAGTCAATTTCCCAACACTCTACAACTCCTAAGAAGTAGAAACAGTGGTCAAGCCCACAACCATCAGGATGACAAGCCTGGTTTTTTAATCCTTGGGCTCTGTCCCACTCTTAGGGGCCCGGCAAAGTGCCTCTGACCTGCTGCTGTCTTTGGGGAAGCTGTCGCTCCACACGACGTCTGTTTGCTCACAAACACTTTTTTACCCCTTAAGAACATCTTTATTGAGATCTAATTCACATGCCAGAAAATTCACATGCCATAGTTCTTAGTATATCCAGAGTTGTGTATCAATCGCCACTATCAGATTCCAGAACATTGTCACGGCTCTGAAAAGAAATCTCATTCCCATTAGCAGTGCTGTCTAGGACTCCCTCATCCCTTCCTCATCCCTGTAGTCCCTGGAAACCACTCCTCTACTGTTTGTTTCTATCAATTTGCCTATCTGGACATTGCGTGTAAATGGAATCACACAACTGGAACTTTATTCCTTTTTATGGCCAAATAATACTCCATTGTACAGATTCCCACATATTGTGTATCTGTTCATCAGTGGATGGACATCCGGGTTGTTTTTACTCTTTAGCTATCGTGAATCATGCTACAACGGGCATTTGTGTATGGATTTTTGTGTGGACCTATATTTTCAATTCTCTTGGGTATGTACTTAGGAATGGAATTGCTGGATCATATGGTAAATCTATTTTACCTTTTTGAGAAATTGCTAAACTGTTCTCTACAGCAGTTGGACCATTTTACATTCCCACCAGCAATGTAGGAGGGTTCCAATTTCTCCACATGCTTGTTACCATTCATCTTTCTTTTAAAGTTTATATTTATTTAATTTGAGAGAGAGAGAGAGAGAGAGAGAGTTCATGTAGGAGAGGGGGAGAGAAAGAGGGAGAGAGGAAATCCCAAGCAGTCTCCACACTGTTAGTGCAGAGCCTGATGTGGGGCTCAAACTCATGACCTGCAAGATCATGACCTGAGCCGAAGTCAGATGCTTAACTGACTGAGCCACACAGGTGCCTCACCATCTTTACTGTACCATCCTTGTAGGTGTGAGGTAGTACTCCATTGTGGTTTGGTCTGTATTTCCCTAATGATCAATGATGTTGAGCATCTTTTCATGTGCTTTTTGACCATTTGTATATCTTTTTTGGTGATTGTTCATTGTCTCTTCAAGTCCTTTGCCTGTTTTTAGTGGGGTTATTTGCATTTTTATTATTGGTTTCTAAGAGTTCTTCATATTTCCTGGGTATAAGTCACTTGTCAGATATAGGACTTGGTAATATTTTCTCCCATTTTCTGTTCTGTCTTTCCAACTTCTCATTTTGATGAAATCCAATTTATGTTTTCTTTTGTTGCTATGCTTTTGGGGTATCATTTAAGAAACTGTTGCCCAATGCAAGTCATCAAGATTTACTCCTATGTTTGCTTCTAAAGGTTGTATAGTTTTAGCTCTTATACATATGTCTTTGATTCATTTTGAGTTAATTTTCGTATTAAGTTGGATTTTGTATTGAGTTAAATTTTGTATATTGGTGTGAGGTAAGGTTACAGTTTCACTCTTTTGCATATGGATACCCTGTTGTCTCAACACCATTTGTTGAAGAAACTATTCTCATTGAATAGTCTTGACACCCTTATCAAAAGTCAATTGCCATCAATGTATGGGTTTATTTCAGGATTCTCAATCCTATTTCATTGATCTACATGTCTATCCTCATGCCAATACCACACTGTTTCCTGTAGCTTTGCAATAAGTTTTGAGCCTGGGAAACGTGGGTCCTCCAACTTTGTTTATCTTTTCAAGATTGCTTTGGCTATTGTTTTGGCTATTCAGGGTCACTTGCAGTCCCACAAAAATATTAGTATCAGCCTATCAATTTCTGTAAAAAAAAAAAAAACAGTTGGAATTTTTATAGGGATTGTATGTGATCTGTAGGTCAATTTGTGAGTACTGCCATCCTAACAATATTAAGTCTTCTGATCCACGAACATGGGATGTCTGCCCATGTCGTTAGGTCTTCTTTAATTTCTTTTAGCAATGATGTATAGTTTTGAGAGCATATTTCTTGTTCTTTATTTGAGTTTCTTTGTATTTTATGCTTTTTGATACTATTGTAAATAGAATTGTTTTTAAATTTCATTTTCAGACTGTTTGTGTTAGCATATAGAAATACAGTTGACTTTTATAGGTTGATCTTGTATCCTGCAGCCTTGTTCAACTCAATTGTTCTAATAGATTTTTTCCTCTGCCCTTTTCATATACGATATCATATCATCTACGAACAGACATAATTTTACTTCTCCTTTTCCAACCCGAATGCCTTTTATTCCTTTTTCTTGCTCAATTTCCCTGGCTAGAATGTCTGACATGAGGGGGAAAGTATCTACTCTTTCACTGTCAAGTGTGATATAGCAGCAAAGTTTTCACAGATGACCTTTACCAGATTGAAGAAGTTCAATTCTATTCCCAGATAGGAATACGTTTTTCATGAAAGAATGTTGTATTTTGGGGCGCCTGGGTGGCGCAGTCGGTTAAGCGTCCGACTTCAGCCAGGTCACGATCTCGCGGTCCGTGAGTTCGAGCCCCGCATCAGGCTCTGGGCTGATGGCCCGGAGCCTGGAGCCTGTTTCCGATTCTGTGTCTCCGTCTCTCTCTGCCCCTCCCCCGTTCATGCTCTGTCTCTCTCTGTCCCAAAAATAAATAAAAAACGTTGAAAAAAAAAAAATTAAAAAAAAAAAAAAAAAAGAATGTTGTATTTTGTCAAATGATTCTTCTGTGTCTGTTGAGATGATGATGTGGGTTTTATCTTTCACTGCATTCGTATGGTATAGTACATTGATGTTCATGAGCTCTTGGTGTATGGGTTTGAGAGAAAAGTAGAACTGTATTTAAATAGTAGGCCTCTAATCCCTGACAGGAAGAGACTGTACACAATGGAATCAGTGACTATTCCTGAAAATATTTGATGTCACACAGTTAACTGCCCTGAGTGCCAAAGCAACAGTTCTCTGATTCATCCCAGACAAAGGACAACCCCCCTCTCTGTCTGAAAACCTCTAGTGATAGGAAACTCACCTTCTAGGACAGACAGAAGTGGCAGGCCTGGGAGCAAACTCGAAGTGTGCCAAACAATGTTTTGACAAGAGTCAGAGCATTCTTCATTGTATAAGACAGAAACCCCAACTCAAACCAACTTAAGTGAAAGGAGATTTGTTAGAAAGCTATTGGGGTTGTCAAAGAATTGAAGGAAGATCTTCGGGGATCGGGACAGCTCAGGGCTCCCAAGGACTGGAAACGGACAACAGGTCCTGTCATGACTTCCCCTCACCTCCCTGCTTCTCCGTAACTTCCCTGCCAGCTCTAGTCAGAAAAATGCCAGGGAAGGACTCTGATTGGCCTGTCCTGGGTCACATGCCCTCTCTGGACCGATCACTGTGGTCAGGGGAATGAGTTTTTCTCAATGGCCCCGCTTGGGTTGCGAAGGCTTTTCCCAATGCCAGGGGCAGGAGGCTGTGATGGAGTAGGAGAGAAGCTGCTCCCAGAGGCAAAATCAGTTGCAGGAGGATGGCAAGAAGGGTACTGGGCTGACGCCCGCATCATCCTCTTGCCAATCCCTTTTGGGCATCACCCTATGAAGATTCATTCTTCAAGTAGAGATGCGATATGAAAGGAAATTCGAGGAACTCCCTTACCTCCACTGAAACGTCATCAGGTGACTTTAGCAAAGAACTGAGCCATAACACAGAAAAGCTTACAGGGTAGGACCCAAGGCGGCACACGTGTTAGTTTTCTAGGGCTGCCATAACCAAGTTCCACCGACTGGGAGGCTTAAGCAACACAGATTTACTTTCTTATGGTTCTGGAGGCCAGAAGTCCAAGGTTAAGCTGCCGGCAGGGCTTGGTTTCTTCTGAGGCATCTCTCCTTGGCTTACAGACGGCTGCCTACACATGCCTGGTGTCTCTCTGTGTGTCCTAATCTCCTCTTCTTGTAAAGACACCAGTCGGATTGGATGAGGGTCCACCTTAATGGCCTCATTTTACTTTAGTTACCTCTTTAAAGGCCCTATTTCCAAATATAGTCACATCCTAAGGTATTGGGATTTAGGGCTTCGAGAGGTGAATTTGGTGGGGTGTGGGGAGAGGCGCAATGCTATCCACAGAAGGAAGTTAGAAGATATGTAGCAAGGGGTACTTCATGAGATTACTTTTATTTTGGAGCCAGAAAGAGAAACCTGCACTTGAGTTCATGGGTAAGGAGCCAGGTAGCTCAGGACAACCAAGATACCATTTGCAGTTAGAGAGGCTACCAAACGTCAGTTGAATAGATTTTCTGCCAGCCCACTCATTTTACAGATGAGGGGCCTAACCCAAGGTCACACACACTAATAGCCCAGGCAGAAAAGCCAAAAAGCACGGGGGTCAGAGTAGATGGGGCAGAGACGGGTATCCAGCAGAGTCCCTTCCATACTGTGAAGAGAGGCACCCAGGCTGGGACTCCATTCCCTAGCCCCTCTGCATCTCTGTGTGCCCACCTGCAGCGGTCAGGATCACGGCAGGAAACGGAAGGCACACTCATACCGGACAAGTATGAAAAATGTAATAATGAGACCATTTACAAGGATGCATGCAGGGTGTAGGGAAAGCAGCAAATGATGGTGCAGTTTCCTGGGGCTGCCAACAGTGGGCAGTGGTTACCACCCTTCAGTCTAAAAGGGCAAGCGGAGGGAATGGGAACACAACTTGGAGGGAGTGACCATATGGAAAGGGCAGTGACAGAAAAGTGGCCTTTAGTAGAAGAACATGGCCAACCTATAGACCTGGTTGGGACTGGGGGAAAGTCCCCAGTCAAAGAGAGACTGCAGGAAATACATACCTTGGCCACACTCTCCAGTTTTTCTGCCAGTGACTTCCTTGACCAAACCCAACTCAAGCACAAGACAAAAGAGCCCATTGGTGCAATCCGTACAGGTCCGTCTCCTGGCCACGGAGCAGGATAAAGAAGGCTGGAGGTGGAATGAATAAAGGTGGAAAGTCATTCAGTAAGAGCAGGAAACATATCTGTAAGCTACTTGCCTGAGTTCTGACAATGGAATGTGGGCAGAAATGATGGATGCCCCCCCCCCTTGCTCTAGCCCATGAAAACACCCTCCCAATCTTCTATGTCCCCCCTCACCTGCTGGCTGGAGGTCAAGCCCCCATGGAAAGCACGTGAAGAAGATAATAGTGGTGCCTCCATCAGCCTGAGTCCCCAGATGACTTCGTGGAGAGAGGATCCCCTCCCCACCCTACCAACCAAACTTTGCATGACTCAGAAACACACGTCTACCATGTTAAACCACTGAGATTCCAGTTTATGTGCCACAGCTAGTGTTACCTTAACTAATACAGTAGAAGCAGATTAATCAGGACTGACTTCCTTAGAAGAGGAGCCGGATTTTGATCTGGGCATGTCCAATTTACTATAAAGTCAATTGAATGAATTTACATGATCAGAAAGGCACTTCAGCAGGCTGAAAATAATGATGTGGTTGAGCCACAAAGCCTTTGTTTCTGCTCTTTCTTTGGGAACCTGCCGTTGGCTCTAGATCAGATCTTCCGCTTTGTCAAAGGTCCTTTTCTCTTTTTGTGGCTGATCGAGATCCAAGCTGGTGAATCATTCACTCACTCTTCAGCCAGGAAAACATAACATTCTTTATTGCACATCACTTTAGAGTTTGTGCAAGGCTGGAGTTGGGATGAGCTGCTCCAAGGGTTGGAAAGGGCCCTGGATGAAAGCCAGGACCCAGACCCCTCAGGCTCCCTTGACACTTCTGATCTTCAGTGGTCCCATCCCTCAAACAGGATCAGATCATAATCCTCATAAGGGATGGTAGGGAGAAAAGTGCTTTGTCAGATGCTTCAGAATCTGTCTGGAGACTTACACACCATGTCCAGCCACCTCCAGCCATCTGCTCCCTGATAACCTATCTACCCTCCATCCCAGGCCACAGGTAGAGGACCTGAGCATGTCGCTAGCCAGAGTGTGTGACTAAAGGGAAATCCCTTCCTGATAAGCACTGCTGGGATTTCAAGAGCCATACTTAGAACTCTGGGGCTTTCCAGCCAGAGTGCTTTCAGTAAGACACAGTACTTTCTTGAGTTGAGATGTTTAGATGGGCCTGACCTGGAGGGTTGAGGCCTGTTCTGGAGAATGTATGACCTCATTGGCCTTAGCTTGTGGTTCTCCCACAGGCAAAAGAGGGAAACAGAGCTCTGGGTCAATCTGATCATGTCCTCCCAGCCAGCCCACGTTATTCATATCCATTAAGATTGCATCTGATTGCACATAACAGAAACTAATAGAACAGTGTCTATCTGAAAAAACACTCAGAAAGTCTATCCCACTTTCACGATGGGAACTGCTGGCCAAGGAAAAGGGCTCGGAAAGACAGACCACAGGGGGAAATTGCAGTAAGTGAAAAAGATTTGCTCAGACTTCCACATTTGTCACATCTCTGACCGCTCAATTTAAAATTGCCCCCCCACTTGACTCTATTGTATTAAAATTGCCCCCCCTCCTCCCCACACTTGACTCTATTGTATCTTCCTTCCTGGCACTTACCACACCACCTGACATCAGATGCAGTATTTGTTGCTTACTTATCTGTCTTCCCTAGTTTCTAGAACAGTGCCTACCTTACAGTAGGTACTCAGTAAATATTCGTTACATAAATGAATACATCATTTCATTTACAGTTTCTCAACAACTGAATGTGGCAAGCAGGATAAAAGATGCTGTTAGCCACTTTACAGATAGGGAAACCGAGGCCCAGAAGGTTGACTTCACAAAAGCCACCAGAGAACTCAGGTAGCCCCAGTCCTTTTGATTCCTAATCAACCCTCCCCCCCCCCCACCGCCTCCCCACAAGCAGGGGAGGGGGGAGGTAGAGAGGCTTTTGACATGCCCCAGACTTACGAAAGATCTCATCTGGGCTCTGCTCAAAAATTTGATAAATTACTCAGGGATAAAGTGATAAGAGAAGGAGACCCAACAAAGAGCCTGGGACTAGGGATTTTAGAAGCCAGTGGCCTGAGGGCTGGGAAAGGAAAGGGGACATTATCCCTGAACAGGTAGCTTTTTGGTGCCCTCGATTCCACCCCCACGCCCCCAACCCCCACTATTTACTCTGCTCCCAGAGGTGCTGAGCTCCCCATCTGCGGACGTGTTTAAGCAAGGGCTGGAGGTCCACTTACGGAGTAGACCCGCGCTGGAGATGTGTATTCACACCCGCAGAGAAGGCGGGCTCACGGCAACACAGGATACTGTCAACAGGCAGTGGGCTCCGACACCCGCCCCAAAAAGAGGCCTTGCGCCACCTGGTGGACGGGACTTTAAACTGCAGGCCTTTCCAGGGAGAAAAGCCCACCGCCTGAGTGTCCCCAGAATCCTGGGCCATGAAGACAGAGGCTCTACCAGTTTCAAAAGGACCTGCATTCATTTGTGAAAGCTCAACACGGACTCTGCGCTGGATCAGGCACCAGTAGGCTTCAGAGAGGCCACTCTTACGGGGAGGATTTATTCCCGGGACTCAGGGCTTGCTAAGGCGTGTCCCTGGGATTGGAGGGAACACATCCCCCCTAAACTTTATTCCAGATTCCTGGGAAGACAAACTGACAAGCACTTGGCAGGAGGAGGCTCATTTCTTTGTTCTGTTTGTCTTTGGATTTGGGAGTGACCTTGAATTGTCTTTGCCAGGAAGTAAGATTTCCCAGTTCTCTTCTGTATGAGAAACCACCCACCACAAAAAAAAAAAAAAAAAAAAAAAAAAAAAAAGTAACGATTTAAAAAAAAATGCCAGGCATCTGGGTGGCTCAGTTGGTTAAGGGTTAAGCACCCGACTTCAGCTCGGGTCATGATCTCTCGGTCCGTGAGTTCGAGCCCCACGTCAGGCTCCGTACAGACAGCTTAGAGCCTGGAGCCTGTTTCAGATTCTGTGTTTCCCTCTCTCTCTGACTCTCCCCCGTTCATGCTCTGTCTCTCTCTGTCTCAAAAATAAATAAACGTTTAAAAAAAAATTTTTTTTTAAAAAACAAAATTTTAGGGGCACTTGGGTGGCTCAGTCAGTTAAGCATCTGACTTCAGCTCAGGTCATGATCTCACGGTTCATGAGTTCAAGCCCTGCATCAGGCTCTGTGCAGACAGCTCGGAGCCTGGAGCCTGCTTCCAATTCTGTGTCTCGCTCTCCCTGGGCCCCTCCCCCACTCACCTTCTGTCTCTGTCTCTCTCTCTCTCTCCCAAAAATAAACATTAAAAAATTTTTTTAAAAACTCTTTTAAAAGCTTTTGCCCCATGGACACCATATCCTGAAAGATTCTGTGTACCACAGTGCATATTTTCATTATGTTTATTATCCTCTTGTATCATTATTATCATCATCAAAGGCCTTTACAGCCACCAGTGGGAGCCACCGAGGGCCTCAGCTATCAGCATTACTACAGGAAGTTCATTTAATTGAGCAAAAGCGTAGACATTTGAAAGCTCAGTGGGCCAGGGCCGTCCCATCTGAGGGGAGTGCTGGATTCCATTCAGCCCCCCTAAAACACTGAGGCGGGCTCCGGCTCTGGGCCAGGCTTCCTTCTGCTCTGGGTGGTGACGCCGGGAGGGGGGTGGGGGGCCCGAGGGCAGTGGGCGCCCTGCCCCAGGCCAGCGGCTCCTCTCACCACTTCTCCTTTTGGTTTCACTTCAGTTCTGGGGAAAAGGGCATGGTTTTAATTAACCATTCATCCCAAGCCTGGTCCTGGGCGTTAGAGGCCAGCCTGGTTCCCTTGAAGCGGGACAGGCTGCTAAGTCATCCGGTGGGTGAACACTCGAAGGCTCCCTGCGGACTCTAAATAATGATGTTTCCTCACAGCATCCGTTGCCCCGTGATGTGGGGTATGTGCAGTTGGTGCTGTTGGGACCCAGAGGTCCTCATGGGTCAACCACGGGATGGCCCCTCCCTGTCCCCAAAGGCTGTCCCTTCACCCTCATGAGGGTGTCAGCCCCAACCCTGGTCTGCTTTCCTGCCTTAGCAAGCAAGGTTGAACCAAGCACATGACTTGGGGACCCTTTTGCACCCCCCCCCCCAAGGGATGGGCTTCTGCAGTCAGCCCTGCCACTGATTCCCCTGGCCCACCCTCAGCTTATCGTGATCAGAAAGCCCACAGCCCCACCACACATCCAGGCCCCCCAGAAATGGGGCAAACAGAGACAGAAGCCCATAGGATCCTTTTTTTTTAAAGTTTATTTATTTATTTATTTTTTTTTTTTTTAATTTTTTTTCAACGTTTTTTATTTATTTTTGGGACAGAGAGAGACAGAGCATGAACGGGGGAGGGGCAGAGAGAGAGGGAGACACAGAATCGGAAACAGGCTCCAGGCTCCGAGCCATCAGCCCAGAGCCTGACGCAGGGCTCGAACTCACGGACCGCGAGATCGTGACCTGGCTGAAGTCGGACGCTTAACCGACTGCGCCACCCAGGCGCCCCTAAAGTTTATTTATTTAGATGGGGTGCCTGGGTGACTCAGTCAGTTAAGCATCGGACTTCGGCTCAGGTCACGATCTCAGGGTTCGTGGGTTCGAGCCCCTCATACAGGGCTCTGCGCTGACAGCTCAGAGCCTGGAGCCTGTTTGGATTCTGTGCGTTCTCTCTCTCTCTCTCTCTCTCAAAAATAAACAAACATTAAAAATTTTTTTTTAATTTTTTTTTAACGTTTTTATTTATTTTTGACACAGAGAGAGACAGAGCATGAAGGGGGGAGGGGCAGAGAGAGAAGGAGACACAGAATCGGAAGCAGGCTCCAGGCTCTGAGCCATCAGCCCAGAGCCCGACGCAGGGCTCGAACTCACAGAACGCAAGATCATGACCTGAGCTGAAGTCGGACGCTTAACCGACTGCGCCACCCAGGCGCCCCTAAAAAAAATTTTTTTAAGTTTATTTTTGAGAGAGAGAACGCACCTGATCAGGGGAGGGGCAGAGAGAGAATCCCAAGCAGGCTCCATGCTGTCAACACAGAACCCAACTCAGGTCTCAATCCTGAACCATGAGATCAGACCTGAGCCAAGATCAAGAGTGGGACACTCAACTGACTGAGCCACCTGGGTGCCCCTGAACCTTCTTAGACAACCCCTGTCTGGCACCTCCCGAGCAGAATTCACCCATGCCACTTTGTCCACCACTGTCTCCAGTGGGCATGCCTCTCACTGAACCTCTCCCTGGGGACTGCGACAATGTCTGTGTGAACTTCCCAAGAGGCAGGGCTGCACTCTCTTCGTATGCCACCAGCATCCCTCCCCCTATCAGCAATTAACTCACAGTGGTTTTGGAATTTTAAAAAATTTGGTTCATCATTAAAATATTTTTAAAATACGCACATTCTGATTTCAGAACAACATACTTTCTATATATATATATAATTTTGTTAATGTTTATTTTTGAAAGAGAGAGACAGACAGACAGAGTGCGAGCCAAGGAGGGGCAGAGAAAGAGGGAGACACAGAATGTGAAGCAGGCTCCAGGCTCCGAGCTGTCAGCACAGCACCTGACGCGGGGCTCGAACCTACGGACCGCGAGATCATGATCTGAGCCGAGGTCGGACGTTTAACCCACCGAGGCACCCAGGCGCCCCAGAACAACATACTTTTTTTTTTAATGTTTATTTATTTGGGGGGAGGGTGCAAACAGGGGAGGAGTGGAGAGAGGAGGACAGAGGATCTGAAGCAGGCTCTGCACTGACAGGCTGACAGCCGAGAGCCCCATGTGGGGCTGAACTGCGAGATCACGACCTGGGCAGAAGTCACATGCTCAACTGATGGGCCACCCACGTGACCCCAGAACAACATACTTTTTAAACTCTTCCCCCAAATCGTGGAGCTATCCCTGTGGCAGCTGAGTCCAGAAGTCCCAATGAGGGGACAAGCCAGCACAGAGAAAGGGACCGGACTCCTTCTGAGCCAGGAGCACCTTCACATTTACCGCCAGATGCTGGAGAGTTGGGGGTATGAAGACCTTACTCTGGAAACGTATGTGTTTTCTGTTCATGTCTACAAAACTTCAGAGAGAACACTTGGGTAAAAAATGTGGATTAACCTCACGGGGAGGGACCAGAGGAAGAAGCCAAGAAAGGTCGTTGCCACTAGGCTCCTCCGCGAGAGATGATGGGTCACCGGCATCGAGGAGCCCGAAGTGCGGCAGAGTCACCAGGATTGAAGGAAGCGCTAGATGTCGTCACAAATGTACACCGTGTTATATGTCAATCATACCTCAGTAAAGCCGGGGGGGGGGGGGTGTGTGGAATTTCCTTGCGAGGGAAAAAGACTGTTGGCAAGAATCCACATAGCAGAGAAGATGGAGAACAATGGAGCCTGTGCTCCTGGGTTAGTGCGGTAAGTGGTTTGACCGGACGGAGACAGTGACTGGTGTCATTTATTTCATTAATGAACCTCTTAACACACTCACTTTTGAAATAAATTGTTTATCGACTGTTGACTTTAATAGTATCTGGCAAAAAAAGAAAAAGAAAAAGACAGACATGGCTGGCTACTTTTTCAAATCATGAGAATATATTTCCTGCTCTGTAAAATCATTTGTGAGGAAGTCCATTCTGACATGTTTCCAGTGACCCATCACTTTTCAAGAATCTGACTATGTAAAAACTGGATGTAAACCCAGAGCCTCCCCTGACGCCAGGTACACAGCAAGTGCTCTATTAATGCTGGTGGAGGGAAGGGCTGAATGAATCCTTTCATTCCTGTCACCGAGGTGGATGTTCCAGACTAGCGCCTGGGGAGATGGGGAAAGGGTGGAGATCCCCCTCCCCGGGGATGAGTGGAGAGGCCAGGGCTCCGAGTTCCTCCAGGGTGGTAGACTTCTGCCCAACCCAGGCCCCGGTGGTCCCAACACTGGGTGAGATTCATCACCCCCTGGGTGAAGAAGACACAATCACTGGGATAAGCAGCTGTTAACAACCATTAACAAACACATCAGCAGGCAATTGCCAACGGCTCCCTGGAAGAAGTAACCTATGAGACCCCATTAGGAGTCACCAGGCTGAGCTGGGCTGTGTGTCCTTGAGCAGGTCAGTCCCCCTCTCTGGCCTCAGTTGCCTTATCAATAAAAGGAGTCTGGACATGCTGACTGTGACAGTCTTTCCCAGCCCAGTTGTGTAGTTCTGGGTTAAAGAGGATGAGAAAAGCTATGGGGCATGGGTTCATCCTGGAACAAAGTCAAGGAAATAGAACAGTCTGAAGGAAGATGACAGCGGCCAAGGATTTTCCTACTGAACCTTTTGGACAAGGCCACTTGCCCGGCCTCCTCTGGTGTGGAACTGTCGAGGACCCTGGCGGGGGGGGGGGGTGGGGGGGGGGGGTGCGGGGAACTAAGCCAGGACATAAGCCCCGCTCAAGAGTGGTCACAGTTCTGAGGGCCAAAGTCTGAGAATCCTTATCAGCTTCTGCACAGTGATTCAAAGCCAGTTCAGGCTCAGCCAGAAGGGGGATTTCCTGGCCTGCTGGGGGCGAGAGGCAGGAGTCGTTTCCTCCTTCCAAGAAAGAAGATGTGACTATAAGAAGTTCTGTTTTCAGCGAAGTGAAAACACTCCCTTCCCTTTCTCCCCTAAACCTTACTGGAGGGGTCGCAGGGCAGAGGTTCTGACCCCCTCGGGAGGCCCCAGCCAGTCTCGAGGCAGGGGGAAGGGGGAGGGGTATGGAGCAGAGAGAAGCTGAACCCATAGCACAGAGGCATTTCCCTGCTTTAGAGCAGCTTTGGGTTTGCAGAGTCCTCTTGGCTAACGCGGACTCCGTACTCCTTACAGAGCAGGTGCCCACTAAGCATGTCACAGACGCTGTCTTAGGAAGATTTCCTGCAATGCTGAGAGGTCAGGGCAGGACTAGCCTCTGCATTTTGTGGCTGAGAAGCCTGAGGCTCCAGAGAAATGAAACAACTTGCCCAAGGTCACACGGCAGGTCCAGGAACGGGAGATAGGAAACCACAGGTGGAGAGGGAGTGGAGATCTTCCCTCGGTCACTGTCACAGAGGCACCAAAGTTCCGAAAACTCGGGAAATGGAGGTTGGGCCAAGTGAAATGAACTGTTCAGCAGAGATGCTGAGGGCAGAGAGGTAGGGCCACGGCCTCTGCTTGAGAAGTGCCCAATACATTCAGAGTCACTAAAACCAACCAACCAACCAAGTAATAGCACTGGGTTTTGGAGACACATCCCAGCTCTGCAAACCTCTGCCTCCATTTCCCCATCTTTAAACTTCAGGGGTTTGGAGTGTGAATTGAATGACATAAATTATAGGCAGGACCCTTAGCACAAGGCCTGGCACATAGTAAACACTTAAATGTCAGTTACCATTATTATTATTAAGACTGATGAAACAGTACTCTTTTTTCCCCATGCAGCTTATTATTATTATTGTTATTGTCATTATTACTAAGACTGACGAAACAATACTCCCAGGCAGGATCAGCCCCCCCGAGGGCAGGTTGTCATGAGCTCATCCCTTTCACAGATGAGGAAACTGAGGTCCAGTAAGGGATCTCCGCTTCCTTCTTCTGTAAGTTGAAGGAATTGGGCTGGATGCTCTCACTCCCAAGCTGGGCAGGCAGCAAGGAGTAGGGCAGAGAGAGGGATCACTCCCTGCACTCCGCTGAGCCCCAGGGCTGCCCTACCGAAGAATGATGCCCCCCCACCATGTCCTGAATGTGAGGCTTCCCAGTTCCCAGCCTCCCAGGTGCCCAGGCAGCTTTGAGGTCAGAGACAACAGCTGTGATCCCTTGAGTGCAAAACCTGCTGGGGATCCCTGCTGCCCTGGGAGGGAGGAGGAGGCCGCCGTGCGGCCAGGTGCCTTCCCGGGAGACTCGGTTGGTACCCAGAATCCACCTGCCCCTCAGGGAGAGACTTGCAGCATCTCCTCGTTGAAATCCAACCTGCCCCACTCCGGGCTCTCTGGTTGCTCCCTGTCCTGGACGACCTTCCTGGGCGTCTTCAGAAATCTGGAATTTGGGCCCCAGGAGCAAATCAGCCCTTGTCCTAGCCGCAGAGAGTTTCCAGCCCACCCAAGCCCGGCCCTGCTTCCCCTTTTCACCTCGGCCCCTAGGCTATTCACCTGAACAGGAGCTTCTGCCCAGGTTCTTTCTTGATGATGTTCAGCTTATAGTAGTGTCGCAGGGCACGTGACATCTTCTCGTAGGTCATGTTCACCCGGTTCTAGAAGGCAAAGCAGTCCCACGTCACCCTCCGCTCCCTACCTTGCTCCTTCCCGGCCTTGGTTTCCACACCTGGAAAGGAGCAGGTCGAACTGGATGGTTTCTTAAGCCCCTCAGCCCAGGGTTCTGTGAGGGGTTACAAGAGTTCCCTTGAGTTTGGGAGGACAAATACGGGGCTGGGAACCATGGGGCAGGAGTAACTCACACATTGCTTTTGAATAGCCAATGTCACAAGTAGTAACAAATAAGTATATATCTAGTTGGAAATGACGACAGCTAGCTCAGTAAGGGGCATATGGTAGGAGTAGCCCCCCGCCAAGCTGCGTGACTTTAGCCAAGGTATTTCCTTCTTCTCTCTCTGAGGGGTGGGCAGTGCAGAGGAAGGGCAAAGAGGCTGGGTTTTGGGGTCAACATAAAGCAGCTGCGTGACCTCGGGTAAGTTTCTTTACCTCTCTGCATCTGTTTCCCCGGGTATAAAATGAGGATAAGAACATCCATCCCACAGGTTTGCTTGAGGATTAAATTAGCTAATGCAGAGAGCACTTAGCACAATGCTTGGCAGGGGGTACACGCTCGTGAAATGGAATTGCTGCTCTCTGGGCCTCGGTTTCCCTCCCTGTACTATTTGGGGATTGGGCCAGGTAAGCACGCCCAAACTTTAGTCCACTGCATCCTTCCAGCCCCCAGACCACTGAGAGGCAACAAGAGGGGAGCACTGAGCCACACTCTCCGTGTTCAGCCCCTGCTCTGCCGTCCACTGCCTGCAAACTCTTGGAAAAACTGCTCTGTGCCTCCATTTCCCCTCTGACGCCTACCTCATGATGTCTCCTGGGAATTAAATGAGTTACTATGGGGAAAGCTCTCAGGGCAGCGCCTAGCAATGAAATGCTATGCCACTTTAAGAAATGCTGTCTCCTGTAGACCACCATTATTGCTAATAGTTTTTTTTTTTAAGGCTCCTTTTTTAGTTAAATGCCTTTATCTATAGACAAGGACACTTGCTTTATATCACCAGTGTCAATCAAGAAACTGACATCGCAGTTAAAACTGTTCATCTTCTTACTAAAATAAATACTTAATTATTAGAATTTGGAGTCAACCACCTAAAGTCCTCCGGCAGGTGCCCTTTTTAGGTATAGGCGTCCCTCACACTGGGAATGCTGGCCCCAGGGGTTCCCAGGCCTTTCCAGCCCTGACGCCTGATGCTCCCGCACGGCCTGAGACCTGGATTTCTACCCCAGCTGCCCCCCAGAAACCAGTCTCCTCATCTGGCCCAGCCGCCCCGCAGCAGATGTGGCACCACTCATGGAAACATGCTTTGAAAGTCTCATGGGGCGCCTGGGTGGTTCAGTCGGTTAAGCGTCTGACTTCAGCTCAGGTCACGATCTAGTGGCCTGTGGGTTCAAGCCCCGCATCGGGCTCTGTGCTGACAGCTCAGAGCCGGGAGCCTGCTTCGGATTCTGTGTCTCCCTCTCTCTCTGCCCCTCCCCAGCTCACACTCTGTCTCTGTCTCTCTGTCAAAAGTAAATAAACATTAAACAAAATTAAAAAGGTCTCAAGTGCTAAGCAAGTAGAAGGCAAGATCCCTGAACTTCCCCATCCTCAAGAAGTAACTTCCTGTCCCTCAGTCGCTCCTAAAATAAAAAACATCTGGAGCTGCTGGTGAAGCCCCCGTCCATTGAGGACCATCCCTTAGTGCTGATGGGTCCACTCTGACCCCCTACCCTGTCCTCTTCTGGATGTGTGGAGGTCATCCCACCTGGTGGCTGAGGTTTACCTTGTGGTTTCCCCAGAGTCTGGCAAGCCCGTTTGGATCCACAACTCTGAAGATCTTGGCGTTCTTGTCTTCCCACCTGATGTAGGGCTCGTACCTGGTGTCAGAGAGCAGCTGGTACACATAATCCCACAGCAGCCGGCAATCTGCAATAGAGCACAGAGGGTAGGGACAGGGCACTCTCCTAGAGCTGTGAGGACAGGCGTTCGTAAGGTGCTTTGGGGCTCATAAGGCCATGCGGCAGGATGGTCAAGACGACAATACTACCAGAAACGGCCACTTGTGGGAGCTTATTGCCTCTTTGATTCGCCTTAACTCTAGGAAGTGGCTACCTTTAACCCCAGGAAGACATAAAGAATTGGGCTCAGAGAGGGGTTGGACACGTCCCGGGCACGGAGCTCCTCAGCGGCAGGCAGACCAAGGAGTCTACCTGTTAAACCCATCCTGTCAAGCACCCTGGTGAGAGGCCTGGGAAAATCAAACATGCCATCATGGAGAGCAAGCGGCAGAGGGAGCCTGGGAACAAAAGCTTAAGTCCCCCTACCTGGACCACCTGGCTGGGTCATTTCAGGCAGGTTACCTAACCTCTTCCGAGCCACAGTTTCCTTGTAAGGGATGATATGACAATTAAGTAACATAATATATCCAAAACTCCTTGGCACGGTACCTGGTACAGAGTAAGTGCTCAAAGAATGTTAAGCACTATTCTGTAAGAGATCAAATACTTGTGTTTCAGTGATCCCCAGTTGTTTCTGATCCAGAAGCCAGGCTCCTGCCCCCTCTGTGGTGTCTTAGAATAAATGTAGTTACTCTGCCATGGCTAACCAACACACCTTTGGAAAGGCAGCCAGTTTCTCTGTCAGTCTGTCTGGCAGCCTGTTAGTCAACCCTTTGACAATGAATGTAGAACGGAAGTGTGGCTCTGGAGCCAGACCGCCTGGGTTCACGTCCCAGCTCTGCCACTTATTGCTGTGTGATCGATCGTGGGGGAGTCCCTTAACCTCTCTGTGCCTCATTTTCCTTACCTGTAAAATGGGGCTAATAATACCAGCCTCAAAAAGCCAATGTGGGATTAAACACAAGTCTCAGAATCACACGTGGCACATAGTAAGCACCCAACCATTTATAGATAGATAGATAGATAAATAAATAAATAAATAAATAGCCAGGGTGGCTTAGTCAGTTGAATGTTCGACTTTGGCCCGGGTCATGATCTCGAGGTTTGTGAGTTTGAGCCCCACGTCATTTAAAGGAGAGGAATACTCCCCCCCCCTTTTGCACTGCTGGTGGGAGTGCAAATTGGTGCAGTCACTCTGGAAAACAGTTATGGAGGCTCCTCAAAAAATTAAAAATAGAACTAACCTATGACCCAGCAATAGCACCACCAGGAATTTGTCCAAAGGCTACAGGAGTGCTGATGCATAGGGGCACTTGTACCCCAATGTTTATAGCAGCACTTTTGACAATAACCAAATTATGGAAGGAGCCCAAATGTCCATCAAGCGATGAATGGATAAAGAAGATGTGGTGTAGGGGCGCCTGGGTGGCTCGGTCGGTTGGGCTTCCGACTTCGGCTCAGGTCATGATCTTACGGTCCGTGAGTTCGAGCCCCGCATCAGGCTCTGTGCTGACAGCTCGGAGCCTGGAGCCTGTTTCAGATTCTGTGTCTCCCTCTCTCTCTCTCTGCCCCTCCCCTGCTCATGCTCTGTCTCTCTCTGGCTCAAAAATAAAACAAAAACATTAAAAAAAAAAAAAAGAAGAAGAAGAAGATGTGGTGTATATATACAATGGAGTATTACTCGGCAATCAAAAAGAATGAAATCTTGCCATCTGTAGCAATGTGCGTGGCACTAGACTGTATTATGCTAAGCGAAATAAGTCAGAGAAACATAAATATTATATGAGTTCACTCATATATGGAATTTAAGAAACTCAACGGATGAGCATAGGGGAAGGGAAGCAAAAATAAGATAAAAACAGAGAGGGAGGCAAACCGTAAGAGACTCTCAAATTTCGGAGAACAAACTGAGGGTAGCTCGAGGGGTGTTGGGTGGGGGATGGGCTAAATGGGTGATGAGCATTAGGGAGGGCATTTGGGAGGGGCACTGGGTGTTCTCTGTAAGTGATGAATCGCTAAATTCTACTCCTGAAATCATCATGACACTATATGTTAACTAACTTGGATTTAAATTAAGAAGAAAAAAGAAATTTCACTGAATATCTAACCAAAAACTAAAACAAAATATATAGAAAATAAAAAAACAGATTTTTAAAAACAAAAACAAAAAATAAAGGAGCAGAATACTCACCCATGCCAAGCTCACTGTCTGACTAGGACTGGCTGAACTGGAGACAGGGTGGGCTTGGCAATCCTGGGCAGCACTGACTGCTGTGGCTGGATTGTGGCCAGTACACAGGACAGTCACCCCACACTCCAATAGCCCAGCACAGACCCTCTCATCACCCAGCTCAAAACAACCCTCCTCCCTGTCACTCATAACCCTCTGGGACTTGGCCTCAGCACACCTCCCTCCTGGCCAGGGGCACACAAGCCTCCTACTCACCAGCGATCCTGCCATCAATGGGAGCCTCCGGCATCATGGGGGAGGAGCAGGCTCCCTCAGCCCTGCAGCTGAGCTCTGAACAGTGAGATACGTTGATGGAGTCCTCCCTGCCAAGGGGCCACCTGGCCAGGTGGCTCAAGGAGCTGGCAAACCCCAGGTGTGGTGGCTGCTGCAGGAGACCCGTTCGGGGGGCCAATTGAGGTCGCCCAGTCCCCTCTGCAAGCAGATGAGCACCGTTGATTCTGTGGGCCCAGGGCCTCCCCCAACCCCTCCATGCATGCCTGGGATCCCCGTGGGACAGCACTCCTAATGCTTTTCGTCCGTCCAGTTCCCAGCTGGAAGGTCAGGGAGGCAATGGAGGGCCAGACAGCCCAGTGCTAACCCCAGCTCCCAGTAGGCAAGTGACATAATCTCTCAAACCTGTTCCCTCATCTGTAAAGTTGTTTGCAAAGCCAAGGGGTGACAGAGCCACATCCAGAATCCAGGTGCCTTGTATCTCAGTCCTATGTCCTCTCCATCCACCCAACAAATATTTACTGAGAACCTTCTGTGAGCCAGGCATTGTTCTAAAATTCTTGGGGACATATCACTGAACTCAAAACAAGCCCCTGCCCTCATGGAGCTTATATTCTAGCAGTGGGGGAGTGGGAGATTGGAAAGGGAGGGAGATGGTTGAAATAAAATAGAAAGAGTATACAATGGGGCAGGGGGCAGGGGGCAGGAATAAAGCACTCTAAGGCAGATAGGAAATCCCAGGAAAGATAGAGAGCTATGTGATGGTAAGGGAAGGCCTCACTGACGTGTGAACATCTAACAGACATCTGAAGAAAGTAGAGGAGTGAGCTGTGTGGGTATCAAGAGGAGAGAATGCCAGGCAGAGAGAGCAGCGAATGCAAAGGCCCTGAGGCAGGAGTCTCTGGTTTGTTCAATGAACATGGAGGCCAGAGTGGCTGAAGCAGCAAGAGCAAAAGGGAGAGGGGCGGGAGAGGACAGCAGAGGGCAGGAGGTCATTGTAAAGACTGTGGCTTTGACTCTGAGTGTGATGGGAGCCATTGGAAGATTTGGAGCAGAGAAGCGACACGATCTGCTTTATGAATCTCTCTGGCTGCTCTATTGCAGATAGATCATAGGAGGTCAAGAGCAGAGCAAGGAGACCAGTGAGGAGGTTCTCCAGAGGTGATAGAGGCTGGGCCACGGACAGCAGTGGAGGTGTGTGAAATGGTTTGATTCTGGATAGATTTTTTTTTTTTTTAACGTTTATTTATTTTTGAGACAGAGAGAGACAGAGCATGAACAGGGGAGGGGCAGAGAGAGAGGGAGACACAGAATCTGAAATGGGCTCCAGGCTCTGAGCTGTCAGCACAGAGCCTGACGCGGGGCTCGAACTCACGGACCGTGAGATCATGACCTGAGCCGAAGTCAGACGCTTAACCGACCAAGCCACCCAGGCGCCCCTGGATGGATTTTTTTAAGTTTATTTATTTTTGAGAGAGAGAGAGCAGGGGAGGGGCGGGGGGGGGGGGCGGGTAGTGGGCACAAAGGATCTGAGGAGGGCTCTGCACTGACAGCAGACGGCCCGATGCGGGGCTCAAGCTCACGAACCACGAGACCATGCTCTAAGCCAAAGTTGGACACTCAACCAACTGAGCCACCCAGGCAACCCTGGATAGATTTTGAAGGTCGAGTCAACAGGACTTGTTGACGGTTGGGATTCTGTGATTTGGGCAGGAAAGAGAGAAGACAATCAAAAGTGACATCCAACGTTTTGGCCAGAGCAATTGGGAGCATGAAGCTGCGGTTTGCTGAGACAAGGAAGCCCAGGAGAGGAGCAGGGTTGGGGGGAGGGAGGTGGGACAAGAATCAGGTGTTTGCTTTAGGAGCTTTTAGGGTTGAGATGTCCATTAGGCATTCCAGGGGAAGTGTGGGGTGCAAACGTCTGGAATTCACAGAGGTCCGGGTATCTGTAGGAATCATCAGTACCAGATGGTATTAAACGCCCAATACTACATGAAATTACCTAAGTCTGAGTGCAGATAGAGGAGAGACCCCCTGAGTCTGGGGCTACCCCAACATTTAGAAGTAGGGGAGAAAATGAGAAGCCAAGAGGCTGAGAAGGAGTAACCGTGGGGTGTTCTGGAAGCCAAGGGAAGAGTCTGAGGGGCGGTCATGAAAGGTGACAGTGAATAAGGACCAACATTGGACGCGAACATCCCCACGTTCAGGTCTCTAGAGTCCCTGACAAGAGCAATTTCCACAGGGAGATCAGGAAGAGAGGAAATGGGGACACGAGAAAACAACACTTTGCTAGAGAGGAGAGCAGAGAACTGAGGAGATGGGAGGGGCCAGAGGTGAGGGTTGAGGAGGCAGGGCAGAGGGAAGGTGGGGGGGGGGGGGGGGCTCGGCTCACACAGCTGCCTCTTCCATTCCTTTGCCTGGAGGAAGCCCTGCCCTCCCAAAGAGGCCGACTGAGGGGAGGTCCCAGAGCTCTGAGAAGAGCCTCCCTCACCTTCCAGGAGGCAGGGGCAGCGCTGAGGGGGCATCTTCTGCCTGAAGGCCCCTCCGAAAAAGGGCCCACACACCAGGGCTTGCCGCTGGGTCTTGATGTACTGAAGCAGCTCATACAGGACGTCACCTGGGGGTGGGGGCAGGGGGCAGGTCAGTCACCTGCCTCTCAGGGGAGGGCCAGCGTCAGTCACAGCTTCATGCAGACGAGATGAGAGGTGGCAGGATGGAAACGGGTAGGGGAGATGAGAGCCACGGGGAAGGGGAGGGGAAGCGACAGCAGGACAGGACACTGGGGACTCTGCAAACAACAGCCAAACAGCTTCCTGCAGGCCCGCTCTAGCGAGGGGCCCCCCGGGAAACATTTACGGAAAAGGGGACATCTGCCATGCTGGGAGGTGAGCAAGCTCCTCCAACCAGTGCGTCCATCACCCCCCCCCCCCCCGGGCCTACCTGGGTCTCTGTCAGCACGTTTTAGAGGGAAGCCAGCGAGTTTCCCTGACCTGAACCAGGTGCACGAAGCCGGAAGTCATCCTTGGTGAGGATGCAGAGGGCTCGGCCATTCATCTCGAAGCCGTGCTCCCCCGTGCGCTGCAGAGAGTACTCCTGCTCGGCCCAACGCAGCCAGTGCAGCACGTCCTCCCTGCTCCAGAGTGCCGGCTGGATGCCTGCAACCACCGTGAGGACAGGGACTGGGAAAGGGCACAGGGTGGGGGCAAGGGCTCTCCCCTCAATAATCGCTCATGCTTGCACTTCAGGAGTGTCACCTCCTCCGAGAAGCCCACCCTGAACGCTACACCTGAGCAGATGCTCTTCTGTCCTGCCCCCCACTTTGTCACCACGTCCTGTTCTTTTCCTTCCTGGCACCTTACTTTCCTTGTCATTACATTTGACGTATGTGTTTAGCTTTGTCATTATCTATGCCTTATGTTTGTGTTCAGTTATTTATTTATTTTTTTTTTAGTTTCTTTATTTTTGAGAGCGTGCACGAGAGAGCACGAGCAGGGGGAGGGGCAGAGAGAGAGGAGACAGAGAATCCCAAGCAGGCCCCGTGCTGTCAGCACAGAGCCCTATATGGGTCTCGAACTTACAAACGGTGAGATCGTGACCTGAGCTGGAGTCAGGAGTCAGACGCTTAACCGACTGAGCTACCCAGGTGCCCTGTGTTTGCCTATTTTGTTTTTGGTGGCTCCTCCTACCAGCCCAGCCTGCTTTCCAACTATTAACTCAGCAAATGTTTACTAAGGAACTATTATGTGCCAGGCACTGGGCGGGATGTGCTGGGGCACGTTGTTGTATGTATTCAGCACCCAGGACGGTGCCTGAACCATAGGAAGTGCTCCCTAAACAGGTGTTGACCGATTGCATGTACGATTAAACGGTCCTACAAAGAACGTGTGTTGCCGTTACCGTTTTCCCAATGAGGAAGCTGAGACTCCCAGAGGTTAAGTGACTAGCCTCGGGTGACACTGGTAGCACAAGGTACGGCCGGGCCCAGAATCCAGGTCTGTCTGGCTGCCACTCTTCAGCTCTAATGTGCCAGCTCAGGTCTGGGCTTGCTCAGGGAACCGCCCAGCGGACAAGGAAGTCTCCTGCACCCATTTCAGCCTGTGTGTTCTTATCTCTGGAAATAGCCAGACAAGCAGTTACTTTATTTTATTCCTTCCTATGCTTCTACTCTGCCTGGGTCTATTAGGCAACCAATGACAAATATTTACCCCACTAATCTGGGTTGTGTTTAACAAGGCCACATCATGGCTTTCTGGACCCTTGGGACTCTTGCCTTCCTAGGCCCCTTCCTCCACTAAAAAGTATTTAAAATTATATTTTATGACTGCATTGCATACAGACGAGTGTATGGTGATATAGTAAAACGTTTTCTTCTGCCTAAAAGCTCATATTTTTTCTCTTGATTTCATTTTATTTTTTAAATTTTTTTAATGTTTATTTATTTTTGACAGAGAGAGAGACAAAGTACGAGCAGGAGAGGGGTGGCAGAGAGAGAGGGAGACATAGAAACCAAAGTGGGCTCCAGGCTCTGAGCTGTCAGCACACAGCGTGATGTGGGGCTTGAACTCATGAACCATGAGATCATGACCTGATCCAAAGTTGGAAGCTTAACCGACTAAGCCACCGAGGTGCCCCTCTCTTGATTTTAAAAGAAGTCAGAACATTTTTGTGGGCCCCTAAACGTATTGGAGCCCCCCAGCCTTGTGCCCACTGTGATGGTAGCCTGGTGCTGCACTTTGTGTGGTTCGTGTCCTCCTGAGAGCTTTTCAGCCCTGTCAGGACCCTGGCCACATGACAGTGGAAGGCGCCCAGCTCATCAGGGCTGGTGTGACAGGTAGGAAAACTGAGACGGAGGAGGTAACTGTCCAAAGACTAAACCAACCTGTGACTGCCTTGGTCCCAAATTAGCGCAAGAGAGAAAACCAGTTTTCCCGTTTACCAAAAAAGAAAACGTGCATCTGCTTGATCATCGATTCAGCCAATATCTAATGAGCACTGGCCATGTGCCAGGCACTGTGCCACAGCTGGGGACATGGCCCAGGGGGAGGCTGGCAGGAGCGAGGCAACCAACGACTAAGGACAATTCCTGCTCAGCTGCACAGAGGGACGGGGCTCCAGCCTGGAGCCTGCTTCCGATTCTGTGTCTTCCTCTAGCTGCCCCTCCCCTGCTCACACTCTGTCTCTCTGTGTCTCTCTCTCAAAAATGGAAAAACATTAAAAATTGTTTCAAGGGGTGCCTGGGTGGCTCAGTCGGTTGAGCATCCGACTTCGGCTCAGGTCATGATCTCGCGGTCCGTGAGTTCGAGCCCCGCGTCGGGCTCTGTGCCGACAGCTCAGAGCCTGGAGCCTGTTTCAGATTCTGTGTCTCCCTTTCTCTCTGACCCTCCCCCGTTCATGCTCTGTCTCCCTCTGTCTCAAAAATAAATAAACGTTAAAAAAATTTTTTAAAAATTTGTTTCAAATAAAATCTTTTACTTTTTTTAAAAAAGTTTATCTTGGGAGAGAGAATGGGAGCAGGGGAGGGGCAGAGAGAGAGGGAGAGAGAAAATTCCAAGCAGGCTCCGCACTGGCAGTTCAGAGCCCAATGCGGGGCTCAAACTCACGAACCCTGAGATCATGACCTGAGCCAAAACCAAGAGTTAAACATTCAACTGAATGAGCCACCCAGGCACCCCTTAAAAATAAAGTCCTTTTGTTTTTATTTAGAAAAAATTTCTTAATGTTTTATTTATTTTCAAAAGAGAGAAAGAGAGAGAGTGAGCAGGGGAGGGGCAGAGAGAGAGAGAGAGAGACAGATCTAAAGCAGGCTCCAGGCTCCAAGCTGTCGGTACAGAGCCCAACGTGGGGCTCGAACCCACAAACCCACAAACCATGAGATCATGACCTGAGCCGAAGTCGGACACTTTACCAACTGAGCCACCCGGGTACCCCTAAAGTCTTTTTTTTAAGTGGAAATAGGAAACCCATATGCATTAAACATGGGTAGGTGAGCTCTCAACCATGACGGGAAATTCAGAGGCTATAACAAGTGAAAGATACATTTGATTACGTAAGTTGTGTGTGTGGTAAAAGATACCATAAACGAAATTAAAAGAGGACAGAATAAAGGGAAATATTTACAATGCAGATAACAGATAAAGGGCTAATGTCAGGGCGCCTGGGTGGCTCAGTTGGTTAAGCATCTGACTTCAGCTCAGGTCATGATCTCAAGGTTCACGAGTTTGAGCCCCTCATCAGGCTCTGTGCTGACAGCTCAGCGCCTGAAGCCTGCCTCAGATTCTGTCTCCCTCTCTCTCTGCCGTTCCCCTGCTCTCACTCTCTCACTCTCCCTCTCTCTCTCTCTCAAAAATAAATAAACATTAAAAAAAAAAAAAAAAAAAGGCTGGGACGCCTGGGTGACTCAGTCGGTTAAGCGTCCAACTCCCACCCAGGTCATGATCTCACAGTTCGTGGGTTCAAGCCCGCTTCGGCCTCGGCCTCTGTGCTGTGTGCTGACGGCTCAGAGCCTGGAGCCTGCTTCGGATTCTGTGTGTGTGTGTGTGTGTGTGTGTGTGTGTGTGTGTGTCTCTGCCCCTCCCCCGCTCATGCTCTGTCTCTCCCCCCCTCTCAAAAATAAACAAACATTTAAATAAATAAATAATTTTTTAAAAGGGCTAATGTCTATCACAGAGGAAGAGCATCTCTACACTGATTTTTTTTTAAGACAAAAAAATCTTACCAGCAATTCATGGTGGAGCAGGATTTCTCAGCCTCAGCACTACTGACACTTTGTACCTGATAATTCCTCCCTGTGGAGGCTGTGCTGAGCTTTGTGGAATGCTTCCCAGCATCCCTGGCCCTCTGCCCACTAGATGTCAGCAGCAAACACACACACACACACACACACACACACACACACACTGCCCAACAAGAGTGACAATCAAAAATGTCTGCAGACATTGCCACATGTCCCCAAGGGAGAGGGACAAAACCACTGCCAGTTGAGAACTTCTGCAGTAGAACAAATCCACTAATACTCATGTGGCAGGACATGACACCTCACTGGTCCCCGACAGGCACAGAGAAGAGTGAGATATCATTTGAACGAGAGCGCCCACAGCTGGCAGGAATGCAGGGAACAGAATGCCTGGCTGATGGAAATAGAAATGAGGAGCCTCCGCAGGAGGTCCGTCCAGTGGCTACAGAAGTGACTGAGACACAAAAGCTGTGTGGTGTGAAAGCTGGAGGCCACCCGACAGTGAGATTCAGGAGTGCCAGGGGCAGGCCTATGAGCCAGCCAGGGCTTCTGGGGCTCTGGGGGCCAACTGGCCATTGCATTTTTTTTGTGGGATTGCCTATTCCATGATCTTGGAGGCTGTCGACCTGAAAATTCAAAACTATGATCCTGAGTCAGAAGGGTGCATTGTCCCGTGTGTGGCCAGAGGGTTGGGATGGATCCCACACCCCTCTAGCTGTCCTGCCTCCATGGAAACACTAAAACTGCACGAAGGCGGGGACATCATGAACTTGGCAGACAGTATCAACCACAGTTGTGGTCCTACTACCAGGTCCAGAGACATGGGCAGGGGACTTCCCATGCTGTCCCCGAGGGACTCTGAGGTCCCACAGTAGCACTTGAAAATGAAGCCTGTCATCACCCTGCAGTGGGATTGGGTTTTTCTTTCACTACCTCTTGCTTACTCCTACCCTCACCTTTCATCTGTTTACTGCCAGCTTCTCAGGTCCAATAAATACAGAAAAGGGACCTTCCTGTTCTTTATGTCTTCAAAGAATCCCCAGGTCAAAAGGCTTTCCAATAGGACTCGAGACCCCAGGGAAGGACCAAGTTCCAAGCTCGGATGAGCCACCCAGCTCTGGGCTAAATCTCCAACCCCAGGATCTGGGTCCCAGCTCGGCCCCTTGCTAGCCAAGTCACCTACAAGCTGCTCAGACTCTCTTAGCCTCAATTTCCCCCTCCGTGAAATGAGATAAAACACTGCCTCACTGGGCTACTGTGCTGTTTGAGGGGCAGGGTGGCGTAGGGATTAGGAGCCCAGGCTGCATCTGTACAATCCAGCAACTCACCCCTGAGTGAAGACCTAAGAGCCGTGGTGGGAACACACCCTCCGGAAGACATGTATGTGAATGTCCAGTGGCTCTATTCATAGTAGAAAAGAACTGGAAACATCAGGCAGAGAACGGACAATCAAATTGTGATGTTTGCGGACAATGGAGTGCTGCTCGACCATAAAACTGAGTACGAGGGGCTGCTTCATGTGACACGTGGACTAAAGCTCACAGATACTACGGTGAAGGAAAGAAGCCAGATGTAAAAACACAATCAAGAATAGACGCTAGTCTAGGGAGAGAAGACAGAATAGTGGTCGCCCTTTGGAGGGGAGCGGCCTGGGGAGAGGTGCAAGGCACCTTCCTGGGGCGCTGGAAATGCTCTAGGTCCTGATCTCAGTGGTGGCTGCTCAAGTGTATACATGAATAACCATTTGTACACTCGAGATTTGTACACATGACTGTATGTAAAGTATGCCTAAAAAAAAAAAAAAAAAAAGGAAAAGGAAAAATACGCAACGATAAGTATCGAAGCTGGCTAAATGACCGTGTTTCCATTTCTTCACCTGCAAATCAAGGGTGACAAATACAGTACTAGCGACGTGGGGCTGTCACAGGATTCTATGAGATAATCAATTTGAAGACCAGGGCCTGGCAGGTCGTATGCACTTTCCAAGATGAGCGGAGCTCTTGCTGTTAGCTGGGGTGACACGGGTAAAGTGCTTGGCACAGGGCCCAGCACACCTCAGAGCTCAGCAATTGCTGGCGAGTGTGATCTAAGGTGTCCACCGCCCCCCCCTCCAAGATGTCTTCCTGACCTGGTTACTGGGATGAGCCCAACTGAGTCTCCCCTTACTGGTACAACCACACCCAGGGGCTTCACCCCAGAGCAGCCCATGCTTCTCCCTCTCTTGGCTGTGACCCACCGTATTTTCGGTTCCTCACACCAACCATCTTTGCCTCTCAAGACTCCAGCCTGATTATCACTTTCCTCTCCCGGCCCCAGCCACTTGCTCCCTGGGGATTTCCAGCTTGGCTAGTTCTAAGCTTCTGGGACAGATCTGGACAGAGACCCTAGAAGGGGAAGCCGGAGGGGCTGTGTATCCAAGACACCACTGGGGGGTTTGAGTATCTCCCTAAAGAGTTAGCACTGTCTCCCACGCACACCCAGAACAGGGTAGGACTTGAAGGCCCCCCTCCCCATCCTGGGCTGCATCTCCCTCCACTGCCCTTATCACTGAGCTTCCAGCTTCCTTATGTAGTCACTGCAGCCCCCACTAGGATGTCAGCTCCTTGACCACAGACTTTGCCAGTCTCAGTCACTGCTCTCTCCAGCACCTACAGCAATGCCCAGGACATAGTAGATGCTCAATAAATATAAATGGCCTACATGAGTGTGCTGAAAGACTTCCAGGCATCCTGATCTACCCCTCTCTGGCCCCCCAGTCCCACCCCAACCAGGTCTCTCTTCCCACAACACCCCTTTCTCTCTTTTGCTCAAGAAACTGACATGGCGGAGCGGCTGGGTGACTCAGTCAGTTAAGCGTCTGACTCTTGATTTTGGCTCAGGTCATGATCTCACAGTTTGTGAGTTTGAGCCCCGCATTTGGTTCTGCACTAACAGTGTGGAGCCTGCTTGGGATTCTCTCTCTCTCCCTCTCTCTCTGTTCCTCCCCCACTTGTGCTTTCTCTCTCTTTTTTAAATTAACTTAAAAAAAGGAAGGAAGGAAGGAAGGAAGGAAGGAAGGAAGGAAGGAAGGAAGGAAGGAAGGAGGGAGGGAGGGAGGGAGGGAAGGAAGGAAGGAAGGAAGGAAGGAAGGAAGGAAGGAAAGAAGGAAGGAAGGAAAAGAAAGAAAGAAAGAAAGAAAGAAAGAAAGAAAGAAAGAAAGAAAGAGAAAGAAAAAAGAAAAGAAAAGAAGAGGAAAGGAAAGAAAAGAAAACAAAACAAAACAAAACAAAAGAGAAGAAAAGAAAAGAAAAAAAAAGAAACTGACATGGCTCTCAACTCTCCACCCCAGCAAGTCAACACTCCTCTGTCCTTGTTTCAAGAGCCGCCTCAAGCTGCCCCTCCCCCCCTGATCAAAGCTATTTCCCAGGTACTCTCCTCACCACACCCCCACAGTCTGCTAGACAGAGTGACTTCCAGAACAACAGAGCTGGGCCTACCTTTAACAATCAAATCAGAACTAACAGTTGGCTTCTACCTCCCTGGCAGGGTTCCAGGAGGAACGTGGGAGACGGTAAAGTGCTTGGCCAGTCCTCTAAACATGGGAGCTGTCATCATCCCACATTGGAGGCTTTTGCTCAGCGTAAGTGACAGCCGCAGGTTTGGAGGTACCTGGGTTTGAATCCCAGCCCCACCAGTTTCCTGGGGGGTGACTATGGAGAGGGTAATTCTCCCGATTCCAAGCCCAGTGTTCACATCTGTAAGGTAGGAATAATAAAAGAAGCCACTCTCCAGTCCTATTTAAGTGTATTCAATCAGTGCGTATGATATGCCCGCCACAATGCCTGGTCCAGAGTAAATACTCAGCAAATAGTATTCATCATGATTATCAGCATCCTCATTGGTGGAGCCCGCCTGGAAATAGAGGGACTAGCTGGTTTCTCTGCCACAATGACTGCAGTTTAGCAATCGCCATTTTCCGTGGTTTACTGAGTGTCACTGTCTGTCCAGAGTCCCCTCAAATCCATCACCCTATTATCTATCCTGGTCGTCCTGGCTGATATTGCTTTTCTTGGTAACCACATTCAGTTTTATGGTCACCAGGCCGTGGGGCAGGGCCCGCGCATACGGTTGTGTGGTGTCCTACACAAAGGCACCGCTAGAGAGAAGGAATGGGAGGGTATGGGAGAAGCCAACCCACGCCCTGGCTGGGTTTGGCTTGGCTTCTTCCCAGAGGAGGGGTCTTTTCAGTCTGCACAGAGATGCACGTGGTCTAGCCCAGGCCCTGACTTTAGGGAGCAGGAGGCTCTTTGTCCCGAAACTGCTGGCTTTGGGAATCTCCCATCTGTTTGTTGTTTGCCATATTCCCTTTCACTGGCAGGTGACAACATCACTGTCAATACTCAAAGCTTCCCAAACACCCACTTCTAGTCTCCAGCCTCCCCACTCAACCCCACCCACCTCTCCCTTGGCTCCTGCTTCCACCTAACTGCTTCTCTTGCCTTGATCTAGGGCAGTTCCTCAGACCATTCTAATTGCAACCCGCAGTAAAAAAAAAAAAAAAAAAAAAAATGCATTTTACATCATGACCCACACAAGCATGTTCTTATAACGAGTCAAAACAAAGTATTCACGAGATCACAGCTACCTTTACTATTTATGATGTACTGTGAAATGTTCTATTTAATTAAAAAAATTTTTTTTTAATTCTTGAGAGAGAGAGCATGAGTAGGGGAGGGGCAGAGAGATAGGGGGACAAAGGATCTGAAGCAGGCTCTTCGCTGACAGGGCAAACCCGATACGGGGCTCGAACCCACGAACTGTGAGATCATGACCTGAGCCGAAGTCAGACACGCAACCGACTGAGCCACCCAGGCGCCCTGTTCTATTTCATTTTTTAAAAAATACTTGTTTTGACCCACTAAACTGATTTCACTCCTTAGTCCTGGCCAAATGCTTTGTTTTTTGTTTTAAGAAGATAGAAGTTTATTGAATACACCGCAACGAAGGGGCAGGCAGGACAGCAGAGGAGGGGCTGTCTGCCCTGACCAAACACTTGGGAAAGGACTGTTAGGACACAGCTGTATAAAATGCGGCCCTTGAATGTATTTCCGGGAGCAGTGGTGTCACCCAAGAGTTTACTAGAGGTATAGCTTACTAGAGGCTCACCCCAAACCTACCGAATCAGAATCTGCATTTCTATAACGCTCCCAGGAGACTCGCGTGCACACGAAAATTCGAGATGCCCTGGTCTAGGATGGCTGGAAGCCACTCTGTAAGGCTTGACTGTTGGAGCACCTGGGTGGCTCTGCAAGTTGAGCATCCCACTCTTGATCTCGACCCAGGTCATGACCCCATGGCCATGGGTTGGAGCCCTGCGTCAGGCTCCATGCTGACAGTGCGGAGCCTGCTTGGGATTCTCTCCCCCTCTCTCTGCCCCTCCCCCACTGGCACTCTCTGTCTCTCTCAAAATAAGTTAATTAATTAAAAAAAAAAAAGAATTGTACACATTAACATAAGTGCCTGGGGACTCTCTATAAGTGAAGGATATGAACTTGAGCAGCAGCATGAACACCTGTTGGAATACCCCAAGGGAACTTCTCCCGTGTTGTATGCTGCGAGGGCATTGCAGAAACGTGTCCTCCCTCTGCCCACATCTGAAAATCAGACGTGGCGCTCTATGGTCTCTGCCCGTGGCTTGTTCACAACTAGGAGCTTTGAAAGTCAATTTCTAAACGCAGAGATCTCAATTCTTCTGCAGCCAACCGTGGGAAGTTCACAGAGCTTCTTCTTTTTTTTTTTTTTTTCCCAGAGAATCAGCTCCAGGAAAATGTGGCAGCTCACGACCAGGAACTAAGAGTCTGAGGCATGAGGCCCCAACTGGCTGCTAGCTGCACAGAGTCTCAGTTTCTCTGTCCTCAAACGCGGCTGTGCTGGTGACCATCTCTAAACTGCCTCCTCAAAATCCCCTGAGCTGTCCCTAGAGGCTGCATCACCGCCCCCAAGACCCACTCCCCGGGACCTCAGCCCGGCTCCCGCAAGTGGTCCCAGGGCATGTACTGCGTTCACGGCTCCCGACTCACCCCTGACCTTGGGGAGACCCTCATGGATGCAGCCTGGGGGAGGGAAGGTATGAATCCCCTTTCACTCTCCACTTCCGCAGAGGGAAGCCTCATTGTGAGTCTCCTTTTGTGCGTGCAGAGCCTGGGGGATCCAGCCCCTCCGTCTCAGCCCCCTTCCTGTCACTAGACAGGACAGTCACCCCCAGAGTGGACTCTGCCCTGCTCTACCGCACATCTTTGTCTGGCAAATAAACATGGAAACGTAAGCTCTGCAGGGAACTTGTGTGTGCCACTTGGCACCCACTCACAAAGCTAAGCAAGATTTGTTTTGTTCGTTCACCTTCCTGCTGAGGCAAATCACCCTGCTGATGAGAAGAGGAGCTGGAGGTGGAGGAGGGAAGGGGGGTGGGTGACGGGGGATAAATACTCAGAGAGACGCCCAGCGAGGGAAACTCAATTTCCAGAAACGTAAGAAAGGGGCATGACATCACCACAGTCGTCTGAAAGGTCAACCCCTCACTGGGGGTCAGCAGTTCGCTCATGTGGGACGCTGTTGACAGGAAAATGAGTCATTTAGCGCTCCCAGTCTTGGAAGACTGCTAGATATTTACCAAAGGCCAGGACTTGTTGCCTGAATACTTTCAGAAGTAAATATGAGTCATGAAATCTAAGAAGTACAGAGGACGCTGCTGGTGCCCTGCCCATGGCCCTTGGCTCTCACCTCTGCTCTCTGATGGCCGCCAGATGTCGAATGTGAGCACCTGACTCTGCGCCTGACTTTGCCAGCGCAAAGGGCAACTTGGAAAGGGAAGGTGGGGATGAAGCCGAGCCAAGCCAGCTGGGTTTGCTAGCTCCTTCCCAAAAGGGGGTCTTTTCAGTTTGCAGTGGAGTCAGTGGAAGCAGCCTCACCCCATCACGGATAGGAGGCAGGTGAATGAAAACCCAGCTTCCTTACCCCCGGGCTGGGATAGCTCAGGGTGTGCTCTCACTGTCCCCCACAGGTCCCCACTGGTAGTGAGCCCCAGTTGCCCACCGTGCTACAATTTACATTTAAATTGGATTTCAGGAGCACCTGGATGGCTCAGCCGGTTAAGCGTCCGACTTCGGCTCGGGTCATGATCTCACAGTTCACGAGTTCGAGGCCCTCATCAGGCTCTGTGCTGACAGCTCAGAGCCTCCTTCAGATCCTCTGTCCCCCTCTCTCTGCCCTCCCCAACTCACACGCACACACACTCTTATTCTCGCTCAAAAATAAATAAACATCAAATAAAAAATAAATTGGATTTCCTTTGCTCCTCTGTGGGGGAGTACTTCAGGGCCTGTTTCTGGAGAAATGTAGCCAAAGGCAGTAGGACTAGTACCCCAGGAGTTCTAAATCGGCACCCTGAGTTGAGTAACCAGGGAACAGGCTGGCTGAAGAGAAGAGGAAATTCTTGTCACTAGAAACGTGCAGGAACACCTGGTGACCGTCTCAGAGCGGCCCCACCGAAAGGGGCTTCAAAAAATTTAAAAGTCTGGTGTAGTCGTATTTGCCAAGGTGATGACTACATTTTCTAAAGCCCCACTCCTCTTATATCCTCTTACCCAGTAACTCTGAGCTAGGCACCCAAAAGAGGGAGGTAACTGAAGGTTACTTGACTTTGGGCAGAACACAACTTTCTGGCCCCCAATTTCCTTATTTGGAATGCAAGTGAATTACCTGAGGGACACCTCAGGTCTCTACAGTGTTGATCTTCTAGGACTTGGTGTGCCAGTTAGGAGAGTGGACTTTGAATATGGGGAGGTAACAGGGGATAATAGAGGGCCTCGTGGGACCTGCAAATAAGCCCCCCCCCCCCCCCAACCACCACTGAGGCTTGGTGTCCTCAGCTGCCATGAGATGTCATCAAAGGTCCTTCTTCACAGCAACACTCAGGGTCTTCAGCTCTGTCCCCAAAGTCCCATTTTTCCTCATCACCACGGTTTGGGTTGTGAACAGAACCCAAATCCTACCCTCTATGTAACTGTTGCCAAACATCTCCTTGGAACAGCCCTGAGCTCCAAGCTACCTACCGGTCAGGGCTTGCACTCAGACAAGACGGAAACAAGAGAGGTTCCTCACAGAGCCCCTTGCCCCTGTCCCCACATCACACTCCCGCTTCCCTCCACTGCTGCTCTGAGGCGTGAGGGCACCCATGTTCTGTGGTTCTCTCGTATCCATGAGTCCCCGTCTTCCCACAGGCTGCATTCCTCGCTAAGAGAATGCCACACTGTTTCCAGCAAAGGCAGCCAGGTCCCCCCAAGGCCTGTGAAGTCATGCCCGCTGCTCAGTCCTGTCAGCGGCTCAAAAAGTAGGTCGTGGCCAGGAAATCAGAAGGGTATGAAATCAGTTAAGCAGTGTTCCAGCCCCTGGATGAGCCGAGCAAGAAGTGGCCTGGATGCTTCACAATCCCAGTCAGATGTACCCGCCCACAGCCACCCCAAGAACCGCCTCCCCCCACCCCAGATTAAGACCTCCCACTGGCAGTCAGCTTGCTGCCTATCTTATGATTCCCTTGGCTTAGGAAGTACATTTAAAAATCTCTTAGAGGATTATCAGCAGGACCAAGGGTTGGCCTTAGCATGGAGAGCCCATGTGCTCTGGAGCATGTCACTTAGCTTTTCCACCCCTCAGCTCTGGCAACTGAAACAATCTACAGCCTGTTCTATGGCTAGGAGTTTCCTCGGGAAAATGAAATAAAAGGATATGGCCAATATGTCTCCCATGGCTCTCCTTGGGTGGGTTTGATTGTTTTACATATTCTTCTGCTTCCCTGTCATTTCCCAATTTTTGACAATAAGCATATGCTACTTTAGGAATAATAAAAATGAAGCATAATTATTTAAAAGAGAGTTCTACATACATACAACTATGGTTCACTGTTTCACCTCATCTGGCTTCCTCATTGGCAACATCCCCAATCCTTTGTCTATAGGCTGGAAGAGATCCCATAGCTCATTTGATCCCAACCCTCATCTTACTAATGAGGAGACTTCTCGTCTTCACCCTTGACCATGGCAGCTGCCTCCCCGCAGTGAAAATTCACATTGACCTCCTCTGACTTCCTCACCAAGGAAAAGTTACAGAAAACCCAGCAGAGAAATAGCAAATGGAGGGAAGGTAGCCTCTTGGGTAAGAATTCCATGTGTCACATTTATGTCCTTTAAAAACATCAGCCTCTGGGGCTCCTGGGTGGCTCAACTGGTTAAGCATCTGACTTTGGCTCAGCTCAGGATCTCACGCTTATGGGTTCAAGCCCCACATCAGGCTCTGTGCCGAAAGCTCAGAGCCTGGAGCCTGCTTTAGATTCTCTCTCCCTCTCTCTCTCTCTCTCTCTCTGCCCCTCCCTGGCTTGCATCCTGTCTCTCTGTCTCTCAAAAATGAATAAACATTTAAAATTTTTTTTCAATAAAAAACATCAGCCTTTCTCCTCCCCTCTACTCACGGAGTCTTCCTGGCAGCTTGCAGATTCCCCCTTCACCCAGCAAGTCCATTCCAGCTTCACATTTGGCCTGGGTGCCTGGGGGTGGTGTGGCTGCCTCGGGGCTCACAGAAAAACTGGCCAATTCTCCCTCCTAGAAAGTAGAAAAGCCGGGGCAGTCAAAGAAGAGCCTTCTTGGTGAAGGCTCAGCCATCCTTACATGTATTAAGATTTTTTTTTTCCAGTGGAAAGAGCAACCATCTCTGCATCTGCCTTAAAGGTAGGAACCATGTATGTCTTCAGCTTGGTACCTTCGACATCTTGTACGCAGTGGACGCTTGATCAATTTCACCTTTCTGATTCAAGTTTTTCACGAATGTGCCTAACCCCACCAGAAGCCTCCCCCGCCAAGATCTGATAGTACGCTGAAAATCTAAGAGCCTAGGGATGCTCTCTGGGACCTTGGTGAGAGGACACAGGGGACCTGAGGGGCCAGGATAAAAAGATCTGAAGTCAGAAATAAACAAGCAACCAAGTAAATGCTGTTTTCAAGAGAAAAAAGGAAGGATAAATTTCTAAATCCCAAGGTCCCACCAAGGGAAGCCTATATCTTTACAATTTTACAACCAGCTTCGCCCCAGAGGTATTCGGTTCATCCATTAGGATGAGGGCATGACAAAAGTGACAGGATTTTGTAGAAACAGGAGGATCCTTGGGACTTATGCCCAGTCACAGGTGCCACCCTGTGAAAAGCAAAAGTGAAACCAGTCCCAGCAAGTCATTTTCCCGATCTAGGATCTTCAAGAGCATTACCTTCATCTCTTGGTGTCTGAGGAGGGCAACCTGCAGTGAAAGACTGGGTATTTGGAGCCACACAGCAAACTCCAGAAGCCTGCAGAGGAGGATTTGGCAACTTTTGGGGTAGCTCTCAGGGCATTTCTGGCTGGGACCCAGCCCCCCTGCTCCCATGGGTGCTGTTTCCCAGGTAATCCAGCCTCCAAGGTTGCCACTGGGAAGGAGGGCTTGCCAGGCTGGAGAAGGGTCTAGGGTCGAGGGCCTGATACTCACAGGAAGCCCCTCGTGGACTCTTCAACCCTCTTCCAAGCATTCTAATACCAGCCAATTCCGGGGTTTTAACTGCCTGGGAAATGCCAGCCAGGGAGCTGCTGAGAGGGGTCTGGGCCTCAGCAGGAAGGCCAGGGGAAAGGTCTGATAAAACATGGATATGTATCTGAAACTTGATCATGGAGAGAGGAGGTGGAGAAAGGCCTTGGAGGTGGGAAGAGAGAGTCCAGCTCTGGGGCGGTTCTGAGGCTGCTGGGGAAATACGGCAAAGGCAGAGGGACTGCTAAGGAGTGAGGGGGGTGGGGGGAGGCCTCCGCGGTCGCGTTTGCCAGCTGTGAGGGTCTGGTTTGTGCAGGAACCTCCTGGGACATCACAAATGGTTGATGGAGGGGTGAGGAGGAGGTGTGGAGGAGCAGTATATAACACAGAAGGGCTGGAGGTGAGTTAGGAGGAGAGAGGGCCGGCGAGAGAGGGATGGAGGGTGAAGTTTGGTTATGTGTTGGAAAGCGAGATTCCAGCCAGGGAAAAGTTCTGATAAAATGAGTATGGAACTTGATTGAGGTAATGGAGAAGGGATGGGGGGCAGGAGGCTCAGTTCGCGCACTGCGCACTGCGGACTTCAGCCCAGCGGCTGGGCTCTTACCTGCATCACAGGTGGAGAGGTGAGGGAGCCACCGGCTGTCCGTCGTGAGCGCTCCGCCGGCTGCGGCTGCTGGGCCTCCTTCCCCCAACCCCTAACTCGGCTCCCAAAACTGGAAGGTGGCCTAGGAGGAAATCTCTTTCGAGAAGAGAAGCGCCGGGTGGCCTCGGGTTCCCGGGGCGAGCAGGCTCACAAGGGCGCTCCGGTAATCTCTATCCTTCCGGGAAACGAAAACGAAAGAGCGGGATCCGGCTTCCACTCCCGCCCCGGCGGGCTCCGGGGAGGCAGGGGCCGGCCCTTGCGGGAGCAGAGCCGCGGGCGCTGTCTGCTCGCCAGCCCGGAGGCGTCGGTCCTGCCGGCGTGCCCCCGCCAGTGGACGGACCCTCCTCCGGCCAGCCTGGCCCTGGTTCCCAGGGGCATGGAGGTGAGATGCTGCGGGATCTGGGGAGCCGAAGGAACCCCTGGTCTTGGGCTCAGGACAGCAACAGACCACCTTCATGTCACCCCTGTGTGTCTCCGCATTTGGATGGGGACGGGTCCTCAGATGCTGTCCGCCTGGACCAGGTGCCTCGCCCCTTAGGGATGGGTGACTTTCTTGGCCCTGACCCCGCCTCTGCCTGCCGTTTGGCCCGCCCAAGCCCCACCATCAGAGGGGCTGTGGTACCCCCTGCTGCCTTAGACCCCAGTACTCAGTGGAATCCCCCTACACCTTTTCCCAGGCCGCTGGCTTCTCCAGGCAAACCAACACACTCACCGGAGGAAAAGGAGAAAGCCTGACCTTGTGCAGAAATTCCCAAGGGGGTAGATGCTGTTGCAAATGCTTACTTAGCACTGATACGCCATGAGCTCCTAGAAACTAGTAAGAACAAGGCCAGAAACCCAACAGAAAAAGGAGCAAAGGATATGAATAGAAAGTCCTCCTAAAACAAAATGCTGAATGGCCCCGGATATAGAAGGTGCTCAGACTCACTCATTATTAAGGTGTGCAAAATAAAGTTTTCTGAGATATCATTTTTTTACCTGTTAATCTGGCAAAAATTCAAAAGTCTAATGACATAATCCACTGGAGAGGCCGAGGGGAACAGAGCACATTGGGCAAGCCCACGGAAGGTAGTAGGACAGGATCTGGCAAAGTTACAAATGCACATACCCTTCAGCCAGCAGTCCCACTGCCGGCAATGTATTCAATGAATCCAACGCACCTATCCAAAATGTACATGTTGTCTATTTCAGCATGGCTTATGATAAGGAACAATTAGAAACGATCCAGGCATCCATTAAAAGGGGGCTGATGAAATAAATTATGGTAGATCCATTTAACAGAACACTGTCTCATCTCTCTGTGAGGGATGGCAAGTTCTCCAAGAGGCAGTACAGCATAGTCTTTAGGAACCTAGACTCAGGACAGTCCACCCGGCTTAGAATTCCAGCTGTCATGGGGTGCCTGGGTGGCTCAGTCGGTTAAACGTCTGACTTTGGCTCGGGTCGTGATCTCGTGGTTCGTGGGTTTGAGCCCCGCATCTGGCTCTGTGCTCACAGCTCAGAGCCTGGAGCCTGCTTCGGATCCTGTGTCTCCCTCTCTCTCTGTCTCTCCCCCACTCGCACTCTGTCTCTCTCTCTCTCTCTCTCTCAAAAATAAACATTAAAAATTTTTTTAAAAAAGAAAAGAAGAGCAAGAGTTTTCATTGAAGCCTTTTTATATGTTTTGATTTTTAACCATGGGAATAAATACCTATCAAAAGAGTAAAAATAAATAAGAAAGATGTTTAAAATTTTTTTTAATGTTTATCTATTTTGGAACTGTATAGGCATGGCCTGAGACAAACTGAAAAAATGAGGACGTTTCCCTTTGGAAGGAATGCTACATATGATCAAAATCTACAAAATTTTGAACCCATATGACAGAAACGAGTGGAACCCCTCCTTCACAAAAGGAACATGCACAGGTGTTTCATGCTCAAAAATATAACAATATTTATTTCATTTCTTAAATTATTAATTTTTAAATAGCACTCTTCCTACAAAGAACTCAAAATGTATATATAGAACTTATAATTTATAACCAGAAACTTTCTTAATGCTTCCAAAAGGGGGAGAAGAGAAGGAAGGTGAGGTAGACGGAGAGGTCTAAGAACAGGGCACTGCAGGTCTGGACACAGGCAACAAGGGTGGGGTCAGCAGGTTGCTGGAGGGCCCAGTACCCAGGGAAGGGCCAGGAGAAAGCACCCATTTCTGTGACCTCTGCTTTGAGAACAAGGTTCAATTTCACTCATGAAAGAAGATGCTTCAGGTTGCTTTACAAAGAGCACCGGGGACCGTCCACAGCACTGGTGGCAGAATTCTAAGTGGCAAGGCCCCCTGGGGCTTTGCAGGGGAGGCAGTCACAGACGTCTCACGGCAGGTGGCTCTGAACAGACGAAGGGCCAGTGAGTCTGCAGTCCTCCAAGAAACCGGGCGTGAGCCAACAGTGATGAGTAAAAAGAGAGGGAGACAGAGAAGGGTCTGCTTCCATCTGCCCCAGTGGGATTCTTGTTTTCTCAGAGGTTAGAAGGTGGCATTTACATTTCTTTTACATCCAACGGATATTCCAGAGAAAGCGCTGCAGTGCGTGAACTCCTCCAAAGAAAACCAAGACACAATGAGCCAGTGCCTCCCTGACTTCCTGTTGGAGAAGATCCTGTTGAACAGAAGAGGGAGAGAGAAGCTTTTTTTTTTTTTTTAATTTTTTTTTTTTAATTTTTATTTATTTTTGAGACAAAGAGAGACAGAGCATGAACGGGGGAGGGGCAGAGAGAGAGGGAGACACAGAACCGGAAGCAGGCTCCAGGCTCTGAGCCATCAGCCCAGAGCCCGACGCGGGGCTCGAACTCACGGACCGCGAGATCGTGACCTGAGTTGACGTCGGACGCTTAACCGACTGAGCCACCCAGGCGCCCCGAGAGAGAAGCTTTTTTAAAAAATCGATAGAATAGGGGCGCCTGGGTGGCTCAATGGGTTAAGCGTAAGTCTGACTTTGGCCCAGGTCATGATCTCACAGTTCGTGGGTTCGGTCGGGCTCTGTGCTAACAGCTTGGAGCCTGGAGCCTGCCTCGGATTCTTTGTCTCCCCCTCTCTCTCTCTCCGCCCCTCCCCAGCTCATGCTCGTACTGTCTCTGTCAAAAATAAATAAACTTAAAAAAAATTTTTTTTAAATCGATAAAATAATCCAAAGGTAGAAACTCAATATTAATTCAACGAATGCCACAAACAAGCTTCCTGGGCTGCTTTATGAATTGTATGAGCAGGAGGATATCTGGGTCTGTTCCTCCACCCGCCTTGGGAAGCTTCGTCTGGATTTATCTTTTCCATCCGAATCATCCGCACATGGGGGCACTCTTTCCGGGGCTGGTAACCTCTGCCTCTGGCTTTGCAGGGCACTTTCTTAGTCCTTTCAAAGAAGCCAAGTGTTTGTTTTGGGGTTGGAAGAACTGATAGGACTTAGATGAGCGTAGGGGGGAGTGAGTATGAGCGAAGTGGGAGGTGACAGCACAGCAGGTTTGTGGAGGAGTAAGTAAAGGCCGCTGTTTATTCCGGAACATCAAAGAAGAACAAATGGCTCTCCCTGGCCCTGCCCCTCCTCCTGCAGTCTATTCACCACACAGCAGCAGCCTTGGTGAACGGTGAACAGTGAAATGTGCCTCCTGTGCTCGGTGCTCTCCCATGGCTCTGCTTCAGTCCTCAGGGGGACCTGGGATCCTGCCCACTCTGCCCCAACCAGCCGCTCTGACCATACTTTTTACTACTTTCTCCCTTACTCAGCTTCCTTCGCTGCCTCCTTGCTCTTCTTCAAACATGCCAGACATGCTCCTGCCTCCACGTCTCTGCTTCCCACCCCCCTTCCGCCTCCACTGCTCTCCCCCTCCAGAGATGCACGGCTCCCTCCTACACCTCTTTCAAGGTTTCACTCAGAAGTCATCCTCTCAGTAGTAAGGCCTTCCCCCTCTACTTAAAATTATAAACCCCCCAACACTCCTCCTTCCTTTCCTTGCTTTATTTTTCTGCACAATATTTGTCATTGACTGATAAACTGCATACTTTGTCTGCTTATAGTCTGTCTCCCGTTTTAGGATATAAACTCCAAGAGGGGCCCCTGGGTGGCTCAGTTGGTTAAGCGTCTGACTTCAGCTCAGATCATGACTTCACGGTTTGTTCAAGCCCCACATCGGGCTCTGTGCTGTCAGCACAGAACCTGCTTCAGATCCTCTGTCCCCCTCTCTCTCCACCCCTCCCCTGCTCTCTCTCTCTCTCTCTCAAAAATAAATAACATTAAAAAAATTTTTTTAATGTTTAAAAAAAACAAGCATATAAGCTCCATGAGATCAAGGAGTTTTCTCTCTTTTAATCACTGCTATATCTCCAGCACTTAAACGGATCCTGACACATAATAGACAGTATTCTATAAATATTAGTTATATAAATGAATGAATGAATGAATGAATGAATGATAAACCAACAGTGGCAAACTAAAGAATTTAGACTTTGTCCTGTCAGCAACTAGGAATCATTAAAGGGTTTTTTTTCTCTTTTATAGTTGGTATCAGTTGGGAAAATGGAATGGATTTCCTTCCAGCAAGGTAGATAAGAAAAGGTACAGAGCACCAAGTCAGAGGCTCATGTATTTAAATTCCAGCTTTGGCACTTAATTGCCAAATGACCTTAGGTTACCTAATCTCTCTGAACCTCATACTAATCCACTAATCCATAGAGTTATTGCGAGAATTGACTAAAACACATAGGAGTCTCTCAAAGAGTACCTGGAAGAAATTGTTTAATAATAAATGTTAGTTTCCCTTCCCTCTTTTAAACAAACTAAGAAATTCCGTATGCATTACTGTACCAGTCAGGGTCCCAGAGGAGACAGATGGCACACTCAAATTAGGATAACTCAGGGACAGTTAAATAAAGAGACAGTCTACAAAGGTGGGGAGCACACAGGTGGCACAATACCACGTGGGCTGGTAACGTCTGAGTTGTTGCCTATAGTGTTGGGGATATGGGGTGGCACAGTTACTAGAACCCAGAGGAGAGAGTCCTATGGAGATAAAATTCCAAAGACACATTTAAGATCCTAAAAGCAATGGGAAGACTATTTTATTTTTTTTTTTATTTTTTTTTTTTAATTTACTTTTGGGACAGAGAGAGACAGAGCATGAACGGGGGAGGGGCAGAGAGAGAGGGAGACACAGAATCGGAAACAGGCTCCAGGCTCCGAGCCATCAGCCCAGAGCCTGACGCGGGGCTCGAACTCACGGACCGCGAGATCGTGACCTGGCTGAAGTCGGACGCTTAACCGACTGCGCCACCCAGGCGCCCCGGGAAGACTATTTTAAAACATAGTTTATATCTAGGAAAAGTACATGCTCCAGATTTAAAAAAAAAAAAAAGAAAAAAAAAAAGACCAGGTCCTTGAACCAAAATCCCTCCAAAACCCTAAACAGCAAAATAGAAGACGTTATTTTGAGAATCAAGGCCCGCTTGAAAACAAAGAACACTTGCTTACGTGAAAAGAACAAGAGACCAAGCTTTGTAGCAGCTCAAGAGAGATCTACTCGCAGACCAAAGCAGAACTTGGTGAACTCCTTGCTAGGGAGCTCCAAGCGCAAGAATGAAAGTTTCCTTATGCCAAAAGCAGGAAGACATCTGGAGGATCAGTGTGACCGCTTGATTAAACAGAATACAAAAGGTGAATCCGCGATGACTATATACAAAAGAAATACATCATTCCAGATTTAAAATTCTGCTACAGTTGCTTGATTTAAGTCTTGAAGCAGCAGAGTAAAAAGCCTTGAGCATTTTAGAGCCATGCTTTGGAGGAATTTTTACTATTATTTTTTAGACGCACCGTGAGCTACTTAAAGGTGACCTAAAATGCAATTTTGTGGTCCAGGCCAAGGTACCTTTCAAAGCCTAGAGCAAAGCCGACTTTGTGAAATGCTGCAGGAAACACTAGGGCAGGCATAAGGAGAGACATATAGATCAATGGAATAGAATGGAGAGCCCAGAAATAAACGCTCATATTTACAGTCAATTAATTTTCAACAAGGATGCCAAGGCAATTTAATAGGGAAAGAATGGTCTTTTCAACAAAGGGTTCTGGGGCAACTGGATGGATACCCACATGCAAAAGAATGAAGGTAAACTTTTAACTCACAGCATACACAAAAATGGATCAAAGACCTAAATTTAACAGCTAAAACTATAAATCTCTTAGAAGAACACACAGGTGTAAATCCTCATGACTTTGGATTAGGCAATGATTTCTTAGCTATGACCCCTAAAGCAGTAGAAACAAAAGAAAAAATAGGTAAATCGAACCTCATCAAAATTTAAAAGTTCAGTGCTTCAAAGAACACCATCCAAAAAGTGAAAATGGGAGAAAATATTTGCAAATAATATATCCAATAAGGAACTTACATCTAGAATGTATAAAGAACTCAAATAGCTCAATCATAAAAAGACAAATAAGCCAATTTTAAAATGGGCAAAGGATCTGAACAGACATTTCTCCAAAGAGACATCCAAATGAGCAGTAAGCACATAACAAGATACACAACACTAGCCATCAGGAAAGTGCAGATCAAAACCACAATATGAGGGGCGTCTGGGTGGCTCCATCAGTTAGGTGTCCAACTTCGGCTCAGGTCCTGATCTCTCGGTTCCATGAGTTCCAACCCCACATCGGGCTCTATGCTGACAGCTCAGAGCCTGGAGTCTGCTTTGGATTCTGTGTCTCCCTCTCTCTCTGCCCCTCCCCTGCTCATGCTCTCTCTCTCTCTCTCTCTCTCTCTCTCTCTCAAAAATAAATAAACATTAAAAAAAATTTTAATGATAACTTTATGGAAAAATAAAATTTATATACTGTATAATTTTCCTGTTGAGTAATGTACAGCTAATGGTTTTTAGAATATTCACAGAGCTGTACAACCATCATCAGAATCAACTTTAAGTTCAATTATTTATTTATTTTTAAAAAAAATTTTTTTTTAACGTTTATTTCTTTTTGGGACAGAGAGAGACAGAGCATGAACGGGGGAGGGGCAGAGAGAGAGGGAGACACAGGATCGGAAGCAGGCTCCAGGCTCCGAGCCATCAGCCCAGAGCCCGACGCGGGGCTCGAACTCATGGACTGCGAGATCGTGACCTGAGCTGAAGTCGGATGCTTAACCGACTGAGCCACCCAGGCGCCCCTAAATTATTTATTTTTAAGAGAGAGAGAGTATAAGTGGGGCAGGGGCAGAGAGAGAGGGGGACAGAGGATCTGAAGTGGGCTCTGCTCAGAGAGCCCGAGGAGGGGTTGAACTCACAAACTGTGAGGTGCCCCTCATTTTTTTTTTTTTAATTTTTTTTTCAATGTTTTCTATTTATTTTTGGGACAGAGAGAGACAGAGCATGAACGGGGGAGGGGCAGAGAGAGAGGGAGACACAGAATCCGAAACAGGCTCCAGGCTCCGAGCCATCAGCCCAGAGCCTGACGCGGGGCTCGAACTCACAGACCGCGAGATCGTGACCTGGCTGAAGTCGGACGCTTAACCGACTGCGCCACCCAGGGGCCCCAACCCCTCATTTTTTAAAAAAAAGCGAGGGAGTTCAGTGTCAACTTATTAAGCTGTAGGGGTCAATTTAAGACACAAGTAAATTATAACTTCAAAGGTAAGGGAAAGAAAGAAAGGGAGAAAAATGGAATAGGAGGCTATGGAGAGCAGTGACCTCTTGATTGGGTTGAGACAAATACAGAAAATAGTTGGTTGTGATATGTCCTCTGTCCTCTTCAGAGAAAAAATTAGAAGGAACCATGAGTATTCAGAATTAGCAGATAAAGAGGCAGGGAAGATACACTAAGGGCTTTCCTAGAATGCATAAAGTCCAGTCATCAGTGAAAACTTTCCTACAGAGGAAACTGTAGCATAGAAAGGAAATGGTAAATATCTCAAGCATGCTGGTAAATGATCCATAGCACAGAGGTGGTCAACTCCAACTGTTTTGTGGTCCAGGGCACAACTATTAAAAGGGCAAAGGCAGAAAACAATTTTTTTGTTCGAGTTAACATTTATTGATCATTTTCCGTGGGTCAGGTTCTGTTCTAAGTGATTTACAAAGATTATCTCATTTAATTTTCACAACAGCCTACTCTCTGCTCGGCAGCCAGTACCCATTCTAAATGTGAATCAGCTCACAAAGCTCTCCTGCTCTCCCTCTCCAGAAGCTTCCTTATGCGTGGGGTAAAACCCAAACACCTTATCATTGCCTCTATGACTGAAGCCAACTCCTGGACCTCAACTCACTCCATTCCAGCTACTCTGGCCCCCCTCGCTCTTCCTTAGGCCTGTTCCTGTCGCACGCGCTCCCTGTTCCCCTGCCTGGAACACTTGTCCCCCAGGTATTCCCATGGCTCACTCCCTCACTTCCAGTCTCAGCTCAAATCTTGCCTCCCCAGGGAGGCCTTCCCTGATCACCCATCCAAAGTCACTCTCCATCACTCGGTATCCCCAATCCTGCTTTGAGCCTACATCCCTGCCTGACTAGTTATCCGCTTTACTGTTCATCACGAGTTCAATGAGAGCAGGCTCCCCTTCTGTCCGGCTCTCTGCTCTAGCTACCAATACCTGGAACTGAGTCATGCATATAGTACGCACTAAATAAAATTTGCTTGAATGAAATCGGTCCGTCAGGTATTTTATTTGACTGTGTTTCTTTCCTCTTTGTTTCCTTCTTACTTTCAGTAGTGTTGTTGTTGGGACCGTTCATTCATGTTTTGTCTCAGGGAATGTTTTACCTGGGGGAAAGGCTGAGTATTAGCCGCGTTTGAACCAGAGCATAAAAGAGGACATGGCATCCCTGAAACCAGCATGATGGCAGCAGCAGTGATGAATCCTCACAGGACAGGTACTTTTGAGGGGAAGAAGTCAGGCTCTGAGGGGCGGCCCCCTCCCCCGTGGAGCCTCACATATCATTCTCTCTCCACTGCCAACTTTAGGTTATTCTAGTGGACTTGAGCTCCTCTAAGATCTCAAACAGTAACCATTATTCTTTCCCTTATTATCTCATATAATAATCAGGAGAAACAAAGAAATCAGCAGGAGTGGGGCTTAGATCATCACCTCTGGGTCGGTTCAAGGAGGAAAACCACAATTAAGGGTTTTCTCCTCCCTGAATGGGCATTAGATTCACCTGTGGAGCTTTTAAAGTACCTGATGCCCAGGCCACACCTCTTGACAATAAAATTAGAACCTCTCAAGGTGGGGCCCAGGCATATGTAGTTCTTAAAACTTCAACGGTGATTCTAATATGCACCCTGGTTGGAGGGTGTGGAGCAAAGTCTCTCACACTTTAATGTGCATGCAAACCTCCTGGGGTGTGTGTAAAAAAGTTGATCCTGACTCTGGCGTTGTGGCTGGAGCGTGAGCTTTTGCATATTTGACCAGATGCTACATGATGCTGATGTTGCCGTCCACGGACCACAGTTTGAGTAACAAGTGTGAGATCAAATATTGGCTTTGACTCAGGTTCACAATTTTCAGATCTAATGTTTCAGCATTTGGACATTATTAATCCTCATGTTCTGCTAATTCCTGGGCCTCCGAGCCACTTGGCAATCATTGTTCTGTTTGCTCTTCCTTCCTACCTGACTGGCTGTTTCTGGGGAAACTGAAGACTTACCTCTTGAACCATCCCACGATTGATGCTGTCCCCAATGTTTCTTAACTGCATGGCCAACTTGTGGATTATTTCCTCCTGGTGATGGTTCTGGCCAATGCTACTCTCTTTGGGCTGAGAAGGCAGATTGTGATCTACATTGAACAGAAAAGAGTTCAAAAGAGAGTATTAACTATAAATCACTTACCACTAGTCACTAAAAACTGTCTTAGACAATGAAAGGGATGAAATCTCATCATTGATGACTATAGAAAAGCAAAGCCTTGCATTGGGATAGATTAGTTCTGTTCAATAGGAACATAATTCAAACTACACATTAATTTTAAATTTTCTAGTAGTAACATCAGGCAAAAATATTTTAGTAATATATTTTACTTAAGACAATACATCCAAAATATTATCATGAAACATATAATCAATACAATTTTTTTTTTGAGAGAGAGAGAGAGGGAGAGGGAGAGCAGGGGAGGAGCAGAGGGAGAGGAAGAGAGAGAATCTTAAGCAGGCTCCATGCCCAGCATGGGCTTGATCTCACGACCCTGATATCATGACCTGAGCTGAAATCAAGAGTCAGACGCTTAACCAACTGAGTCATGCAGTCATCCCCAAATTACTAACAATATGTTTTGCATTTTTTATAGTTAAGTCTTTCAAATCCAGTGTTTATTTCATATTTACAGCACATCTCAATCCAGGTGCTATCTTTTCGTTGGAAAACCCTGATTTGTATTTGTATTTCATGAAACTTACAGTTTAAAAGGTAGAATCATATATCCAAGTTGTTAATATATATATATATATATATGTTGTTCCAAATGTACTTAATAGTTTTCCAACAATTAAATCAAGTATCAGTTTTTAAACTTTAATTGAAAATAAATAAAACTTAAAATTCAGTTCCTCAACTGGCCACATTTCAAGCACTCAAGAAACAAACACAGTTAGTAGCTATCATCCTGGACAGTACAGATCTGTATCTTTATAGTTTTGTAAGATAGAGCTTTCCATTTTAATGCTTATATCCATGATCCTTGAATGAGTTCCTCCAAACTTTATTTGCTTCCAACAACCAATAAGTGTGTTTTTTTAACACACACACACACACACAGAATGGGGGAGGGGCAGAGAAAGAAGGAGACACAGAATCTGAAGCAGGCTCCAGGCTCTGAGCTGTCAGCACAGAGCCCAGTGAGGGGCTTGAACTCACAGATCGCAAGATCATGACCTGAGCCAAAGTCTGATGCCTAACTGACTGAGCCACCCAGGCTCCCCTAACCAGTAAGTGTTTTTAAGCAACACTATAAGTAAACTACTGCGCTGAGTGCTTTGGGGAACTTATAAAGACAAGGTTTCTGTCCTTACGTTGCTGATAACCCACTGGTTAGGGATTAAACAATTAGCAAGTGCCTCAGGAATACAGAGGAGAGGAAGATAAATTTGGGCTAAAATAGATATAAGCTGTATCATAGATATAGCAAATTATGCATTGAACCTGTGTGGTTTCAGGACTTTGAAAATTTGAAGGACTTTGATTTTTCGGGCTTAGTACTGAGAGATTAAGTCCTGTCCTCAAAGAGTCCAGCAGGAGAGAGACACAAACCACAATTCAACATGTTATAGTAAGTAAAAGTAAGGTCTGCACAGAGGAGCCGGGGCAGATGTCCCAAAGAAAATGATAACTGAGTTCAGCATTGAAGAAGGAAGGATGAATAAGAATTAGCCAGGAGAAGAAGAGAGAGATGGGGAGATGGGGGCGGGGCCAGCTGGGAAGGAGTGGAAGGAGACCTTGCCAGCAGCAGCAAGTGTCACATGAGCAAAGGCATGGGGGTAACAGACAGTGAGGCTTTGTACATAACCTCTAAGTAGTGCTACTGTTAAAAGGCAGCGAACGTTGGGAGAAAAAGGTAGGTAACAGAGTAGGCAAGAACAAAATCATGAAGGCACAGTGAAAGGCTGGGACTTCATCCAGTAGGGCAGGGGACCCACTGAAAGGTTTCAAGCAGGAAATGACTTGATCAGATTCGCTCCTAGCTCTTACCCTCTGGGATCAGAGTGAAGATGGGCAAGACTTAAGGCAGGGAATGCATTAAAAGGCTACTGCAGGGGCGCCTGGCTGGCTCAGTCGGTTAAGTATCCGACTTCTGCTCAGGTTATGATCTCACGGTTCGTGGGTTCAAGCCCCGCATTGGGCTCTGGGCTGACAGCTTGGAGCCTGGAGCCTCCTTCAGATTCTGTGTCTCCCCCTCTCCCCCCCATCCCTCCCCCACCTCTCTAAAAAATAAACATTAAAAAAAATTTTTTTTAAGGATACGGCAAAGTGCTGCAGAGAGATGATAAGGAGTTGCCTAAAAATAACTAGCATACTTACCACATGCCAGGCCATATAGGCATTGTCTTACTGAGTACTCCCTCACAATGACCCCCATGAGGTCATTACCCCATGCTACAGATGAGAGAGTTGTGGTTTAGAGCAGTGCTTTTCAGACTTGGTTCCACCTTGGAATCCCTTGGGGAGGCTTTTATTTTATTTTATTTTTAAACGTTTATTTATTTTTGAGACAGAGAGAGACAGAGCATGAACAGGGGAGGGTCAGAGAGAGGGAGACACAGAATCTGAAACAGGCTCCAGGCTCTGAGCTGTCAGCACAGAGCCTGACGCAGGGCTCGAACTCACGGACCGCGAGATCATGACCTGAGCCGAAGTCAGCTCTTAACCTAGTCGACGCTTAACCAACTGAGTCGACGCTTAACCAACTGAGCCACCCAGGCACCCCTGGGGAGTTTTAAAACTCCCACTGTTCAGGCCTCGCTCCATTCCAGCGAAATCAGTTGAGCCAAGAATTGGTATTTTGTTTAAAGCTCCTCAAGTGGTTCCCATGTGCAACCAGGCTTGGGGATGGGGGGGGGCGGGGCGGAGGGGTGGGGTTAGAGGGAACGAGTAACTTGCCAGTGGCTGAAAGCGTGAGAGCCAGGATTTAAACCCAGGTCTTCCTGGCTCCAGAGCCCATGCTCTTAAACCTCAGCATACAGAGCCTGAACTAGTACTAACCTGAAATAGTATTAACAGAGGTGGAGTGGGGAGAACAGATTCTATAAATGTTTAGGAAGCAGAATAGGCTGGAATTTGGCAAAAGATTTGCTGAGAAAGGGGAGGGAAAGGGAAATTCTTACTTTGCCAGCTCAGGAGACTGGAAAGGTGATGGCAGTATCAGCCTGTACAGAGAATGAGGGTCGAGGGAGGACAGGTATAGAAGGCAGAGGAGGCAGGCAGAAAGAGGAAGAAGAAAATTCGAGTTCATTTATAAATTTAAGGTACCTGTAGGACATCTTAGCAGACATCTGGAATATATCTGAAGCAAATAATAATAATAATAATAATAATAATAATAATAATAAAAGGAATATACCTAAAGCTCAAGAGATGTCAGAACTTAAAGATTTAAGAGTTATCATTTATTTATTCAATAAAAATGCAGGCGTGGATAAGATCTTTCAGAGTTTATGTAGCTGATGGATAAGACTGATGGCTAACAAGATAGGCAAAGGAACAAAAGCCCACAAAAATGACTGAGAAGGAATAGTCAGAGAGGTACATGGGGAATCAGGAGAAACACTATAACAGTATTTTCTAACCATCTTTCAATGCTTGTTGAAAATTTCCTTCTAAAAAAAAAAAAAGAAAATTTCCTTCTAAACTGTACTAATGGGCATTGTTACTTGGTTAAGTATGGTATACAGAATATGACTGTGTATGTGTCAGTGTGTGTGTGTTGTTGTTGTTGCTGTTGTTAATGGTGATGATTCAGAATGATTCAGGTGATTCAGAATCCTGAAACACACCTCAAAGTCCTTTCATTAAAGATGCCAACCAATGTCAGACTTGCCCACACCCCCTTCCAAAAGAATGTGCCATATTGCCTAAGCAGTCTAGCTCCTTCTCCCACGTCCCCACCCCAACCCCAGACCACAGCTGTTTAGATCAGAGATGGACACCTGAGCCAAGAACATATCATCCACTGGCTGGCCAAAAGAGAGCAGGGTCCCTTCCTCTCTGTTCATTGTTTAGGAGACTAAGTTCAGGAGACTAAAGGAAAAGTTGGCAGCGGGACCAGGAATGCCACGGGATTATGTTGGGCCCAGGATAAGTCAAAGCCTTTGCAAGTGAAAATTATGAAGGGGAAGGAAACATTTGAAGGAGAGATGGAAGAAGCTGGCTGATAGAGAAGACCTAAGCAGAGCAAACACTTAGAAAGAAAGCAAGAAAAAGAAAAGACTGGCCCCAGAACTGCCTTAGAACTTGAACCCTCCAAGTTCAGTTCTCTTTCACAAGCATCCTCACCAGCAACCACAGCTTTCTGGAGGTGACCGGAGTAGGTTTCTCTTCCCTGTAACCAAACAAATAATCATAAATATCTATGTCAATTATCATTGTCCAGAGCTGTTGAATATAGATAAAACTGTGTAAGAAATAGCGTTGGCTATACATTGGTTTCAGGATAGACTCTGAAAGTAAAATTTAAAAACTAGGTTCCTGACGCTAGAGGCTTTTGTTTTTGCTTCTGGTCATTTACCCACTCCTCACAAAAGTCGAATGCAAAATGGATTCAGTACTCAACCTATTTAGTCAGAATTATTTGTTGACTAAAGAGAGTCAGTATACCTCTCCTACAGACATTTACACAGCAAAACAGTTATACCACCACAGTATAAGAAATATTATAAGATTACAGGAAAGAAATTACTAAATCAAAGCTCTACAATAGTCATATGTTCTCTTAGATACAGAGAACAAACTGAGGGTTGCTGGAGGGGGGGTGGGGGATGGGCTAAATGGGTAAAGGGCATTAAGGAAGACATTTGGGATGAGCACTGGGTGTTATATGTAGGGGATGAATCACTGGAATCTACTCCTGAAATCATTATTGCACTATATGCTAACTAACTTGGATGTAAATTAAAAAATAAATTGGGGCGCCTGGGTGGCTCAGTCAGTTAATCGTCCGACTTCAGTTCAGGTCATGATCTCACAGTTCATGGGTTTGAGCCCCACATACGCCTCTGTGCTGACAGCTCAGAGCCTGGAGCCTGCTTCTGATTCTGTGCCCCTCTCTCTGCCCCTCCCCTGCTCATGCTCTCTCTCTCAAATATAAGTAATAAACATTAAAAAAGAAGTTAAATAAATAATAAATAAATTAATAAATAGTTAATTTGAAAAATAAATAAATAAAAATAAAATAGTCGTATGTTGGAGAAGTGAGAAGTCTTGTGACAAGATAATCAAAATGAATTAAACAAAAAAGGTAAACCTTTATTATTTTCCAAGTATTGAATTTTTACTTTTCTCCTTTTTTAAAAAAAATGTTTATTTATTTTTAAGAGAGAGAGCGAGTGTGCATGAGCAGGGGAGGGGCAGAGAGAGGGGGACAGAGGATCCAAAGCAGGCTCTGTGCTGACAGCAGAGAACCCGATGCAGGGCTCAAACTCATAAACCATGAGATCAGGACCTGAGCCAAAGTCAGACACTTAACCAACTGAGCCCCCCAGGCACCCCCCAAGTATTGAATTTTTAATACAGAGGGAGATATATATCCCCACACAGAATTCTGAAAATAAAATCATAGTCTAAATGGCCTACTGGGAGATTTGGGACAATCATGTGGTTAATCCTTTTGCAAGAATAATTCCTTCATAAAGCAAATAATAAGCCTCAATGTAGTGGAATTTTAAAAAAAACATTGCTATGTGTTGTGAGTCCTACATAAGCAACTTTGACCAACTGTCCCTTCAGTTGCATTTTGGAAAACTTTTAAGCAAACATGCTTCTAAGATTTTATAAGTGTTTCTCTGCTGCTAACTATAATGTGAATACTTTATTTTCTCATATGGTGATCACTTTCAGAATCTTGATTTTGTTCACTAAAAATAGAGGCATAGGGACTTCTGGCTCAAGAGTGAGCACAAGCATTGGTCTCCCATTTCCCCTAATCCCTCCCAAGGCACAACCAAAATGAATGTATAAAAAAAGAATAAAACCACAACAGTGAAAAGAATGGGAGACTGGGTCAACAGCAGATGAGAGATGTGTACGTGTTTCTGGAAGGCAGAAAGCAAATGAGACAAGAGGACAAATGGGCCAGACAGAGAAAGCGCCAAGACCCCACCACACGAGCTCCTGAGGCTTGGAAGCCCATTTACTCACTAAAACCCCAAAGCTGGGAGAGGGAGATGAGGGATTGGAACTCTGATGAGGATCAGCTGTACCAGTTGGTCCCTCAACACCCCCAGGCCACTATACCCACCACAAACTTCAAGCAAAAAACACTCTTCTCTAACAGAAGAGAACGAATCTTGTGAAGGAAGCTAAAGCCTTTTTATGAATGTTGGTGCCTCAAATTAAAGGTCTCCTTGGCGGAAGGGGAAAAAAAGGTCTCCTTGTTCTAGCATTTAGGGGACCTGGGGCCAGAAAATGAGCTCCCTAATTCATGTCCCTAATGCCCACTGCCAAGTCAGAGCCCTCCTATGCCCCCATATGAGTCCCTACTCATTGGGGAGCCAGTTAAGCATAGTGGTAAAATCCTGAAGCCAGATCACTTGGGTTTGATTGTTAAATCCACTACAGATAACACTATGTAACCTGGGACAAGTTATTTAATCTCTCTATGCCTCAGTTTCTCCAACTGTAAGATAGGAATAGTAATGTATTATTTCATCAACCCTAAGCTTTTTACTGCCTCCAGAATCAGAATGCGTTTTACATCCTAGTCATGTCGTATTTCAACAACATTTACCTTCTTAGGAGTAAACAAAATGATGGTATATTTTACAGTTGATGGAATATCAAACTTAATGAAGTATCGTGGTAACTACCTCATAGAGAGGTTGTCGAAATGATAAAATGAGTTAATACATTTATCCCCCACAGGGCAGTGCCTAGAACTTGGATAAACACTACATAATTATTAGCTACTGCTGCTAAGAAAATAGTCCTACTCACACAACAGCAGAAAAAACCCACACCAGCTACACAGTCCATATTTCTTTAAAATAACAAAGGATCACCAGCAATTGATAAGGACCACAGGATGCAAGAGAAATACCAGAAAACAAATAAAATTAACCCCAAGAGAAACATAGAACTCAGGGAATAGAAAAGTAAGTTTGCAAATTATAGAGTATATATTTTGAGAGATTTAAGAAAGTATTACATTCGAGAAACAAAAGAGAATGCTATGGAAAAAAGAATAATCCCAAAACAAGATCTTACCAATTTTAAAAATATGATTTTCAAAATCAAAAATAAAATGGACGGTCTGAAAAAATAAAGTCAAGGAAATCACTCGGGAAAAAAAAAAAGAAGATTAAAAAACATGAGAGAAAAGATAGGTGATGTAGAGGGCCGATATGGAAAGACAAGCATTTGATTTATGGGAGTACCAGAAAGAGATCAATAGAGGGGGTAAATTTCAAACCAAACAGTGTAAGACAGCTTCCCAAAGCTGAAGGTCACCAAACTTCAGACTAGAAAGTCCCATGTGCATGGACGCAAGCACACACACACACACACAAGCCCCACCAAGTTCTCAGGACCACAAATGGGGAAGTAAAAACCTCACTTCTAGAACATAATAAAATTTCAAAACACCAAGCATAGGAGATGCTAAAAATCTCCAAAGAGAAACATGGATTAATTTGGCAACTGACTTCCCAACAACAACAAATACTAGAATATAAAGGCACAATTTTTGCCCCAGAATTTTATAAAAAATTATTTTCTTTTGGGGCACCTGGGTGGCTCAGTTGGTTAAGCATTCAACTTCGGCTCAGGTCATGATCTCATGGTTCGTGAGTTCGACCCCGTGTCAGGCTCTGTGCTGACAGCTCAGATTCCGCTTCAGATTCTGTGTCTCCCTCTATCTCTGCCCTTCCCCCACTCATAATCTGTCTCTCTCTCTCTCAAAAGTAAATAAACATTAAAAATTTTTAAAAATAAAATAAAATAAATATTTTCTTTCCTTAAATAGACTTCATGCCCAGCATGGAGACCAACATGGGGCTTGAGCTTACAACCCTGAGATCAAGACCTGAGCTGAGATCAAGAGTCAGACGCTTAACTGAATGAGCCACCCAGTACCCTTAAAAAATTATTCTCAACCTAGAATTCTATGTCTAGCTGAACTCTCACTTATATGTGAGAGGTGAATAAAGACATTTGCAGATACGCAAGGGCTCGGGAAGATTTTCCTCCCATACGGAATTTCTTAGGAAGTCTCCCAAGGGAGTATTCCAAAAACCCAGAGTATGACAAAACCAAGAAAGAGAAAGGAGATTTAGCAGAAGGTGAATTCAACCCGTGTGAAGGGAAGTCCCAGGATGACAGAGATACAATAGGCCTACAGAGCACCGAGATTGGAGCAAAAGAACAGCCCCAGGAGGGAAGTTCCGGGGGCAAGAGAGACTTGCTAAAAACTGGGGGAAACTCAAAGCAATCGTCACTACACATCATGTGGCGGAAGAGAAGGAAAGGCAATGAGCAAGTCCAGAAAACAATAAAAGATCATGCAGGAAGTTTATGGTCTGAATGTGAAGCAAATTAAAATGTGGCCTAAGTTGAAAATGAAGGAACCGCTTCATAGTTCCTTCCCAGCAGGATAGTCCTGTGTGTTAAACTTCACGGTACTCTACCTGTACGACTGGGCCAAATTTTAAGCAATCGCCGTTTCAGTTCCTTGTTTCATTACTGGGAAGTGACTATTCTCAGGAAAAAATCATTCCAGTACTTACAGATTTTATTCCTGGTAGCTACCATCCCTAACTCCCAGAGTCTTGCACAACATTTTACCTTTGGATGCTGACACAACAGGTGGACAAAAACGAGTACGAAGGTATTGAAGTCTTGGCCTCTCTGCTTCCAGATTGGAAAACACCTCCCCTTTGCAGAGACAGACCAGTTTACCAGAACACAAGGCCTCACCTCAAACTCGGTGTGACCTTTTCTCTTAATTGAGGAAAGCGGCTTCTTTTAGGAGAGCTTTAAGCCATTAGCTAGTGCTTTAGGTTCAGCCACTTTCGACATCTAAATCTGTCAAGTGCAAAATCAACAGCAACTGCCTCCTCTCAAAGGACAACCCTTTCATAACCAATTAAACACATTGTAGTTGAATGTTCTATTGGTAGCAATACCTAATAATTTCAAAGTTTGCAATTGAAGTTTGCTTCAATTTAGCGAGAATACTAATCAGCCTCAAGAAGGCTCAGAGTATCTTACCAAGGTCAAACTGCTCTTTTAAAAAAGGACCTGCTGGGGGCGCCTGGGTGGCTCCATGGGTCAAGCATCCAACTCTTGACTTCAGCGCAGGTCATGATCCCAGGGTTGTGGGATAGAGCCCATATATATATATATATATGATTGGAAACAACCCATATGTATATTAAGAATAAAATATTTAAATAAACTATATGTTATATTCACACAATGGAATATTATGCCATTGTAAATAAAAATGACATTCTGCAAGTATTAATGCACAAAGATCTCCAAATCATATTGTTAAGTGAGAAAGCAAGTAAATATAGTGTGCTTTGCATGCTACCTTGCCTCTAAAAAGAGAGAGGGTATAAAAACCTATATTCACAATTGTTCATATTTGCATAAAGAACCTCTAAAAGAATGCCCAAGAAACAAGAACAATGGTTGACTAGAATAAGGAGTGTTAAGAGTGGGATTTTGAACAGATGGGGAACAAGAATACAAAAAAGACTTTTCACCATATGCCTTTTCATATTCTTTAGTTTTCCAACCATGAAAATATTTTTTTAAGCACTTATACAGCACTTGGCGTGTCAGCCACTGTTGCAAGCCATTTAAAATTAGTAACTCATTTATTTTTAATGTATTAACACAAATACTCAAAAGTTAATTTAAAACGCATCTTAGAAGTGTCATAATTGTATTGTGGTTATGCAAAAAATAATCTTTGTTCTTAGGAGACAAATTATTTAGAGATGGAATTATTTAGAGATGAAATTAGTATCTCATAACTTTATCTCATAACTTTCTTCGTAGCAGAGAAAAACATGTGCACATGCATCCATATGTGTGTATATGAGTATGGAGAGAGATAAAAAGATAAAGCAAACGTGTCCCCTCAGAAAATGATAAATCCAGGGGCGCCTGGGTGGCTCCGTTGGTTAAGCGTCCAACTTTGGCTCAGGTCATGATCTCACTGTTTGTGGGTTTGAGCCCCACATTGGGCTCTGCGTTGACAGCTTTGAGCCTGGAGCCTGTGTCTCAGATTCTGTGTCTCCCTCTCTCTCTGTCCCTCCCCCCGCCCCATCTCTCTCTCAAAAATAAAGAAGCATTAAAAATTTTTTTCTAATGATAAGTTCATGCAAAGGGTGTATGAGTAACAATAGGCTTATTTGCGCAACTTTTTTTGTAGATTTTAAATTTTCCAAGGTAAACATTGGAAGGGAAAAAAATATCTCAGAAAAGTCCTTAAAAGTTAGATAGAACATTTCTATTTAGTTTCCATAAACTCTTTGGACTTGTTTTCAAGGCTCTTAGAATATATCTCAACTTATCTGTCCAGACTTCTTACACTGCTTGACCAAATCTTACCTTTGAATCACATCTCAAAATTTACTTTCTCAAGATGTCTTTTTTTGAATTTTCCAAAATAATATGATCTCTCACCACTTTGCATACCTACAGTTTTTTAAATTTTATTGTTATATGAAGCAAGAGATGATAATGCCTAATAGATGAGTACGTTAATATACTTAGCTAGTTTACACACATTGTCTATAACAATAATTATAGATTATGAGTTAATCCCCAAGAATTTAACAATTGAAAGAAAAAAGAAGTGTCTCTGATAACTAAGAGGCAAGATTAATTTATGTGTAGTGGAAATGAATGAGATGGGCAGTCATTGGAAGGGGAGAGGCTATCAGCTCTCCCTTGCCCAAGCTTCTCCCTCTGCCTGCAACTCCCACCGCCCTTAACTCTTTCAGGTCTCAGTCCAGGCGTACATCTTGAGGAAAGCCTTCTCTAATCTCCCTGCCGGGTTCAAGCCCCATTATAGCATCTGGACCTCTTCTCAGCCCTTAGCACATTGTATTTAACATTAGTATGGGGTTTTTTAAAAAAAATTTTTAATGTTTATTTATTTTTGAGAGAGAGGAGAGAACAGGGGAGGGGCAGAGAGAGAGGGAGACACAGAATCTGAAGCAGGCCCCAGGCTCCGGGCTGTCAGCACAGAGCCCGACGCGGGGCTCGAACTCACGGAGTGTGAGATCATGACCTGAGCTGAAATCGGACGCTCAACCCACTGAGCCACTCAAGTGCCCCCATTAGTATGTTTAATTGACTACTATCTGCCTCCATTACCAGACTGCATGTTCCAGGAAGGAAGGGGCTGTTAATGCTTTTGTTCACCAGTGTCACCCCAATATCTAGCACAGTGTCAAATATAATAGGCCCCAGTATTTTTTTTTAATGAATAAAAAACTAAAATGCATCCATCAGGAGGAAGAAGGGGAGAGTTGATGAGCCTTGGAAGAAAAAGAGAGGGGCAAAAATGAGCATCCAAGCACTCTCAAAGGGAAAAAAGAGGCTGAATATCTGGATTCTACTGACTTCTACAATCAGTATATCCCATTTATACTACTTACATACATACATACATACATACATGCACACATGTGAACATAATTCTGCCCTTTCCCACCAAAAATTATCACATTTTTAGAAGTGGGAAAGGCCTCTTTTTGCTTTTACTAACTTTTGTTCTCCCAAGAGTTTCTCATTTCCCTGAAATGACCCTATCAGGGTGGTTGTTCCGGACTTCCCAAGAGCCTACCCATCCCCTCAACTTTTCTAAGAAAAAACAGCTTTAAGTTTCCCCTACAAAAATTACGTTTTCTTTCTCCAAAAAGCTACGTGTTCATCCGTGTTTATTTCCCTAAAGTAACAGAGACAAATTTTGGCTTCAACGAGTCACTGAATAATGACTGGTGATTTCCATTTCCAGTCTGTGTCGCAGCCTGGCACAAAAGCCACTGAGGGGATAACGGGACTTTTCAATAATCAGCTTCCTCAGGAGTTTTACGCTGGGCAGTACTTAAGACTTTTTAAAAATTTTTTTAACGTTTTTATTTATTTTTGAGACAGAGAGAGACAGAGCATGAGCAGGAGAGGAGCAGAGAGAGACGGAGACACAGAATCTGAAGCAGCCTCCAGGCTCTGAGCTGTCAGCACAGAGCCCGACGCGGGGCTCGAACTCACGGAGTGTGAGATCATGACCTGAGCTGAAGTCGGACGCTTAACCGACTCAGCCACCCAGGCGCCCCCCACTTTTCTTTTTTTTTTTTTTTTTTTTTTTTAAGACAACTTCCCCAAACCCTCCGAGCGACCTTCCCTCCACCTCCTCCTCGGCGAGACCGACCACCCGCGGCGCTGCACCCGCCCCTTCTCTGGCGGGAAGGCGCGCGCCCGGCCGGCGGTTTTGGCGGCAGGGGTCACGTGGTCCCACTGTGGCCAATGAGGGACGCACATGGCGCGCGCGCGCGCGCGCGGCGGCCAGAAGCGGTCTCCCGTGCGGGCACCGGCGCGCCTTGTTCGCTCACGGCGACCGACCAGAGCGTGTGACCAAGAGAGTGGGCGCCCCGAACACCCTGCTGGGCACCTCCGATTACCCTGCGGCTTGGCGTTCTTGACGCCGTACTGACACCTCCGTGTCCCTCTTACACCGCCCCCTTCAGCCTGCACACCCCCCTTCTCTAAACGCTTCAGCGTTTGGGGGAGAAACGCGCTGCTGGCTCCTAGGCCAGGGAACGAGTGGAAAGGACCTGGGAGGCTTGGGCCTGCTGCCACCTCACACTGAGCGACCCCTTGTCTCCTATTGTTTGGCAGTCCTTGGACGCACACCGGTGGCCCACCAGGCTACAATACTTGTCACAAATAAGATTTCACAGTCATAATAAAATGAGAGTTCTAGGCACGGAAACAAACACGTAGATTAGGTTGTTGGCTGTTACTCTAGAAATCAAACTTAGTAGCTTTATTAATTCAGCCTCCTTATGCTTTTGAGGTGAAACTAATGAGGAAAACATCTTGGGTAAATGTGGCAACCGCCTACACGGCACCTCTGAAGGTGCTTGAGGAGGATCAATTGGCATAGCGAAGTGTGAGAACATACCGAGAAAAGTTTACAGTAAAACATACGTTCCAGAACAGTGATAACGCTTGCACAACTTTAGGAATATGCTAAAAACCACTGGATTGTGCCCTTTAAAAGGTTGAATTCTATGGTGTATGGATTGCATCTCAATTTAAAAAAAAAACAAAAGATACGTGCCAGAAGGTATTCCTAGGTGACAGAATCTCAGGCTCTGAAAAATTATTGTTGACATCTGCACAAATCAAAATTCAATATTTTAGTCAATTTAGTTCTTCCTGGAAAACAGATACCATGTCTGATATGGTGGCTGGACACTATCAGCCTGAAATTTCCACCTTCTCAGTGGCATATAATTCTTTTGAAACCGGATAATAGTTTGAGATTTGCTTTAATTCTTCCTTTCGGGTGTCTAGCATATTCTTTTTTTTTTTTTTTTTTTAATGTTTATTTATTTTTGAGAGAGAGAGACAGAGTGCAAGCGGGGGAGGGGCAGAGAGTGGGAGACACAGAATCCGAAGCAGGTTCCAGGCTCTGAGCTGTCAGCACAGAGCTGGACGCGGGGCTGGAACTCACAAACAATGAGATCATGAAGTAGCATGCTTAACCCACCGAGCCACCCAGGGGCCCATGGCTAGCATATTTTTAATCTAAAAGTCTAAAACCCCATAAACTTAACCCCAACACTCTCTAATGCTCCTCAAAATATAAAACTTTAATCTTCCAACATTCAAAGCCATCTAGGAATGATGCAAATTTTTGCAAAACAAAAATGCAAGTTTATCTTTCCTTCATGTTCTTTCCTATATAGGCAAAATCAAAGAGGAATCGAAACTGAATTTTCCCTGCTTAACATTGCCGGGTCAAGTTAAAGACGTGTTCTCGTTAAAAGACAAATTGGATCTGTTTTAGTTAATTTGCAATCATCTTCATGAGTTGTCACATCAACAATTCAGAACTAATAGAAACTAAGAGATTTAATACCATAAAACAAAGTCAGTTTTAGATTTTTACCACCTAAGAATATTGATGAATAGATTTACCACTATCTTCTCACAATTAATGTTTAAGTAATCTATTTAATGTCCAATTTTATGTCCTCAACACCAAGAAAAATATTTATCTTAGCTTAAGGCAAGTAGTATCTTACCTGGGCTTCTTGACATGGCTGAAACTGGCTGGGAGCTAACAAGTCAGGTCATGTACTCCTTCTGAAAACTGTATTTCACCACAGGGATTTGCAACAATTTGTTACTTTGGGAGAGGGATTCAGAAGTTCTTTAGGTTCACAAACAATGGCATCATGTTTTTCTCTGTTGAAAAATATATCTTCAGAGAATTTCCCCCATCGGTATATATTCAGTATGTTTGATGAATATTAATGTTCCAACATTACAAGCAGCCTTTATTCTATGCATAAAAGGGTTATGGTTTTGAGTGGAAAATGGAACAGGGTAATTAAGGTCTTTTTCAACTTAGATAAACATCTTTCTATGTTCGTCTTTAGATCTAACACCACCCCACATTCTCATCTCCAAACAGTTTTTCTTCATCTTTTCAACAGCCACATTCTACCAAGAGAGCAGTCTAAATTAGTATGCATAGATAAAGGGAGACAAATTAGTGTAGCCAAAAGAAAATAGATTAAAAACCTAGAGATGGGGAGGATTGGAGATGAAATACATTTTGTCCTACTACCTTGTATGTGTGTGATTTTGTATTATCTCTTTAATTCTCCATATACATGTAGCCCATCCCTACAGACACTAATGAAGACTATTCTCCACCCCCCACCCCCTTTTTCCCAGTATTGTAGCACCAATCCAATATATTGAAGAATTGAACTGAGATTTTCATTGTTTACCAGTACACTTAATTCTCTTGGCTTAAAGGTTGGCCACAGAGTTTCACTTTCTAGTTTTTTTATTTTACCTTCCAAATCTAAGCAGTTACGGGAAAGGGAAGGAATGGTTAAGAGAAGCTAGACAATAAAGAACAACCAAAGAAAGTAACAGGAGAGGCCTTCAAGAGCCTTAGATCAGTGCTATCCAGTAAAAGATGTGAACCACATATGTAATTTTAAGGTTTCTAGCAGCTACACTAAAGTAAAAAGAAACACGTAAAATTTATTTTAATGATATATTTTTTAATCAAATATATCCCCCAATAAATCCAAATGTTATCATTCCAACAGGTGATCAATACACAAAATTATTAAAGAAATATCTTACATTCTTGTTAATGTACGTCTTCAAAATCCAGTATATATTTGACACTTACAATACATCTCAACTCAGACTAGCCACATTTCCAGTGCTCAGGAGCTACATGTGACTAGTGGCTGCATTGCAGCTTGAGGCAAAAAATTAAGAACTAAAAAGAAATGAAAGTAAAGCAATAGGCAGCTTTCTGAGCTATGCAAACCAAGAGCGGGTGGGAATCATCAAGTAGAATTCTGACTCAGTTTTCAAATGTACTACATTTTCCAGTGCAGAATGCTGCTTGAATATTTCGATTTTTGTAATTTGGGACAGGTTACGGAAGAGGGAGCTATGGGTTGAAGGGTTGTAAGTGCCTGGGCATTTTTGGTATCTTGGGCAGTTGGACAGTATTTTTTAAATCTCTGTGACTTATTTATTTTATAACTGAAAGTTTGTACGTCTTCATCCCCTTCACCTATTTTAACAGCTTGACATTTTAACTATATTCATCAGGCAAACTTCTGATCCTAATTTGACTTCTCAAGTAAACTTTACATTGGAAAAAGGACATGCTCTCCAGCTAATGCATCACGGCCAAATCAGCCCTGAATAAAATTATTAAATTAGTAATTAGTCGAAGTTGACAGTCAAGATACAGAGTGAGGTTCTTATCTGAAAAGAGCCAGATAGCCTTATCCATCAGTCCACTGCGAGATTGTCATTTTGTACTATGTATTCGTATGACATTGCTAGAGAACTCAGAATAAAATATGTAATCGTGACCTTTTAAAATAAACGATCAAAATAAAATAAAGTAAACAATCAAGAATGTTGGAATTGAGGGGCGCCTGGGTGGCTCAGTCAGTTAAGCATCTGACTTCGGCTCAGGTCGTGATCTCACAATCCACAGTCTGTGGGTTTGAGCCCTGCATCAGGCTCTGTGCTGACAGCCTGGAGCCTACTTCAGATTCTGTGACCCCTACTTTCTGCCTCTCCCCTGCTTGCGCTCTGTCTCTCTCTCTCTCTCTCTCTCTCTCTCAAAAATAAATATTTAAACAAAAAAAGAATGTTGGAATTGATTTTCCCCAAATAGGTTTTCATTATCATTTTTCCCAAACAATTCTGCAGGATGTTGAGAGGTTATTTATTGAAAAATAATCCATAGTAATTATATTTTTCATCCAAAATATACTTTTAAATATATGTAAGAAAAGCACTATGCTCTTTTATAATTAGATAATTAGATAATTGCCTTTAGGAAATAGTGTGCCTACCTGAAAACACCAGCAAATCCCATGACTCATGAAAGCATGATAATGGATTTGCACATGGAGGAGAAGCAGCTACTGATCTGATGTATGTTGTCTATTTAATAATCATTGGTTTATGCTTGTCTTATTATTTCAATATGCATTTATGATATTTTTCACTCAATAAATTATTTTATCTACTTTGGAAGTTGTTCTGACTTAAAGTTTAAGGTACACATGAGACTAGAATTTAAATTAAAAAATGGGGGTTCCTGGGTGGCTCAGTCAGTTAAGTGTCTGACTTCAGCTCAGGTCATGATCTCATGGTTCATGAGTTTGAGCCCCACGCTCCATGCTGACAGCTCAGACCCTGGAGCCTGCCTTGGATTCTGTGTCTCCCTCTCTCTCTGCTTCTCCCCTGCTCACGCTGTCTCTCTCTCTCCTTCAAAAATAAATAAACTTTTAAAAAATTAAAAATAAATGGGGGCGCCTGGGTGGCTTAGTCGGTTGAGCATCTATCTGACTTGGGCTCAGGTCACAATCTCGCGGTTCGTGGGTTCGAGCCCCACATCGGACTCTGTGCTGACAGCTCAGAGCCTGGAGCCTGCTTCTGATTCTGTGTCTCCCTCTCTCTCTGCCCTTCCCTTGCTTGTGTTCTCTCTCTCTCTCTCTCTCTCTCTCTCTCTCTCTCTCTCTCTCTCTGAAAAATAAGTAAACATTTAAGAAAAATTAAAAATAAATACATAAACATTTTAAAATTTTAATAAAAAATGAAAATAAATAAAATCCTAAAAAATATGTATGAGTGAAGTTTTTATCATTTCTTACAGCAAGTATTTCATGTATGGATTTACTCGTTTTTATTTTATTTTAGAGAGAGAGAGAGAGAGCATGAGCAGGGGAGAGGGGCAGAGGGGGAGAGAGAGAATCTTAAGCCCAAAGTGGGACTCTATCCCACAAGATCATGGGATCATGACCAGCCTGAGATCTTGAACTGAGCTGAAATCAAGAGTCAGATGCTCCACCCAGCTGCCCCAGGATTTACATTTTGCTGCCTATATGGTAAGCTGAATAATGGTCTCCCAAAGATGTTCACATCATAATCCCCAGAACCTGTAGATATTTCACCTTATACAGCAAAATAGATTTTGCTGATGTGGTTAAATTAAAGCTGTTGAGAAATACCTAATTATCATGGATTATCTGGGTAAAACCTAATCCTGTGGGTCCTTATAAGAGGGAATCAGAAAGGTCAGAGTCAGAGAAGGAGGTATGACAATGGAAGCAGAGGGCAGAATGATATGAGAAAGATTCTATGAACCTAGGAATAGAGGAAGCCTCTGGAAACTAAAAAAGGCAAGAAAAATGATTCTCCCCTAGAGCCTCCAGAAGGAATGCAGCCTTGCCAACCCATTTTAGATTTCTGACCTCCAGCACTGTAAGATAATAATAAATTTGTGTTTTGGTCACTCAGTCTCTGGTCATTTATAACAGCAGAAACTCATACACTATGCTGATCTGAGTGCACATTACTATCAGTACATTTTAATTTTACTTTTTTTATTGTTTGTAATGTTTATTTATTTTTGAGAGAGAGGGGAATGGGCAGAGAGAGAGAGGGAGACAGAAGATTCTAAGCGGGCTGTTCGCTGACAACAGAGGGCCAAATGCGGGGCTCAAACTCACGAACCATGAGCTGAAGTCGGATGCTCAGCCAACTGAGCCACTCAGGCACCCCTAGTACATTATAATTTTAAAAGTGTTCATTGTAAAATAAGTTTGGAGATGGACAAGGGTCCATATTATAGTATTTCTGTAACAATAATTGAACAATCATAAAAACTAAGATCGTTAAACTCTAAATAACTACTTCTTGGTTGGTAGTAACTGTGAATCCAGCTACAAATCTTTTTTTTTTTTTTTTAAGTAATCTCTACACCCAACTTGGGGCTTGAACTCACAACCTCAAGATCAAGAGTCGCATGCTCTACTGACTGAGCCAGCCAGGTGCCCCTAGCCACAAATTTTTATAATGAGTAATGTATGTTGATTAACAATGAAAAAAATATATATTAATCCCCTACTAAATGCTAAGTATTGCACTAGACACAGGGGATATAGCAGTCAGCAAGACAGAAGTGGTCCCTTCCCTTGTGGAGGTAACAATCTAGCAGGAGAGGCAGACATATATACTTAATTAGAATCAAGGTAGGTATTGTGAGAATATACTATAGGGAGTGGACCTAACCTAGTCTGGGGGGGTCAGACAGGACTCATGTAGGAAGGATGTTTAAGCCGGGATCTAAAAGATGACATGGGGGGCGCCTGGGTGGCTCAGTCAGTTGGGTGTCCGACTTCAGCTCGGGTCATGACCTTCCAACTTGTGGATTGGAGCCCCGTGTTGGGCTCTGTGCTGACAGCTCAGAGCCTAGAGCCTGCTTTGGATTCTGTCTCCCTCTCTCTCTGCCCCTCCCCTGTTCACACTCTGTCTCTCTCTCTCTCTCTCCTCTCACAAATAAATACTAAAACATTAAAAATAAATAAATAAAAGATTACTTGGAATTGGCCAAGAGGGAAGAGGAGGGAGGGAAAAGGAATGTGTCAGAGAACCAGTACACCACATGCAAAAGCCCAAAGGCAGTCAAGAATTCAAGGCACTTGAAGAACTAAAAAACAGTGAAGGCTTTTCAATTCAAGATAGCAGAGATCTTCCCCTATCGCTTCTCTCAAAAATAACAAGGAAGCAAAGGAAAAGACAGATTTCATTTTGATTGAACTGGTAGTCACCCCAAACTGCAATGCGTGAAAATAGAAAATGGAGGATTTAGCAGACGCAAAGAAGGTCAAGCCAAAGTGGTTGGAGAAGGAGAAACCAAGGAGAAGCAAGGCAGGTCACCCTGAGAAACCCTGGAAAGACTCAAGAAGTTAGCGAAATGGAGATGGGAGGAATGTAGTGCTGAAAAGGGAGATTTGTTTGAAAATTTGTTTAATAAGTGGACAGATCCCCACATCCCCACTCCACCTGATATCATCAGGCTACTTTTACCTCCACAGGAAACAGGAAATGTCACCTCTGGAGAAAGGAAACCAAAGGAGTTCTAGATGTGGCAACACTAGACATAGATCGGAGTAAGAGGGAGATATCGAGAGGAATGAAGTCTGAAACTGAAAATGAGACACCCAGTCTGTTTCTTCTGCTCAGACACGGACGTTTGCAGCCAGGTTCTACTGTCTAGCAAAGAATAAAGGATACATCTCAGCAAAAAATGAACCATGCCAGAAAAAAAGAGCCACAGATACTGACATTTGGGGGTTCCTAAAGAAACAGCCTTTAACTGACAAGACTCAAACACACACTTGGGGCCTCCAATCAGCTTTTAGGACTTCACTCTTAATATATGAATGGACAAAAATCAACAGATTTTCTCAACAGAGAAAAACCTTCACCATGAGAAAGTAAAAAAACCTCCAATATGTAAGAATCAGGAAAAGGAATCACAAAAAACAGAGACAACAGGGAGCATAAAAATACTTCCAAGAAATTATAGTATCATCAGAAAAATATTGTATCCAGGAAACAAGACCAGGATACTAAAAGAGGAAATAGTCTAAGGGGAGGAAAATTACAAATATTAAAAACTGAAAATTACAAATATTAAAACAAATTAATATTCAGTAAAAATCATATATTGAAAGATAAAGACAAAGAAATCCTCTGAAATAGAATAACCTTGGAAATTGTTACAAGTCAGAAAAAGTCATGTGAACATTCTAAAAAATAACTGACTAATCTTTTTAAAAAAATTAGTATTATAGAGAGATAAAATGGTAGGCAGATGGGGAACATTGCTCTAGATTTAAAAAGGCTAGAGAAATAAAACAACCAAGCGCAATGTGTGAACTTTGGATTCTGGCTTTTTTTTTTTAAAAAAAAGAAAGACTGCTATAAAAAAAATGGTATTGAGGAACTAATGTTACTTTTCCTGGACACAATAAAGCTATTACAGGAATACAGAGATCGCCCTTATTTTTATTTATTTAATTTTTGCCCTTAATTTTATTTATTTATTTAATTTGTGCCCTTATTTTTAGGAGTTACATTTTCAAATATTTGGGGGGTAAAATGTCAGGTTGTCTGCCACTTACTTTCAAATGAGTCAGTAAAATAGTTAAATGAATAAAGCAAATATGAGGAAACATTGACAATTTTTAATGTAAATAGTAGTTATATGCGTGTGAAATATACTACACTCTCAATTTTTCTTTGTTTTAAATTTTTCAGAATAAAAACTTAGAGATAAAGTCATGAACAGATCTAAAATTTAGTAGACCTCTGTGTTAATTCATAAGAGTTGTGGCCTCTTTGGAAAAGAGTTCAAAATGGAATGAAACAGTAAATAAATTGGCTGAATCTAATCAAGTGAGGTAGCTATTATAAATTCTAATCAGATTAGAAAATTAGTTCATGATATAACTGAAATCCTCCTTAGTTTTGGTAGAACAGTTTGGGTGTATAAGGGCCAAGTGAAACCAAACCTATATTTGCGAGATCTAAGAGAAACTGGCATACGAGAGAACTAATAATCGCTCACATTTCTGAAGGAGTAGAACTGATTGATTAGAAAACAGGATCATAGGGAGATGCCCAGGTTTTTGTTGAAGCAGATAAGTCGATTATGGTGGCAGTTAGTAAACCAGAGAACTCCAGCACAGAATTAATAGTTGGCCTTGTTTAGTGGTAGATTTTATTTTGGGAGAGGGGTGTTGGTGACAGGAAATGGTAAATTGAGTATATTCAATGCTGTCCCTGAATGGAAGTCATTCAAGTGAAGATATTAAGTGAGCATTTGCCAAAACAAATTTGGAGCTCAGAAGAGAGATCAGGGCTGGAAATTTAAATTTGTGAGTCATTATCCTAGCGAAGATGAAAAATGCTACGTAAGTAAAAAGAACACCCTTGTGTTCAATCACTTAAGAGAATATTCCTTGAATTCCTACTATGTGCCAGGTTCTGTGCTAGATGCTAGGTTACAACAGTGACCAAAAACTTTATGGTACAGAATATATAAGTGGACTCCACTGTGGGCAGTACCAGTCCCCACGGGGTGTTGTTGAAAATGTTGTTGTGTATTTGTATAGTGATATTAGTAGAGGTTTATATTCAGATTTAACAGGGCCAATCAGGTACCCTAGACCTACTCCAATGCCTGTCAAGATTCTGCCCGCCCCCCCAAAATTGTACCGCAACCTGTATACTATATTTACACTGTTCCTCTGGCTATTCACAAAAAGTAGGCAAAAAGTCCATGTATCTGAGTTTAGAACTTAAATCCGTTTCACACATAAACCCCAAAATTATTTGTGTGGGTTTTACATACACCGGATTTTCTAAGAATTCATCTACAGCATAAATCCAGAGAAATCAAGAGAAACATACTTTCACTGTTATTGTTTTTCTGAACTTTACCAGAATGTGTTTGCTATATCCGAAAATCAGATCATAGACTACAGCGCCGCACATGGTAATTGAGCTCCTAGTTTAACATACCTTTCCAGACTGTATTTGTGGCTGTCACATTCCCAGTGATTCTATATATAAGTGCAACCAAATGACTACTTAATTGAGTCTTCTCTTGTATTAAGCCTGAGTATTAGCATACTGAAATATGTACCATTTTATGATAACTGCTATTGTAAATTACTTTCCTCTCATTCTCCTTATGAGAAGGGCGTTATATAGATTTTTTAAATTGGATTTGTACATAGTTCCTATGAACCATGCATGTCATTCCAGGAGAGAAGAGGAGGTGTGACAACATAGTTGTTTTAAAAAGTGACTTTCAAAGTGTTCTATGGTCCTTGCATTGTCCCAGAAGAGGTAAAAGTACAAACATAAATTCATGTTATATCTAGGAAGCTATACTTTTTATATGATATAAAGTTAGATAGACCCATACGATTATTGGCCCCATGTTGCTTCAATGGCTCCATGAGATGGGGCAGTAATGACAGTGTGCTAGTTCCAACCCGGGCCTGAAGGGGCCTAGAGTGTCTCTGCTTACACACTTGCCATCTTCAGGAGAAGAGTGTGCCCTGGGGAGCTGCTACCCTTCAAACCGAGCACCAGAAAGAACATAAAACAAAGACAGTAACATATCAATAGGCTAGAGTCAGGGGTTCTTTTTCCCTCTTTTTCCCAGAGGAAGAGAATTAGAGACTCTCTATTCCACTCTCTATTTTCCAAATTTTCTAAATGAGCATAGATTACTTTTCATTCTCAGAAAAAGAAAAGGTGCTTAAAGAAATGAACTCATTAGCTCTCTTCCAGTAGAGTGATACATAATTGGTTTCTCCCAGGACATGAATTTGTCAGAGGGCACACAGCAGGCAACAAACGTTTGTTGATGAAAAAAGGAACACTCCTAACTCTTCTCTCCTGGCCTCCACTGAGAATCTTCTTTGTTCTTAGTCTTTCTCTCCTTTCTAAGACCAGATTCCTCCTTTCCTCCACTTCCTGTTTCTCTCTCCCTCTCTGACTCCTCCTCCTTTGCTAACTCCTTGTCATTCTTCTTTCTTTTCCTTCTCTCCACCTCTAACTTTTTCTTCCCATGTTTCTCTCCCTTTTTTCTCTTCTTCCTTTTTTCTTTTAATGTAGTATTGCCTCCCCCCTTCTTTCTTCTCCTTCCATCAGAATTCTACCTCTCAGCCATAATAATAATTACTTATAATGTTTATTGCAAGTTTATTATTTACAGAAATGTATCCTGTTTTCAGTGTTTGGATAATTTTTTTACATGTTTATTTTTCACACACACACACACACACACACACACACACACACACACAGTGTGAGTGGGGGAGGGGCAGGGAGAGAGGCAGACACAGAATCCAAAGCAGGCTCCAGGCTCTGAGCTGTCAGCACAGAGTCCCAGTGAGATCATGACCTGAGCTGAAGTCGGAGGCCAAACCAACTGAGCCACCCAGGCGCCCCTAGTGTTTGGAAATTTTTAAAATGTAAAAATATCTCTATATTTGTGCTTACTTTTTAAGAATTATTTTAATGACACATTAAATTAAATTGCTTTTTAATTATGTGTGACTCTTTCTTGACTTTTCAGTGGTCGGTGATTCTAGGCAAAAGTTTCACTACATCAATTTATACCTCTCCAAAGAAAAGGACCATCCTCCAGTGACCTTCGAGTCTTGGAAATTCTGCTTATTTGGACAGACAATATTTACACACATACCAAGGTCATTTTTAAGAAGCTTTTGGAGCCCAGGCCAAATTCCACTTTCTGAGATGCCTGGATGGTTCAGTCAGTCGGGCATCTGACTCTTCATTTTGGCTCAGGTCATGCATGATCTCATGATTCATGAGACAGAGCCCCGTGTTGGGCTCTCCCCTGATAGCACAGAGCCTGCTTGGGATTCTCTTTTTCTCTCTCTGCTTCTCCCTTTCTCTCTCTCTTCCTCTCAAAATAAACATTTAAAAATCACTGAATTTCATATTAAAAAATAAAAACTCCATTTCCTGACACACCTTCCTATACATATTTCCACCCAGGTAGAATCAGGTTACAATGAGCATTACAGGTAAACTTGAAAGAGGAAATAAATCACAACCATAGGCTGGTCACTCATCCTCTTTGGACCTTAGATTCCTTCTTAACAATCGAAAACCCTGACATTAATGATTTCTAAGGCCCTTTCCTTAGAAAGAAAGGCATTTTGTGACTGAATCCCGAACAATGAAATTTCTAAAAGGGAAACATGAAACCAAAGGGATAGATTTTCTCAGTAAGCCTAGAATTTCTTTTCTTCCTTTCTTTTTTTTTTTTTTTTTTTTAAGTAGCTCCACGCCCAGTGTGGAGCTCAACAAGGGGCTTGAACTCATGATCTTGAGATTAAGACCAGAGCAGAAATCAAGAGCCGGACGCCCAACCAACTAAGCCACCCAAGTGCCCCAGTAATCCTAGAATTTCAAAGCTAAAATGGCTCCATGGAGTTCACCTAATGCAACCTGAAATAACTTCATCTCTTTGAGCCTTGATTTCTATATCTTTATTACGGGACTATGTCCTGCCAGGCTGCTAGGAGAATTAGAGTTAACATCTGCTTACTGTTAAAAAACAAGACAACAGACCCAAAATGGAATTGCTTATGCTATGCTCCACATCACCAAATGGAAACTTAATACAGGTTTGGCTCTCTCAGAAATGGAATCATAAACCAGTCAATCAGGAATCACTGATCAGCACCCATTAGGGAATTTGTCTAATAGACTCCTGTAATCCCCTAAAGGAAGGTAACTTTGCAATAACCAACCTGCTTTTTTGCCTAGCAATAACTTCTTTGTTCCCACTCACTTCTGCCTATAAGTCTTTCCTTTTTACAACTCCTCAGAGCTCCTCTCTATCTATTGGATTGGATGATGCCTGGTTCAAATCAGTTTTTGCTCAAATAAGCTCTTAATGTTTTTAGTTTTATTTATATTTATTGAAGAATAATTGACATACAATATTGCTTTTCCAGTGTACAACACAGTGATTCAATATTTATAGATTTATGAAATGGTTACCACAGTAACTCTAGTTACCATCTGTCACCATACAAAGTTGTTATAATATTATTGACTATATTCCCTACCTTGTACATTACATCCCGGTGTCTTCTTTCTTTTGTAACTGGAAGATTGTACCTCTTAATCCCTTTCACCTATTTCATGCATCCCCTCCTCCCCTGTGGCAAAAACCTTCAGTCTGTTCTCTGTATCTACGAGTATGTCTCTGTTTTGTTTTGTTTGTCTGTTTCTTAGTTTCCACATATGAGTGAAATCATACAGTATTTCTCTTTCTCTGTCTGACTTGCTTCACTTAGCATAATACTCTCCAGGTCCATCCACGTTGTTGCAAATGGCAAGATTTCACTCTTTTTTATGACTATAAACTCTTAAAATCTTTAATATCTTTTATCAATTTAATATCTTTTAATATCAGTTTATCTCTTAACACTACCATATGGAAGGTAGTGAATAAATGGCAGCTATCATTTGATCTAAAACTTCTAACTTTTGGATAAAAAGAAAAAAAAATCAGACATAGAGGTGATGATTGACCTACAAGAGACCAGGCTGATACCAGATGCCTGATCTCGTTAATCCCTGTTCAGCCTTTTCTCATTTTACTGCTCCTCAAAGTCAATTTCTTTATTTTTTTCTTATGTTTATTTATTATTGACAGAGAGTGAGAGACAGAGCATAAGCAGAGGAGGGGCAGACAGAGAGGGAGACACAGAATCCAAAGCAGGCCCCAGGCTCTGAGCTGTCAGTACAGAGCCCAAGGCGGGGCTCAAACTCACAAACTGTAAGATCATGACCTGAGCTGAAGTCTGACGCTTAACCAACTAAGCTACCCAGGCACCTCTCTCAAAGTCAATTTCTAAGCACAGGTATCCCCCACTACCCGAAAGTAGAGCGTTCTTATGAAATAAAGATAAGAAGAAGAAATCTCCAGTAACTATATGGAAAAAATGTTGAGCATTCCCAGGCCCAAGAAAATAACCTCTCTTAAGCCTCTCTGACACCTTAAGGATACATCTTGCTAATAAATACATGACATAAATGGAGATAAAGCCAGATGCTCTTAGACACAGTTCGAAGCTATGGCAGCTTGATGCTGAGACGCTGAGTGTGGTTCCGGGGGAAGAAACTTGTGCTGAGTGTACACACTGCCTCTATAACAGTTTGCTGCAAAACAAATGCTGAACGCGATTTCTGTTTTTTGCCTTTTTAAAAATAAAAACAAAATTCCTCTTCGGAGTTCTTTCGATTGGTGAAAACAGGTACTAATACAGGTTTTTTTGTAAAAGCAGAGTAGTATCACTCAGACTTTCAAAAACCAAGGGATACTTGTATCTGATCTCGACCCCCAAGCCTGAACATCTAATTTTCAGCATCTTAGGGCCTACCTGCATTTACAATAAAGAACAAGAGGGAATAACCCAAATTGATATTTAAAGTGCTTCAGAGACTCAGAGCAAGAAGAGAAACATTCTGAAATTGCTCTTTTCAACCTTGTTTTTATGTTGCTATCATGTTATTAAAATTCAGAGTGGTTGATGGGAATGCAAGCTGGTGCAGCCACTCTGGAAGTATGGAGGTTCCTCAAAAAACTATTTTAGTATATGTGCTGCCGAAACGATCACAATTCCTCAAAAAACTAAAAACAGAACTACCCTACAACCCAGCAATTGCACTACTAGGCATTTATCCAAGGGATACGGGTGTGCTGTTTCGAAGGGACACATGCACCCCAATGTTTATAGCAGCACTATCAACAATAGCCCAAGTATGGAAAGAGCCCAAATGTCCATCGATGGATGAATGGATAAAGAAGATGTGGTATATATATATATATACATACACACACACACACACACACACACACACACACACACACACACACACACACAATGGAGTATTACTCGGCAATCAAAAAGAATGAAATCTTGCCATTTGCAACTATGTGGATGGAACTGGAGGGTATTATGCTAAGTGAAATTAGTCAGTCAGAGAAAGACACAAATCATATGACTTCACTCATATGAAGCCTTCAAGAGAAAAACAGATGAACATAAGGGAAGGGAAACAAAAATAATATAAAAACAGGGAGGGGGACAAATAGAAGAGACTCATAAATATGGAGAACAAACTGAGGGTTGCTGGAGGGGTGGTGGGAGGGGGGATGGGCTAAATGGGTAAGGGGCATTAAGGAATCTACTCCTGAAATCATTGTTTCACTATATGCTAACTAATTTGGATGTAAATTTAAAAAAATTAAAAATTAAATTAAAAAAAATTCAGAGTGCTTGGGGCACCTGCCTGGCTCAGTCTGTACATACAGCAAGCAACCCTTGATCTCAGGGTTGTGAGTTCAAGCCCCACTTTGGACATAGAGCTAACATTAAAACAAAACAACACAACACAAAACAAAAGAACAAAGAGTGGCTAAGGAAGGACTGAGTTAGTAGTTTCCCATAATTTCTTCAGCCAGGTGTGTATGTGTATGTGTGTATTTGGCAACCCTTTAAAAATAAGAATTTATGGGGCGCCTGGGTGGCTCAGTCGGTTAAGTGTCCGACTTCAGCTCAGGTCACGATCTCGCGATCTTGCAGCCTGTGAGTTCGAGCCCCGCGTCAGGCTCTGGGCTGATGGCTCGGAGCCTGGAGCCTGCTTCCGATTCTGTGTCTCCCTCTCTCTCTGCTCCTCCCCCGTTCATGCTCTGTCTCTCTCTCTGTCTCAAAAATAAATAAACGTTAAAAAAAAAATAAAAAAAAAATAAGGATTTATGAGGACACTTACTTACTGTACCATTAAAAAACTGCACTAAGGACACATCAGGTAGAGAACCAAATGCCCTCTTAAGAAAAGAAGAAAAGAGGCACTTGGGTGGTTCAGTCAGTTAAGCAACCAACTCCTGATTTTGGCTCAGGTCATGATCTCACAGTTTATGGGATCGAACCTTGCATGGGGCTGCATGCTGGCCCCATTTCTTCCTCTCTCTCTGTCTCTCGTCCTCACGCATGCACACATGTGCATGCCCTCTCTCTCAAATTAAACTTTTTAAAAACTGCAAAAATAAAAGTAAAATAAAATAGCAACTCGATTGTTACCAATGATTATGGATAAAAGGAGAAAATACTGAAACTATTGTCACTATAACATGGTTTTATTTTATTTTTGTTATTTTTATTTTTAATTAAAAAATGTTTATTTATCGCTAGGTAACATATAGTGCAATATTGGTTTCAGGAGTAGGATTCAGTGATTCATCACTTACATACAACACCCAGTGCTCATCACAAACATGGCTTTATTTTCATTCAAACTGCACAACGTTGAGGAAAGCAGTATATTTTGATATATAAACAACTTATGGTTGACATTAAGGAGGACAACTTTATCTCACTGGGTGTTCCTTTTAAAGATAATATTTATTTGGGGTGCCTGGGTGGCTCAGCCAGTTAAGCGTCTGACTTCGGCTCAGGTCACGATCTCCCAGGTCTGTGAGCTTGAGCCCCACATCGGACTCTGTGCTGACAGCTCAGAGCCTGGAGCCTGCTGTGGATTCTGTGTCTCCCTCTCTCTCTGTCCCTCCCCTGTTCACACTCTGTCTGACTCTCTCTCTCTCTCTCTCTCTCTCTCTCTCTCTCTGTCTCTCTCTCTCAAAAATAAATAAACATTAAAAAAAAGTATTTTAAAAAAAGATAATATTAGTTTGGATGGAACATGTGCATATGACATTAATAGTCAACCATACTTCAATAAAAAATTGTTTTAAATAAAAAAATAACAAATACTAAGAGTACCTCAAATTTCTCTAGTGCTTTCGATTATATACTCTTGCATATATTTTGATTATGTTTTCTTCCTCATAACAACCTCAAGGAAAACATGTTACCATGTTACAAATTAGAAAACACAAGCTTGTGTGTGACTTCCTCAGCCAGTAAGTGTTGGAAGAGCCTTAACCTGAGGTCATCTGGCTCTTTTTCCAATGTCTTTTTCACCACATCACACTGCCTTAGGAATCGGATACCACTTCATGTGTTTGTACTTCCTTTTTCAGGGAGTTTGTACTGTCACAAGCACGGTGATGTACTTCCAAGTGGGCATTAATACTCCGAATAAACAAGAACACTCTGTTTGGGCTCCTGGTTAACAAGCAGAAGAAACCTTCCTGAATTGCCCTACTTCCCATCATTTATCTTACTGTTTATCTGTTTTTCATGATAACATTTCCTCAAGAGTGAAGGTAAGGGGCCAGGACACATACTTCAGTAAACAGACTCTGCCTTATCTCAGTTACTGAAATTTTGAGGGAAAGAGCAGGTATGGTTTGAGCAAGGTAAAAGACTCTCTTGGTTTTCTGTGGTGGGTCAGTGGGTAACTGGAGTCTATTTTGCAAGCCTAAAGTTTACTGGTTCAAACCCTAGTTTGAAGAATATATATTTAAGGGCCTATTTGTTTTCTTTTTCAGATGCAGTTCATTTAAAACTCTTACAAAGTTTGGGCGTCTGGGTGGCTCAGTCGGTTGAGCGTCTGACTTCAGCTCAGGTCACGATCTCGCGGTCCGTGAGTTCAAGCCCCGGTTCAGGCTCTGGGCTGATGGCTCGGAGCCTGGAGCCTGCTTCCGATTCTGTGTCTCCCTCTCTCTCTGTCCCTCCCCCATTCATGCTCTGTCTCTCTCTGTCTCAAAAATAAATAAATGTTTAAAAAAAAAATTAAAAAAAAAAAAACAAACTCTTACAAAGTTAAAAAAAAAAATTCCCAGCATTCTCAGTATTGGGTTCAAGTGAGACTTCTGTGTTCATAAACAGAGACAATGTGTGCTATCAGAGCTGGTGCATGGGATTTGGAAGGTCAGAGTCTATAAACTGTAACACAAGCAATGAGAGATAAACATATTATCAGTTTACACCCAGCGTCTGCTGTAGCCCCAGGCTAACGTATTTCTACATTTTCTGACTCTCCTATTCTGGCTCCCCATAGGACTTCTATTTACAGAGGTTTATTTGATTCTTGAGTCTCAAGCTAAGTATTCTATGCCCTTTTAAAAAGTTCGAGAATTCTGAGATGAATTGTCCTCACATGTGAGAGAGCGAGGGAGGGAGCTCTTGCCCCTATCAAAATCTCCATTGGAAATGTTATAGATTACTCTCCTGACCATTATAGGAATCTAACCATTAAGTTTCAGGAAACTGTTCCTTATCTTTCATCATTCCATTTACCTTTTCTCTAACACTCAAAATATACTCTACTACCTACTTATCCCTTACCTTCTAAAAAAAGACAATAACTCAAAACTGTATTACAATATAGACTGTCTTCCCAAGGATTTGGGGTGTTTTTTTTTTTTTACGCATTTTTCTTCTTTAAATAATTTAGCCTTAATAGTGTTCCAGGAAACCAAATGGATACATTGGAAAATAGCTAGGTATGGAGAAAATACATTTCAGCTCTTGGGTAGGACTGGCCTGTCTCTCCAACCTTTTTTTCCTTTTAATCTTTTTATCATAAAATAAAACACAGAGGGGCGCCTGGGTGGCTCAGTCCATTAAATGTCCAATTCTGGATCTCAGCTCAGGTCATGATCTCATGTTTCGTGAGATCAAGCCCCACACTGGGATTTTCTCACAATCTCTATGCCCCTCCCCCCTCAAAATAAATACATTAAAATAGAATAAAATAAAATAAGATAAAATAAAATAAAATAAAATAAAATAAAATAAAATAAAACAAAACAAAACACAGAATCAGAAGATACTATAAAGGAAATATTTACCTTAAGAAATTATTCTAAGGCAAACACCATCCCCAGGTGAAGAAACTTTGCTACCTACCCTTAGAAGCTCCTTCCAAGTGTCCCTTCTCAATCATTTGCTACCACCAGCACCTTTTAAGTAACCATTATCCTAACTTTTATAGCATCACTTTCATTTCCTTTTTTCTTTAATGATTTTTCCACCCAAATGTTCACTCCTAGACAGTATAGTCTCTCCCTTAACACACAAAACACAGTTAAAAATTTTTTTTGATATATCTTTTAAGTCATTTTTTTTTTTAATTTATAATCTTGAAGAACGGAGGCTCTTTGACTTGTAGTTTCCCATAGTGAGGACTTTGCAGATTGCATGATCATGATACAGTTCAACATATTCCTGAGTTTCCTACAAACTGGCAGCTGGATCTCAAGTCTATATCAGATTCAGGTTTGATCTCTTTAGCAGCATTTTAAGTGGTGGTGTGGTCTTTCCTCAGGAGGTACATAATGTCTAATTCTCTTTTTACGATCCTAGCTGTTAAGGCCTAATGCCTATATTAATTCACAGGGAGTTACGAAACTGGGATATTCTATCATTTCTCTTTTACTTAATAGTGGAATACTCTTACCTAGATTCACTTTCCCTTATCTCTAACTTGGTTACCCAAATAACCAAATTTAACTTTTTAAAGTTGAAAGCCTGCTATCATCGGCTACATAATTCTCCTGAGATCCTACCTTTGAGTTGTGGCTACATGTTTTGTTGAATTTGTAGATGAGACATTGTAAGTGAGACTAAAAGGCTTACCGAAGTTGTACGTAAAGCAGATATATACTAATAAAGATCCAGTAGCAAATTCCAGCCACTAAAAACTTAAAATTCACGATTCTTTGGTTGATTATGTTTTCAAGGTCCACTCTTCGTTTCCTTTGTGACTTTCATGAAGAGATTGTTAACAAAGGTGAACTGGTAGAAGTGAAGGAAAAAGGATTCTTGTGAATATATTTTGGGTTAACTGCAGGGTTCCGGCCCCTCTCCAGAAAGTCAGAAATTAAATAGCTATTTACATCTACATTTGAGTACAATTTTGGACTTACAAATGAAAGTGATTAGTCTTTTAAAAAGTCTCCTTTTTTTTGTACATTCGCAGTGATCTAAAAATCATACAACCTAAATCATTTAGTTTTTAAAAATGCAAATATAATTACTTTGAGAGTTCAAAAATCTTGGGATTTTTGCATTGTTTTTACATTTACTACATATGATGTACTATGTAAAAAGGATAATTAGTTTCTTATACAATAACTGATAATAGTTATTGCTTTGAAAATATTTTCATTCTGAGATACAATCAACCTTAAATGGTTCGGTGTTGACAGCTGAAGGCATTTAAGGTGCTTCCTAGAGGCACTGAGGAGTTCAACTGGAGGCAATTATCAGAACTGCCATATGCTCAGTGGATGCTGAGCAAGAATTTGGGGGGCAAATGATCTATATTCTCAGCCCACCAGCACCACTTCATAGTTTAATGACCTTAGATTCTTGTTTATGTCTTGTTTTCCTCATTTGTAATCTGAGTAGTAAAATCCATCTCCCAGAGTTGTTGAGAATTTTAAGCAATGTAAAATAGTGGAAAAGGTGCTTTGTAAAATTTGCTGGTAGTAGATATCACATTTAAGGAGACTCATCACAGTTGATCAGATAAACTGTATCGCCTTCTGAACTAGCCATTATGGAAATGGAAAATTCCAGGTCTGCCAATGTGACATTAGAAAGGGTTTTCAGCTTCAGATATGAATACTTCTGAGAGATTCATGTTTGGAGATACATTAACTTATAAATAAATGATAAAAATCAGCATGAACCTGTGCTTTCTGTGAATATACATTTCTCATTTTTCATCTCCTTGGTGTCTACCCCAAAAAAGTGCTAGATCTGATATTCTATTCATTATATGAAATTATAGGCAAAAAGAGAACAATTTAGTCTTAACTATTAATTAAAAGATACAGTCATTAGCCTGTAATGACTTGTCTGACTTTTGTGCCAGATTTTTGTATATTACAAGTCTGCAGAGAAAGTTTTCCAGAAAGGAGGCATAACATTGTACTTTATAGAAATGGAAATAAAGGCATTAGTTTGAACAATCCTCTATGTTACTTTGGTTGTAAAGTTTGGATCCTAAGATTGTCTAAGACCTCTAAGATCCAATTATAATGAAAAATGTATAGCTTCAGTTTTCAAAATTAAAGTTATTGACCCTGACAATGCAATTTTGCTATACAAGTATCCAGCAACCATTTGCAACCTATTGGAATGAGAATCAAAACAGTTTCCTCGTATTCCTTCCACTTCAATTCTAATCCTAATCTTTAGCCCCAAATTGGTTTCCAGAGACTTTTGTAACAAAAAAAGTTGACTCAGAATTTAAGAAATCATGCTATTAACGTATATGGTTTTCAACAATTTTAAAATAAAGCAGTTTGCATAATCAATATAACTTTATAACTTTTAAAAACACAAAAGCCACTAGAAATGAGGACAATAGGGGCACCTTGGTGACTCAGTTGGTTGAGCATCGGACTCTTGGTTTCTGGAGGGGTCGTGATCCCAAGGTGGTGGGGCTCTACACTGAACATGGAGCCTGCTTGGGATTCTCTCTCCTCCTCTGGCCCTCTCCCCTGCTCTCTCTCCCTCTCTCTCTAAAAAAAAAAAAAAAAATTAAAGTCAAGACAATAAGGATTGATGCTATTTCTTTCCTTTATGTTTTCAGCACTCGTTTTATAGGACACGGACCATACATTGTTTTTCGGGTGTTGAAATATTTTACTAGCACAACCAGTTTTCCAATAATCCGCTTCGGTTGATTTAATGTTTATTTATTTTTGAGAGAGACAGAGTGTATGCGGGGGAGGGCAGAGAGAGAGGGAGACACAGAATCTGAAGCAGGCTCCAGGCTTCCCCCACTCCCCCCCTTCCTTTGGCCAGAACGTATATCCAGGATAGTTTTTAAGCAAAACGTGTTTAAGGACCTCCGTTACTCTTGCTACGTACCCCCTTCCCCCAAACGCTTGGAGAGATCGGGGCTCCACAATTCTCTTTAAGTATTGCTGTCCTGGGGCTTTGCGAAGATTACTTAACAACCCAGGTAACTAGTAACTTTCCGTTGTATACCTTTAATAATTGAGAGGGGGCATCCGCAGCTCAGAAGTCGAATCCACCCCAGCTGCGCTGGAGTGAGAGCTTCCTCCCACGGACGGGGGTGGGGGGGCGTGTCGGGAAAGAAAGAGGACACCTCTCCGCGGCCGCCCCGGCGGCGGGCCGGGAGCCCGGCCTTCCCGGCGTGCCCCGCGCGCCGTGGGGACTTTTAATGTGAAGCGCCGGGTGACTCAGCCGCGTGGCCGCGCCGGCCAGGGTGGGGGGCGCGCGCCGCTGCGGCACGTCCGGTCCCCGCGGCGGCTCCTCGCGGCGCGGTGTGCGCGCGCCTCCCGGGCGGGTTCGGGCCCCGAGCGCGAGAGCGCGGCGGGAGCGTCAGGTAAGTGGCGGCGCGGGCACCCGGTAGGGCGAGTGTGGCGGCGGGCAGGGCCCGGACTCTGCCTCTGTGGCGGGGGGAGGGGGGCATCTCCTCGGGCCGCCGAGTCGGACCCCAGTTGAAAGGCCGCGGGGGACTGAAATCCCCGCGACGAAAAATGTCCGCAGGCGGGTTTCGGGCGCCGGTTTTCGTGCCGAGGATAAAGTCTTACAGTCCGGGGAAGGGGGTGGCACCTTCTCAGGAAATCGCGAGCGCAGCCGTGGGGACAGCTGAATTGTAACTTGACTGTTTTCTGCAGGCCTGTGGTGCTTTCGTCCCGCCGGCAGAGAAATGACGATGAAGCCCCGAGTGTTTCCTGATAACGCGTTTGCAGACGCGTTTTTGTTGGTTGGTGGGTTGGTTTCTGGCAGTGAGTCGAACTCTTTACAAATTAGGTAGTTGGTCGCACTTCTTATCAAACTCTGCCTGAAGCGGAGAGTGCGTTTTTGCTCGCACTCCACCCCTGCTTCCGAGTCTTCTCTGCCGCTGGCTTTTCGTTAGTAGCTCTGAGTGCAGAAGCGCCGGGCAGAGCATCTGGGTGATCTTTTCTTTCAAGTGAAACCATGCTCTTTATAGCAGTGACTTCAGGTTTACAAGCCTCGTTCTGCACTACCAACAAACCTCTTCGATTTTGGACTGTGTGATTCTTAATTGAAAAGTTCCTGCGTTGAACCGGTTTGTTTTTAAACACGAAGCCAGTGAACAAACACAATGGGATAAACAAGGCCGTGGAGGAACTGGTTAACCAGTTGGTGAAAATGCATTTTCCAGGTCCTTCCATTGTGCCCCCGTTAGCTGTTGAGCAACTAGCTGCAGCTGCGTTAGTTAACCTGCGAAACGGAGGGTTTTTTTTTTTAATGGTCCCCCAAAACAAAGTGGTGTAGTCGAACGTAAAGAATCCGGAGTCCAAAGAACCTCACCCCAATCCCTCCCACCCCCTCATCCCCCAATTCTGGGGCAGTAGTTCACTAGTGTAAGTTTGCTCATAAAAATGCCAGTACCACTCCCAGAATTTGGGTTCTAGAGATCTGTGATGGGTCCCTGAAACTGCACTTTAAGCAGGCACCCCCTTCCTTGGTCTGTTATACCACACTTTAAGAAACACCACCTTGGGGCTGCCCTGAGAATTTTTAGAACTGCCCAACTCCCTTACCCCTTTGTTGATTTACTCTCCCTTCCCCTCCCACCAGTCCTAAGCCAAGAAGCCGGCTTCTCCACAGGGAAACTTAAGAAAAGGTAGGGCTTTCTTGGACTCTGACACCAGGGTAGGAAATGACTTCCATACACGTCCTGATACTGCCTTGGTGAGTTAGAGATAGCCAGCGCCTATTAATCTGTGCTTTTTCCTTCTGGGGGCTGCTTCGAGTATCATCAGAATTTAAGCAACACCATTAGGCCACATCTTCTCATCCCAGTCTGACCATTAGAACCAGGGCAGCCAGTGCCGTGTAATTCCTGTGGCCTTGAGTCCTCAGAGTTCATGGTACCTAGCAGCACGGGTAGCATTTATGAGGGCTTTCAGGTCAGCTGACCTCTAATTCAGTCATCAGATACCCAGGTAATGCCTGTTTTGTGCAAAGCCCTGGAGGAGGCCACTTGAGCAACAACACTGCAAAGATGGCACACGGTTGCATTGCTTCCTTGAGACGAAAATGAGGACTGAGTAACCTGTGCTGCTGAAAGCTTCTTCTGTTTCTTAGATCCTCCTGAGACAGATACGAAGGGGTGAGGTTAGGTGATTTGGGTGAGTTAGGGGTGAGTTAGGTGGTTTGACATTTTTCTGGTTTTGGTGTCTCTTTTTTGGTCTCCTCTCATTAATCTCTTTCTGTTGGCTTACAGAATGTCAGTGTCTTTCCTTCTGTAGCCCTGGGCTTCCTGATTACTGTGCCTTCCCTCTGCCCCTGAATCTGACCATGCCTGTCCCTACTTGGCTAACTGGAGTAAAAAGTTTAGGGAAGTTGTTGGAATGCTGAATGACCTCTTGCGGGAAGACCCAGAATCATGGAAATCAGAGGCTTTGAGATCTAAGGAAACCTATTACAAACTTACATAGTGGAGTCCTCATCTTTCAGGTAAAGAATCTGAGCGATGAGGTGGCAGAGGAAAGGACTCCTGGCTCCTAGCTGAGTGTTCTTCCACTAAATCATCTCAAGACAAATGCTTCAAAAATGGAAAGGGTTGAGAGAAATTCAGTTATAAGTAGATGAAGAAAATGGAAAGACTTCCACATGACTACAAAAGTAGTGTTTTCTGGAAAAATGGAGATTGAACGAGAATGTGATCTAAACATACAAATCATGAAGAGTGGGAGTACTAAAATAAGGACTCTGAAGCTGGAAATAAGTAGTAAAAGTTCAAATAAAAGCAAAAAGTTACCTTGTACTCCCCAAAGACATTACAAACTTAGTATTTTTTTTAAAAATTCAGTTAAGGGGCGCCTGGGTGGCTCAGTCGGTTAAGCGGCCGACTTCGGCTCAGGTCATGATCTCGCGGTCCGTGAGTTCGAGCCCCACATCGGACTCTGTGCTGACAGCTCAGAGCCCTGAGCCTGTTTCGGATTCTGTGTCTCCCTCTCTCTGGCCCTCCCCCGTTCATGCTCTGTCTCTCTCTGTCTCAAAAATAAATAAACGTTAAAAAAAAAAAAATTAAAAAAAAAATTCAGTTACGCTTAAGATACTGGTGAATTTTTATTAAATAGTAGATGTTTGAGCAATGTCCAGAATGTTTTGAAGTTGTCACATAACTGTACTGTTGTCCTTATCGAAGTTACTAAGTATTCTGTGGGAGACAGAATATAAAACTGATATAATCTGGTTAAATATATTTTCATGAGGGAAATGAGGTTATTGGGGTAGTATATGCATTTCTGGAAGGTAGAAGGAAAGAGGTATGTATGCAAAAAGAGAACCTTTTGATATTTTTGCTTGCAGTCCCCAAGTTAAATATTATTGGATTGTCCTTGTATATTCATGAAAGAATTAGAAGAGTCAGTGCTTAATAATTAGACATTATTATGTGCCAGACACTGTACTAAATGCTTTACATCCGTTCTTGTATTATCTCCATTTTATAGTCAAGGAATCTAAGATACAAACAGCTTAAGTTTGCCCAGAGTCTGTTCAGACTTAAATCTGCCTGCCTCCAAAGGCATTAAGATTTATGCTCACTTCATTGGGTAGTAGTTAAGAATGTGGTAATTGAAGCCAGGCTTTCCTAAGTTCAAATCCTGGTGCCTTTATTTACTAACTTGTATAAAATACTCCTCAGTTTCTATGTCCCTGAAATAGAGATTGTCATAGGTACCTACCTCAGAGGGTTATTAGGGATGAATTAATTTATGTAAAGAGCTTAGAACTGTGCCTGACACATAGTAAATTCTCAGGAAATAAATGTTGGCTTTGGTTTTGTTTGTTTGTTTTTTAAATTTTATTTCAAGGTATTCTTTAGATTCAGATTGTGCTTTCTACTCAGGCTTTATAAGTATAGATGTAAACTTTATCTCTGTTCTTACTAAAACCGGGGGAACCTTGCTAAAATTTTGGAAAATACTGGGTACAAATAGTGCAAAGATCTGTGACTGGGACCAGAGGGTTTGGTTTCTATTTGTTTCATAGAGAAGGTTGTAAGGATCAGATGAAGTAACAAATACAAACAAAATTTAAATTGTATATGCTATGCAAATGACAAATACTGTTACTAAAACTAGAGAGCAAAGTTGCAGTATATTATTGAGATTATTTTTTTTTAATTTTTTTTTTTTCAACGTTTTTTATTTATTTTTGGGACAGAGAGAGACAGAGCATGAACGGGGGAGGGGCAGAGAGAGAGGGAGACGCAGAATCGGAAACAGGCTCCAGGCTCCGAGCCATCAGCCCAGAGCCTGACGCGGGGCTCGAACTCACGGACCGCGAGATCGTGACCTGGCTGAAGTCGGACGCTTAACCGACTGCGCCACCCAGGCGCCCCTTATTGAGATTATTAAAAGAACATTTAACTTCCTTAAAACAGGTAGTGATCTATAGCTCTATATGAAGATCACAGTCTGTACCATAAAATCATCTAAGATTCCTTCCGTGTGTTTGTTCTAAATCTCTTTTTTGGTGGTAGAGCATGAAATAGAATTTCTGCAGTTGTTTCTGTATATAAGTTTGCTAGGACTACCTAAAAAGTACCACAGACTAACTTAACCAACAGAAATTTTTTCCCTACAATTCTGGAGGCTGGAAGTCTGAGATCAAGATGTCTGCAGGATTGGTTTCTTCTGAGGCCTCCCTCCCTCCTTGGCTTATAAATGGTTGCTTCTTAGTGTGTCTCCTGTGGGCTTCCCTCTGTGTGTGTCTCTTCATGTCCTCTTCTTAAAAGTCATACTGAACTAATGACTTCACCCTAATGACTTCATTATGTCTTTAAAATCTTACTTTCCAAACACTCACATTCTGAGGATTTAGGAGTTGGGACTTCAACATCAGAATTTTGAGGGGAACACATTTTTTACTCATGACAGTCTGTTTAGAGAATTATATGCCAGGTAATCACAGTGCTCCATTGCCCTCATTGTTGAGCACCCAGTGCCCCGGGGCTGAAGCAACATCCTTTATCCTGTGCCTGCCTACCTATCCTACCTTCCACCCGTTACTTAGAACCATGCTTGCAGTTGAGTACCCTAAGAAACACATGCCTCTGCATGAAATCATTGCATTTGGATTTAAAGCAAATTATTGTCATCCTGTCAAATAATCTGCTTAAGAAACTATTCCACATATTTTAGCCTAATAAATTCCTTATTTGTTTCGTAAGCATATTTGTTCTTTCATCTAAATTGAAAAATTTCAAAATCTCTTATGTAGTAATATTTTCTTTCTCTTAAACTGTCTTAAGCTTTAAAAAAAAAAGTTCTGGGGCGCCTGGGTGGCTCCGTCGGTTAAGCGTCTGACTTCAACTCAGGTCACGATCTCGCGGTCCGTGAGTTCGAGCCTTGCGTTGGGCTCTGGGCTGATGGCTCAGAGCCTGGAGCCTGCTTCCGATTCTGTGTCTCCCTCTCTCTCTGCCCCTCCCCCGTTCATGCTCTGTCTCAAAAATAAATAAACGTTAAAAAAAACATTTTCTTGAAGAGTTCCCTGTTTTTACAGAGAATGTTTTCCTTTTTTCCCATTTTAAAAGTAATAACACTTAGAGACTCAGGAGTATTCAATAAAATACAATTTAAAAACACATATGATGAGCCTACAATTAAGGGAGAATAATTAATATGTTCAGTCTTTTTTCCATGAATATATTTATTCTAACCTGCCTTTTTTAAACCTAATAAATCATACTGTTTACTGCTGTTTTAGTTATTAATCTAAAACATTTCTTATTAGTCTTTAATGTGGTAAATTATATTTTTATATTAATTTTAGAATGTTAAGCCAACCTTATAATGTATTATCCCTTTTTATGTATCTGGATTTGATTTTTTTTAATAATGTTTAGGATTTTTGTGCTTATGTTTATAAGAGAAAATAACCTCAGAAAATGAATTGGAAAATATTCTTCCTTTTTCTATTCTCAGGAAGAGTTTGTAGAAGCTTAATGTAGTTTCTTCCTTAAAGATGTGGAAGAATTTGCTAGTCAGGCCATTTGGTCCTAGAGTTTTCTTTATGGAAAGGTTCTAGTTATGGATTATGGTTCTCTGTGTGTATATGTGACAATAATATATGTCATCTATATATAAATACATATATATGTTAAGATAGTTATCGTGGAGTTGGCCTATAGGATTGTGGCCGTCAGGAAGGGCAGGTTGGAATTCTGAACTGTTGAGGCTGCAATCCACAGTTGAATTTCTTCTTTCTCAGAGAACCTTAGTTCTGCTCTTACAGCCTTTCAATTGACTGGATCAGGCCCACTCAGATTATCTAGGATAATCTTCCTTAATTGAAGTGATTATAGACTTTAATCACATCTGCCACATACTTTCACAGTAATACCTAGATTAGTGTCTCATTGACCTAGGACTGTAGGCTAAGCAAGTTTACATATGAAACCGACCATCACAGCTTCTCTCCGGTCTAGTCTTGGCTCCCTTACTAGTTGTTTGATGCCTTCAAGCAGTTGTTTTTTCTGCTTTACCCATTTTTCTGAAGGGTGTATTATTCCAGGAGATAGGACTAAAACTAAGCATGGAAGACATGGTGTGTGTGGGGAGGAAAGCAGACTTTGGCTCAACCCAAGAAGAAGAAAAATGTTTCCCCAGGGATTGCTTTCCAGCTTTTGAGTGAGCAAACTAAGAGACTTTTTATTTTTGGATATTTTTAGTTAGGTTACACTGAACTGGTAGAAGTGTTTTTTAGTCCTAGGTGATTGGGATCCAGATTTTTTGAGATTCATGATTGGTAAAATTATGGGGGAAGAGCTTGGAAGCCCATTTGAAAAGAAATCTGGCCATCATTTTCTGTCACCATTCTTTCATAAAAGAAAAAGTAATATCAAAAAGAATTACAGGTGTAACTTAGGTACAAAGGATAGTCCTTCTCAAGAAAACATAACACTAACATATACTGTAATCCTTCACATTTCAATATTTTTGAAATCCTGATGTATATTAAAATCACATATGTATCTAATATGCTAGTGTTTCTTTTTCCTAAAAAGCTATTAGCAGATTGATGATGTCTCGGTCAGTGTCAAGTGTCTTTGAACTGGAGTAATTTGTGTGTGTGTGTGTGTGTGCTGCACTGTTATAATTTCTGCTAAGTATTCAGGAAAAACTTTGACACTAATTGGTACTGGGCCTTGAACTATCTTCTCACACAATGATTTTGGATTGTCTCCAGAGTTTTCAACATGATCTATAGCTACAGTACTGATCCATGGGTCTGTCCCCAAGACCTTCATATACACACTTTCTTGCCATACACACACTTAGCTTTTTCCTGTAAAATGGCCTACTCTGTTGACTAATACATCTTTAAATTTTTTAATTGCACTGGCTTGTACTGTTCTTTTCAAGACCTTATTGCTAATAGCATATTGCTTTGATATTTCCTGGAAGTTTGTATAAGTAATCTTTAACAGCTTGTGTATCTCTTCCTTTATAGGATTTTAGGTTTTTAGCAAGCAGAAGAGTGTCCTGGACATTAGGGAACTCACCCCAGAGATTCTATAATATGTTGACTGGCTTTTTCTTAGGAGTCATAGACTTTGCCTGATCTGTTATGTGCCATGGATTGTTCTTAGCATAAAGGTGTCACTAGCATGACCATAACTCGTTGAATCCAATCAAAAGATGGAAACACCGTGTGTAGAAATGACAGAATTTCATTTATCCAGTTTTTAGGTAATACAGAAGTCCTCTCCTAGCAACTGTTTAAACAGAAAAGGTGCTAGATATGCCCGTTATTGGCACAGAAAGGTTGTATGCCCAAGCCGTAGATCTTGGGCTTGGAATTATATTTCTAAACCTATACAGTTTACGTAGAAATCGTGAAGTAAATCAGCCCTATAAGGAGAGGTAACATAACATGATGGTAACAGTAGACTGTGAAGCCAGAAGCCTGGGTTTGAAGCCTGGCGCCACTATTTATTAGCTGTGTGACTGTGAGAACTTTCCTTAGCCTCTTTCTTCCTCAGTTTCCTCACCTATAAAATGAGGGTAATAATGGCACCTACTTCATAAAATTCTGTGACTATTAAATAACATTTATAAAGGACTTAGAACCATATGTGATACGAGATATGTGTGAATAAAGTTGATGGCCATCTGTACTTAAGATGTAGGGCTTGTAGTAATTTGACATATTGAACAGCCTCAGCTGATTAATTTGTGATCCTAATGTAAAATGTGTTCTTGGGTAATTAGGTTTTAGATTTAATTATTAATTTAAGGATGTAAGAAAACTTTGCTGTTTGAAAAGAGTGTTGAAATATTTAAGAACTTCTTGAGATACACTAGAATTCATCAGTTTCACTTTTTAGATTTACCAGTTTTTTCATTACTTGAAGATTTGCTTGGTAGGCAATCAAAGTGCTAGAACAAAAAAAGAAAATACGTTAAGATTGTAGATATAGTTTGAAATCTTTGATGGAAACACAAAACTTAGGATAGTGGTTATAGGGGATTCAACTGTATTGTCATATTTTGTATTTTAAACTGGGTGGTAAGTATAGATTTTTTTATTATATTGTTTAATTCTTTTTGTTTCCAGTATAGTAGTTTTTTTTAACTTGATAAATTTGTAACAGAAAGTAAGGGCAGTCTTAGTTACAAGTTGAACACAAGGTCTTAAGTCTTAATTTAAATCCAAGTAACTATAATATAGCCTCTTTGTGCATAAAACCTGTTCTTGGACGTAAGGTATATTGACAAAAAGGTACTGAGGGCAGTAAATTGGGGATGTCAAGTAGAAAAGACAGGAAAATCTGTCCGAGCAATTATGATCTTGTCACTCCTGTCGTTGTGCTTTTATCTGCCTGCCTGTTAGCCTGGCCTCAGCAGTTCATAGGGGAGAAGGAAAGAAAAGGGAAGGAATCAGCTCCAGCCTTTCCATGGAATTGGCATGTCCTCTTCTCTCCTGCATCTCTTCTCTCATTGTGGCTTTCTTCCAAGATAGAAGAAATGAGGAACAGAAATGGTTCTACTAATAGACGTCTTTGAATTTTATGTCTTCTCCAACTTGTGCAGTTTTTTGCCTTAAATTCTATTTTGTAGGCTATTAATACAGCTTCACCAGCTCTCTTTTGGGTATGTCTCTCTTTCCATCCTTTGCCCATTTTTCTGTTGGGTTAGTTTCATGCATTTTTATAACCCCTCATTGAATGTTGTGATAACTCTGTGTAGTATGTTGCAAATACAATTTTTCAAATCTATTTTTTATAGGATCTCTTGCCATACAAAAGTTTTTAGTTTCTTGCTTTTGGGAGGGGGTTTGTAATCACATGTGTCTTTCTCTTCTTTTTTAGCTTTTGGGTTTTTGGTCCTGATTATAAAGGCCTCTCTACCCCAAGATTGTAAGTCTCCTAGAATATTCTTCAGAAAGAATATTGTTGTGCTTCAGTCTCTCATCCATGAAATGAAAGATTATACTAAATCATTTGTTCCCAAACATAGCTAGTCTACAGGATCACCTGAGGAGCTTATTAAAAATTCATTCTCAGATCCTACCCTACACTTACTGAATCAGAATCTCTGGGGAATGGGGCCCAAGAATATGTTTTTAACAGGTTCTTCTATGTAACTCTGATTATCAGTTAGACCTGAGAACCACTGGACAATATAATCACTTAGGTCTCTTATTCCAAAAATGCCACTTTTCTGTTTTGTATAACTCTCGTGTTTTGATTTTTCTCAACTAGATTGTAAGCTCTTTGTATGAAGGGAGGACTGTGTCTTAAGTACTATCTTTCTTGACAATAACCTATTGAGATCCTGTTATTTCACACTTAGACTATTCCAATAGCCTCTTCTTTTAACTATTCCAGTCCATCTGTGGCTGTATTTATCTTGAAGCATTTATCTTCAAACATATTGAACATGAGCCTTCCATATGTAAAAACTTTGGCTACAAGACAAAATTCTATTTTACTTTATAATTCAAGGCCCCCATAAGTCGGCTCCATCTTGTTTTTCAACTTCCCCAGGGTCAGTATGTATAGTCGTCTAAGTTGTGCATTGTATAGCTTCTTAGATGATGGTATGCATGGGGTTCCCTGGAGTTGTATGATATGATGGTGAACCTGATTTCCCCACCCTTTCACATTAACCCTTCACTCTAGCCTGATTAGTCTCCCACCCACCCCATTTTATGTAGTAATAAAGCCTCGTTCGCTTTTACTTTCCTGCCTGTTCTATGCCATCTGCACTATCTGGCCTGCCCTTTCCTCTTTTCTCTACCAAAGTTCTACATATTAACATCTGCAGAGTGGAGTATTACATAGTAATAAAAAGAATGAGGATGGTTTCGCATCACTCCTTTGGAGTGAATTCCAGGATATATTGTTAAGTAAAAATAGCAAAGGACAGGATTGGATGTGGTGTTCCATCTTTTGTATAAGAAAAAGAGGACTTGAGAATTTATATGTATATGCACATTTTATCCTAATCTCTTCAAAGAGAAACATGAAGGATAAACAGAAATTAATAAAACTGGTTATCTGTAGGGAATAGATGGGGAAAGATTGGAGGGAAAAGGGAAGGGAAAAACACTTCTCTCAGCATTCCTTTCTGGTAACACTGTAACTTAAACCATGTAAATGTTTTACATAGTAAGTGTAGAGAGAAATAAACCTAACCTATAGGACATACAGAGAAAAAATAACTTGAACATATCATACTGATAATACATCAGGCAAGAATCATCAGATTGCCAAAAGGACAAAAACCTGCCCCCCCCCCCCCCCCCGTAGACTAAAACTTAGTATGTTTATTGTGAGTAATAATGTTGATATTATAATTTTGAAACTAGTTTATGAACCAAGATTTTCACTGTAAGGAAAAGATGCTAATATAAAGAAAAACTATAGTGTTGAATTTGAGTTGAAAGTATCAGTGTAAATTCTTGCTTGTTTAAAAAAAACAAAAAAATCCCCAGCTTCATCTACTGAAATGGCCTAGAAGCAGTGACAACCCAGTAGCTGTGAGGACAGTTAGTGCTCAGATCCTGATTTATAAATGCCATTGCCCACTGAAAGGAACAAAGGCTCCTGGCAAAGTGGCTGATTCCAGGTCTGGGGCAGAGATGGTAAAAGGTGTGCTTGGAGAAATCTTATGCCAGAAGTAGCCTCAAAAACAAATAGAATTGTGTTAAAATGACAGACAATGGCTTGAAGAGAACCCCACTAGCCATATCTGGGACAGTTTAAACCAAAAATTGGGGACAGTTTTAAAAAAAATCATGGTAATGGATTATTATAATACACTAGATTAAAACAAATCTTTGAGTTCATAATGATACTTAAAAGGGAGAAATAAAGGAAAAGTGTAGAAATAGTTGTACTTCATGGAAGGCTGCTATACAGTAGATGTGTAGGAGGAACAACACAGTTAGAGAGCCCTCATTTTGTAGTCCCAAATGTAATAACTGACTCAGGCAAGAATCATCAGTAGATTGCCAAAACCACTGGGTGAAAGGTTATTGGGAGATAGAGTATTACATCTCTCTTTACAGCGGGGAGAGATCTATAGTCACCATTTAACCAAGTGGCCAAGGTTTTCCCCTATAGTAGGGTATGGTGGCATTATGTCTCTAATGTGATGGCATTTGGAAGGATACAGCTGCCATCTATGTAGTATTCTTGTTGAGACACATAGGAGAAATTTTTTCCTTGTGTGGAAACAGATCCAGGATGTTGGAACTGACCTAGTCTCTTTTAAAATGTAAATTTCATTTTAAAAAAAAGATGGAGGGAGGGACTATACGAGATTAAAAAATTTGGGACAACTAGGGGCACATGGGTGGCTCAGTTGGTTAAGCTTCTGAGCGGCTTAGGTCATGATCTCACAGTCCATGGGTTTGAGCCCCGTGTTGGGCTCTGTGCTGACAGCTCAGAGCCTGGGGCCTGCTTAGGATTCTCCCTCCCTCTCTCTCTCTCTCCCCCTCCCTCCCTCCCTCTCTCTCTCCCCCCCTCCCTCCCTCCCTCTCTCCCTCTCCCCCCCCCACTCGTACTCTGTCTCTCTCTGTCTCTCTCAAAAATAAATAAAACATTTTAAAAAATGCAAGAAACAAGCCTTAATTATGGATCCCCAGAAAAGTCTATAAAAGAAAATATGAAACCAAATTAGTAAATTTGATTATGGAATTGTCCATTTTCTTAGATGTGAAAATGGTACTGTTGTGTTTTGTAGGGGAATGTTGTAATTCTTAGACTGTGCATACTGAAGTATTAGGGATGAAGTGTGATATCTGTAATTCTCAGGTGATTTGGAAAATCTGTGGAGGGGGAAGGCATGCAAAGTGCACCCAAATGAGGCAGGATGATCGTTGGTAAATCTGAGGGGTATACACCTGTGTACTGATTGTAATGATTTTTCTATTTTCCTGAAGATTTGAAGTGTCCAAAAACTGGGGAGAAAATCTCTTCAGAGCCCTGTGTAGATTTTGTCTGATAAAGACTTCCTTTTCCTAAGCACACAAGCCAGAGGTGATTTTCTCATATGAATTTTTATGACTTTTATGTTTCTTTTATGATCCCCAAACCTAAATGCATATGAGAGCTGCCTAAGTTGACTTTTTAGAAAAAATTACGAACTGCTGGACCCCACAATGAGCCTATGTTAATATACTCTTGGAAGATAGGCCTGACAATCAAACCAAGGGTTAGAACCGCTTATTCTGTATGTATTAGTTAAATTTATTTATCTTTTTCACATATTCCCACCTAACCAGCATGGGAGTTTAGGATCAGCCCTGAAGGTGTTCCACAGTCCTTTGCCCCTTTTTGCTGGCACGGTGTTATGTGTGTTCCACACAGTAGATGTTTGGTAAATACATGCTGACTATATATGTTCGCTAATTTGTTGACAGTCTGAAGAGGTTACCAGAAACTTCTCTAAATTCTGAGAGATTAAAATAACCTAGCTGATAAAAGTGCTTAGTCAATTCAAAAGATTCATTTGAAAGCTGTCTAGGTTTTAGTTATAAAATTAGAGGTTTGGGGGCGCCTGGGTGGCGCAGTCGGTTAAGCGTCCGACTTCAGCCAGGTCACGATCTCGCGGGCCGTGAGTTCGAGCCCCGCGTCAGGCTCTGGGCTGATGGCTCGGAGCCTGGAGCCTGTTTCCGATTCTGTGTCTCCCTCTCTCTCTGCCCCTCCCCCGTTCATGGTCTGTCTCTCTCTGTCCCAAAAATAAATAAAAAACGTTGAAAAAAAAATTTTTTTTAAATAAAATAAAAAAAATAAAATTAGAGGTTTGGTTTACAAAAATAACATGTCTGTTATCGGTAAATATTTGAAATTAAGAGTTACCAGTGGAATCATAAATGAATTTCATTACCTCTGCAAACAGACATATTCAGAATCCAGTACTTAACAAAAAAAAATACAGATACACAGATAAATAAAGGGGTTGTTAGTATTGGAATTGAAATGAGGGATAATGTGGTAGCTAGGTAATAATGCAAAAAAGGAGAAACAAGCAAAGATTAAAACTTTTATGAGTATGATTTTTATAAGCTTGAAGCTAGGTTTGAATATATGAATAATAGTAACAGCTGACAATTTTTCAGTGTTTACCATATGCCACAGATCGTACTTGATCTGAAGTATTTGTGATCCCTAAAATAGCTCTTCCAAATAGATGGTATTATTAATTTACAGATGAGAAAATGGAATCTCAGAGAAGTTAGTCATGTGCCCAGATTCACGTAGCTAATAAGTGGTGGAATCACAAACCAAACTATTTAGTCTAGCTTCAAAGCACTTGCTGGCAAATATGGGAGAGGCAAGATAGGGTATGGTTAAATATAGCTTCCCTTAATTTGAGACTTTGTGAAGAAATGGTATGGTAAATGGGAAAACATTTTATAGCATCAGTTCTTTGAAAAGAAATCTAAACAAGGGGCGCCTGGGTGGCTCAGTCAGTTGAGCGTCCGACTTCGGCTCAGGTCATGATCTCGCAATCTGTGAGTTCGAGCCCCATGTCAGGCTCTGTGCTGACAGCTCAGAGCCTGGAGCTTGCTTCAGATTCTGTGTCTCCCTCCCTCTTTGCCCCTCCCCTGCTCATGCTCTCTCTCTCTCTGTCAAAAATAAACAAACATTAAAAAAAAAATTTAAAAAATCTAAACAAGATAAAGCAGTTAGGGGAGAAGGGTTGATGTTTACTAGGGGTTAAACAGTTGCATAGGTTCATAGGGAGAGTATATAAGAAGGGCATGTACTGACCAGTATTCAAGAAGTACAGTATCATAAGTTCTTTTTCTGCACAGAAGCAGTCTTCTGGTGTAGCTGCAATATTAACCTAGACTGCATAATCTATCTTTAATCCATATAATGTATTTATTTGTATGTGTTAAAACAGCTGAAGTAAACTTACTTTTTACTTTTGAATTAAAAATTTGATTAAACATTGTCTCAACAATAAACAGCAAAATTAGTATTAGTAGTTACAGTTATCCATACATTTTTAATATTTCATTGGAATGAGTTATGGCAGTTATCTTTTTAGGTAAAGCAAATTTTTACTTCCTATAAAAAAAGAACAAACAGGGGCACCTGGCTGGCTCAGGAGCATGCAACTCTTGATCTCAGGGTTGTGGGTTCGAGTCCCACGTTGGGTGTAGAGATTGCTTAAAAAATGAAATCTTTAGGGGCACCTGGGTGGTTCAGTTGGCTAAGCATCTGACTCTTGATTTAGGCTCAGGTCATGATTTCATAGTTCGTGGGTTCGAGCCCCATTTCGGACTCTGCCCTGACAGTGCAGAACCTGCTTGGGATTCTCTCTCCCTCTCTTGTCTGCCCCTCCCCTGCTTGCTCTTTCTCTCTCAAAAATAAATAAATAAACGTTTAAAAAATACTAAAATAAAATCTTTTAAAAAAAGGAACAAAGCTACATTCTGGGTAACAAACTAGTACAGAGAATCTGTGTACAACCTCTATCCATTAAATGTAATGTTCTAGGACTCTTATCACAGTAATTCTAAATTAATAAAATATATTACTCATTGAAGAAAAAACATAAGTAGTTCAGACATAATTTTAAAAGTCAGAAGGAAACATTTCCCTGTTGACAACTTAGAAATATCATTTTAGAACTTCCAGATAAGTGACATAGAAAAATGATGGCAAGGTTGTTAAACTGAAATTATACATGACATTGGCACAGAAATAGATGAATCAGTGGAACAGAGTGTAAAAACCAGGTCAAGCATTTATCATATGTCAGTATTTGATGAAGGTGACACCTCAAATCAGTATGGAAAAAATGGACTCTTCAGAATACATTAACGCAGTTAATTGGTTAACCATTTGAATTTCGGTAGATCCCTATCTCATGCTGTATACAAAACATTCTATATGGGTTAAAGATTATAAAAAAAAAGAAACCATAAAACACAAAATCAGTTGAGTGAAATTTGGTATAACAGAATAGTATGTACCATTGAAAATGATGTAAGAGTGTGATTATTGACCTATAGCCAAAATCATATTATGTTGAGAAATGTGGCATAGTATTTACAGAATTTCAAATTGTGAAAAATAAAAAAAATATTTATGTGTTTATGCTTAGGAAATTCTGGAAGAAGAATTATGGGTGATTTTTGTCTTTTTGGTATTTCTGCCAGGAACAATAAACCTGTACTACCTGTGTGCAGGATTATTCTTTGTTTTTTAAAATTCTGCAGGACTAAAAAAGCTAAAGAAAAGACAGTTTGACGATAGAAGAGGAGGATGTGGTATCTTCCTGAGGAGAAAAATGGAAAGACACAGAAGGTCAAGTGCAAATGAAGTTAGGCAACTGAGGCAAAAAATAATTTGTAGAATTCCAGAAACAGTACACGGTGTGATTTCACTGAATCAAAATGACAAAGGTAACTGAAATCAGTAGAATCATACAGTAAAACATAGTAAGTATATCCAAAAGTGGAGGATGAGCATGATGAGCTTAGAGAGCTAAATAAATGCTAACTAAGCAGTTGTTCAAGGGAGATTTACATCAATCTCCGCGTTTATCACTTGTCTTTTGTATAGTGCTTCATGATTTTTGAGAGCTTTTCCGTGCATCCTATTTGAGAAAGGTTTGTCTAGCTTAGTAATGGCAGGTACCATCCTCTGTTTTTATGGATGAAAACAATGAAGCTTATAGAATGTTTTGGTGACATGGCTAGTTAATAATGAAGCCAAAGTCAGAACCTGCTTTGCTTATCTTGTGGGTGGTCTTGTACGATTATACCTTGTTCTCTCACAGACATCCAGGGAAATGAGAGCAAGTCATGGGAAATATCCAGTGATTCTAGTCAAGCCTGAAAAACTGGATGTGAATAGATCATGGCTATTACCTAATACCTACCCAGCAGGGTTATCTTTCCCCACCCACTCAAAACTTTTAAGGCTTTCAAAGGTGAAATTTTAGAAGTATCGATGAAAGTTTTAAGTGAACTATGATAGCTCATTTTAATGTAATTTTATCAGATTAGCAAAGATGAAGAAAACTGAAACGCTGTTAGCAAGGGTTCTAGAGAATGGATGCTCCATGCTGCTGGAAAGAGTTTAAACTGGTATATTTATAGAGGACAGTCTGGCAGTACCTATCAAAACTTAAAAATTATTTACTTTTTTCCATATCTGTTTTACTTCTAGGAGTTTATTCCAAGAATATAGTGGGGAGATGCCCAGAGTTAACATGTGCAAAGAGTTCACAGCTTTGTTGATTTTTAAAGTATTGCTGTCTTTGTATATTGACTGAAATTTTTTCAGTGAGTACTTAATGGCTTTTATAAGTAGTGAAGTACTAACAATGCTATTTCATGGAAAAATATAACCATTCTATTACAGGATTCTTACATTACTACCATAACTCCTACATGTTAAGAACAGCAGCTATGACCCTGGATATTACTGACTTTCTCTTTCATTTGTGACAAACAATAGTTCTATAATCAGTAATGGATGAAAGGCAAGATGGTTCGGGGGAAGCAGTGTGATTGGATGGAAAGAATATGGGAATCCAAGAACCTAAGTTTAGAATCTACCTTTGCCTCTTAGCTAGAGTTAGGATTTGGGGCAAATTGGCTAACCTCTCTAAAACTTGATTCCCATCCCCACCCCCAGTTTGAGTGAGGATAATTAAAGCATCTCTCCTGGGGTTGTTTCAGTACCAAATAGATTAGGTTTGTAAAATTTCTTTGTAGACTCCCTGATTTGGGAATAAAACAATAATCAACGTTTTATTGAATGTTACGTGCCAGGCATTGTACTAAGTGCTGATTTACTCCTTATATCAACCCGGTGTGGTTAACAGTTACTTCCTTTTTGTCAAGTGAGGAAATTGAGACTCAGATTTAGGAACCTGCACAGGGCCACAGTTATAAAAAGTAGAGCCATAATGGAAGATCACACTTGGAGAGAAATGTACCAAGAGATCTCTAAGAAGTTATTCATGCCTCACCAGTCTGCCAGAGTTCAAGGAGGTACATACATGTGAAGGGAGGACCCAGTGGAAATAATTTACTAACAGGGGTCTCTTTCTTTGCTCATGTAAACAGCTAAATTCTTATGGGTTGAGAAATGTAGGAAACTCTGATATTTAGAATGTTAAGAATAGAGTTTATATGGGCTTAAGACTGGAATGGTCTTATTCAGTATTCTTAGAAATTATCTGGAAAAAGGAAAACCAGAATTCCTTAAATAGAAGACTGAATTTCTTCTGAGATTGGAACATTAGGGTCATACTTGCAAAGGGGGTGAATAGAACATGACAGAAAAGCTTCAATAGAAGTTGTTTCAAAATATATATACCCAGAGGGGCATCTGGGTGGCTCAGTCGGTTAAGCGTCCGACTCTTGATTTCAGCTCAGGTCATGATCTCGCAGTTTATGAGTTCAAGCCCGCGTCCAGCTCTGCACGGACAGTGCAGAGCCTTCTTGGGATTCTCTCTCTCTTCCTCTCCTCTGTGCCCTTCTCCGTGCTCTCTCTCTCTCTCTCTCTCTCTCAAAATAAATACAAACTTTGGGGGAAAAAAAACATACACCCAGAGTACATTCCAAAAATGGTAACCTCTTTGCTACCAGTTAATGATATCTTAGAAGGTGATCATGTAGATATTTTAGATTATCTTCTACCTCTCTTGTCTCCCACTGCCCTCACTGTTACCCTTCTGGCTATCACCCGAGAATGTATGTGAAGCAAAATGGAAAATCTGTTCACCTTTAATAGAAAACATTAGCAGGTTTATTACTATGCATAAATAGAAAAACATAATGTAACTAGGCCAAAGTCAATGATAGGTGATTAAAATAGTTAAAGGAACATAGTGGTTTTTACATAAGAATGGACAGAGGGCCTCAGTCGGGTTAAGCCTCCGACTTCGACTTTGGCTCAGGTCATAATCACACGGTTTGTGAGTTTGAGCCCTGTGTCGGGCTCTGTGCTGACAGCTTGGAGCCTGGAGCGTGCTTCGGATTCTGTGTCTCCCCCTCTCTCTGCCCCTCCCATGCTCATGCTCTGTCTCTCAATGATAAATAAACATTAAAAAAAAATTTTTTTTTAAAGAACAGATGGAAAAGACTGGGATTTGTTTGAAATGAAGGTTTGGCACAGATGTGATTACTTTCTAAATCTGATTTCTAGAGTACAGGTGAAGGGTAGATTGGTTTATGTAGCAAATTCTGTGGCATCCTACCTTATCACCACCCAGATTACTCTGAAGTTATTAAAAAAAAAAAAAAAAGGATACTACCTTTTAAAAGATCATACCCTTGTGGGATGCCTGAGTGGCTCACTCAGTTAAGTGTCTCTTGATTTCAATTTTTTTTTTTTTCAACGTTTTTTATTTATTTTTGGGACAGAGAGAGACATAGCTTGAACGGGGGAGGGGCAGAGAGAGAGGGAGACACAGAATCGGAAACAGGCTCCAGGCTCTGAGCCATCAGCCCAGAGCCTGACGCGGGGCTCGAACTCATGGACCGCGAGATCGTGACCTGGCTGAAGTCGGACGCTTAACCGACTGCGCCACCCAGGCGCCCCAAGTGTCTCTTGATTTCAGCTCAGGTCATGATCTCCCGGTTTATGAGATTGAACCCCTGTGCAGAGCCTGCTTGGGATCTCTCTCTCTCTCCTTCTCTCTTTGCCCCTGTCCTGCTTTGCACATGCGTGCTTGGATGCTCTCAAATTTAAAAAAAAAAAAAAAAAATCATACGTTTGTACCATTAACAGTCTGAAAGCATTATGCTTTTGAGATAGATCCATATTAGGGTTGTTTGCCCCTGACCACTTTACAACTAGATTTTAAAATCTATTCAAAAAAATGTTGAATAGTTCAGTGGCAAGATATTGGACTTAATGGCACAGTGATCCATGTAATTATCTTACATTCTTCAGAAATAATTGGTTAGAGGAAATTGCAAGTAAGAAAAAAATACATAGACATTATCTAGAGGATATTTTGGATTAATACTCAAGATGATTATGTTCTAAGGAGAAACTGTGGTGTGTCCATTTTAAGGTGTAAGGAATATGTGGAGATACTTCCACCATCAAAGATTGTATGTAAATTTTCCAAGATGGGAGATTATGATGCTGTTCCAGGTCAGCAAAATGAAGACTTAACAAAGAATGGGCCTTCATGCGAGGTCTATGATATAAATAATAAATATATTTGCGTAGTTCTTTACAGTGTATAAAAATGCTCTCCCATACTGTGTGGAAGTGAAGCTTCAGCCAGCTTGTTGGATGTTAAGTTTTCTCTGCTTAATGGCTATATAGTCTGAATTGTTATTAATATATTTCTGACTCCTAGTTCTTTTCTGAAGCAGTCTCTTCATTTACTGTTAAGTGTGCCATGGGGTGTCATGATCCTTTAGTTTTCGTAATTGTATGTTGCTGTGACTTTTAGGACTGTGTTTTGACCAAAGATAGTTTTGTCGCAATAGAGACTATATTATTGAAGTGCTTTGCTTATTTATTTTTTCCTTTTTCCTAGATCTGTTCTAAGGACCAAGATTCATTTGGGGGATGGTTACAGAATTGAACCATGATAGGCATTGAAAATATAAATTCAAAGTTGAATGAAACACCAATCCTGGAAGGGGAGTAGTAGTATGTTTAAAGTGGTTGCTCTGGTGTATGTTGAAAACTTGGTGTTAGTTAACTTTTCAGGTTTCAAAGTTTTGTTCTGTCATTCTAGAATTACAGAGGAATTACTTCATAGGAGACTTTGGGTAAATGTTGCGTTAGGTAATTTCTTAGTGTGTGCCACTAAGCTTTAATCCTGAGATGATTTCTTGAAAAAAGGAGTTCTGATGCCAAATACATTTGGGAGAAGTCTGTAATCTGGGTCCTTTCTTGGAGTTTCATAGTATACTCTAATCTTGTTCGTTGAAGCATTGTTTGTAATAGTTAAGAAACAGCTTAAATATTCATGGATAGAAGAGTGGAATCAGACTATTCTACAACAGTTAAGAAGGAATTGGGGCACCTGGGTGGCTTAGTCTGCTGAGCATCTGACTCTTGATTTTGGCTCAGGTCATGACCCCAGGGTTGTGGGATCGAGCCCTACATCAGGCTCCATGGTCGATATTCTCTCTCTCTCTCTCTCTCTCTCTCTCTCTCTCTGCCCCTCCCCCTCTCTTTCCCCCTCCCCCTCTCCTTTCCCTCTTTCCCCTTCTCCATCTCCCCCTTTCTCCCCCCTCCCCCCCCTCCCCCTTCCTCCCTGCCTGTCCCTCTACCCCTCTCCCTCACTGGCTCTCTCCTTCTCTCTTTAAAAAAAAAAAGAAGAAGAAGAAGGAATGAACCAGATCTTGATCTTTCAACATGGATGCATCTCAAGAACAGTAATTTAGAAAAACATTACAGAATGAGAATGATGGATGTATAGTATATAGTTTGTGTGTTCTTTTGAAACCATATGCTTTTACCAGCATATCTGTAGAGTATAAATTCATTTTTGTAAAGTCAAAAGGATTCAAACCAGCAAGCTGTGATATGGAGAAGTGATTGGGATTGGGGATGATGATCAAAGCATCCTTTTTTTTTTTAATATTTTTTTTAACGTTTATTTATTTTTGAGACAGAGAGAGACAGAGCATGAATGGGGGAGGGGCAGAGAGAGAGACACACACAGAATCGGAAGCAGGCTCCAGGCCCTGAGCCGTCAGCCCAGAGCCCGACACGGGGCTCGAACTCACGGATGGCGAGATGGTGACCTGAGCTGAAGTCGGACGCTTAACTGACTGAGCCACCCAGGCGCCCCAAAGCATCCTTTTTAAGAAGGGAAATATTCATGTATTATTTGCAATAAAAATTAAATGCAAGTAAAATGCCTGTTAAGTGCTCAGAGGGCTACTTTCTTTTACCTCATTGGAGATGCCTAACTTGCTAAGTTTCAATTCCATCCTGCTGTGTATTAATTCAATTCATTATATACATGTTAAATTTCATTTTGAGCCCTGATTCCACTAGGAAGAAACTGTTTTCAAACTATTCCATTGTAATGTGACTGTTCTTCACACATTTTAAGGAATAAATGAAGTAATTTATACAGTGTAGTCTGTGCAGATTCTCAAGAGATGGATTTATTCAGGCTTACCATCTTTGGTCCAGGAGGTCTTTAGGAGAGCAACAAAGAGAAGTTTGAACTTGGCTCTTGAGCCGCTAGTGGAAGAGCTGAGAAGCAGTATCTGTACTGCTCAGTGGAAACATTGCCATTCAAAACCTGTTAAGCTTAAAGAAGCAACCCCCCTTTTGGTCTTTCCATTGTTGGCAGTAATGCTCTTCCCAGTTCCATATCCTTTTCTTATCCTGTTCAGTAGACCTGATTTTGACCTTTCTGAATCAAACTTGAGAGCAGTGGTGGTTTTGAGTTTACCAGTCCCTGGGGATCTTTTTTAACCTCTACATGTTACTGCCTTTAGTGACCTAACTTCTTCCTGAACTGGTGTTAGCATGCAGTCCATTTGCATAAAAATTGGTAGTGACGAAAGAGGATTCTTCTACCAGAACACCAAGTGGAAATCAGTACAGTATAAACTGAAAATGCTAATAAGTAGGGTGAACTTCAGAAATGTTTCGAGTAGCTGGGCATCCCCCAAGGATGGAAGGGCTGCAGGGCTTGATTGTCTGGAAGAAAGGTATGAAGCCTCCTGAACTGCCCTCCCCCGCCCCCCACATCTGCCTGATCAGCAAATGCCTTGCACGTGGCCGTAGCTCATTATGTGTTCTTGGTCACGACTGTGCACTGCTTGGGAGAGAGTTAGCCTTATCGCCAGTGACGTCTTCATGTAATTTTGAGGTGGGGGCTAGGGTTGAGGATAGGTGCAGAAAGAGAGAACTTATAAAGAAGAACTTGAGCACGATAAGTCAGATTTTGCTTGAGTACTCCCATAATACTCCCATGAGTATTATGGTTGTTTGTTTTTGTTTCCTAGTGCTTAATTGTTGCAGGAACATATGTGTCTCAATTGTTTTTGAATAGAGGCAAGTTTTCTTTAATTGACCAGTTGGATTCTTCCCCTCTTTTGTGTCTGTGATATAAACATCATCAAATTATTGCACTACCATTTACTTTGTAGTATTGATCAAGATTGCGGCCAAAACTGTGGATTTGATATCTGTTTTTGGATACAGCTTAAAATTACTCCCAAGTAACAAGTTTATCAACATGCTTATATTCTTAGTGATTTGGTAAAGACCATTTAAATAAGCTCAATTCCTGTAAGTATAAAGTTACAGAAATGTTTCAGATGTCATTTCTTCTCAGAACAAGACTGAGAGCTTTTGGTGAGTTCTCTAGTTTGGCTTTCTTTCCTTGGAAGTCCTTGGAAATCTGTTTTGAGAGCGCTCTAAATCCTGCATATTCCTGTCTTCTAGGATTTTTTTCTGGTCAAGCAGACAGTTCAGGATACAGAATCCAAGGATGAATGTTCACCGTGGCAGTGAGAGTGACAGGTTATTGCGGCAGGAGGCTGGCTGCCTGACGGATGAAAGCTCAGCTGCGGCACAAGAGAAAGAAACAAATAGCCCGGCTTCTTCTGGTCTTCAGAACCTTACTTATCCTCTAGGCCCCAGGAGCGATGGTATGACGCTTAGATCTTGACTTCATTTGGTGGGCTTTCCAACATCTGAGCATCCACTCTACCCAGAAGGCATGCATATTCTTTACCCAAATAAAATATCCAGCCAATTGGCTTAGCTTACATATCACAGCTCTATACAGCTGACCATCACAAAAAATCTCCACGTGATCAGTCCAGCATATCTAATGTGGCAATGATAGTATAAGAAAGATTGTCTTGGATTCCGAGTCAGAAGACACATTCAAATTCTAGCTCTGCTACTATCATCTGTAACCTTGGATGAGCTGCTTAATCTTTCTGAGCCCTGCTTTCTTAATCTGGAAGACAGGGATATTAATGATCTTCTTACTTCATGAGACCAAAAGACTTTTTAGTTATTGGACGTGCAGGCTCTTGATAAACTGTTAGGTTCTTCTTAATTTTTAATAAAGACAGTGGCAACACTAATAATATCAGTTACAGTTTATTGAGCATTCACTGTGCTAGGAACTTTACATACATTTTTTTTTTTTTCAATACAGGGTGGCAAATCTAGACCACTGCCTATTTTTGCAAATAAAAATTTTAAATAACAGCCATCATGTTTACATGATGCCTATTTGTTTACATATGGTCTTTGGCTCCTTTCCTGCTACAGTGACAGAGACCATGACCCACAAAACCCAAAATATTTACCTTCTGGCCTTTACAGAAAGTTTGCTGATCTCTGCTTAGATTAATCCTTGTACAGATGAGAAAAGTGAGGCTTCAGAAGCTTAGAAAACTTGTTCCGGTTCACAATGCTGGGAGTTAGGGGACTGGGATTTGAACTTGTGTCTTTCTGACCAGGGCTGTGCTCTTCTACATGTTTTAGCTGCCAGAGGAGCAGAGTGTGCCTGCCATCCTAGAGTGTACCGTCAGGGAGAATTTGTGCAGTGAGTTTCTTTTCCTACTCACCCATTTATGCTGGGTGCAACTTGAGGTGTCCTTCAGGAATCAGCCCGAGTTAAATTGCTTCATTGTTGGGAGGGGGTGCAGGGGAGAGGGCAGCGGGCGGGGAGGGAATCGAGCATTCTAAAATCTGAATTTGTGGTGTAGGTACCTACTTTCAGTTTTTAGAACAGCGCTTTGAATGTGAAAGCCTGTCTTGGTGATTAAAGTGTTCTCTTGTTGTAAGCTTGCCTATGGATTTTGTGGAAGCTTGGCTCTTGGTATGCAGACACAGGGCCACATTGAAAATTTGTCAAAAGCTGTAGGACGTGAATCCTCAATAGGTTTTTGGTCTAGATTTTGGTTTCCTTTTCTCTAGAAGCAAATGGAGTGGGGGTGGGGGGAGTGAGTGTTCTCTAAGTCACAATTTATTTGGTTATCTAAGTGCCCAAAGTCAGACTCATTTCCCAGAGTTCATGGGCAGTAATCATGTTCGTGAATTATTGTGTACAAACTTAAAGTACGTGAGGAATGGGAGATTTGGAGGGAAAAAAAAGATTTGAAGAAAATGTAGAAAAGTGTTAATTTGTCAAATCTAGGTGTCAGGATATGCATATTGTTAACTCTGTGCTTTGGTATGTTTGAATTTTTTCCTTAAAAAACTTTTTTTTAACTTAAAATATATTAGGAGAACTGCCAATTTAAAAGAATCCTATGGCAATCCTTTATAAATACTTTCCCCTGATTGTCTTCTATGTACATCCAGATTTCAGCTACAGCATTTAGTTTTAAGCCTTTTTTTGCATGATACAGTATTAACACACTTTGAAGTGCTCTCACATACTTTATTTCAGTTGATAAAATAATCCTGTGAGGGAGGTGGCGTGAACATTATTTTCATTTTACAGAAATGAACAAGGTTTGGAAAATTAAATTACTTAAAATGACTCTTTGGTGATATTAGGATAGAAAACTGAGGTTCTGGGAATGAATCCTAACCCAAGGCCACTTGCAGTGGAACCTTTCTGCTGAGGGCAAGGCTTGCCTTTACAAAAAATGGTGTTGGCAATGTTAGGATTCTTCTGTGCATAGTGAAAATGCATTTTTATGTGAATTTCTAGCAAAAGTAATGCATTAGACAATTAGAGACTATCATCCCTTCTGGGAAGTAAAATTTAGAAACATTTAGGAATTTTTGAATGTGGAAAATGAAATAGTTCCTGCACACAGAGGCAGCAGTTTCCTTAAAAAAAAAAAAAAAGAAAAAACAGGAAATATAAGAGTATTATTTAGAACTAGAAGTGGAAACGGAAGTAAAAAGTGATTGCCTCTGTGAAACAAGACAGGGGAGGGCACGGAGTGTGGTAGGGCCTTGCTGGTTGTCCACAGAAATTCTTGAGTGTTTAAATTTTTTTAAGCCATGCACATAGTTTACTTTAAAAAATTTTAACCATTTTATTATAAAATGGGCATTATTGCCTTCATTCTCTCCTCCCCAACATACAAACCTGGAGAAAAGCTCAGGGTGATCCAATATGAGTTTCTAGTTTATTTTTCTTTGATTTGTTCGAGGCAAGAATTTTTTGCTTGTGAACACCTAAAAATGGGGGGTGGGGGGTAAGTTGGTTTTTTAAAGAAGAGCAGTTTTATTTCCCCCCCAAGCCTTTTTGCTGTCATGTTATTTTGGTTTGTTTGTATGATCTTTTAGACCTTTCACTTGACTATGCCTCTCAGCCAGCAAATCTCCAGTTCCCTCACATAATGCCACTTCCCGAAGACATCAAAGGCTCCTGCTTCCAAAATGGGAATAAGCGGAACCATGAACCCTTTATGGCTCCAGAACGATTTGGAAACAGCACTGTGGGCTTTGGCAGTAACGTTCATTCCCAGGCGCCAGAGAAAGTGACACTTCTTGTAGATGGCACACGTTTTGTTGTGAATCCACAAATTTTCACTGCTCATCCGGATACCATGTTGGGAAGGTAATTGATGATAATTTCCTTCCAAATCCACTCTGTTCTCTATGAATAGAAATACCTGCTCTTTATCTTGCACTAGAATGAGGAAAAGAAGCACTGATTGCTTATTTTTCTACCTTCATACTTTTATGAGACAGGGAGGGCAAGCTTGTAAAACACCTTATATCTGTTGATGATTTGGGGGATGTACTTAATTTCTTTACAAAGCCAGTATAGTAAAATGAGCCCCCACAACTACCTGAGCAGTCAGAACTGTGGAAAATAATCTGCTGAGTAGCATTCCTTAGTCCTCGATAAACTCACTCTAAAGCAGAAGTCAGAGACCTGATTTCTATTACCCCATAGTTTGTATACCTCACATAAGTAATAATCTTCTGAGTTCCACGTCAAAGATCTAGAGTTAAGGTGAGATCTAAGTTGTTGTTTTTTTTCTTTTGCCTTTTAATAAAAGAATTAGACATGGGTTCCACATGACATAAGAACAAAGGCATTTTACTAAAGAGCATTTCACCTGCCATCCATTGCCCATTATGCTTGGCAGGAGGATTATGCTGTCGTTTTCTAATGTCTCCATCACTATTCAAGTTTTCCAAAGCCAAATCTTTATATCTGGCTCTTTCGTTGTTTCGTGATTGAGCTCTCTTTTCTTCATGTTCCATCCTCTGTGCTGCTTTTAGACTGTAGTCTTACCATCTACTGCCTCCAGCATTTTAGGGTTAGAGTTTAGGAAATGGAAAGAGCCTGCCAAGGAGGAGCACTGTCCAGAAAGTATTCTTGGAGCCTGGGCTGGGAGTGAGGAGATTCTCTTTCTGGCCAACCACAGACCTTAACATGAGGAAGAGCAGATTGGGATAGGAGTAAAAACAATAACTTGTATGTATACACACAAACACTTGGCTTTTGAGGGTTTTTATCTACTTCGAAGTAGATCTTATTTAAAGATCTAACCTCACTCAGGACTTTGATTTAGAAATCAAAATGGACCATACTCATTTGTTGAGTTTTAGGCTAAATGGAATCCAGCTATTCAAATATATTTATATTTGAACATATACATAGAGATTCATGATGAACCATTTTTAATCAGAATCAAACTTGTATATTTCTCAGACATCTGAATTAAGACTAAACTAGGACATTAAAACATTTTCCAAATTGGCCCTATAGTTTATCAGACTTGACTTCCTGTCCTCGGTCTTGGTATCACTACACTATTGCACCCCCCTCCCCCGCTTCAAAGTCAGCATTAGCCTCAACACAGGCTGCTCTTTGAGGTAGATTGGCTCTGAAAACAGTGACCAAGAGAAGCAAGCAAGCATTTTCTGGGTAATAGATTAATAGACTCTTGGGTGACGCCCTTTGAATCTAGGAATGAGTTGTCCCATGACAAGAGAGTCTGATTCTTTATCTGGGTGGTTCATCAGCTGAGTCAGCTGAAGTTATCTGTTCTGAGAGTTGCTTGGGTTTGCTCTGTCCTGAGGTTATATACCGTGTGCATAAGCCTAGGCAGTGAGCTTACAGGTGTGGGCCAGTAGTCACAAGGGGACAAGCTGAGAGATTGCGAATGGATTAACATTAATCCATGTCACTACCAGATAGAGAACTCTGAGCTTAGGTTCCGCTGATGATACTTGGGGGACGGGGAGGGGGGGTGGATTACATGGCATGTTGACTATTTTGATTCATAGCTGTCTTGGCTAAACTTCAGCCAGAATGTTCCAGAAAAATGTCAGCATTCTTTGAAGACACTTATCAAGATGGATTTCTTCTGTATGGTATAGTGGTTTGAAAAGCATGTTATTTGGAGTCTTTTTCAGACCTTTGAAAAGCAGCCAATTTAGGGTGGCGGATAACAGTTTTGAACGTTGAACATAGGGGTTCCCAGCAGATTCAGGAAGGAAGTGGCAGTGAGGCCCAATTGGAAACTTAAGTCGGGCTGGCTGAAGATCCCGACTGTCTGCCTTGTCCCTCACTCTGGTTTCCCATTCCATAACTCAGATGTACAGTGGGAGTGGTGGAAGTCGTGAGGCCAGTTTTACTGGAGGGAGGAAGGATGGGAAAAGAGTAAGAAAAAGGAAGATCTCGGGGCGCCTGGGTGGCGCAGTCGGTTGAGCGTCCGACTTCAGCCAGGTCACGATCTCAAGGTCCGTGAGTTCGAGCCCCGCGTCGGGCTCTGGGCTGATGGCTCGGAGCCTGGAGCCTGTTTCCGATTCTGTGTCTCCATCTCTCTCTGCCCCTCCCCCGTTCATGCTCTGTCTCTCTCTGTCCCAAAAATAAATAAAAAACGTTGAAAAAATAAATTTAAAAAAAAAAGAAAAAGGAAGATCTCCCTGTGCCCTCATGACTGCTGAGTTCATGCGCAGAGCAGACCCCTCTGAACTATGTCAAACCACTGATGAGCCTAGTATCTACCATCCCTGCCTAGTTGACCTGAAGTTCCCATCATTAGAGCTACTCCTCGGATGGAAGAGGGGCGTTTCCCCAGAACTCCAGCATTAAAAAAATGTATCAGGAAAGGGAGAACATTAACATCTACACCTAGCGCTCTGGATTCATCTGTCACATTAGATGTTTGAACAGCAAAACTCCGAAATACTGAGGACTGGCATACTAGATAATGCTAATTGAGGGAGGAAAAGAACAGGAAGGGTCAGGAGCGTGAGACCCCCTGTCTTCTTGAGCTGCCAGTTTATAGGTGGGTTCCTCGGTGGTGGGGAGGGCTTGAGAGGCAACCCTCACACACTCCAGAGATTTTCCAACTTGATTTGCTGTCCCAGAAGCACCACAGGTGAACCTGGAGGACTTGCTGCTTCATTTCTCCTTTGCTCAAATGCTGAAAGCAATTGCTGCCACCTTTTCTGTCTGGAGGGAGCTTCTTAATAGGGATTGGATCCCACCACTGTGTGTTTAATTTATGAGTTCTTAAACTATGGGAACATGGAATGGAGTCTTACTGAATGAGGTGTCAGGGGGTCAGCCTCCTCTGTGAAGAATCCAGCTGGACTGCAGAAGGTAACATTGTTGCCTGGTATCTTTCAGAATGTTTGGACCAGGAAGAGAGTACAACTTCACTCGGCCCAATGAGAAAGGAGAGTATGAGATTGCTGAAGGAATCAGTGCAACTGTATTTCGAACCGTGCTGGTGTGTAGGAGCCTTTTTGTTACCTCCTCTTCCCCAGGGGCAGGCACAGACTCAAGTCAGAAGACTTGAGGTCTCCATCAGATTGTTAACTGACTTTCGGTCTGTAGTTCCATTATTGCCCTTCCCTCTTTATTTTCTATTGTGGTAACTTTTAAGTACTTCTTGCCTGTCAGGTATCAAGTTGGGATTAAACATGCCAGGAGAGCCAGGAGCCACTTGGCCATCTGATAAGTCATCCAGCTTGGTGGTAGTTCTAGTATCCTATCAGTTTAACAGAACCAGGAATCAATAGGGGGTTGAGGAAGTAAGTTTTCGTCTTATTCTTCGCCTTCATTTCTTATTTTTAATCTGTTTACAGGATTATTACAAAACTGGTATCATTAATTGTCCAGATGGCATCTCTATTCCAGACCTTAGAGATACATGTGATTATCTCTGCATAAACTTTGACTTCAACACTATCCGATGTCAAGATCTGAGTGAGTACAGGAGCACTCCCAGCTCCATTTGAGCCGCTGAACTTTGAGTTTGCTTGAAATTGACTGGTAACTTTTTGTTAGTAGAGTTTCAAGCCTAAATTGAAAATCATCTGCCAGGCAGGTATTGTGATACTAACCCATTCCCTCTCTCATGCTTCAAAGCACTGTGAGGAAGTAAACAAAAGAGAACAATGTGTTGGGTTCTAAATCTAGCTTGTCAAGTGAGTCATCAAGCTAATTGCTTCCCCTCCTAGGACCTGGTGTCTCAGTTCTTTAATAAATAAGGATACTGATTCTTGGACATGAGTGAGCCTTTCCTCATAAAGTCAAACAGCATAAATTGGCTGGGTTCTTCTTAGAATTATTTTTATCATTATTTTTTTTTTAATTTTTAAAATTTCTTTTAATGTTTTTTACTTACTTTTGAGAGAGAGAACATAAGCAGGGGGAGGAAGAGAAAGAGGGGGGAGACACAGAATCCAAAGCGGGTTCCAGGCTCTGACCTGTCAGCGCAGAGCCCGATGAGGGGTTCAAACTCACAGACTGTGAGATCATGACCTGAGCCGAAGTCATATGCTTTAACCCGCTGAGCCATCCAGGTGCCCCTTAATGTTTGTTTATTTTGAGACAGAGAGCAAGTGAGGGAGCGGCAGAGAGAGGGGGAGAGAGAAAGAATCCCAAGCAGGGCTGGACTCAGGGCTTGATCTCATGGAGCATGAGATCATGACCTGAGCTGAAATCAAGAGTCAGATGCTTAACCAACTGAGCCACCCAGGTGCCCTATTTTTATTATTGTTATTGTTTACTAATAGCTTTATAGCTGTGAACTTGCTTAATTCTTACAACAGTTAGCCCTGAAAGCCAGGTGATAACCCCATGTAACAAATGAGAAGACTGAGAAATTAGCATGTTCAAAGCTCTAAGCATTAAAGCTGGGATTAGAACTGATTGACTGCAAATGCCATTTTCTTATCATCTCCTAGCCTTCCTGAAGTTATTTTAAAAACTATTCTTTGAGGTTCATGATACATTTCCCTGCATACTCCATGAAGTTCTCTAGACTTGTGGTTTCCCTACTGAGTTTAGCACACAGAGCAAGTCCCTTGGTGTCATTAAACTTAGATTATTCCTCTTCTGTGGTACTGTAACTCCATGAAATTGGGGTCCAGAGCATCTTGAGAAGAGGTACTACAGTCCTCCCCAGACAGCAGTTGTATCTCTTGTAGAATTAATGTTTATGGTTTGACTTGTACAGCTAATAAAACCGCACTTGTTCAGAATGCTCAGGGATTATTGAGCATGAGAAAGTTAAAGAGTAATGGAATGTGAAACATTTAACAAAATCAGTTTAATTAGCACTTCAGAGCAAGAAACAATTTCTGCCTTTAAAATGGGCCACCTCTCTGGAACTTATCAGTGACAACAGCCATTACCTCATAGTCTTTTTCACTCCGGTAATCTCTGCGCTTGGGCAGATAGGACGTTCACCTGCATTTTCTCTCCCCAGGCGCTTTACTGCATGAACTGTCTAATGATGGTGCTCACAAGCAGTTTGACCACTACCTCGAAGAGTTGATCTTGCCCATCATGGTGGGCTGTGCCAAGAAAGGGGAGCGAGAGTGCCACATCGTCGTGCTGACGGATGAGGATTCTGTGGACTGGGATGAAGACCACCCCCCTCCCATGGGGGAGGAATATTCCCAAAGTAGGAGCCCCCTGCACGGTGTAGATGTTTTCAGCGGGAAACATGCTGCCCAGAGTAACAGCTGCATCCTGTAACCAGCATGACTGTCACTGTTAAGCTGGCAGTGAGCACACTCACCTGGTGCAGTCTAGTGATGCACATCTAACTTTTATGTGGCTTGTATGACATTGTTATTCCTCCCACTCCTGCCCCCGATGTCTGATACTGTGGCAGTGTGGTGGCGATACCGAGGCCATTAATTGGTGGTGTCATTCTTCTCTCCATTTGTGTCATTTTTAAACCCTTTAAAAAACTTTTTTTAACGTTTGTTTTTGAGAGAGACAGAGCATGAGCAGGGGAGGGACAGAGAGAGATAAGGAGACACAGAATCTGAAGCGGGCTCCAGGCTCTGAGCTATCAGCACAGAGCCCGACACGGGGGCTGAAACTCACAAACCACGAGATCATGATTTAAGCCAAAGTCTGATGCTTAACTGACTGAGCCACCCAGGCGCTCCAAATCCTTTTGAATTGGTAATAGTTCAGAAAGTACAAAAGGTTATACATTGAAAAGTCTTGATCCCATCCCTGCCTCATCTACCCAGTTTTCCTTCTCAGTTTCTTTTATATCTTCCCAGGTGTATTCAGTGCACGACCAATTACATACATGATTTTTCCTTTTTTTTTTTTTTTTTTTTTTTTTCAAATAATACCCTATTCTACAGACTGTCCAGTACCATATCTTAACATAAAAACCTTCCGTGATCTTTTTTTATGGCTGTATGGTATTCTACTGCATGGCTGTGCCATAATTGATTTAACTAGCTGTGTTGTTGATTTAAGCTATAAATTATAAATGATGCTGCAATAAATATCCTTTTAAACATAGTCTTTTCACACACATGTATCTCTATGGAATGATAGTCCTAAAGGGGCACCCGGCTGGTTCAGTTAGTAGAGCCTGCAACCCCCTCATCTCAGAGTTAAGTTCAAGCCCCATGTTGGGGTATAGGGATTACTTAAAAAAATAAAATCTTTATTAAAAAAGTTTCCTAGGGCGCCTGGGTGGCGCAGTCGGTTAAGCGTCCGACTTCAGCCAGGTCACGATCTCGCGGTCCGTGAGTTCGAGCCCCGCGTCAGGCTCTGGGCTGATGGCTCAGAGCCTGGAGCCTGTTTCCGTTCTGTGTCTCCCTCTCTCTCTGTCCCTCCCCCGTTCATGCTCTGTCTCTCTCTGTCCCAAAAATAAATAAAAAAAAAAAAAAAAAAAAGTTTCCTAGAAATGGAATTTCTGTGCCAAAGCTTTGTTCCTTTATAATTTTGGTAGATGCTGCCAAAGTTTCCTCCACAAAGGTTAAACCATCTCAAAACAACATGTGACAGGTTTCCCACACCCTCAACAAAACAGCGTTTTATTAAACTTTCATCTTTGCCACTCTGATAGGTAAAAAATAGCCTCTCATTTGAATGTTTCAATCTGCATTTCTCATTTCATGATCAAGACTCACCATCTTTTCGTTTTAAAGAGCCATTTTAATTTCCTCTTCTGTAACTTTATTTGTGCCTTTTGCCCATTTCAGAATGGATTGTTAGTCTTTTACTTAGTGATTTGTGAAAGCTCTGTGACCACTCTTTATATATTAAGGAAATCAGCCCTTTGTAATAAGAGTTGCAGATAGTTTTCCCAGTTGGTTATCTTTTTAGTTGTGTTACTGGTGATTTGGCTACGCAGCAGTGTTTTGGGTTTTCTTATGTAGTTGAATATATCAGTTTTTATTTTGTGGCTTCTGGCTTTTATGCCGTACCCAGAAAGGTCTTCCACACCCTGAGACTATAAAAATTTCTCACGTGGTTTCTTTCTTAGGTTTGATCTATTAACATTTAATCTGTGATCCAACTGGATTTTTTTTCTTTTTTTCTTTTTTTTTTTTTTTTTTGGCGTTAGTGTCAGATATATCTTTCATTAGTCTGATTCTCTTAGCTCATCCCCCTCCTCTTTTGGAAGTCTTCACTCCGTGACTAACCCAGTTTTTCTTTTTTCCAGTTCTTTATAGCTCCAAGCTCTATAGATTCTTCAAATATATTGAGAATCGTGATGTCGCTAAAACAGTGTTAAAGGAGCGGGGCCTGAAAAACATTCGCATTGGAATTGAAGGTAATAAACATCCCAATTAGTATACAGCTTGCTTGGCTTATGGAGCAGGTTGTATCTATGGGCACAGCTTAGGTCCTTAAAACTCAGCTTCCAGAGGACCTAGAGAATAGGCACATATGAAAACCACATTCCTACCCCTTTGAAGGATTCCTGTTTTTTTGTTTGCCCTTATGTTTCCTTTTCATGTTGTATCTAGTTGTAAATGCTTTAAAACTGCTGCAGGAAGAAGTTCCACCTTAACTGTTTGGGACAAAGAGCAGTGAGGACTAAGGACACTGGTGGGCTCACCAAGTGCGAGGGCCATTCCTCCAGGTCTTGGTGAGGATCTTTTTGGGATCTGGAAGGGTCCTTCTGAAAACTATAGCTTGGAGACTCAAAATTTTAATTTTTTCCACCACATACCTTGGAGGAAGGTCTGTATGTGTTGATAGAACTGCTTTAAATGATCTTGAGCAATGACTCCCAACCGGTGGTCTCATGGAGGGGTCTTAGACACTGATTCTTAGAGAATGCTGAAGCTATTCTGGTCACACCTCCACGAGTGTTTTTTTAATCTCGCTGTCTCAGTCTTGCCCACAGAGCCCATCAGATCTTCACTGTGTCTGACTTAGGTTGGAATTTCAAGTTGGAAGAGATTTTTGAGATCTGTTAAATCTCTTTCCACTGTGTCATTCTTTGGTAACTGGAAACTCCCGGAACAAGGTGATAAGGATTACTCCATTTCCCAGAGAAGCCCATCCACTGTTCTACCATTAGAATATTTTTCTAGTAGATCTAGTAGATCACTTCCTCTGTCTTCTGTCTTCTTTCTAGTTCTAGCCTCTGAAGCTACCTTGAGTAAGATTTCTCCCGTTTCCATGTGATAGCCTTTCGGATTTTTTAGGCAACATTCCTGTTTTTTCCTTGAGGCTACACATTACACACCTTCTTAACTGCTTCTCTTACAGCGTGTTCTCTATCCAGTAGAATTAGAGGACTGGAGTTAGCCATGGCCTAGAAAGACTTCTCTGGTATTGCTGCCAGGAACTAACAGCTTCTGAAATTGTGCACCCTGCCATTAGAAGGGATAGAATTTTTACTTCCTTTCTAAGGGATAAGACCTATTCACCCGGATAGATGGGAAGTGCGCCTGTAGGTGACTGGGAGTGGCAGAGCATGGTCAGGGGTCATTTCCCCAGTAGTTTTCATGCACAGTCTTTGAATTTGGGAGACACTTGATGTGGTTAGGGAAGGGAAAGTATGGAAGCTGGAGTGAGCAATTTGCTGGAGTCATGGGAATGGCCTTTTGCTTTATTTCAGGTTATCCTACCTGTAAAGAAAAAATTAAGAGAAGACCTGGTGGCCGATCTGAAGTAATCTATAATTATGTGCAGCGCCCCTTTATCCAGATGTCATGGGAAAAGGAAGAAGGGAAGAGTCGCCACGTGGATTTCCAGTGTGTCCGAAGCAAATCCCTCACTAATCTGGTGGCTGCTGGAGAAGATGTCTTAGAGGACCAGGAGATATTAATGCACCACCCACCCCAAGTGGATGAACTTGACCGGCTGAATGCCCCACTTTCTCAGATGGCTTCTAATGACTTTCAAGATTAGGGCCAGCTGTGGACCTACCCCTCTTCGGAGCACTTCTCTGTCCAGAATGTCCACAGCCAGTCCTCCCATGGTTTGTCTCACCCTGAATAGGAGACATGCTTCTCCATCGTCTCCCTTTCTCCCACAAATAACCTGTGTCCTTTTCATTACTGAGAAATCTGTGCCTCCGGCAGGGGATGAAAAGCACTCACTGGTAAATAAGCTACCAGCTTGGCAGTGGCTCTGGTAACTTGAAAATTTGGGGTCTGGTGCTGTTTACTCAGTCTTTGCATAACTGCAAAAAGCAGGAAAGGAAGTCAAGACTCCTGTTGCCTCCTGTTCATCAAAGCAGTCCTCATCCTTTACACTTTGTTCTTGGCTTTTGTTTTGTTTGTTTTATACCAGGCGAAATGAATTACTGAGCAGCAAAGGGACCAGACTTTAAGAAGAGACAATCTCTGGCTTCCACAACCAGGTACTAATGGGATTCTTATTCAGGATTTAATGAAGATGCCATTCCTGGTGGCCTCTGTGCCCAGATTGCATCCGGAAGACCTAGGCTGTCATCAAAATGTCCAAAAGGAAATTTCTTAAAGAGTTTAAGTTCAGCTTTGTTTTTCATTAATGTGACGAATAATTCAAAACCATACAGATTCTTTGACAGGAACTCTAGTAATAGCGGAACAGTGTTTATGAAACCTTTTTAGGCTCAAGGTTTTTGAGCCAACACAAATCAATTATTTGGAATGAAATTCACAACTGAAGTACAAGAACCTCTCCAAATCAGGCCACTTTGATCATCCTGTCTCGGAATCTGGTGTGAAGCCTTTAGGTCTTCACCCTAGGGCAGCACATTGCTATGGGTGTGGCTGGGAAACCTCAGTCGATATGGTTTAAAGGTTTTCAAGAGATGAGCAGAAATTTCTCACAAGTGCTTAGTTTCTCAACAGAGACTTCTAAAAGCTCCAGGGAAGGGGACATTTGGGGTGAAGCTGAGTGCGGAAACATCACCTCACAGGCTTTGTCCCAACGCAGGATTTTTCTTTGTATGTTCTTTTCATACTGTGGAATTCTTTTGGATATCAGGATATTTGTTTTTGAAGTAGCCAGTTACACAGCTCACACTGCGTAAAGAAACCGTACTACTGTCATCCCCAAAGGAAGGATGAGTTGAAGGGATATTACACCTAGTAATTTTGTTTGATCTGTCGACTCTTGTGTTAATAATGCATTGGTGTAGGACAACCGAGATCACTCCCCCCAAGTACTAAACCATTTTCCCTTATGTCCCCATGGCTATTAGCAGAGCTAAATTTCAAGTCTAGAGCCAGATGTTAAGTGTCTGGGGATAATTTGTCATTTTGTGGTAAAGGTGGTCTTCTTATCACCTACCCAGAACCTTTACTCATCACAAATTTCAAAGAGGTACATAGTTTCCTTAACATCTTTAAGATAATGTGACTAGTTTTCTTAAATTCCATTCCCATAAGATACCATAGGACAAGTTAGTGGATTCCTTTTTTTTTTTTTTTTTTTTTTTTTTTTTTTTACTGTTTATTTTTTTGAGAGAGACAGAGACAATGCACGTCGTTGGGGCAGAGAGAGAGGGAGACACAGAATCTGAAGCAGGCTCCAGGCTCTGAGCTGTCAGCACAGAGCCTGACATGGGGCTCGAACTCACAAGCTGTGAGATCATGACCTGAGCCGAAGTCGGATGCTCAAACTACTGAGCCACCCAGGTGCCCCAGTGGATTCCATTTTATGACTGCCCTAGTCCTAGTCCTCCAAAAGTAAAGTCAGATGGATGTCAAAAGCTGCTCTTTCCAGGCTTGAAGAACAAGAATGTTCTTAAGAAGTGTGTTGTCTTGTGCATGTGACCGGCAACACAGTGGAAATCAATGCTCTGTTCATTACTCGTAAAGAAGTAGAAGTAAGGGGTTAAACTGAGCCATCTCCCACCTACAGAGTTCTTCTGACTACCACTGGCATCCAGTTTGTAAGGCTGATGGCAAGGGTTAAAGTTTAGGATTAGTGTTTTTTGTAGCCAGAGGTTACTTTTAGGTCTGTGAAACTCATGGACTCATTTGTCAGGTTTGGCTTTAACCTTACCAGCCCTACACTCATACCCACTAATTGACCAGCCCAGATAATTGTTTAATGGTGCTTTATGCTTATCAGTTGACTTCCGTGCCATCACAGAGGAAGTTAGAATTAACTGTGTGGTCTGGTAAGTATAACTTCTGTTGTACATCTTATGTATTAACATTTAAGTACAAACATGCCACAGCTAATACTCTAAAACTCATTAGTTCTTGCTTAGGTAAAAAGCCAGGTATGAAAGTATGGCATGTACTTAATAACACTTTGTTCTATGTAAATGATTAGTTTCCTCAGGCTTTCAAGAAGTAGTTCTTTTTTCCTCCCCAGACTGGGTTCATGTGCATTTGGCCCCAACCCATAGGGTGAGTGAGCTAGAAACCTGTATAGGCAAATCTGCCAGTGTCCCTAGATGATGGTGACAAAGGGAAAAGTGGGGCTCACAGGTCCCTTCTTGTGGAGAGGGAGGTTTCTTCTGCACCCCCACCCTCCCAGTCTGGAGCTCAGCATCACTATAGTTTGGTGGCTCCCCTTAGCCATAGCTGCTTGTTCCTGGGGCCAGGACATTCCATAATGGCAGGACCATGCAGTCCCCATGGGGACGGTGGCTGGGTTGCCGTCATTCCCTTCAGAGTTCGTTAATGGCCAGCTGGGTAAGAGGTATTTCTAATAAAGGTGGAACTCAGGTTTGGTGTTTTGTTTTGTTGTTTTTTTCTTTTTCTAAGTGCCTAAATAAGTAAGCCAGGCTGTTTATACAGAACCATCTTCAAAATAAGATGGTTTTGCTCAGACTGTCTTACTCAGAGGTATCTCAAGCCAAGATAAACCTGAATTTGAGGTTTAGAATCTGAGTTTGTTAATGCATCATTATCATGTATCGTTAACTAGGAAACATTTGGCATTGAGCTGGAGAGTGGGCAAAGAATGTTAACATGTGTCTGGTGAGATTACTTAACGGTTTCTCCAAAGTGGAGGGAAAGTATCAGAAAAAATGACAGCAAAAATGGTAAGGAAGCTAGAAAGTAGCTAGACTGACTGCACAATTTGTAACAGCCAGTATTATTTTAAGCTAAATTCCAAGAAACCAATGTGATATCTAATGTATACAAGTCTATGAAAATACTGTGGCATAAGCCCAGGAAGGATGGATGTATTTGCAGAAAACAATCAGAGCACAGGCTTTTTAACTCAAATTGTCAAAGTGTGATATGGAGTCTTTTTTTTTTTTTCTGTCAATAGAAAGTTAAGAATCAAGGGATTTTAGTAATTTATTCAATGCCACTTCTTGCCATTATTTTGAGATTGTTAAAATGGGCATACGAGTTCAGAAAGGGAACCTGATGCCTTCACTGGTAGAGACGGAGCCGCATTCGTGCTGTGGGTGGGATCACCTCTGCGGAAGAACAGTATGTTTTCTCTTAAAGGCAAGATGCTTATAGGTTTTACCTCTTTACTTTGTATTTACTTTGAAAGTTGCACTTGTTCACCTACCAGTGTTTACGAAATACTGTATTTGGGATGCTTTTTCTATAATAAAATATTATCATTTGTGTTCATGTTGTTTTTTAGCAGAAAATAAAGTTGGAAGTCAAGATATTAAAGGGACTGAAAGAAGTAGCACCTTGACTGCCCAGAACAGAGCCTCTTCCTTTCCTGTGGGGCTGTCTGTGTGTGCCTTTCCCACCCTATTTCTTTGTAACTCCGAGGTTTCCAGAACCCTAATAGTCTGCCTTCTTGAATCCCTGGTTAACTGGAATTCAAGACCTCCTGAATCCTCAAATCCAACCAAGTAGGACCCCCCACAAAGCCAAATGTAAGTTTGAAAGGCGAGAGAACTCCCAGACTTTTATGCTCTGGTTTTGGTTTAAAGCAAGTGAGGAACCATGGCGGGAATGAAAGGTCCCCTGGAAGCACTGCTGTAGAGCTGCTGGTTTCTCCTTTGGTCTCTGTGGTTTGGCCTGACTCTAGTCCGGTGTCTACTCAGAATTTCCTCAGCTCACTTAGCCTGGGAGCTTACTGGTGGTAAAACTAAAAGTGGGGCTAAAGCCAGCCCCTCCCTAGCAGGGCTGCCTTCATTGGCACAGAGGTTAAGAACATGCTCTGAAGACGTGGCCTGTTGGGTATATTCTGTGTCAAACACTGCAGGACAACAGGGACACGATGATCTGGAGACACTCTTCAAGGGGGTTTTGTAATTGTGTGGGGAAAACCTCTGTGAGCAGTCCAGGTGGCTCAGGAAACCCAGAAGGATGGAGTAGCCAGTATTTACCATGAGGAGACTTCACGAGAGGATTGTAGAAGTGACACGTGAACCAAAGCGTGAAGAATGAAAATCGTCGTTTTGGATCCATGAATGTGCAGAGGGGAGGCAGTCCAGGCCAACTCAACCATATGAGCAAAGGTGAATTGATAATAGGGAAGATGGGGTGATGCAGAGATGAAGCCAGAGTAAGGCAGGACTCTTTCTGCCTCAAAGATGTCTGGTCTCATTTATAAGAACTATTAGGAGCCCTAAAGGGTTTTATGTAGGAGAATGACATGATCAGACTTGAAATTTGAAAGAATTTCTTTGGCAGCAGAGAGGGCAGTGGGCTTGAAAGGGGAAGGACCAGGGACAAAGGTCAGCTAAGAGGCCACTGCAGCACATTCAGTAAGAAATCGTGAAGACACTGCTAGGATGGATGGCTGCATCCAGAGTTGTGCATGTTTACTGATGGGCGCGGTGTAAGACGTTTCCTGCGGAGGGGCGCCTGGGTGCCTCAGATGGATGGTTAAGGGTCTGGCTCCTGATTTTGGCCCAGATCCTGATTTCACAGTTTATGAGCTCAAAGCCTCCACATCAGGCTCTGAGCTGACAGTGCAGAGCCTGCTTGGGATCCCCTCTCCCTCCTCTGGGCGTGTGCGCACACTCACTCTCAAAAATAAACAACACAACGGAGGTAAGAGGAGCTCCTTTGGATGGCTTTCGTTTGAGCCTGCATGAGGCCTTCCAGACTGTGGTGTCTAGTGTCACCTGACTCCATGGTCTAGGGCTCCGGGGAGGAGTCCAGGAAGTCTTGCCCACTTTGAAGACATTCACCGCAGAAATGGCAGCCGAAGTCACAGGGTCGGGGAGATCACCGAGATCACACAAGTAAGAAGGCAAAGGCATTGCTCGGAGGAGCACCAGCATTTAAGTGGTAGCAGAAGAAATACCAAGAAGGAAGTCAGGTCGGAGCAGAGGTTGGTTTTTGTTTTAAGAGTATGTGTGCAGCAGGTTGGTCAAGACGAGGACTGAAGGGAAGTCAATGGATATGGCTGTCAGGACACCAGTAACAGGAGAAATGACTATAAAAATGAAGACTAGCAGGTTTCACGCACAGGATAATTAATACATGTTTCCCATGAGGGGCAGAAGTGAGGGGAGTGAGTTGAAGCAGGAGAGGGAAATGGGGAAGCGACAAAGGCCACTGCAGTGTTCGTGAAGGAACACCGGCTCCACACCTCTGCCACACTACAAGCCCACACCTGCCGGCCTCCAAAATCCCAGACCGCTCACTCGCATCCGCCAAGTCACTGCTGGCTAACCTCATCGGGGAGCTTCGCTCCGCTCCCCAGCACCGCCAGGTCGGCTTAACTGGACTGTTACACCACCACTAACGTAGCGGCTTCACAGCTGACGCCGCTTGCTCTCAAGCCACTTGGTGGGAATTCTCAAACCGCTCTGCGGTTCAGAACCATGGCAGGCTCCCTGGCGCATTCCCACAGGGCCCAGTACTGTGCTCTGTATATTATGGATGCCTCACTGTTACCTGGGCAAGATGTTTTTCTTTGCAAATATGCCCGAAAAAGCATCATGGAGGTGGTTAAGTCAGTGGTGGCTCTTACAGCTCATTCCAGGAAAATACCATTCACTGAATCCTTTCAGAGTTCCAGAAAAAACACCATTTGGGTTAGACACAGAGGGCCAGGAGTGACACAAACAGGAGAAAGTGAAACCTAAATAGGCTTTCCAAGCAAACAATTCAGAGAAGGGGCATTGGCAGTTGATGGCAGAGGATCCCTACTATGCCAGATAGGGGAGTCTTGAAACCGCAATCTGCTATTCGGAGCCTGAATGTTAACCCCAGAGGAACTCCTCCATAGTTAACTTTTCAAAGTAATTCTAAAAGAAACAGCTCCTGGCTGGTCAGTCGTTAAGAGCAGCCGACTCCCGATCTCAGGTTTGTGAGTCCAAGCCCCACACTGGGTGTGGAGCCTACTTTTAAAAAATGAAAAAAGAAAAACCGGTACTGAAGAGAATCCTGATGCACTCCTGAATCAAGAGGAGACTGAATGCTGACGGTATTCAGTTTCACTTCAGTATGCCATACAGTTCAAGTCCTGTCTTCTAACTCCCCCTACGGGAGCAGGAAACGGAACTATCTGTGAACAGGACCAACATTGAGCCAATGGTTCCCAACATGTCTCTTGAAACCCGTACGCTTTGCAAAGACAATACACATTGTGGCTGCAGTTCTGACGCCGGATGGCCTTTGCTTTCCCACCTCTTTCTGGGGCTCCTTTCCCTAAGCCAGAGGGGGACCCAACAGGACTCCTGCCCCGGTGGACCTGGAGGGCCGAGAAGCCCCATCCCAGGAGGCTGTGAGGTTCCGGTCGACCCCAGGCGGGGTAAACAGCTTGTACAAAGGACCCGCCAACTGACGGCACTTTTGTCAGCGGCTCTGCCCTCGGCCTAGCTGCAGGGGGAGAGCCCACCCTGCAGCCCTGCAGCCGGTGGGAAGAACAGACGCTCAGGGTCAACAGAGGAGCGGCTCTCACACAAACACCGATTCAGAAGACGTGTTCTCAGCGAACGCGAAAGCAGGTCCCAGCCTCCCCGAGACAGAAAACCACTCTGCCTGCATATGCAGTGGTCCGCAGACAAAGGGGCTGGAAGAAGCCACCAGCACTCTGCCCCTTAGAGTCACAAGCCTCACTTGCTTTAAAACACATCAGGTTCACGGTGTTTTCTCACACAGTTTTATTCAGAAGTTTAAAATGTGGGCATTTTCCCCTAAAACAAACCATCCCCTGCCACTCCCCACACACCATCACCACTCCTGTTAACTTCTCTTGAGCGTGCTTACCACACATACTTGCAAAACACCTGGGGATCAAAACGTCAACTATTGGGTAATACAAAGGAACTACCAAGTTACACAAAAGAATCTCATTTACTTCCTTGTCACTAACAGACCACGAATGAAAGATTAAGGGGCAAACATTACCTTCATCCAAAGTTAATACTTCCCTATATTCCTTTTTTTTCTTCCTCTAAGACATTAAAACCCAAAGCAGTTTCATTTACTACTGTAACTCTGATATTACCCCATTTTTCTTTGCTGAATGGCTGAGCTAGGACACACTGTCAAGTTGATCCTAACCTCAAGCCTAGCAGAAAGCAGACTCCCAGTTGTAGCTTGGCCATGATGCTTTGCAACAGGCAAAATTACCACACAGGTGCAAATGATGCTTGAAGAGTTATCAAAAATTTTAAAATAATGCATTAAAATGGAGCCTCCACATTTTTCTGACGCAGCAAAATTCCTCTAAAGGTGGTGGCAGCTGTGAAAGAAAAGGCACTTTGTGCTAAAATTCAGAGGGTCTCTCGTGAGAATGCCACAGCAGAGAGGCCTGGTCAGCCAGAGCTGCAGGCTACCCTTTGGGTGGAGAGGCGCATCCCCCAGGAAGGCATCTGCAAAGGAAAAATTCGTAATCATGATTCCAAGGCAAAATGGTTACTTAAATCGGAGAGGAGAAATACCGAGAGAGAAGACAAAACACGGCTGCATCAAGGACTGAGGAGTGAACTTTACACAGATTCGTAGGCTGGCTCTGCACTTTCTAGGGGGCGGGTTCCTTCACTTCCAAGGAGGTTCCAGAGACCAAGCAGGAGCAGCACCTTAGCCAAGAGAGGTTCCAGGCTTCCTGCCTCTGCCCGGACTCTCCCTGCTGTGTTCCCAGGAAGGAACCGAGTTCCTGCTGGCAGCGCCTGTGGCTATCGCTGGTCCACGACAACGTCCGTCTTAGGGATTTTCTGATACGGCCTTGAAGAGACACTGAAGGTTTTCCACGTGATCTGGGACTCCTTGGCAAGGCCCCGTGGCTTCTGGGCCTTCTGAAAGCAGTGAGAGATGGAGCTAGTATCCCCCATCAACACTCAGAAAAGCAGCTTGAGTATTTTAGATGGGCAGGAGGAGAGAAATCACTGGATTGCGGGTCTTTATGCTAGTACCATAAATAAAGTGCACCGTGAATGGTGGCTACCCAAGCCACTCGCCCGAGGCCGAGGTATGGGGAGAAGCCCCCCACCACCCCCTCAGAGGACGGTGGGGCGTCTCCTCAGCCAGAGTGCTGGCTGCTGAGGCTTTCGTTATTGCTTTATTTCCTTAGTACTATGGAGCTTTTAGCTGTAAAGGAAAAGAAATACTTGGTGGGCTTGGCAGAAAGCGTGTCTGTCACAAAAATCACAGAAATTGGCTGATATTCAGTAAGTACGTGTTACAATCTCAATAATGTTTGATGATGGCTGTTTTTTCTCCTTCATTCTGATGAACTTAGGAAAACGAGTTTTTTAAAACCTCTATCAAATTGGCTCACGATGCTTCTGAAGAAGCAGCACAGCTGTTTATGGCCGATGCAGTAGAAATGGTCGTCTTTGTTCTACAGGTTTTCGGATGCATTACGGAAGAGACTCCACTTACTATCGCATTTCAGGAGTTTACCATGACACACCGGTGGGTTCCGGAAACTTCTTGGAAACTCTTTCAAAAGAGCATGTGAGAGGAAAACCGCAATGTTGTACAAAGAACTCCGCTCCATTTAGGGTTCTAGTTCAAGGATACTATTTTGCTGCTTTCATGTAGGAAGGTATTGCCCCCCGAGCCGTCAGGCCCTCAAAGCGCTTGTATGTGTAATTGATGAAGACCCAGTCTTTGTTCTTGTAGTCAGTCTCAGGGTGATTACTTGTAGCCACTGGGAAAGAAATAGATGTGAGAATTGATTCACTGCCTCACCCGAATGGACTACTCAGTACTGAAGACATGACATTCTGAAGAAGATACCACAGTTTCTATTTGGGAAACATTGTTTTTCACTCTGCGAACTGCCTGCGTTTGCTTGCCTATGTTCTTTGAACCTCCTATTTTTCACGGATACTTTAAAAGTTGTATTTTCCCACTTCTGTCATTTCAGGTTATCTAACCTTTAATTTAACAAATAAAAACCAAAGAACAAACCTGTGTGATTTACCCATCCAGTTCAAACATGGGAGTTTGTATTCAGTCTCCATTCGACACGGTGTCACTGCTGCCCAGCATTAGCACTGGAAAACTACTCGCAAAGAACCGAAAGAACGGACGTTCCTCTACCTGACTTGTAAACACAACCCCAAAATGGGAGCGGAAATTATGTACCTATGAGGCAGCAGGAGGCAGTGTTGGTGATATTACCTGTTGGCTTAAGGATATCAGACTCCGGAAACTCATCGAAGTTTGAGGTATCATCGATGCTTTTGATTTCAATAGATATTGCAGCAGGTCTCTCTCTGCCAAGAACAGACATGTCAAAAATGACTGTGGTCAGTAATCACGCGCATCACTGCTGATTAAGTCTTTCTCCAAAAAAGCCCTCTGGTCGGGGCGCTGATAGCACAGAGCCTGCTTGGGATTCTCTCTCTTGCTCTCTGTCTGCCCCTCCCCGGCCTGTGCTCGCTCACTCGCTCGCTCTCAAAATAAATAAACTTAAAAAGCCCCTGGGTCTGACGTGGGAGGACTATCCGCTGGCAGGCAGCATTTACTTTCTCTGAAAAGCTCGCGACACCGAGCGACCACGCCACCTGACCGCATCCAAACCAAATGAAAAAATACAAATAACAATTTTTCACAGCTGGGAAGAAGGACAAAAATAGTGAGAAAAATGAAAATCTAAACTTAATGCACTCCCCTCAAGGCCTGCCCTGTCTGTAAAAAAGGCAAGTAAACCTCTGGGTGCTCCCTCACGAAAGGCTCTGCGCCTCCTTCTACCAGAGGTTGTCAACAAAGAGAGTGGCTGAGGCAGAGGTAAAACTTACAGGAATGTAAGTCAGAACACAATCACGAGAGATGACGTCTTCGCCTTCTGTCTGGCAACCAACCAACCTGAGTAAGAAGGTCGGACGGCAGCAGGCGGTGCAGGCTGTTGCTGCCACTGGCTGTGCTCCGCAACCGCCACCGTGGCCCCGTCCACCTCCCTCCCCACCCCCATCCTTCTTCCACTTTCTTCCCTACCTCCCTGTGCGTGGGGACAGCCCTGCTGGTGGCCCCCTGGTATAGAGAAGCTGGTGTGTTCTAGGTGAAAGCAAGGGCAACGTGCTTCTTAGGTGCTCCCTTCACCATGGAACCCGAAGTTCACTTCACTCTGGAAATAACTGCTGGCTTCCCCATACCCCACGCCACACGGCTGACAGGAAGCCCCAACTCCCAATCCTCACCGCGAACAAAGACAAGAAAAGACCCTGAATCTCTGAGCAGCTCTCTTCCCTTACGTGACTTACCAATAACAGTGTTTCTAAATTACCATTAAACAAATTACAGACTTTCTAAAATAATCCCAAAAACTTTTATATGGATATACCTGATATGTTCCCAGTCAACGCCTTCAAAAAAAGAGTTACTTTTGATTTCCTCAACTCCAGGGGCTCCAATTCTATGTTCCCACTCACAGCAGAATCTGGAAAACACAGAGGCCTTTCAGCATACCTCAAGTAATCTCTTTGGAAAAAGAAAAAGAACGCCCCCCTCCCCCCCATTTTAAACAGAGGGATGGGAGAGAGCAGGGGGCAGACCCAGGTAATAATTTAAGTTTAAAAATATGAATTCATTCATGTCAAAAAGCCTGGGTGGGAGGTGTTCTCTAATACCTCAAAATTAGATCCTTGGCTTTCTCAGAAATAGGAACTTCTGGAGGAAAAGTCAAAGTTTCTTTCCAGTTCATCACCTTCTTATATGTCTCTTGAGGGGTCTCAGAACAGAAAGGTGGGTAGCCTGTAATAAAAAAAGCACTTCAGAGCTTTTACATCCCAGAACTTTGAATCCACCTGACAGTATTCTCCTTAAGATGATTCTATATATCTTCAACCCTCCATGACACGCACAAGATTTCCACTCATTCCAGAAAACATCTGAACTAATTTTTCATTCTCCCCCAAACTCCTAAACTCAAAGTGAGTTTGTGCTTCTGGTACCACAAAAGGAGTCGGCTCAGAGCTGAAGTTGGGAAAAGAAGGGAGGACACACAGAGGCTGCACACATGGAAACCACTGCGCCCAAAGAAGAGAGGAAAGGGTGGAACATCATTAAGAAATGACTCCGTTCTAGGAATATCCTTACGCGGGTAAAGTGCCAAACAAGTTGGTAAGAAAAAAAACAGGGAGGCGCCTGGATGGCTCAATCCGTTAAGCGTCCGACTTCGGCTCAGGTCATGATCTCGCAGTTGGTGGGTTCGAGCCCCACGTCGGGCTCTGAGCTGACAGCTCAGAGCCTGGAGCCTGCTTTGGATTCTGTATTTCCCTCTCTCTCTCCCCTCCCCCGCTTGTGCTCTGTCTCTGTCTCAGAAATAAACAAACATAAAAAGAAAAAAAAAAACCACAGGCTTTAAAAGTGACCACCATGCCTCTTACTGAGAACTACAGGCAAGAGGATAAATACTCTCATACCATATTACTCCGCGTGCCCTCCACACAGATTACATCTGCCTCCACCGGCATCCATCCAGTGTCTCCAGAGACAACGCCGCCAGAGGCCACACTAGTCACCCACAGAATCACTCAGTGCAGCCACGATACACTTACTCTTCTAGTGCTCTCGGGCATATGACCACTCCACCCCCCGCCGACCAGAGTGTCCCCCAAATACCCAGACACACCATCCAAATAAGAGGGAGAGAGATCAGAGGATTCCATGCTTTGAAGGCTTAGAGAAAGGAAGGGGACAGCAAATAAGTAAAGAGTATGTGAGGCAATGCCCAGTTAAAGTTCCCTGCATACAACGAATGTTTAACAAATGTCAGTGACTGAAAGAGCTGCCAGATGGAGAGGATGAAAATGCAGAATGGATAAATGATCAGCAAAGCAACCGCAGGATGCCAGCAGGCCAGAGAATATACTTGGCGATTTGACGGCCAAGCTTTCTGCCTAGGAAACTTCACGTTGAAAGACAAGAGGGGAGAAGTGCTTAGACCACCCCTAATCGAAACAGTCTATTATCAGTATGCGACTCAACCCTGGCTGCACAGAGAAAGCCCCCTGAAAGCATGCAACTTACCGATAAGCATCTCGTACATGATCACGCCGAGCGACCACCAATCACAGAGTTTGTTGTACCCGGTCTGCATGAACACCTCAGGAGCAATGTAGTCAGGAGTGCCTACTGTGGAGAAAGCCTGAAACAGGTAGCACGCATCAGGGGGGCTCAGCAGGCAGGAGGGTGCCCAGAGTTCTGCTCCAGAGACCAAAGGTTTCAAGCACCATCTACGGCTACCCCCAAACTAACTGCACAGGATGGCCCAGGAGCTTCATGGCAAGTCTGATTTGCCAGAGCACTTCCAAAATGAACAGTGAGGCGAGAGACCATTCCCAAATACAGCCAAAGCCCACAGTCCACCAGGACACAGGATCCATGTTCACTAGTACCGTAAGTGACTGAGTACCCAGAGAATGCCAGGCTCTGTACTTAAATGCTTATGAGCCTATTTAGTCCTGACACAACTCGGTAAAGAGGACTTTAGTAGTCCAACTTTGCAGATACAAAAAATCTAACTCCCAAAGCAGCTTTGTTCACAGGCTCAGAACTAGTTAAGTGGCAGAGCTCAGTGTGCAAATTTAGTACCTTGTCTAAATCCTCCCTCTTTCTACCACCAACATTCCTCGATTTGACAAAATCATAAAGGGAAGCTTTATTATCTATCACAAGCTAGTCATATCCTATAGGTTAGAGATTTACATCAATTTACCAAACTTACTTATTTATGTAAATAGTTCTTAGGGGAAATTTTTCTAAATTCAAGTAATCTACTGTCATATACAAGGACTACAATACTAGGGGGAAGTTACACTCAGAGCCTTCCACTGTGCTCAGAATTTGAGAGTTTACAACACAGAAGACTCAGATTTATCTAAGTGCTTCTGATATTATAGTACTTTTTTTTTTTTTTTAACATTTATTTATTTTTGAGAGAGAGAGAGAGCACACGAGTGGAGGAGGAGCAGAGAGAGGAGGACACACAGAATCCGAAGAAGACTCCAGGCTCTGAGCTGTCAGCACAGGGCCCGATGCGGGGCCTGAACTCACAAACTGCGAGATCATGACCTGAGCTGAAGTCGGATGCCCGACCAACTGAGCCACCTAGGCGCCCTTGTAGAACTTCTAAAATAAAAAAAAGTATACCTGTGTTGTCTTTGGAAAATATTTACTAAGGAATACTGCAAACATACAGAAAAAAAAAACAGGACAATACAACACATGTGTACCAAGTGCCCATACTAACAAGATGAATAATCCGCCATATTTGTCTCAGATCAATTTTTTTAAACACAAAACTACACAATTAAAACCAGATCCTCCCTCCTCTCCTACTGAAGTCAAAACCACCCTAAAGTTGCAGTGCTATGCTTGTATGAATATTTGCATAACTGGCATATTACTTCCCGAACATTTCAACTTTTAATAAAAGGTTTCATCTGGTGCTTAATTATTCTACATAATGCTACAACTTGCTTATTTAACTTAACATTATGATTTTGAGATTTATTCACGGAGCTCTGGCTCACCCATTTCACTGCTGTACACCTGTCCATTATACAAATGTCATAATGTTTTTTTTTAATCCATTCTTCTGTTGCTTCTAATGTTTCACTATGACAACACCTGAGTAAACATTCCTGTGACACCTCCTGGGCACTACAGTGAGAATTTCTCTGGAGGATATACCAGAAACAGTATCACTGGGTCTTGCATTATGAACATCTCCAACTTAACCAGATGTCTTCCAACTAGCCTCCAAAGTGGTTATACCCATTTAAACACCCCCAGCGGGGATGAGCTCCTGGTATTCCATATCTCACCAACACTTGGTTTTGTCAGACTTTCTAATTTTTGCCAATCTGATGAACATGAAATGGGATCTTATGTTTTAATTTGCATTTCCTTTATTTCTAGTAAGCCTGAACATGTATTTATATATTAATTAGCCACTCAGGTCTTTTTTCTGTGAATTCCCATTCAGATCCTTTGCCCATTTGTTTTTTTAGTTGCATTATCTTTTTTTTTTTTTTTAATTGATTCATTGGAATTCTCTATGAATCACGACATTAATCCTGGGATTCAGGAAATTAATCCTTTTTAGTTTTAGAAATTGAAAATATCTTCTCCCAGTGTGAGGATTATCATTTTTATTATCATTTTTAAGTGATGTGATAATTTATTATATACCCAAAAATGTGTAATTATCAAATTATGAGGCATGATAATAAAAATGAATAACTATAAGTTCAACTAAAGAACTGAATTATTCCCAATGTCATTAGACCTAAATTTGCACTCCTCTCCCTTCTGTCAGCCCACCTCTCCTAACCTCCTAATCTGACCTTACAGGTCAATTTTGTTTATCATTCCTAAAGAAATTTAATTTTGCCCACATCTCTCTCTAAATGAGATCTTAGTTTTATTTTGGGGCTTTGTAAAAATGATGTCATTCTACATGCAGTCTTCTGCTATTTTTCTTCTCAATGTCTTATTCCTAAAATTGGTCCATGATGTCACATGCAGCTGTAGTTCAACTATTTTCATGGTTGCAAAATATTCTATCCCACAGTGTAACCATTTTCCTGTCTATGGACACTGGGTTAGTTCCAGTTTTTTGCTATTACAAAAATGCAGTGAACATTCTTATCCATGGCTCCTGGTTCCCAAGCACAAGATGCCCCAGACCATATGACTAGGGGCAGAAGTGCTGCTTGTAGGGCATGCACATGAATTATAAAATAATCCCAAAGCAGTGGGAGCATGTGGCTTATTTTTCATTTGTTTATGTCTTTCAATATACAGAAGGGTTTTTTTTTCCTTTAAAGTAGTAAAATCAAGTTTTATGACCTGTACTTCTTTTATCTTCATATTTAAAAAAAAAAAAAAATCCTTCCTTACTCCAAGATCATGAATACACTGCCCTGTTCTTTCTTCTAAAAATTTTCAAGTTTTATTTTCCATCTACAATTTATTTTTGTGTATACTGTAAGGCAGGAATCCATTTTTTCCATATAGAATTGTACATTGTTTTTTCTTTTTTACATGGTTTTCTCTTAAATACAAATATTAAATAACAGAAATGCCAGTTGTTTCAAAGTCTGAGACATGGGGGCACCTGGGTGACTCAGTTGTTTAGGCATCTGACTCTTGATTTCAGCTCAGGTCACGATCTCACAGTTCATGGGATAGAGCCCCAGTCAGGCTCTGCACTGACTGCGTGGAGCCCGCTTGGGATTCTCTCTCTCCTTCTCCCTTCTCTCTGCCCCACCCCCTGCTCCAATGTGCACGCATCCTTGCTCTCTCTCAAAAAAAATAAATAACTTTAAATAAAGAAGTAGGTAAAAATAAAGTCTGAGACACGGACTGGACCCTCCCCAAGAAGTATTTTCATTCTAATTATAAAGGTGAAGAAACTACAGCAACCCTTCAATTCAGAAAGTAGATTTATTACAGCAAAGCCAAGCGCTAAGTAAATCTTATTTGTTAAAAGATTTGTATTATAAAACCAGGGATTGGGGTGCCTGGTGGCTCAGTTGGTAGAGCATGTAACTTCACCTCAAGGTTGTAAATTTGAGTCCCACGTTGGGCAGAGATTACTTAAAAAAACAAATATAAATATTTTAGCCCAGTGGCCAAAAGTTAAACCCTGGCTTGCTTTAAAAAAAATAATAATAAATCACAGAAGAGCCTTATCTTACGTTAGCTTCCAAAACACAGGTAAATATCAGTTTCCCAATAATGCAGGAGCTACTATTTAAGAAACGGTCTCTTTAGTGGAGGCCCTCAACCTTCACTATACAGTAAAATCACCCAGAGTCCTTTCAAAAAATCAAATACACAGATTATATGCCCCAAACCAACCGAATCAATCTCTGGGAGTGGGACCCAGATATCAATAGGTTCTGAAGTCCACAGGTGATTCTGATGTGCAGCCAAGGTTAAGATCTACTACTCTATGGATAGACACAATAGAAGCATCTGATCAAATTTGTTCCTGGCATTTCCTAACCCTCAAAAAGCTATGTAAACAGTTTTTCAACCACATATAGAATTCAAACCCTTCAAGAGTATCAGAGTTCCTAAGGAAAGGAGACTATGATGTGACTGACTATACCAACCTTAAGTATCCCCAAGTTAACATTAGAAAAAAGATATCAAAGATGAATTTCAGTTACCACATCTCCAGAAGTGTTTGGTTTAAGACCATGCCTCCTCCACGGCCCAGGTTTAACAAAAATATTCATTATGCTCATAGCATGGTCTGAGGCCTACCAGCGGGCCTCAAATCAAAAAATGCAAGCCTTTCTTTTGATGCTTTCTTAACCTTACAGGCATCCTTTTTCACCATGACAGCCAGCTACTACCAGCGACCTACTAAATGAGTTACTAAAGATACTACAGAGAACTCTGATTCAGCGTTTCACTAAGAATAAGAAGTCTGACCGAACACACTATTTGACAAACCTGCCAAGTCACTACCGTATACACTGACTAGCAGAGGTGCCGCCATTTCTAGATACATGTGCATGGCCATCATTCCCAGTTAGTCATCATTTTCCCCAGCCGCTACTCTTGCTTCCTACGACCAGTTGTTAGTTTAACTTTACCATCATTTACTTCATTTGCTATGGGCTTCTAACGAAGCCTAAGAATGTGGTGATACACATTTCTATGATGTCCGGTCAATAATTTTCCAAGAACTAGACACTGGACTGCACTTCAAATATAAATGAATGATTCGGAATAAAAGTTTGCCTAGACTGCAATATTTCACTGGTTAATCTGTACTTATTTAAATAACTTCCAACATACTATCAATAGGTAAATGCAATGTTACTTATTTTTAAGCTTGTAGGACATAATTTTATATGTATATACTTAAATATTTATAAAGTAAATTATAAGCACTTCTCTTAAACTGCTCTCCAATTTTTATCACTAAGTCCTCTTTTCCACCACAAGGTAGGAAAGGGTGGGGCAGGTGAATTGAAGAGTCTTGACTTGCCTAAGTGAATCAAAATTGTAAAAGTTTGAGACCCACTGCCTTAAAGCTCTAGGTAGGTATTTGTAACTTAGTTTCATCTTGAGAGACCTCCAGCTTAAAGATAACCCCTTTACCACCATAAAAACAGGCAACAAGGGGAGTAGGAAGGAAAGGGCTTGTCACGAACGTAAGAACTCAAAATGAAGTCCTCCACTGAAAATGTCACAACCTGAACAATACTATCTTCCCTCCTTCAAAAGATTACCTTTCGCTCCACGGACACAATGACAGCGTTCTATTAAGATAATCTTAAAAGCAAGGAACAGATGTGCTGTAAACATTTACTGAATGCAAATTTATGTACCTATTTTTAAAATTTGTTCATACTTGGTTTGTAGCATTTAAGAAGCCACAGATATTACTTACTAGCTGACGTCTATTTCTTTTCCAGGTTTCTGCTTTCCTTTTGGAATTCATGTTCTGGAAAGCTAAAAGTAGAGACAACAAGTTCTAATCAAAGTTCAAACAGGTATGTTTACTACTTTTTTGGGCTGGTTCAAGCCACATGAAGCCTTAAAGTTTTGCTTTTCTGCCCATACATTAGTAACTCTGAATAACACTTCCCAGCAAGTCTGTAAATCCAAATCAAAGGCACTGAAGCATTAGCTCAAAGAATCATACAGTCACGTGGATCATGTGGCCAGGCCTTCATCAGAATTACGGGGAATACAGTTTCATCAGAAGCAAAGGTCCCAAAGTGGACCTAGACATTGATGATTTCTCAAAGCTACCATCAAGTTTCCAAGAATAGTACTTGGTACATAATCAGAGACTTCTGAATTTATAGTACATTTTTGGCTTAAGTTCTCCAGGATAAACTGTAACTGTACCACACAGTTTCAATGGTTTGACAGGACTGGAGTGAAAGTAACACTCATAAAGATCAATGTCTTTCTGCCACAACAGAAAGAAGCACCTGGGATAAGGCTAATCTGGAGCTGGTCCCAGGACATTTTCCTCTACTACTTTTGCTTGCCTGCCCCACATTCATCCCCAGTAACCTTCTCAGTAGAGCTCCAAAGAAGGCTCTTTGCAACATCAGCCTTAGTACATCTGGTAGCACTCATCTTGCCTCACATACAACAAAAACCACAGGCACACCTGAGAAGATAGTTTTATTCTCTAGATTCATGCCAGGAGAATCTCCTAATCTGTCCTGCATATTTTGGTTACCAGGGTAACAGCTCTTCTACACCCAAGTAAGGGATAAAAAGGCTAACATAATTGTTTACACTTACTGAAATCACTGGGGAGGCTGTGGTTCAGATTCCTATAAAATTCAGTCCTATGTGCTTTTTTCAGTCCTGTGCAAAGGCCAAAGTCAGAAAGCTTCACGTGGCCCTATGGGGAAGAAGAAACAAGGTAATGGATGAACATTCATGGATGTGGAACAGACATTCTGCTCTCTAGCTCCTTATAGTATCCAATACACCTCCACAAAGTATACTGTCTTTTTTTCTTTGATTATAGGGAAAAATTAATTAAAAATAAATTTTTAAAAGATCACCCCAAATCCTATTATTCGAATAAAAGTATTTCAATTCTTACATATTATCTTTTTGTCGAAACATAAACTTCCCAACATAGTTGAACTCTCCATGGCATCTAAAAATACTTTTACTACTTCTTGGGGCTCCTGGGTGGCTCAGTCGGTTAAGCGTCTGGCTCCTGGTTTCAGCTCAGGTTGTGATCTCGCAGTCTGTAAGTTTGAGCCCCAAGTCAGGCTCTGCGCTGATATGCAGAGCCTGCTTGGGATTCTCACTCTCTCCCTCTCTCTCCGCCCCTCGCTCTCTCAAAATAAACTTTAAAAAATAAAGATACTCTTACTACTTCTTAAACTAATGCACTCAAATATTCCTGTGTTTCTATATGGTCTTCAAAATCACCATTTTTAATGGTGATTAATATTCAAATATTTAGTGGTGATTTAATATTCAAATGACTTAGTACATCATTGTTTACCTAACCATCCTCCTCATACTGGGTGTTTATTCCATTTCTAATTCCTCACTCCATGTAATGTGGATTATAAGCACCCTGTGATAGAGAGGGTCTGTGCCCCCAAATCTAACCATGCACGGTACAGAGGATGGTCTTAATAAATGATTGTTAATGAGTAAATAAATCTTTGTTCATATAACTTCTTCTCTGCTTGAACTATTTCATTAGGATACATTCCAAGGAATAAATTATTCCAAAGACAGAGAATAAACTTTATTACATAGTTCTTGACAAATGTTGCTATACTGTATTTCAGTCGTAAGTGTCTGACTTTATCATACTCTTCAAGGAACACTCACACCTCCTCTGAGCCAAGCCCCACGCTTTAAATGTGTAATCTCATTTATAACTCTTAAGTCACATTTCACTGACTCAGACTCATTAAATGGCTTGCTGGTGAAATGGCAGAACCAAAGCCAAAAATCAATCCATGTTCCTTCGCCCAGACCAAGATTCCCTTACCCTCTCCAATCCCCTGATCCCACCTGGAAAATGGAGATAATGATATCTTCTTGGTAGGAATGATGACAATTAATGCATGTAAAGATCTTAACCTAGTGCCTGGCACATAACTAGCTCTAAGTAAGAGACAGGTGTTCTTGGGGTAGTGAAATTTCAAGTAGATAAGGAGGTAAAACCAAAAATAGGGGAGGGAATCCTGATGCTCAGGGATCTACATTGCTCAAGGTCACACACTTAGAAGTGGTGTGGCCAGGGGCACCATGGTGGTTCAGTCAGTTGAGTCCAGCTCCTGGCCTCAGCTCGGGTCATGATCTCACGGTCTGTGAGTTCAAGCCCCGCACCAGGCTCTGTGCTGATAGTGTGGAGCCTGCCTGGGATTCTCTCTCTCCCTCTCTGTTCCACACCCCCACCCCCTGCCGCTGCTTTCTCTCTCAAAATAAATAAATAAACTTAAAAAAAAAAAAAAAAAAAAGTGGTGTGGCCAAAGACTTCAACATCTGTGATCTATCCAAACCACCTTCCTCCAGGACATCCTTGGGCCTTAATATACAAACTTCTCAGGATACATGAGGCTACAGAAGCCCTGCTCAGATGGGTCAGTTTTATTTTGTTTTGTTTTGAAGAAATCCCATTAGGTTTGGCCGTGTGTGTGTGTGTGTGTGTGTGTGTACCCATGCATGTATGCATGCCCAACAAAGTAAACTGCCAAACAAAGACAGATTTGAACCTGCTAACCTGGTATCATTTTTTTCAGATCTTTAAACAACTTGTTGTATAAGTCAAGGAACAGAGTTTAATTTAGAGTTCTCAAAATTACATTTCACCTGGACACCTCTAAGAAAAGAGAGTGTCTTAAAAAGCAGTACCTGGAACAAATGCTATTCAAGCCTAAATTTTCAGGGAATTCTGTAGGTATCCTAAGTATGTGGCAGGAACTCAAAACATCTACACTTTCACTTCTAGAATCTGTATAGTTGAACACTGAAATGAGCTCGCTTGTGAAAACATCTTTCTACAAGTCTGGGCTAGCATCTTGTAGAGAGCAAACCTGCACCTAAAAGGGTTCCCCACTCCTCCTCATTATATTGAGGCCCCAAGTTCTTGGCTTTCCATGTCTGCTAGACCTGAACAGAGACTACAGGGTGCAACTAAACCTGTACTAAGGCACCTGGGGCACAGGATCAGGGCATCTGAACCCAACTACACAAAGTAGGGCCAGTGCTTTATTAAAATATATCTGAGGGGCGCCTGGGTGGCTCAGTCGGTTAAGGGTCCAACTTTTGGCTCAGGTCATAATCTTATGGTTCATGGGTTTGAGCCCCACGTCAGGCTCTGTGCTGGCAGCTCAGAGCCTGGAGCCTGCTTTGGATTCTGTGTCTCCCTCTCTCTCTGCCCCTCCCCTGCTTGCGCTCTGTCTCTGTCTCTCAAAAATAAACGTTAAAAAAATTTATATACATAGAATGACAGAAAAATACGTTTATATACATTAACATTTTTTTTTAGGTTCAGAGAACCTTCAGAGAAGATTCTAAATCTTTCTTTTTTTTTTTTTTTTAAGTTTATTTATTTACTTTTGAGGGAGAAAGCAAGCAAGGGAGAGGCAGAGAGAGGGACAGAATCCTAAGCAGGCTCCATGCCCATTGCAAAGCCTGATGCAGGGCTCCAACTCACAAACTGTGAGATCATGACCTGAGCCAAGATCAAGTTAGACACTTAATCGACTGAGCCACCCAGGTGCCCCAATATATACATTAACATTTTAAAAGCAGAATACCAAGCTGCAAGCTACTTTTAGGATGTTAACTGTATATAAATTATAGACACAAATAGAGAAGGTATTGAAGCTATTGTACCAAAATAGTGGTTATCTTTGAATGATGAGATTATAGGTATGTTTCTTCTTTATAACTCTTTGTACTGTTCAAATTTTCTACTGTGCATACACATTATTCTTATGATCAAGAAAAAGAAATTATTTGATAAATCTCCAGCCTTCTTGAAATAGAAAGATAGTTTTTTTAAAGAACGTACACCAAAAGTTCAGGTTTTTCAAAGACAGCAAGAAAACTATTAAAAGACAACAAGAGGGACGCCTGGCTGGCTCAGTCGGTGGAGCATGTGACTCTTGATGTTGGAGTCGTGAGTCTGAGCCACATGTTGGTGTAGATTACTTAAATACATAAAACTTAGAAAGAAAGAAAGAAAGAAAGAAAGAAAGAAAGAAAGAAAGAAAGAAAGAAAGAAAGAAAGGGAGGAAGGAAGGAAGGAAGGAAGGAAGGAAGGAAGGAAGGAAGGAAGGAAGAAAGAAAGAAAGAAAGAAAGAAAGAAAGAAAGAAAGAAAGAAAGAAAGAAAGAAAGAAAGAAAGATACTCAAAGAATTAAATTCACTTTTCTACTTAAAAGTCCAGACAACAATTCTGTGTAACAGAACAGAACATTCTAAAAATTTTTTTAATGTTTATTTTTATTTTTTCAGAGAGAGAGAGAGCACAAGCAGGGAAGGGTCAGAGAGAGAGGGAGACAGAGGATCCAAGGTAGGCTCCACACTGACAGCAGAGAGCCTGATGCGGGGCTCAAACCCAAGAACTACGAGACTGCAACCTGAGCCATAAGCCAGACGTTTGACCAACTGAGCCACCCAGCACCCCTAAAATGTTAAAGCTGGAAGGAACTGTGGAGCTTCTCTGGATCGATATCCTCACTTTATAGATAAATGAGGACTGGACAGTGGGGAGGCCTGCCAAGGAGCAGCCAGAAACCTAGCAACACAGGGGTTCTCTTCTGATCTGCTGTGAGTTTAAAAACCAAGCAACTGAACTCGTTTGCACGGCTAAAGAATACATAGGCCAGTCCAGAGGTTGAGCAGGACTCTTCTTTAAGCAAAGGACAAAGGATCTGGAACCTGAACTCTGGCACAGACTGCTGTTTTTGCCTTACTTCCCAGTTCTTGACTGGGTTCAAGAATAAGGTTGCCCAACAAAGGGATTCCCAATAGGTGATGCATCAGTAGAGTTAATTATATGCTAATTATAGTTAATTATGGGCTAGGAAAAGACAGTACCTTTGGCTTTATTATAAAATAAGCTTCTAAATCAGTTTTCAGGGCGTCCAACTCTTGATTTCAGCTCAGGTCATGATACTACAGTTCTTGAGATCGAGCCCCACATCAGGCTCTGCACTGACAGTGCAGTGTCTGCTTGGGATTCTCTCTCTCCCCCTCTCTCTGCCCCTCCCTCGCTCTGTCTCTCAAAATAAATAAACTTTAAATCAATTTTCCTCTTAATCATTTTCAAAGATGTCCTTTATTTTTAAGAAGAGTGTTCAAATTATAGAATCATACACCTTTCAGAGAGGGGAAGTAGCAGCAAACTTACCTATAAAAAAAGAGAAAACTATACAAAGACTATACAAAGCAATTCGTGGCTCCCTGTGATTACAAGCATTGCAGGTGTTAAAGCAGACACTGCTCAGATGAGGAAATACACACTGGCTATTCCCCCACCACAGTACCTTGCTGTCCAGGAGAAGGTTGTCTGGCTTGATGTCTCTGTGGATGAATCCAAGTTGGTGAATGGAGTCTATTGCTAATACTGTTTCTGCTATATAAAACTGAGTCTCCTCTTCTGTCAGGGTATCTTTTTTCATTAACAGGGTCATCATGTCCCCTGGAAACAAGATACAAAGCCAACACACACACATACACACACACACACACACACACACACACACACACACACACAAACACACACACAACAATGCATGAGTAAGTGCCAGTTTTCAAATAGGTCTTCCCTATCTGCCTACATAAGGCAGTGCTAAACAGGACTCTTTTGTGTTCCAGAAACTGACCCACACTGCCGACATGGGTGGAAACGGTAAGTAGTTTCTAATACTTAAAGGTAAAACATTCACAGCCACAGAGAACAAAATGCTTTTAACCTAACCTGATGCTGACCACTAAGCAGTGATTCCCATTTTATTCTGGAGAGAAAAAGGAAAATTCTCTCACAGTTTAAAAAAAAAAAAATTCCTTAGGGTAAGTTTTTGGACTGGGGGAAAATGTTACTTTACTTTTTAATCTGTCTGCAAACTACCATTTCCACATAGGTTATACCGCCATTGTTATAAATATAGGCTGAAATGCCAAACAAAAACTAAATATATGAGGAGACTGAAAACAAGTTCTCCAATGTGTTTACAAAACACCTGAACATAAATAAAAAGGTGAGATTTAGGTAGCACGTAAGTCAACAAAAGCTAAAAAGGAACTGAAAATGCTACATACTGGGGTATGCAATGGCTGCCTCTCAGAAGTGCAAGGTGAACACGCCCCAAGATCAGCAGAGTGTTTTCTCCACTGTTATTATAGGTAAATATACACAATATGCTTTATGCGACTTTTACAACACAGGATCAGTATTCTAGCAGTTAAAAGGTAAACTCCCTAGTTTTCTGCAAAGTCAAAATTTAATTATTTCTGCTTACTATCAGCAACATAAAATGGTGGGGAAAAAAAGATTCTGATCCTAACTCAATGGTTAGACAAAAGCAAAGCAAAGCAAATATTTAGAAGTAGTTTAAAGCTAAGAGAAACAGGAAATATTCAGTTTAGATTCCATATAAAGCCAGTTATGGTCGGAAAACAGGGAAAAGAGAAAGAAACCTCTGATTTTAATAGAGCATCATGCTGCTTTTTGAATTTCACTTATAACTTTGGGGGAATTTTTTGTATTCTTAGAGAAAACTGGATATTTTACACTCAGGCAAAAATTAAACCATTTATGCTCTCTTTTTTGACCCAAGACTTGAAAAACAGGATTCCCTAATCATTCCTGGCAGCTACATATTCCATCTAGAGGCACACCAGAGATGTGGGGGTGGGGCACTCAGGCCAGCTCTAAGGTAGCTGTGTGGCCTCAGTGCTGTGGCTCAGGAGAGCAGAGTTTGCCCAGATCAGAGAGCTCAACCCAGATGGTCTATGGCTCTGAGGCCAGCTCCACCGAGGGCAAAGGGCGGGGTCCAGGAGACATCAGAAGCTATGGAAGATGGCGCGTGTAAGGCTTGAGGAGACCCGTGTCAAGGGGCTGGTGACTGAGCTGCTTCTTATTCCTATTTAAGAACTAGCATCTAAATATTAAAAAGTTTCTCCTCATTCTATCAGACTCTTCCCTAACTTTCATCAATTGTTCATAAAAAACTGGTGACCCTAGATCTAAATAAAAGTTGTCACAAGATCAAAATATTATGCCACAGTTACATTTGCTTTGCTATAGAACCAAAAAGAGAAAAAGTTTTCTTTTTTTCCCCCACCAGAGTGTGCTCACAGCTCATCTGTTCACTGGCAAACAGACTGTTCCCCAGGACAGATGGTATATTCTGTTATGGGTTTACTTTGGAGCTGTCTTAGGAGACACACATGCTGAGTTATGTAAAACTTGAAATCTCAGAAATGAGACTGAGTCTGGCTACTAATATAGGTAATGAGAAATTCACTCCTTATTAATGTAAGTTATACCAAAAGATAAAAAGTTGAAGCAAATCACATAATAGCTTCAATCTGGTCATTTGAGTAACTGATTATACGTGACTCCCATTGACAGGAGAGCAGGCAGAGTCCCTAGTTTATTCCTATACATTTAAAAAGAAAAATAAAAGAAAGAAATGTCCATCTGAAATCATGAGAATGAGTGAGAAGGTTACTTTTATGGCACTAAGAATTGTAGAAAGGCACCCCAGCACAAGACAGGTTACTGACCTCCTTTACAGACCTAAAAAAGATTTAGAAAGCAACTTGGTGAACACGATTAAAAGCAGAAAGGAGGGTTAATTGATGTGAGAGAGAAACCACAGAACAAAAAGGAAAAATGACCTTTCATCGTCAAGTAATTACCTCCAGGCAGGAACTCCATGATTAGGTAGAGGTTTAGCTTATCCTGAAAACTATAGAACATTTTCACAACCCACAAACTGTCTGCCTCCACTAGAATGTCACGCTCCGCACGAATGTGGCCAACCTGGAGGTATACGCATTTGATTAATGACAAGCCTTGCTCTGCTTCATTAGACTGTATATTTGTTTAAACAAGTTAAGTACCGTTTGAGTATTCAATTGTGATGATGCAAAAGATCTAATTTATGCTTAGGCAAACCTATGAACTCAAAATTGACAACACTGGACTTGACGGTATTCAGTCATGAACACTTGAGTGATGAAAGGCTTACAAAAGGACAAAATGAATGGCTGTCATGCAAACGGCAACTTTAACAGTGCTGTCGATTGAACCTGTGATTAATTAAAAGTACCATTCTTTTGCACATCTTTTTGTTCTAATAACCTTTTATGACAAAAATTAGTCCCCAAGATGAAACTCTCTAAACAAGTCCTGCCTCAGGTCTGCAATGGTGTCTGCAATGACAGTGCCCTGGCTGACAATTCTAGAATACTATACCACAGTATTCAGTTCGCTGCTGTGCACAGAGTATGTGCTCAATTCTTACGGAATGGAAATACAAGAATACCTAAGAAGAGTTACTGATTCGAATTTATGGTATTTCCAGCTTTCTGCTCTTACTAAAATATCTAGCCAAGGGAGACCAAATTGCCAAAAGGTTTGGGAGAACTGGCAGAACTACTGACAGAACTACATTATTTCATAATAATGTTTTATTATCAAATTTACCTTATCTACTTGAAATATGTAAGAGTAATCAAACCACAACTGCGTATTATCAAATCCTGTCCCCTCTCCTCTTACGCTAAATGTCACAAGATGCAAAGGTGGGTTCAACCAGGTCTACATTTATTAAGACCCAGTGCGATCCTTGAATAGAAGTTTTGTTCTTAACATATGCAGCAGGGCTTCAGTGCTACCCTATGTTCACAGGTAAAGATGTACCAAAGTTCATAAACTAGCACTTCCGGTTGGCAAACTCAGCGCATGATTGTTGTTTTGTTCAATACGATGTTCGATACGATGCTTTGTTTTATTGCAATGTCTTTAGCAAAGGCAGGCACTCTCTCTTCCAATTGGACACAGGTCCCACCCTTCTCTCCTGTCTTACCCCTAACCTGCCTCATTCTTCCCTTCAGGCCCAAGGGAAGTATTGAGTTTACATATCTCAGTTTCCAGCCTCTACTAAAATTCTTTGGGAAATTTTTAAATAGCTTCAATGTTGCAGAAAACTTACATTTTTACATTTCTCTCCCCTTAGGGCATGGGGGTGGGAAAATGGTAGATAAGGGTGGTAAGGAACAGTGTTATGAAATCACAAAGAAGCTGAGTAAAGGCTAATGCTTTTACTCAGCTTTAATACAGAAGCAAAGCTTTTGGGAAACACTAATGCACTTGCTCAACCGCAGCTGTGGCTGTGCCCCAGTCATCACCGGACATAAAGACTGTGCAAGCCAGCCTCCAGCTGCCTCTGCTCTCCTGGCTCCCAACAAGGCCTCTACCTGCTGCAGGGAGCCAAAAAAAAAAAGGGGGGGAGGCAGAACTATTACCACTCGTCACTCACCTCGGAGGACAGAATGGTGATGGCAACACTCTCTGTTTGTTAAGGGGAAAGCTACAGGCCACCTATGCACACCTTGCCCTTCTCTCCTGGGGCTGAAACAGCAACTAGGAACCTCAAGATCTAAGAGTGGAGTGAGGTTAACATAGGGTAAGGGAAGGAAGAACCAAAGGTGCAACTCACATCAGAGGTTCCCTTTCTCTGTTCCATAAATATTTAATGGGGTGGAGTCACATGCTAGTTGCTATCCTGAGCACTAGGAAAGCAGAGATAAAAGTCCATCTTTTGTCCCCTCCTAATACTGTACTAGCATCACAATTGGAGGTTTTCCTTTAGCAATGTAAGAGAAACATGAAAAAGCTAGCTAAATGCTGGTCTCTTGTCCTTTAAAATTTATTTTCCAGACGGCAAAATTCCTACCCTATGGATCAGAATAACGACCTAAACTCTCAGTGGGTAGCTCTAACTCCTGTTCAGTTTAGTAAAAGCAAAGAAAAAACTTTTCCTAGGGGAAAGGAACCTGTACCTACAAAAAGTTAGGCTCTGAGTCTAAACTTGGTCAGCCCTACCCAAGTGATGGGTCTGCACTGGTCTACTTCCTCTCACGCCCTAGCACCAACCACGCTTCTTCAAGATGGCCGACTCAGGTAGAGTCTGTGACCAGAAACTTTAACTGGATCACACTGAGATCAAATCTAGGGAGCACAGTCCAACAGCAAGGTGAGCTAACAAGTAAGCTAATACATTGTTTAAAATCCTAATTCTCATGGAAAGCTCCTCTACTTTCATGTAGGAACACTTTAGAAAATGATTTTGAAGAAGGCACAGTATTTGAAAAAATGTTTTTACACTGTATATTTGAATTGTCCTCTGTTACCATGCTGGGCAACTGGCACATGTTATGAAGGATTAATAAGTGAAAATCATGATGCATACTTTTTACATTTTATTCTGAACACTAATTATTTGATAAAGAAAGGTTTTGAGACTTGGTGAAAACTATAGGAAGGGCACCTGGGTAGCTCAGTCGGTTAAGTGTCCAACTTCAGCTCAGGTCATGACCTCGGGGTTCACGAGTTCGAGCCCCACATTGGGCTCTGTGCTGACAGCTCAGAGTCTGGAGCCTGCTCTAGATTCTGTGTCTCTGTCTCTCTCTACCCCTCCCCCACTTGCACTCTGTCTCGCTCTCTTTCTCTCAAAAATAAACATTAAAAAAATTATTTTAAGTAATTTAAAAAAATAATAAATAAAGTTATATGAAATAGGTCTTATAAAAATAAAACTTACTTGTGAAATACAAAATATACTGACTCATCACTACAGTTTTCCATTTTCCTTTTCAAGACTAGCTAAAACTCTTTCAGGGTCTATACCCATACCACACACTAATTTTTAAACACATAAATAGGGCTGTTGAGCATTCTGAGTAAGGTTGGTATCAGCATAAACTATAGTGTCTGAATGTTTACTGCCAGGGTATTTGATACTGTCAACCGAAATTCCTGGGAGTCTAAGCTTATAGGTAACACATGAGAATTAAAGAGAAAATAAAAACTTCAAAATTTCACTGGCACTTAAAAGGACTGAGAAGCTTCAGTGATTATACCTCCCTTCTAGAGGCAAAAAAGACTGGGTGTGGGGCCAGTCTCCAACCCTGCTCTTTCACTCTGTGTCCAGGGCTCTCCTTGCCACAGGCTCTCTGTCTTCCTGGAGCACCTGATCCTTTACAGGACATATGCAGGCATCACCCACTAAAATCTGTTCTTAAGCAAACCGCTAAATTAAATTAGATTTACAGAAAAGTTGCATTCTTGTTTTTAATATATTATCCAAAATTTAAAATTTTATTTTGCATAAAGTTACTTTTGCATCTTATACATCTACTTGCAAAGTAGGTTTAGGTTTTAGAAAGTGTTCTCGCTCCTTAAAGGAGAAATTGTACTGCTCTACCGTTTGCATTAGATTTTTTCAAATTCATTCAGAAAGAAGACTGGTCTGTCTTGGGTAGCAATGAGCTACTGAGAAGACCCAACTTTGGTTTGGGTATACAGAATGAAGCATATTAAGACACATTTTAGACTGCAAATTCCAAATTCTAATTCCTAAGGCTCAGTCCCAAAGTGTGTGTGTGTGTGTCTGTGTGTGTGTGTGTATGTGTATGTATATATCAGCATTCAATAGGAACGTGTCATCACAGCAAGTGTGACCCCAAAAATAGGCTCCTCATGACAAGCACAGCATGTGATCAATTGGGAGACACAAACAGCAAATGCTTCTAATAGGTTTTCAACTTTTAAAAGACTGCACATAACATAAGGCATTATTTGTACTTTTAAAATACATGTAACTGCTTCTTTGTTGGGGAAAGAAAAGTAATACATGTATATTTGTACATGACAGTGCTAAAGAAAACTGTAATAAGAAAATACATTTCAAATAAACAAAAGGAACAGTTTTACGTAACAAAAAGCTGATAAGCAGCCTAAGATCACCGTTACAATTGTGGTTTACCTGCTCTTTTTCAAGCATATCTGCTTTACGGAGTATTTTCATCGCATACACATGCCCTGTATCTTTCTTCTGAACAAGCCGCACCTAAGAGTTATAAAAGAAATGCCGAGTCAAAAGTTCACAATGCCAAGGTAATTAATGCTTTCATGTGTTATAGGAAGTAATTTAAACTGGAAAAGTGTTACAATTTTAATATAAACAACCAGCAATAAAAAAAAAAAAAAAAAAAAAAACCAAACAGAAAAAAAGTGCTTTTTAACATTCCAAAATGAGTAGATTTATTATACACGAAGTCAGTTCTGAAAACTTTCTCAGGTATCTCTAGATCTGAACAGTTTGGCTCCCTCGTTGAACAAGTCAATCCTATTTGAAAACCCTCCCTTTTGAACTTAAGGACTCATTATAACCATGGCACCTGTCACCCACAAGCTCAGACAACCTAAGGAAGTGATTGCAACAGTGTTTAAAACAAAAGCAAAAGCTCATGTGCAAGAAAAATGTCTAGAAGGAAAAAACCTAAAATGTGTCATTAGGGAAACAGGGTTTTGTGCAGTTTTCCTCTTTCTTATCCTCCAATGTTTTTAGAGCACATAATTTTATGATGAAAAGAAAATCAATAGTCCACAAACCCAAAGAAAAACTTCTTGGCAAGTCCCTGCACATCCTCCCCTGCAACCCCCCACCCCCACCAAGATACTTAGGCTAACTCCTCCCTGCACCTTTCTTCATGTTTTTCCTGACTGAGTCCCACGTCCCTTCCTCACTAAACAGAAAGTTCTTTTAGAGGTAGTACCATACCCTTCCCGTCTCCAGGAGCCAACAGGGATTTTGAACACTGAGGGATCAATTTAATCTTTCACCTGTGCCTTTGAGTATGTACTCACATTTCCCCTAGGTACGGGTTTTTAATAATATGCTGCTCAATTTATACAAAGTTAATGAAACTATTGCATCATCCACTTTGGGTGAGTCGTCCACTTTGGGTGTTTTCCACTAATGAGGATGACCTTGCAGGGGCTCATTTAAACCCTCCCCATAGACTGCTCTTATGACCGAGCAAGATGCATCTACAAGACCTGGTGGGACAAATGCTTTCAACTCTCTACCACTACCTGTATAACCCATTTCTATAATCTCTGTCTCCTGGGGCCACCTTTTTAGAGCAATACAAATCTAGCGGGAAGAAATAAAGGGTGGATATATGCTGTTAGTTTGCTCCTGAAGAGGCAGTGTGAGGCTGGGAAAAGCAAGAGCTTTAAGATCAGGAACTCCTTTAAGAAACAAAACAAACAAGCAAAGGGAAAAAAAGAGAGACAGACAGAGAAACCAAGAAATAGACTCTTAACTATAGAGAACAAACTCATGGCTACCAGAGGGGACATGGGGGAATAGGGGAAATGGGGTGAGGAATGAGGAGTACACTTGTCATCATGAGCACTAGGTGATTAAAATGAAAACTTTAAAAAAAAAGATTAGGAACTTCTGGGCCCAACTTCTGGTACTGCTGCTCAATGGCTAAGTGACTATGGAGCATTACATATCCTCTCTCGGAGTCTTAATTTCATCATCTATAAAATGAGTCATTGTCATGATTATAGGAGAGAAACACTCAGTAAATAGTAAATATTGATTTCCTTCTACCTTTCAACTCTCCCTCTAAATCAATACTTAAAGCGTCAACATCATCTCTGGCAAAACAGAAGAACAATCAGAGATCTGGGTCAGTGGAGGGGGAGGAAAGGACAGACGGCAGTTACAATGTGGGCCTGGCACGTCTGACCCACCTACCCCATATTTCAGTTCTATCAACAATCATGAGCTTATGATACGTTGGCAGCTTCAAAGTTCTGTGGTATTTTTGTATCTTATCTGGTAAGTAGCTGTGGTTTTTACCTCACCGAATGCTCCTCTGCCTATTACTTTTAAGGATTCAAAATCTTCCAATCCAAGTCTTGTTCTCTTCAAACGAAGAAACTCTGTTTCCTTCCGAGCATGTGCTGATCTCCTCAGTCGTTTCTAACGTTTAAATAAAGGGGGAGAGAGGAGGGAAGGGGGGGGAGCTGAATTTCTGCAACTCCATAGCAGTCTTACTCGTGACTGGAAAGCAGGGCCATGCCGATTAATCATGACCTTCTCACAGGTGAGAGCCTCACAGAAGAACCCTGAAGAGGCCACTCCTCCCCTCCCCAGCTTCCGGATACAAAACCAAACCATACTGATCACCGGGGTGCCTCCGGTGGACTCTGACTAACCTACTTCACCAGTCAATTATTCGAACTTTTCTAATGAAGGCAGAATAAACAATCAATATTTCCCTTTAAACTTTTTTAAATAAAATCAAAGTGTGGGTTTTTTTTTTTTTAACACATTCGAGTTCATTTTATGCTCTATAATTCCAACAAGACTTTAGTATTTTTCACCATTTTCCTGGATTCTATGATTCATTCCCATTTTTGAAAGCATTTCCGCGGTCATTTCAGTTCCTTGCACAGTTTCTTAACTGTATTTTCTCCTACCAAGTCTGTAGACACTGGGGGAAGGGCTGATTTGAGAAATATTTTGCCTTGATAATGATTTCAGGCATTTGCACCACTTCTGTGAGATATTTCCATGATTTCTGTAAATATGCTATGGTTTCCTTTTAAAATTTTAATTTGATCTCATCTCTTTCTTTTCTTGGAATTCTAAATCTAATTAATTTATTACAACTGGGCCTAAATAAGACTTCCTCTCCTGGGTACTCAGTAATTAATTTCTCCATCTTCATGAATACCTAAATCCAGAAGTGCACCAGCCCTCCTAAGTCCCTCTGCTACTAAGCCAAAACCCTTTCTCTATGCACCAAGGCTAACAACTTGCTGCACAAGACTCCCCATGTTGGGTTTCAAGGAAAAACTTCCCAATATTAATTACCTCTTCATCCTTTAGGCCTTCCTCTTCCATCACTTTTTCTAACTTCTTTTGTCTAAAAATAAATAAAAATATTTGAAATAACATTTGAATAACTTTCTGAAAAAGCCTATACAAACACAGGGTTTTTTGTAATGATAAAAACAGGTAAATCTCAAAGTGCCTCATTAAAACAAATTACAGTTACTAAAGACAAGTGAAAAGATTCCCACCCTCTGTTAGTTCTACCTTTTGAAAAAGATTGTATAAGATGTTAATGCAACAAAGAATCTTATTTCAAAATGAAAAGTTCTCTTTCCTTTATTTTTAAGTTATTTCCTCCTTAACAAACCACAAAACAGCTGGTGTTTGATAACCTCTTCTATCAGGGTGTTTCTCTCTCTCTCCCAGACTGGTATCTACTTCCTTTATTTTTACATCTTCCTCCTCCTCCCTGCCACAAACAAAGAGCAATAAACACTGGTAAAGGCAGAATTTGGAGATTTGGGGTGGAGGGGAGAAAGGGGAATGGTCAAAATACGTGATTGGCACCACTATTAAAACTTAAGACTCTAAATCCTTGGAGTATTAAACTTTAAAAACTGCATCCAAGAGTATTTTTGAGCTACAATCTCACAGTGAAACAAGTAAAACTTCCTTATAACCAATTCCACACAACCTTTATTTATTCAGCATAATAAATGAAAGCACATGGGCTGGGATCTCTATCACTTATCAGCATTCCTGATAGCAGGCAATGTGAGCAGGACAGGGAAGAATGAAAGTACAGAGTACACGAGTACACGCAGCAACAGCATGTAGTCAATGCGGGGGAGGCACACAGCACTTCAAATGCCACACTTCAAATGTCAGTCTGTAGACGACTAAAAGCTACAGAGGCCTGTGTATAAAGGAGTGAGGTGATGAGGTTCTATTTTAAAATGACAGCCACAGTAATAAGCTGACGGGCTGGCAGGGAAAGCAACTGACAACGACTGAGGCAGACTGAAAGCTTTAGTAACGATTCAGATGAGCAGTAAAGATCTGGAACTAAGGCTAGAAACCTAGAATGAAGTGAACAGAGCTATTGCAAAGATGACCAACTGGCAGCAGGAGTCAAAGGAAAAATCTTACAATTTCTTGTGTGGGAGGATAATGACACCAGTAACCAAGAGAGGAAGCACAGAGAAAGGACCAAGGGAAAGATAATGGGTTTTATTTTGGTCAATAAATAATTATTGCAATAATAGTAATTAGTTTAAATCAGTATCATGTTAGAAATCATATTACACATCCACAGGATCAGATGACATCAAGAATTCATATCCAAGCTCTCAGGAAGTAAAAAGATCTACTCTGACCCTGATTGGGGGGGGGGGGGGGGGGCGCAGTCGGGGAAGCACGGGCATGGCTCCCAGTCTGCCCACTTCTCTTCTCTGAGTTCCCAGAATATTTTGGGGTATGTATCTATGTGTGCACATTACTGGAAGGAGAAGGCTGTATTATTGGTACTTTCAGGAGTGTAAATTAATTCCATTTCAGTGGTTAAATAGTTGAAGTAGAGAAGAATAAAAAGAATCAAAGATAACATCACAGCAAGAACTATAATATCTCAACCATGGTTAGCTCTTTTTGTGCCTTGAGTATCAAACACCATAATTTCCGACTATTTTTTTTGAATGACCACACCAGACTAGGCTAGAAGTCCAATGTGCTATCATATAATGTGTGTCCCAGAGATGGTTGCTTCTGACTGTGTATTTTTTTTTTTTTTTCCAAAAGAGAGAGAGGGGGAGAGAAAGGCAGAAGGAGAGAGAGAATCTTAAGCAGGCTCCATGCTGGGCATGAAATCATGACCCAAGCCAAAATCAAGAGTCAGACCGTAACAGTCTGAGCCACCCAGACACACCTGCTTCTGACTATATTTTAAATTTTTTTTTTCAACGTTTATTTATTTTTGGGACAGAGAGAGACAGAGCATGAACGGGGGAGGGACAGAGAGAGAGGGAGACACAGAATCGGAAACAGGCTCCAGGCTCTGAGCCATCAGCCCAGAGCCTGACGCGGGGCTCAAACTCACGGACCGTGAGATCATGACCTGGCTGAAGTCGGACGCTTAACCGACTGCGCCACCCAGGCGCCCCCTGACTATATTTTAAATCTCAGTTCCAACTAAGAAGCTTTCCATAGCTTGACTGCAAGCATAATTAAATTGGTTTCTGTAGAATATCTACCTGAGAGCAAAGTTATCAGAATCAACTCCTTGAACACAATCAGATTCGTTCATCAGAAAAGTATCCAGAAAAAAGCCTATCCGTGGTAATGATACTGGGGCCAAGCCAATGAAGATCTTAAAGACACCAAAAATGGCAAGCATAGCCTGAAATGAGGCTTACAAATGATATCTTCTGTGAGATGATCCCAAGAAATTACCATCAACTTTGTTAGATTCATGATGACATTGTAATTACACAAGTAAATGGCCATATTTTACAAGATGTACCCTACAGTACGTAGGAAATGACAGATGTTTAAATTTTGTTTTGAAACACAACTGCAAGAAAAAATAAAATGGAATAGATGAAATAAATTTAACAAAATCTTGATGATTACTGAATCTGAGGAATGAGTATATGGGGGTTCATTGTAAGATACATAGATACATACATAGAAAGACATATAGTCTTTCTATATGTATGTTTAAAAGTGTTCATAATGAAAAAGAAAAGCAGGCCCCTCCACTGTGTGTCCCTGGTGGAAGAGCCAGTTTAGCTAATACTCCAGCCATTGGTGAAGCTACTCTTGCACTCAACTCCAAAGGTCCAGAGCAGAACCCCAGGAGAAAGACTGCCCACTTACACTTGGAGGCCACCCCCAACCTCACCCCATCAAGGGCTTTCTGTGAGCTCTACTTATCTGCATGAGAGCCCACTTCTCATAGGAGATGGTAAGGGCAAGTAGCTGAATCCTCCTTCTCCACTAAGAATAGCGTCTTGTACACAGCCAACTTCATAAAATGTGTGTTGCCAAATGGGGAGGAAAAGATCCAAGTGTGTATCAATGTGCAAACATATTTATGACTGCATGTAATTAGCCCCTTTTGCCAACCTTAAGTTCACCTCCCAGTACAGCTTGATTCAGAGGTTGCAGAAATTGGAGAAAAGAGCTAATCCACTCTACAAGACAGCTGACTAGACAATATTTCTAATTTCTGTTGATGAGACATTTTAAAACCAGGAAAAATAGTAAAGAAATAAACACTACTTGTTATTTCCATGATCAAAATTGAGAAAACTCTCAAGAAATATCCTAGGGGCGCCTGGGTGTCTTGGTCGGTTAGGCGTCTGACTTCGGCTCAGGTCGTGATCTCACAGTCCGTGAGTTCGAGCCCCGCGTCAGGCTCTGTGCTGACAGCTCAGAGCCTGGAGCCTGTTTCAGATTCTGTGTCTCCTTCTCTCTCTGCCCCTCCCCCGTTCATGCTCTGTCTCTCTCTGTCTCAAAAATAAATAAACGTTAAAAAAAAATTTTTTTTTTAAAAAAAGAAATATCCTAAAAATGAATATTACAGATTTTTTAAAAATCTTGACAAATTACTTTGGTTTGACTGATATATCTAATCAGTGAATTAACAATCAAAGGTCAAGATTTACCCATTCCTGGGACTTAAATAAAACTGACACTTGCTGACTAATAGTAATCACAATATTACAACTCAGTATCAGATCAGACCAAATGCAGACAGGGGGAAATCTGGGTAAGACTATCTAACAGGAGTAGTAGAACTTGCTAATTCTCAAAGGGTAAAATGTAGGAAAATTCTTATTTGATTTGGGGTAAGAGGGGAGGAAACACACCATTACTTCCTATTAAATTAGGTTTTTGTGGCTTTAATTAATCCACCAAAATAGTATTTATGAAGAACAGAAACAACACAATATTTAATAAGAAAACAATGCTTGGTGCCTGGGTGACTCAATCAGTTGAGCATCCAACTTCAGCTCAGGTCATGATCTCATAGCTTGTGGGTTTGAGCCCTGCATCAGGCTCTGTACTGATGTACAGCTTAGAGCCTGCTTCAGATCCTCTGTCTCCCTCTCTCTCTGTCCCTCCCCCACTCACACTCTGTCTCTCTCTCTCTCTCAAAAATAAACAAACATTAAAAAAAATTTTCTTAAGAAAAAAATGCCAGTTTCCTTGGTTTTGGTTTCAGGCTGCTATGAATTATTTTGTATGACTATCTAGGCAATAATCAATACCTACCACATAATTAGGATCACATAAGAGAAAGAATAGAAGTGGTGTTCCTACAGAACCTTACCATCAGAGGCAAAACAAGGATTAAATAAAAAAGATGAGGGATGCTTGGGTGGCTCAGTCAGTTAAGCATCTGACTTCAGCCCAGGTCATGATCCTGTGCTTCATGGGTTCAAGCCCCACATTGGGCTCTGTGCTGACAGCTCAGAGCCTGGAGCCTGCTTCGGATTCTGTGTCTCTGTCTCTCTCTGCCCCTCCACTGCTCGCTCTCTCTCTCTCTCTCTCTCTCAAAAATAAGTTAACATTAAAAAAAAATCATTAAAAAATTTTACCAAAAACACACATCCTAATCCTCTTGTCTACCATTCCCTTTGCGCAATCTCTTTTGGTTAATTTGATCTTTAATAAAAGCAAAACCACCACCGCTTTTGGAAGGTATCTCCATCTTAAGAATCCAAAACAGGGGCGCCTGGGTGGCTCAGTCGGTTAAGCGTCTGACTTCGGCTCAGGTCATGATCTCACGGTTCGTGAGTTTGAGCCCCGCATCGGGCTCTGTGCCGACAGCTCAGAGCCTGGAGCCTGCTTCAGATTCTGTCTCTCCCTCTCTCTCTGCCCCTCCCCTGTTCATGCTCTGTCTCTCTCTGTCTCAAAAATAAATAAAACATTAAAAAAAAAAAAAAGAATCCAAAACAAAAAAAGCACTGATTTCAACCCATTTTGGGGTGTAATTTAGTGTAAATCACAACGTAACACTTATTAATAACATAACACCATTATCGTATAATTACTAGAGAACATGATACATATCAATAATGAACTTTAAGGCAGAGCCAGTAGGATTAAAAACCAAGTATTACAGGGTTGGCTGGGTGGCTTAGCTGCTGAATGTCAGACTCTCGATTTCAGCTCAGGTCATGGGATCGAGCCCAGTGTTGGGCTCTGCGCTAAGTGTAGAGTCCGCTTCAGATTCATTCTCTCTCTCTCTCTCTCTCTCTCTCTCTCTTGCTCTCCCTCCCTCCCTCTGACTCTCTCCCCCACTCTTCCACTCTCTCTCTGAAGTAAAAAAAAAAAACAAAAACAAAAAAAACCTATTATCAAATAAAACAAGTATCTTAATCAGAACTCGTATTTGTTTTCTTTCTATAATACCAGAAACTACAATTTCAAGAGAGTGGTTGTATTTGAAAATAACTATCTCCAACAGCATGCCTAGAGATATACTGTGCAAATTTATCCTTGAATTCCCCATGATCCCAACATAGGGCACTCTGCAGGCACTTCTCTGTTTCAGTGAACAGCAGCTAGCCACCACCAGCTATAAAATATTTTGCTATTTCACTTTCAGATCTGCATATTTAAAGTTCAATCATGATTTATACCTTCATGAAGAGTGTGGCTGCAAAAGCTCTTATGAAAATATTAGTATATCAAATCCAGCAACATACAAAAAGAATACATTATATTATAATCAAGAGGGCTTTACCCCAGGAAGGCAAGGTTAATTTAACCTGCAAAAAATCAGCCCATGTAATTCATCATATTCAAAGAATAAACAGCGATGCAAAGATGCAGAAAAAGGATTTGACAAAATTCAATACACACTCATGTTAAAAACTCAGCCAAACAGGAACATAAGAAAATTTCCCCAATCTACAAAGGACATCTCTGAAAAACCTACAGGTAACATCACAACTAATAGTGAAATAGTGAGTGCTTTTACCTTCAAATCAGGAACAAAAAAAAATGTCTACTCTCACCACATATAGTCAACGTTGTACCTGATATCCCAGCCAATCCAATAAGGCAAGAAAAAGAAGGTGATAGATTGGAAAAGAAGCAAAACTCTCTATTTGAATATGCATAATTGTTTACACAGAAAATCCTAAGGAATCTACCAAAAAAGCTACTAGAATAAGTAAATTAGCAAGTTGCAGGGTATAAGGTCAATATACAAAATTCAGGTATATTTCTATATGCCAGCAGCAACAACTGGAAAAAAAATTAAATATCCACTTACAACAACATCAAAACAACCTCAAAGTACTGGCAATAGATGAACAAAATAACATATAACAACCCCATATTAAACACTACAAAACACTTCTGAGAAAAATTAAAGACCTAAGAGAATGGGGGGCGCCTGGGTGGCTCAGTCGGTTAAGCAGCCGACTTCGGCTCAGGTCATGATCTCGCGGTCCGTGAGTTCGAGCCCTGCGTCAGGCTCTGTGCTGACAGCTCAGAGCCTGGAGCCTGTTTCAGATTCTGTATCTCCCTCTCCCTGACCCTCCCCCGTTCATGCTTTGTCTCTCTCTGTCTCAAAAATAAATAAACGTTAAAAAAAAAATTAAAAAAAAAAAAAGACCTAAGAGAATGGGAAGATATACCACGTTCATGTATCAGAAGATTCAATACTGTTAAGATGTCAATGCTCCCCCAAAGTGATCTTCAGATTCAGTACAATTACATTCATAATTCCATTAAGCTTTCCTCTAGAAATTGACAACCTGATTCTGAAATTTATATGAAAATAAAATTGCCACTTGCCATGCTGGCTGCATGCTTGCCTGCACCCTTCGTAGCCATGTCTTACAAAATTGAAGAAATCAAGGATTTTCTGCTCACAGCCAGGTGAAAGGATGCCAAGTCCATCAAGATCAAGAACAATAAGGATAATGTGAAGTTTAAAGTCTGATGCAGCAGATACCTTTACACTTTGGTCATCACAGACAGAGAGAAGGCAGGGAAACTGAAGCAGTCCCTGCCCTCAGATTTGGCAGTAAAGGAGCTGAAATGAACCCAGCAAACTAATTTGAACTGTATTAAAATTTTTAAAATTCTTGAAAGAAAGAAAGAAAGAAAGAAAAAATGCAAAGAAACTAGACTATCTAAAACAATCTTAGGGGAAAAAAAACCAACAACGAAGTTGAAGACTTAACCTACATCACTTCAAAACTTAGCACAAAGCTAACAGTAACCACGTCAGTGTGATACTGACATAGGGACAAACAGATCAATGAAAGAGAATAAAAAATCCACAAATGGGGGCACCTGGCTGGCTCAATCAGTAAAACATGCAACTCAATCTCAGGGTTGTAAGTGTGAACCCCATGTTGGGTGTGGAGATTACTTAAAAATAAAATCTTTAAAAAAATAAAATCTTGGGTGTCTGGGTAGCTCAGTTGGTTAGAGCACCCAACTTCAGCTCAGGTCATGATCTCACGGTTTGTGGGTTCAAGTGCCACATCGGACTCTCTGCTGTCAGTGTAGAGTGTACTTCAGATCCTCTGTCTCCCTCTCTTTCTGGCTCTCCCTCACTGATGAATGAATGAATGAATGAATGAATGAATGAAAGAAAGAAAGAATAAAAGACAGAAAAGAAAAAAACCTTCTAAAAAGAAAAAAAAAAAAAAAAACAGATACACACTACATGGTATTTGGTTTTTGATAAAAATGCCGAAGAATCTAATGGGGAAAAGGAAATCTTTGCAACAAATGGTGCTAAAACAACTGAATATCCATAACAAAAAAAATAAATCTCAATCCCCACCTCATACACTTATTAATTCAAGATGGATCATAGAACTAAATGTAAATACTAAATTATAAAACTTCCAGAAGAAAATGTAAAAGAATATCTTTATGCCTTGGGAGGAGTGAAGATTTCTTAGAGATCACAGAATGCAATAGCTATAAAAGAGAAAAATGCCAAATTAGATTTCATCAAAACTATTTTTTTTACTAGCATTACTTTTATTTTAGAAAGAGAGAGCATGAGCAGTAGAGAGGGGCAGAAGGAGAGGGAGGAAGGGAGAGAGGGGGAGAGAGAGAGAGAGAGAGAGAGAGACAGAGAGACAGAGAGAGACAGAGAATCCCAAACAGGCTCCACACTCAGCACAGAGCCCAATGTGGGGCTCGATCCCACAACCCTGGAATCATGACCTGAGCCAAAATCAAGAGTTGGATGCTCAACCGACTGAGCCACCCAGGCACTCCAGATTTCATCAAAATTTAAAACTTCTGGGGCACTTGGGTGGCTCAGTCGGTTGAGCATCCAACTTTAGCTCAGGTCATGATCTCATGGTTTGTGGCTTCAAGCCCAGTGTCGGGCTCTCTGCTGTCAGCACAGACCCTGCTTCAGATCTTCTGTATCCCTTTCTCTCTGCCCCTTTCCTACTCACGCTCTTTCTCAAAAATAAACATTAAAAAAAAATTTAGGGTGCCTAGGTGGCTCAGTCAGTTAAGCTTCCAACTCTTGGCTTCGGCTCAGGTCATGATCTCACGGTTCATGAGTTCAAGCCCTGCACCAGGCTCTGCGTTGACAGTGTGGAGCCTGCTTGGGATTCTCACTCTCTTTTTCTTTTTTTTTTTTTTTTTTCAATTTTTTTTTTTTCAACGTTTTTTATTTATTTTTGGGACAGAGAGAGACAGAGCATGAACGGGGGAGGTGCAGAGAGAGGGAGACACAGAATCGGAAACAGGCTCCAGGCTCCGAGCCATCAGCCCAGAGCCTGACGCGGGGCTCAAACTCACGGACCGCGAGATCGTGACCTGGCTGAAGTCGGACGCTTAACCGACTGCGCCACCCAGGCGCCCCTCACTCTCTTTTTCTGCCCCTCTGCCATTGGTGCTGACTCTGTCTCGCTCAAAAAAAAAAAAAAAGGTTAAAAATTTTTTTAACTTTTGCTTATCTAAAGACACTGTTAAGAAAATGAACAGGAAAGCCAGAGACTGAAAGAAACTATTTGCAGAACATTTATGTGACAAAAGACTGGTAACTAGGACTTATAAAGAACTCCTACAACTCAATGGTCAAAAAATTTGAAGAAACACTTCACACACACACACACAAAATATAAATGACCAAAAGGCACATAAAAAAATGTTCACCATCATTAATCATCATGGCAATGCAAATTAAACAGTAAGATACCACTAACCATCTATAAGAATAACTGAAGTTAAAAGACTAACAGACGTTTTGTTCGCAAAAATGTAAAGCAACTCGAACTCTCATACATTATTGATACTATTTTAGAAAAAGGTCTAGCAGTTTCTTATAAAATGAAACATACTTATGTGTATTTATGAACCAGCAATCCCACTCCTAAATATTTACCCAAGAATTGAAAGCAAATGTTCACAAAAAGATCTGTACACAAATGTTCATAGAAACATATCCAAAACAGTCAAAAAGTGGAAAAAAGCCCAGATGTTTATCAACAGAAGAATGTAAAAACAGAGGTATAGGTATAGTCAGAAAACAGAATGGTACTCAGCAATATAAAGGAACAAACTATTGACACAACAGCAACATGGATGAACCTTGAAACATTAGGCTAAGTGAAAAAAGCCTTACTGAAATGAGTGCTTACTATATATAAATCCATTTACAACCTCCATTTGTACAGAATAAGCAAGAGTAATCTAAAATTACAATAGTGGTTGCCTGGGGTTGAAGGAACATCTCCAAGAATCAAAGAACTTTCTAGGATGATGATAATGTTCTATGTCTTGGTAGGAGTTTCAATTCTACAGGTACATACACTTGTGGGGCGCCTGGGTAGCTCAGTCAGTTAGGCGTCCGACTCTTGATTTCAGCTCAGGTCATGATCTCACAGTTCGTGGGATCAAGCCCCACATCAGGCTCTGCTCTGACAGTAAGGCGCCTGCTTGGGATTCTCTCCCTCTCTCTCTCTGCCCCTCCCCTGTTCACACGTGCTCTCTCGCTCTCAAAATGAATATTTAAACTGTTTAAACTAAAATATTTAAAAATATATATATGTATATATATATATATATATATATATATACACACACATTGAACTCATTTGCTATACAAGAAGTAAAATATACTGACATCTGCAACATACTTTGAAGTACAGCAAAAAATTAAGATGGTTTAATGAATGGACAGAGATGGATAGATGGATATGTGATAAAACAATGAATGGTAATTGAAGAATCTAGATGTATATATGGGTATTCACTGTATAATTCCTTCAACTTTTCTGTACTTCTGAATATTTTCATAATAAAATGTTGAGAACAAAATTTTAATTACGAGTTACTATATAAATAATATATACCAGGTGCTAAGTGACTGAGTGATTGCTATGTGAGAAGCACTATGGTGGATACTCACATATGTTATATCTAATCCCCACAACAATCCTGCGAGGCAAGTATTATCCCCATTTTCCCGATTGGGAACTGATACACAAAAAGTCTAAGAAACTGGTCCTGGCCTCAGACAGCTACTAAATGGTAAAGGCAGGATTCTAAACCCAGGTCTGATTCCATAAGGGCTGCTCTTTCTACTACATCACACTACTTTAACAATAAATCTAAGAATTTGGCCAATGTTTTCATACTACTATGGAATTCTGTGTTATTTTTTTTCTAAGAATTTATTTTTAAGTAATCGCTATACCCAACATGGGGCCCAAACTCACAACCCTAAGGTCAAGAGTAGCATGTTCCACTGATTGAGCCAGCCAGGCACCCCTGTGTTATTGGCTAGTAGTAGAAATAAGTGGGTTAATAGCAAGGACTTTGGAAATCAATGGCACTGTCCTTCCATTCTAATGGGATAGGATATAATATGGATGCTGCTATTCTTATCTCCTTTCAACAGTATTATGAATGTGTTTTGTGACACTAGACAGGAATGCCAAAACCATGACACAATTTTCTCAAACAAAATTCTTTACCTCATTTCTCGTTCTTCATGTTGAGCGATAAGGTTGCTATAAAAATTCTCCAGTGTCACTTTGGTCATTGTCACCCTTTCCTTTGTGTGATTACTCATGGATGAGCAAGGTGTTGAGCCTGTCATTGCCATGGCTGCTAGAAACAAAAAAAGAAGAGGTATTAGTTTTGGAGTTAGAATCCATCAACTATCACTCTCCTACCTCCCTGGTAGGAAAGTAAACTGGTACAAGTTTTCTGGAAGACAAACATGTAAATATATAACAAAGGCCACATAAACAGAATACTTGGTGAAAATAAGTATGTATTAATGTCCTATGACCCAGAAATACCATCTCTAGGTATAAGGCCTAAAGAAACTGTCACACATGTTCTTAAGGAGATATGCACAATGATGTGCATTAGAGGGAATGTTTATTATGCCATCATTTGTGACATAGGAAGTTGAAGCCAATTCAGTAAGGAAATAAATAAAATGCTGTGGGTGCACATAAAGAAATAACATGCAGTAGTCAGAAGCAAATCTATCTGTACCTAAAAGTGACATGAATATCTTTAAAACATCTTGTTAATTTTAAAAAAAGGAGGAGAACAAGATCGTAACACCATAAGCATAAATTAAGAAGATATAATATAGACACAGTATAATTCTTTGCCATCCAAGAATCTACCTAAAAGAAATCAAAGACCCATAGGGATTCATACACAAGGAGACTCAATGTAGCAGTGTAATGGCAAAGGAAAACTTGAAATAACTTGAATATCCAACAACAGAACTGATTAAATTATCGATTTATGTGTTTACCAGATGTGCACAGAATTATTTGAAATACATATCAAAATGTTACCACCAGCTTAACTCTAGGCAGTAAGAACGCAATACATCATTTTATTCGTTTGTGCTTTTCCATAATTTCCATATTTTCTTCAATGAATATGTACTATTACTATTAAACTACAAATAACTTTTTTTTAATTTACATTTATTTATTTTTGACAGAGAGAGACAGAGCACAAGTGGAGGAGGGGCAGAGAGAGAAGGAGACACAGAATCCGAAGCAGGCTCCAGGCTCCAAGCAGTCAGCACAGAGCCTGACACGGGGCTGGAATTCACAAACTGCGAGATCATGACCTGAGCCAAAGTCGGACGCTCAACCAACTGAGCCACCCAGGCGCCCCTAACTACAAATAACTTTTAAATCTGCCATTCCTATAGTTAAAAAAAACCTATGACTAAAATGTCCATTTATAGGTATTCATGTACTGACATATCTTATGATATTCGATAAATGCTTGCTGTCTATTTGGATTTACAAATTAAAACAAATAACTGTGATAAAAAAAACATCGTTACAAAGAAATAACCTGAATCATAATTTTAGTGATGGAAGAGATCTGAAAAACAAGGGACCCTAACCTCCTAGTTTTACATATGAGAAAACTGATACCAACAAGGTTTAAATAGTTTATAGAACATTTTTCCTAAATTTAAATTTCATCCTCCACCCCCACCCCAGATATTTTTGCCAGCCCATATTGTCACACTTGGCCACACCATTCACCAATCTGGACCTGCTCCAGCACTGGCAATAATGTTCAGTATTTTATCCTTATCATGCCTTCCTCCAACATGACTGCCTGCCTTTAAGTCTGTCCTTTCATCCCAATATAAAGTGGAGTAAAAGTAGGAGGGGCCAAGGGCCATTTTCAAAGACAGTACATTCTATGAAAAGTTTCCTTCAGGTTCCCTTTAATACTTAGCAGCTTTTTATTTTTTATTTTATTCTTTTTTTAATGTTTATTTTATTTTTGAAGGAGAGACAGAGTGTGACTGGGGGAGGGGCAGAGAGAGAGAGAGAGAGAGAGAGAGGGAGAATCTGAAGCAGGCTCTAGGCTCTGAGCTGTCAGCACAGAGCCCGACGCGGGGCTGGAACTCACAAACCGCAAGATCATGACCTGAGCTAAGTCGGACACTCAATGGACTGAGCCACCCAGACGCCCCATACTTAGCAGCTTTTTAAACTGTCTCGTAGATTAAAGCTATTAAGGAATGTGCAAATACTTATTATTACTAAGACAAAAGGCTTAACATTAAGCAACTTTATTAAAAAAATATTCAGGGAAAATCATATAAAAGAATAATTCTTTCAGAGCAAAGAAATTCAAAATCAAGGCTCTACTTCAAATGTTTTTATTGATGATGTGCCAAAATGATCAGTGATCACAAATTCAAGTGAACTCAGCTCTACCTTATGTTATTTGTTATTATGTTATATTTTTTATGGGGAAGTTTCTGCTAATACCAAACAAAGAAAACACAAATGTTTTTAGGATATCAGTAGATTTTTCAAAAACCTCTGGTTTATGAAGCTTGGGTGTGGTTCCTTATTTGTCAGCCTATACCCCCTCCACCCACAATGAAAACCACATGCACTCTAAGTCTGGTGAAGAAATTTTGAAACCAGATTTAAAAACAAGTCTGAAGTAAGGGAGTGCTTTGTACTCCTCCCTGGTCTGAACATTTCTGGAGACATTTTTATAAATACACAGATGTGGTTACATTTTAACAACTGAAATTATTTTAACATAGAAATGCATTAGAAGAGTGTTTAAACCTAAGACAAACAGCACCTTCCATGTAATAAGTGGTTAATAAACATAAGTTGAGCAAGTTAATGATTTTTCAGTTGTCAACAAAATTAAAGAACAAAATTACATTTACATTGATAGGTATATAAATACTGGGGTGGAGAAAGTTTTGACTCATTTAAGTCACTGGCATGGCTTCCTAGGCTTTTAAAAAGATCAACAGGATATTAAGCGTACTCAAAGATGATCATATAATAGGCTAACAAATTTTCTAGCAGAATGATTTTCAACCTTCACATACAGTCTCTAATGTAATAGCAAAGATTGCACTATCCTTCCCTTTGACCTTTCTTCAAAACCTCCTCCTCCCCTTCCTTCACTCATAAAAGGATGAGCCTATTCTAATAACCTTTCATCAAAAGATACAATTACTATTGCCCTATAGCAATTTATAGGCTTACTGGGTCAACCAAGTACCTTTTATAAGACAGAGCTTTCCCTTATGCTTTTGACAATTCAAGCCTTCATGCCCTGACCTACAGACTACTGGAGGTCCCTTCCCTGTTTGTTTCATTCTTCAACTCTGCAGAATTAGGGAATAGGTAGGTGAGAAATTCTTAAAAGTTTTATTTATTTATTTATTTTTTTTCTTTCTTTCTTTCTTTCTTTCTTTCTTTCTTTCTTTCTTTCTTTCTTTATTTTTTTGAGAGACAGAGAGAAACAAAACGTGCTTGGGAAGGGGCAGAGAGAGAAGGAGACACAGAATCCAAAGCAGGCTCCAGGCTCTGAGCTGTCAGCACAGAGCCTGATGCAGGGCTTGAACCCACGAACCTTGAGATCAGGACCTGAGCCGAAGTCTGACGATTAACAAACTGAGCCACCCAGGAGCCCCTTAAAAGTTTTAAAAATTTAATAAGAGAACTGGATCTTTGTAAGGTAGGGGTAGGTACTGCAAACATAAAAGCAGATCACATGAAAACCAGTTTTATTCAACCTAGATGGCTATGCCTGGCTGACTGACTTTACAATGGTACTGTTACCTCTACGAACACCCCTTCTCTCACTAATTCTTTCTTTGTGACTGACAATCCAGAACCTTCCATCTGGGCAAATGAACACGGAGGCTAAGACTACTCCTTAACAGTCACCCATCTTTGGGGCATCTGGGTGGCTCAGTCAGTCAAGCCTCCGACTCTCCATCTCAGCTCCAGTCTTGATCTCACAGTTTGCAGGGGATCGAGCCCCGCGTCGGGCTCTGTGCTGACAAGCCTGCTTGGGATTCTCTCTCTCCCTCTCTCCCTCTCAAAAGTAAACAAAAAATAACTTGAAGAAGAAGAAGAAGAAGAAGAAGAAGAAGAAGAAGAAGAAGAAGAATCATCACGCATCCTAATTTCTCCTCCTGAACTGTAAGCCAATGGGAAGTACTTTTAATATCCTTCTCCAGTCTCATGCACAATGCTACGCACTTAGTAAGCACCTTATAAAGATTTACGAAGAAGACACTCATCTTTTATGACCATTACTAGGAGCTGGGGCTACGTATGTTTGGTAGGGATGGAGTTGGCATGTGAAGTGGTTTTCTCTACAAAGGTGGAGGATAGTGCTCTGGTCCCCTTGTGAGCAAGCCGCTTTCTAATGTCTGGGGTAGACAGTGGAGCCCATTACCGTGGTCATGTTTTACGTTTAGGGAAACCACATCTACTGCCTGGCTAATCCTAATTCAGAGCCAAGGTGAGCTGAAAGGGGGAGGAAGCACAAGGTCTACCTCGCGACAACCTTCCTCTGTACATTTCAAAAACAACAAGTGTCTCTTTGTGTCTTTCGGTCAATTCAAAGTGCAGCCGGGAGATCTGGTCTCTCTACGAGCTGTTCCATACACTTTCCGACACAGACTTTCCTCCCAGTCCTTATCGACTTTTCTTTTCTCCTCTTAAAAAAAAAAAAAAAAAAATCTCCGCTCAATTTTCCTGTGATTTTAAGATGATCTGAAGCCCAGTACCCTAAGACTAGCCACCGGGAAGGGAGCAGACTCAAAGGAACCACACCCCAAGGTGGGCTTTCCACACCCTGCCTCACACAACAGCTCTTAGGTTCTCAGACCCCAGAGAAAAAGCAAAAGAAGGGAAAACTGGCAATGACTGAGGTCCCAGAGGAGACTGAGCTGTTGCAACGAGTAGACAAAGCTGGCAACATGGAAAAGAGAGACAGACTGGCTCCCCGCCCCAGCTGCACAAAAAGAAAGAAAGAATGGGGTGGGGAGCCTGGGACTGGGAAAACGTGGAGAGGAGTGACAGGGGACCCTCGGGAAACCCAGAGGAGGGGGACTGTCAGGAGGCTGAGGAGGGCGGCCGAGGGGCCGACAGGACAGGGCTGGAAAGAGGGCGTCGGCGGGAAGGAAGAAGTCCAAAAAGAGTCGGGAGGAGACGAGGGGAAAAACCTGGGATGGCGTGAAGACAGTGGCACCGAGACACTCACCAGAGCCCCGGGGGAAGAAGGGCTGGGGGCGGCGACCAGCCGCGGACGCCGGCGCGGCCAGCGATGTCTCTCGACGGGCGGACAGGCGAAGCCCCAGCGGCAGCACCCGGCCGACCAGAAGAGACGAGGGGACGCCTGAGGGACTCTGGAGTCCGGGCCGAGGGGCGGTTGCGGGTGAGGACAACAGGAAGCGCTCCAACTGCCGGAAAAGACGGCAGCGCGAAGGGGCCAAGGCGGCCGAGTACCCCGCCGCGTAGTGGGGCAGGCGCGGCGGGCAAGGGCCAAGACTGCGCAAGCGTGACTTCCTAGAGACGCGGCGGGGGATTTCAGGACTGCGCGTGCGCGGCCCTGCAGCTCCCGCTCTCCCCGCCTTACCTGAGCAGGAGAGGGGGTACGGAGGGCGAAGTGTGAGGTGTGGGGCGCTGTCGGGGTGGGGGAGGCTGGGCTCGAGAGGGAGGCTCTATTTGTTTCTGGTTTCTTTGCTTTATTTTTAAATAATTTTAGACTTACAAAAAGCTGTAAAATTAATACAAGGAAGTCTCGATATACCCATCACCCACCCAGCTTCCCTCACCAGCTTACGTAACTATGCTACATTGTCAAAACCAGGAAATTGACATTGGCACAATACAACTGACCACGCCAATACAATTGACTAGATTGCAGACCTTACTCAGATTTAACCAGTTTCCCGTGCACTCATTTGTGCGTCTGTGTGTGCTTGCGTGTTCACACTCATCTGTAGTTCTATTAAATGTTAACACGTGTAGTCGTCATCCCCCCACCTTCCCTTGATTTTCAGTCATCGTAGCAATAAGACGGCTAGAGCCCTTGGCCCCATCTTACTCTTCCTTAAGAGTGCCGTCCTTACCTAGGATCTGGTGAGCTCTCTTAACACCAGGCTATCAGGAGAGCATCCCAGTGTGCACAGAAGAACCTGCTTTTCAAAGCTACCCAACCACTTAATCTGTACCACCCCTTGGGGTAGAGGTCCCAAGCCTTTGGACGGACACTCATTCATTCCTTGAGAACGGAGCACAGTGCACTTGGCCAGAAATTGTCAGGCTGCTGGAAACAAAGATAAGTAAGACATAGTGCCTGCCTGCCTTCAAAAAGACCATCTAGGAAGCAAAATGTGAGAGTAAGGTGTCTCACTCTTGAGTACTTGTGAGACCACAGAGCTTGGTTTTACCCTTCAAGCCTGGGGTCCTGGGCTTTGCTTCCTTAATGGTCTTTAAACACAGGCATCCCTTGACTGCTTTCATCTTCCTAGACTTCAAAGCCCAGTTTCCTTTTGTCTAGCCTCGTACAAAAACCACTTCACCTTTCATTCTCTCTGCCCAAAGGCCCTTCTCCCTCAATGCCTTTTGTCAAAATCCTGTCCCTCCTTATGGACTTAATAACAGTGCAAGATGTTTGCATAGTGCTTTTCAGTTTAGAAACCCCATTCACTCATTTAATCTCAGTTCATCCTCACAAATCTTTGGCACGTCACATAGGATGAGTTTTTACACATAAAGTGTAAACACATAAAGAGTTACAATCAGAGAAGCAAAGTGACTTGCCTGAATTGTCACAGCTAATAAAGCAAGCAGCAAAGAAAGGAACCCCATTTTCTGATTGCAAATCCAATATTCTTTCTGCTTTCCCTTTTCCCCAGTTCAAACCTTATCTTTTCCTTGGAGCCTCCCCAGTTTCACAAGAGGTATTTTGTCCTCTATTCTCTATAGTTCTATAGTGATTTATCTCTACCCTAACTCTAATAAATACTAAGGTTTTCCTCAGAATAGCTTAGCCAGAATATGCTGCTCTTCCAGACTCACTTGTGGCCAGGAAGTAGGCACAAAACCTAAGTGCCACCAGTCGCTTAATACCCACCCTAGACTGAGTGTGGTCTGACCCTACAACCCATAGAATTTGGCCTTACTTGCCTCGCTCTAATACTGGTGTTGTTGGATCCTGTCTTTATTTTAAAAGCTGATATTTTATTCATCATGCATTTTTTACATTAATTGTTATTTTTTAAATATTGCATTAAAGTATTATCTTGGGGCACTTGGGTGGCTTAGTCAAACGTCTGACTTCAGCTCAGGTCATGATCTCACAGTTTGTGGGTTCGAGCCCCACGTTGGGCTTCACGCTTGCAGCTCAGAGCCTGGAGCCTGCTTTAGAGTCTGTGTTTGTGTGTCTCTCTCTCTGCTCTCCCCAGCTTGTGTACTCTCTCTTTCCCTGCCTCTCCCAAAAATAATAAACATTAAAAAAAAAAAAGAAATGCAAAATCTCAGTTTTGCCCAGACTTTCTAAATCAGAATATGTATTTTAATTGAATCCTACAGGATTTGTATACATGTTAAATTTGGAGCAGCTCTGGGCTAGCAGGAGCTGAGGACGGTTCCTATCTTCTCATGGAAGGAATATTCAGAGGCAACTGATGTCATTGCTTCCAGTGGGTGAGACACACACTGCCAGGGGTAAGATGCCTGTTGAGAGGTAGAGAGAGACATAGTGTGAGCAGGAGAGGGGTAGAGAGAGGGAGACACAGAACTCGAAGCAGGTTCCAGGCTCTGAGCTGTCAGCACAGAGCCTGATGTGGGGCTCGAACCCACAAACAGTGAGATCATGACCTGAGCCGAAGTCAGACGCTTAACCAGCTGAGCCACCCAGGTGCCCCATGTGGTCTTTGACAAAAGGATGAGCTTCAGCCAGTGAAGCTATGGCAGGTCAGCCTGATGGATTAGAAACAGGTGATTTCCCTGGGACAAAGAACAATTTGGGGCAGTGTTTAGAGAAGGAAAAGGCTAGTGGGTCTGGAACTGGGGAAAAGAGTAAGACATAAAGTGTTAATATTTGAGGCATCTGGCTACCTCAGTTGGCAGAGTGTGCAACTCTTCATCTCAGGGTTGTAGTCTCCAGCCCCCGCTTTGGGCTTTGGCCATAGAGCTTACTTACAAAAAAGTGCTAATCATACCATGTAACTCAAGTCCCATGGGGTTGAAGAATAATTTAGTATACTAACAGGTTATTGGCTTTCCAAGAGTTTTTAAATAAACCTGTTATAAAACTGGGAATCTTGGGGCCTCTTGGCTGGCTCAGTTCATGGAGCATGCAACTCTTGACCTTGGGGTTGTAAGTTCAAACCTCCCCTTTGGGTGTAGGGATTTCTTAAAAATAAAATCTTAAAAAGAAAACTAAGGTGGTTTGCTTAGGCAGAAATCCTGAAAAATTCAAAGTAAAAAAGGAACTAAGTGCAAAAGTAGCTTTTCGTATTGTTTCTTGGTTTCAGACTTACAGGTACGCCAATGCATAGTACGTTTTTGCCTGCTTCGAGATTTGTATTTTCTTTAAACTGCTTAATGATGGGGCCAAAATAATTGAGAAGTCTTCAGAAATACAGGTTTTATGCTCAACATCACTCAGCATCAGGGAAATACAAATCAAAACCACAATAAGGTACCACCTCACACCTGTCAGAGTAGCTAGCATTAACAACTCAGGCAACAACAGATGTTGGTGAGGATGCGGAGAAAGAGGATCCCTTTTGCACTGTTGGTGGGAATGCAAATTCGTGCAGTCACTCTGGAAAACAGTATGGATGTTCCTCAAAAAATTAGAAATAGAACTATCCTACGACCCAGCAATTGCACTACTAGGTATTTATCCAAGGGATATAGGTGTGCTGTTTCGAAGGGACACATGTACCCCCATGTTTGTAGCAGCACTATCAACAATAGGCAAAGTATGGAGAGAGCCCAAATGTCCATCGATAGATGAATGGATAAAGAAGATGTAGTATATATATGTATGCATGTGTGTGTGTATGTGTGTGTGTATATATATATAATATATATTATATGTATGGTATGTATATGTGTGTATACATACACACACACACACACAATGGAGTATTACTCAGCCATCAAAAAGAACGAAATCTTACCATTTGCAACTACGTGGATGGAACTAGAAGGTATTATGCTAAGTGAAATTAGAGAAAGACAAATGTCATATGACTTCACTCATATGAGGACTTTAAGATACAAAACAGGGGGCGCCTGGGTGGCTCAGTCGGTTAAGTGTCCGACTTCGGCTCAGGTCATGATCTTGCGGTTCGTGAGTTCAAGGCCCACATCAGGCTCTGTGCTGACAGCTTGGAGCCTGGAGCCTGCTTCAGATTCTGTGTCTCCCTTTCTCTCTGCTCCTCCCCTGCTCACGCTCTGTCTCTCTCTCAAAAATAAATAATAAAAACATTAAAAAAAAAAAGACACAAAACAGATGAACATAAGGGAAGGGAAGCAAAAATAATATAAAAACAGGAAGGGGGACAAAAACATAAGAGACTCTTAAATATGGAGAACAAACAGAGGGTTACTGGAGGGGTTGTGGGAGGGGGGATGGGCTAAATGGGTAAGGGGCACTAAGGAATCTACTCCTGAAATCATTGTTGTACTATATGCTAACTAACTTGGATATAAATTAAAAAATAAATAAACTATTTTAAAAAAAGAAATACAGATTAAATTATTTTTTTCCAAATGTCTATGCACATGCATGTGTGTGTGTGTGTGTGTGTCCTGATGAGTCAGTGTTTCTTTGGGAATTGAGGCTGAAAACTCTCAAAAACAAATGAAGGATGTGAAGCACCGGCAGGTTCAGTACCCAAATGATGCATGAACCTTTCCCACCTACCCGTTTGGTAGTGAAAATATTAGGAGGGAGGAAATTATACAAACCTTATGGAGCTAGGAAAGAAAGAGAACAGTAATTGTTGAACAAAAAGAGTGATGAAAACAAGTTCCCCAAAGGAAAAATAAATCAAAATCAGCAGTGAAAGAGATGTCACCGACCTCCTTGCTTAGATGGGAACTTTCCTGCAAAACAAAGGAGGTCCTGAGGCTCCCACTGTTGAAAGATTTTCTTTTAACTGGTGGGGTGGAGAGCTGTGAGAATCACAAGACTCCCAAGCTCCCTGAGGAATGTACTAAATCTTCCCATATTTGCAGAGGTCCCAGAACTGTCCTAACTGCCAACTGATAGCTGATCTCATAAATTCCCTAAAAATGTAGGCGTGTGAATCCCATTTGTTCCAAACAGAGGATAGGATATGCCAAAGTGTTCTATTTCCGTATGTTTGAAACATGCTGGGTTAAGTAAAATTATGTGAATTTCCTTATGGCAGGCCTTCTCGGGACGTTTAATAGCATTGTGACTCTCCATCAGGAACGTTTATTATACAAGATGCCATAAATGTATTTGATGTCTCATAGAACATTAGTTAGCATTTCCCTAAACAGACGCTCTGAGGAACACAGATCTAGATACTTGCCATCAGGGTGTGGGTGTGTGGTTATAGGAGAGAGAGGCCAAGATCACTCACTAGTTCTTCTGTAGCTTCTGATCAAAGGAGCAAAAGAGCCAACAGACTGTTACTACTTCCTGGCTTTGAAATATGATCTCATAAATTCCCCTTTAGTTCTAAATTGTGAATAAAGCTTTCAAAACCCAATATCCAAGCTAAAAAGAAACCTAGAGATCACTTCAACTAATCCTTCCATTTTACAAATGTGATATAGGCCTCTGGATTGGAATTAAGTTGCCCATAGTCACAGGTACATTAAATTGCAAAGTTCCATTAGAAGCAGGTTTCTTGACTTGCTGTCCACTGATCTTTCTCCTCCCTTCTGGTGCCTTTCCATACGACTGAATCCACAAACTAGCAATGGGCTATTATTACATGATTTTGACAAATCTGCCTAATATCAAAAATGAGATCTAAGCCAGCTGATGGCCCATACTATCTCAAACAAATCTCAATGTGATAAAATAATTCAGACAGTCACAGTCATTGGCATTTGAAGCGGCAGGATTTGACCTGTGGTTTCAACATCACATTCTTTATCTCTGAGGCCATAGCTTCATGATATCTTCCTTGAAAACTGAAAACATTTTAACTTATTTATTTTTAATTTTTATTCATTTATTTATTTTTTTGAGAAAGAGAAATAGAGAAAGCATGCATGAGTGGAGGAAGAGCAGAGAGAGGGGGAGAGAGAGAATCCCAAGCAAGCTCTGCATTGCCAGCACAGAGCCCAACACGGGGCTCAAACCCACCAACAGTGAGATCACGACCCAAGCCGAAATCAACAGGCGCTTAATTGATGGTGCCCCTGAAAACTGAATTTTTAAGTCATGTAGATGTCATGGCCCATCTCTCCTTATAAAGTGTTTTTTTTTTTTAACATTTATTTATTTGAGAGAGAGAGAGGGGCAGAGAGGCAGAAAGAGAGGGAGAAAATCCCAAACAGATCATGCTGTCAGCAAAGGGCCTTACACAGTTCATCAAACTGATGAACCTGATCATGACCTGAGCCGAAATCAAGAGTCGGCCGCTTAACTGACTAAGCCACCCAGGTGCCTCTCTCCTTATAAAGTTTTAAAACAGAGTTCTATTCAAAAAATAGATCAAGGATTCTTTCAAGTTCAAAATGAAAATCTCATTCCTACCTCTGTCTCCCTCCCTCCCACTTCTCACCTTCCATTTCCACATAATTAGCCATTGATATTAGTGTTTTGTGTTTCCTTCCAGAGTTCTTTTTAAAAATTTTATTTATTTATTTATTTATTTATTTATTTATTTATTTATTTATTTTTGGTAATCTCTATACCCAACATGAGGCTCAAGCTCACCACCCTGAGATTAAGAGCAGATGCCCCTCCAGCTGAGCCAGCCAGGTGCCCCTCCTTCCAGAGTTCTTTACACACATATGCATATAGAGTCATTTTTCTCCCTTATTGACACAAATGGCATGACATCTTTATTAGGCACGTCTCTTCCCCTTCAGGCTTTAGTGTCCCCCATTTAAATGTTTATTTATTTATTTTTAAGAGAGAGAGAGAGAGAGTGCACAGGCAGAGGAAGGGCAGAGATGGGGGGGGGGGTGGAGACACAGAATCAGAAGCAGGCTCCAGGCTCTGAGCTGTCTGCACAGAGCCTGATGTGGGGCTCGAACTTTCAAACTGCAAGATCACGACCTGAGCCGAAGTCGGACGTTTAACCGACTGAGCCACCCAGGTGCCTCTAGGTTCCCCCATTTATAAAGAAAGGATATTGTCCTACTTCCACCCATTCCTCTGAACTTGTCAGATGCTGGGCATGCATTAAGCCCCCTGCTACTCACTCTGCTTCTCTTGACAATGTTTGGCCTTTTGGAAAGTCACACTTGCATGGCTGGTTTTGTCAGTGACCTCAAATTTAGAACGCTCAGGGTGTGGTTTGTAGACTCTTGTATTTCATGCTTTAAGAAAATCCAGGACAGAAATGTCAACATTTCCAAAGCAAATGAGGGAGTGGTTGTTTGCACTACAAATGAACCTTGCAAAATGATTCACCAAAGGCAACTTTCATGTATTTACATATATTTTGTTTATTAAATAAATAATACTTATACTTGGCACAAAATGCAAAAGAGTATACAATGCAAATGTCCCACTTTCATCCCTGGTGACCAAGCTCTCCTCCCTGTGGGCCGGTTTTCTCCTTAGTTTCTTGTTTCCATAGTTTTTGCATACGCAAACATATCCATATATATCCTTTTTTGAAAACAGCATTCTATTTTGTGTGTGTGTGTGTGTGTGTGTGTGAGCTCTACATTCAAAGTGGGGTTTGAACTCACGACCCTAAGATCAAGAGTCACATGCTCTACCGACTGAGGCAGCCAGGTGCCCTAAAAATAGCATTCTAAAGACAGTTTGGCACCTTGTACTTCTCACTAAAGAAAACCATCTTGGTGCGACATCTGGGTGGCCCAGTCAGTTAAGTGTCCGGCTTCAGCTCAGGTCATGATCTCACAGTGGGTGGGTTTGAGCCCCATGTCCAGCTCTGTGCTGACAGCTCAGAGTCTGGAGTTTCCTCCAGATTGTGTCTCGCTCCTTCTGCCCCTGCCCCCCCGCCCCCCACACGCTCTGTCTTTCTCTCAAAAATAAATAAACAGGGCACCTGGGTGGCTCAGTCGGTTAAGCATCTGACTTCGGCTCAGGTCATAATCTCACAGTTCATGGGTTTGAGCCCTGCATCAGGCTCTGTGCTGACAGCTCAGAGCCTGGAGACCGCTTTAGATTCTGTGTCTCCTTCTCTCTCAGCCCCTCCCCTGCTCACACTCTGTCTCTCTCTCAAAAATAAACATAAAAAATTCTAAAAAAATAAATAAACGTTAAAAATTAAATAAAAGAAAATCATCTCGAGAATCCTTTTTTTTCCTTTTTTAAAATGTTTTTCTTTCTTTCTTTTTTTTTTCTAAAGGCCTAGACCAGCTGTGCTAAGGAGTTTATTTTTAATTTTTTTTTAACGTTTATTTATTTTTGAGACAGAGAGAGACAGAGCATGAACGGGGGAGGGGCAGAGAGAGAGGGAGACACAGAATCCGAAGCAGGCTCCAGGCTCCGAGCCATCAGCACAGAGCCCGACGCGGGGCTCGAACTCACGGAGCGCAAGATCGTGACCTGAGCTGAAGTCGGACACTTAACCGACTAAGCCACCCAGGCGCCCCTAAAATGTTCTTTAAGAGATAGAGCACGCACACGTGCACATTAGCGGGGGGAGGGCAGAGGGAGAGGGAGAGAGAGAATCCCAAGCAAGTTCTGCACTGACAGTGCAGAGCCTGACACAGGGCTTGAACCCATGACCCTGGGATCACGAGCTGAGCTGAAATCAACAGTCGGATGCTTAACCTACTGGGCACCCAGGTGCCCCAGAAATCCTTTCATGTCAAGGCAAATAAAACTGCCTCATTTGTTTAGGGTTATATAATGGTTCAGTGACAGATATACCAAAACGAATTCATCTAAAAGGGGTTCTTTTCAATAGTGAACTCTATTATTCAACTGACAGTCTCATTTCATCCCTGAAGTCCTATTTTCAGCTGCACTCTATTGTAGGAGCAAGATTCTCTCTCAAGGTGCTTCTCATTGTGCACAACGCACAATCAGAGAAGGTATCAGCACCTACAGGCCACCTTGTGCCAGACAGAAACTCACAAGTATTTTCACCTCCTAACTCTTAAGGTTGAACCTCAGATTGCTTCAAGACCCTCAAAGTTTAGTCTTCCTAATTTTTATTTTTTATTTTTTTTAGAAGAGGGAGGAGGGAGGGACAGAGGAAGAGAGAGAGAGAGTCTTAAGCAGGAGCAACCCCAAGATGATCACCTGAACCAAATTCAAGAGTCGGACACTCAACCTACTGAGCCACTCAGGTGCCCTCTTCCGAATTTTTAGAATAAGTTTTTGCCTCTGTCTAATTTTTAGAATAAGTTTTTCTCCCTGTCTAACTTTTGAAACCTCCCTCATTCTCCGAAGCTCTGACTACCCCCCCAATGACCACGGGCAGCTCTTCCTCTGGGTGGTTCCCAGCTCTGCCCTCACGACAATAAAGCTCCTCTACCATCATACTTATTAAAAGAATAGGAAAAACCTTGACCAGAGGCAGGGGATACCTCATCTCCCAGCCCTCAGTGTAGCCAAAGGGGCCCAGGCAGCCTCGGGAGCCTCATCCACCATTCACCACAGGAGATGTAGAAATATTGTCGTGTTTTATTGTGTGATCATTGGAATGATTGAGGGGCCCTGATGAGCCCCTTGGGAGGAAACACTGTCCATAGCAGACTTTGGCACACGGTGCGTTCTCGTGAACGTGACTGATCGATTAGCTGGTTGAATAATATAATCAGGCACTGGGAACTTGATAAAAAGTAGTCATTATGATTACTATTATGTCTTCTCACTGTTTTGTTGTCGTTGTTCCCCCAACCCAAAGAAAAAAGATCTGACTCCCACAGATATTTTATAATCCTAATCTTAGTCGACCTCTTATTTCACTTGCTTAAAATATTCACTTGCCTTAGTTCTGTGATATGACATTCTCGGGCTTTTCTTCCTGTCTCTGCATCTCCTCGGCTGCTTCTTCCTCTTCTGGACCTTTAGATGTTGGAGCTTTTCCAAGCTTAGCTCTGTGTCCTCCTCTCTCCCCCTGAGCCACATCGGTGACTCCTGGGCAAACTGTGTTCTGATGCCCCCCAGATTGGTGTTTTCAGCCCACAGCCCTCCTCTGAGCCCCACACCCATGAATCAGACTGCCTCTCCATCGGCTCTTCTGGAACCGACCCAGATGAAGCGTCTGCCACCTAGAGGAGTGAGGACTCGAAATCGGAATAAAAGCACTGAAATAGAAGGGGGTTTTGTGTGCGTCTGGAATTTGTACCCGCGCTACTAGCTATTTCAAATCTTTTTCACCTTCTTCAATTCTTTGATTTTACCAACCTCCCCACCCACCAACACACCCCAGTTAGCAGATTCTATCACTTCCCGCTTCCCAGAGACCATCAGACAGTTCCCTCGCCTTCTGCCACCAAATCTACAGACATCTGCACTCTCAGGCTTTTCTCCTCCTGGTTAGGCCGAGTTCCTACATGGGCTTCGGTTTGTGTCACTTCTAGTCCCTCAGGGGTCCTTTGCAACTGGGTGTCCACCCTCCCTCTCCGCTCTCCTTTACCCACTCTTGCTGCTTCCTAGCAATGTTGATGCATGTTCAAAGAACCTCCGACTTAAAAGCCTCTTTGGGGCGCCTGGGTGACTCAGTCGGCTCAGTGAAGCCGCTGACTTGGTTTAGGCTCAAGTCATAGATAGGGTCGTGGTTCCGGAGTCCGAGCCGCACGTCAGGCTCTGCGCTGGTATTCTCTCTCCTTCTCTTTCTGCCCCTCCCCCTCTCGTGTTCGCTCTCAAAATAAACTAAAAAAATTTAAAAATTTAAAAAAAAAAAAAAAAAGCTTTAAAAGCCTCTTACTTTGACCCCATATCGGACTCCTACCTACTACGCTTTACCATTCCCTTCCCAGCCACGTTTCATGAGGTGTCTCTGTTTACCATCTTCGTTTCTATACCTCCCACGCGTCTCAGGCTCCTGCAATTTTGCTTCCATCCCGCAGTCTGCTGAGACCAGCCTTGCCAAAGGCAACACCAGTGTCTTCTGTATTCTTTAAATCCAATGGTCTTCACGTTGCTTGACCTCTCTGCAGCATTCACCAGTATTGGCCTGTCCCTTCTCCTTGTTCCATTGTCCTTTTCCTTATGACAACATTTCATAAATGGTTCGGGGTGGCTCACCTGGTAAATGCCAGCCCAGGGACCATGTTTGCTTTCTACCTTCACGAACACCTAGTTTTCTCTAACTCACCCTTCAGGTCTCCGCACAAGGCAACCTTCCCCGTTCCCCCAGACCTGTCGGTACAGTTCCCTGTTTTGCCTGAGTAGCAATTATCACAGATTGCAATTAGATGTCTTAGGCTCATTCTGCACCCCCCAGATGTTCCCTCTGAGTTGTATCTAATTTCCAGGGACTGCTGTGGTGGCAAGGCACAGGGGAGGGTGGCTCTTTGCTCCTGTATATACCTAATGTGCTGCCCGGGTGAAAAGTACCAACAGCTCACAGTCCTCATGAATGTTAGTTTGAAAGGATCTGAATACTTTCCTTCATTGTCCTCACACATTTAATTTTTTCCCTATGTTTTTCCAGACCTTGTCCAAAGCAACCATTGGAAATGATTGAACCATCAGTCCCCAAGTGGCCTGATGGTGGCCACACGACCTCCTTGTATGAAATTTCGCCTAACGACAACCACTGAAGCCACCAAAACAATTATAGAAGCTCCCTCCCCTCATCCTTGTTCCTAACCCCTACCCCAGAAGGCCTGGCCCAGTTGTAGGGAACACAAAACAGGGCCTGGAGTACACAAGCTTCTGAATTCTCCACTCACCATCTCCTCAGTCAGGGGATCCTGATCTCATGTAGAGGTCAAGTAGATTCTTCCAAACCTTGGGTGTCGTCTTTTCACCTGAGTCTTTTCTGTTTCCCGCAGGGTCCTGGCTGCAAAGTCACGAAAAGACTCCTCTTTTAGCTGGGCCCACCCTTGCCTGAATTGAGACCACAAAGATTTAGTTCACCCAATGGGGGAAAAGGTCATGCACGGGACAAAATCCTGGGGACAAAAGCCATCAATTGATATTCCAAAGTAGCCTCCTGACACAATAGTAGGGATATTGAGAATCTGGGGAAATATGGATTTGGAGATAATAGATGAATCCAGAACTTCCTGATGTCTTTAGTAGATAAACAGATATGGCAGAAGGGGAAAAAAATCATTTTTCCAGAGAGTCAGAAAAAGAAGGGTTTTTTTTTTTTTTTTTACTTTTTTAACGTTTATTTATTTTTGAGACAGAGAGAGACAGAGCATGAACAGGGGAGGGGCAGAGAGAGAGGGAGACACAGAATCTGAAACAGGCTCCAGGCTCTGAGCTGTCAGCACAGAGCCCGACGCGGGGCCCGAACCCACGGACCGTGAGATCATGACCTGAGCCGAAGTCAGACGCTTAACCTACCGAGCCACCCAGGCGCCCCAAAGGAGGGTTGTTTGATCTTCAGCTTTACACAGAGAAATTTCTGGAGCAAAATGTGAAGATTTTGTGGTTGTTGAATTGCAGAGGGTATGAGTCATTTATAAATATTAGGGAAAATGAAACATGTGCTTGTGCCCAAATGTAGCTAGCGAGAAAGTTAATGATCACCCACATATCTCCCCTTAATTACCTAATTAATCTAAATACCTCCTACCATCTTCTGACCTTGGTCTTCCCACATGTCCCCATTTATTGTGTATGACCGAAATGAAACAGCATGATCACCCCAAACAAAAAAACCCACAGATAACCCGGAGAAGCCACATGTTTGAGAAAGACTCCCATTATATTTTCAAGTAACTCTGTCTTAACACACAGACTTTTTTTTTTTTTTTTTTTTTTTTTAGAATCTCAAACCCTGGGAGGAGGATTTAAGATGCAAGTCAAAGGCAAAGTGACCTCATGCTTTTTCTTCAAATACTGCTGGTTCTCAAGAGGCAGGAAGCCAACTCCAGAGGCCTCTTGCTTTGTGATAATCCTTCAGGACACAACAGAACAACAAAGCACCAAATGTTTGCCTGTAGGTGGCTAAAACTTGACACAGACCAGGATGGGGTCTGTCCAGCTGCCTCTCTCTCAACACCAAAATGCACCTTGAGATCTGGCTCTTTTTGGCTGATTAATATCTTTTCTTCTTGTTGACATCCGCGCAATGGAAATCTGGCCTTTGGGGGCCCCTGCAGATGACTTTCTCCCATGATACTCTCTCTATCTGCCTTTGTTTTTGGAAGCTGTTTTTATGCTCACTTAGGCTTCTCTTTGGAGAGACAGCATTGGAGAAAACTGAAATAATTGGACTCTGGGGAGAGCTGAGTTGCAGAGCTGAGGCTTAAATGAACGGACAACATAATTTTCTCCATATCATGTTTTTAATTTCAAAAGCCTGCTCAAAAACTGGCTCCTAATTGAAGAATTCTGCTTTTTCATCATCATCATCATCATCATTATTATTGTATATTACTATTAGCAATCAGTTATTGCATACCTACTCAATAAACATCGTGCTGGGCCCTCGAGCTCATTTTCTGGCATCCGTAAGAAACAAGAATTGTGGGGTTTTTTTGTTTTTTGTTTACCGTTTATTTATTTATTTTGAGAGAGAGAGAGAGAGCATGAGTGGGGCAGGGGCAGAGAGAGAGGGAGAGAGAATCCTAAGCAGGCTCAGTATGGAGCCTGACTTGAGGCTCGATCCCACAAACTTTGAGATCATGACCTGAGCCAAAATCAAGAGTCAGACGCCCAACCAACTGAGCCACCCAGGTGCCCCAGAAACAAGTATTGTTAATCCTATCTCAGAGATTTGAAAACTGAGTGTCAGAAATAAAAGGCTAATAAAGGGCAGACAGAGGCAAATTAAATGGGAAGCTAATGAAACTAAGGAAATTCAAGGTACCCTGTCTTACATGGAACTCTTTCAAGGGCCTGCACCTAATATTGCATGCATAAGCTTTAGTCTTCTCCTTAAGAGGAGCTTTCAATATTGTATAGAATTCAGTCCTCACCAAATCTGGATCTGTTCCTGATGTGGAGCCCAGAATTATCTGACTTTGAAGCCTATGCTCTTCACACAGAACTATTGTTCATCATGAAATGCAAAAGTCAGAAATTATGCTCCCTAAATCTGCATAATATCAAATATGCCAATACCCTGTTCAAATACTATGTGAGTCACTTGTTTGTGGAATCAGAAACACATATCAGCCGAGACTCATCTGTCACCATGTGGCTGGTGGGATGAGAGGCATATGAGAGAGTGGTTCAAAGGACAGGCTTTGGTGCTGACTCCCTGAGTTAGAATTCTCGTTCTCCCACTTCATCTTTAGCTGTGTGTGTTTAGGGAAGTTACTTAACCTCTCTGTGCCAGAGTTTCCTCTTCTGAAAAATAGGTACAATAATGGTTCCTACTGCATAGGAATTTATGCATGTCTGTGTGTATTAAACGAGTTAAAACGGTTTTTCAAACTGTAGGTCAAGAACCATTAGTGAATCATGAAATCAATTTAATGAGTTAACCAGCATTTAAAAAAATTTTTTTGTTTGTTTATTTTTTTTTTAATTTTTTTTTTTAACGTTTATTTATTTTTGAGACAGAGAGAGACAGAGCATGAACGGGGAAGGGGCAGAGAGAGAGGGAGACACAGAATCGGAAGCAGGCTCCAGGCTCTGAGCCATCAGCCCAGAGCCCGACGCAGGCCTCGAACTCACGGAGTCACAGACCGTGAGATCTTGACCTGAGCTGAAGTCGGACGCTTAACTGACTGAGCCACCCAGGCGCCCCTTGTTTGTTTATTTTTGAGAGAGAGAGGCAAAGCTTGAGCAGGGGAGGGGCAGAGAGAAGGAGACACAGAATCGAAGCAGCCTCCAGGCTCTGAGCTGTCAGCACAGAGCCCGATGAGGGTCTTAAACTCACGGACAGTGAGATCATGACCTGAGTTGAGGTCGGACGCTCAACCGACTGAGTCACCCAGTAGCCCCCAGCATTTTTGTTTTTTTAAATAGAAGATATCAGATTGCATTGCACATAAGGTAATTGGTGTTTTTTTTTTCATGTTTATTTATTTTTGAAAGAGAGCGCAAGCACGAGCAGGGGAGGGGCAGAGAGAGAAAGGGAGGCGGAGGCTCTGAAGCGGGCTGCAGGCTATCAGTGCAAAGCCCAACGTGGGGTTTGAACCCATGAATCGGGAGATCATGACCTGAGCCAAAGTCGTATGCTCAATTGACTGAGCCACCCAGCACCACCCCCATAATTGTTTTCTGAAAGTTTCTTTTCTGTTGTATATAGTATGGAAGTATGTATATATGTATGAGTGTGCTGTATTACTCTGTAAAATGCTGTGAGTCACCATCCAAAAGTCTTGAAAACCTGTGAATGAATACAACCAAAGCCATTAGAAGCATACTGGGCACCTTGTGAGCACACGGTAAATGATAGTTATTACCATGGTGGTAGACCTACGAAAGTAATCATAGGTGTGCTTAATGTAGTCCAGATGTTTTGTTTGTATTATTTGTGTCCTTTAAAACAAGTTGCTCTGGAGACCACAAAATCAATTTTGTGGGTTGGGACAGAACCAATGTTTACTGTTAGGTAGACAAAACAGTATTAATGGAATGTTTTACACCTGCCCACTGGTTGTTTCGATATTGTTTGCTTCCAATGTATATTTCGGATGGAATCATTTAAAAAGCTCATCTTTCTAAGCTCCTGCTCCCTACAAAGGGAAATGGCACAAGAATGTATAAAAAATAAAAATCTGTGGGGCCCCTGGGTGGCTCAGTCGGTTAAGGGTCTGACTTCGGCTCAGGCCATGATCTCACAGTTCATGAGTTCGAGACCCACGTTTGGTTCTGTGCTGACAGCTCAGAGCCTGAAGCCTGCTTCAGATCCTGTGCCTCCTTCTCTCTCTATTCCTCTCTTACTCCCACTCTGTCTTTCTCTCTCAAAAACAAATAAATAAAGATTTTTTAAAAATTTAAATAAAAATCTAAGAAAAAAATTATATGTCTCATGTAATCCTAATGTTCCTTTAAAAATAATGTTTTATTATTATAAAATCATGCATGTCCAGGGTAAGGGTAGAAAGCTAGAAAATCCAACTAAGCAAAAACATAATAGCATCATCCCATTACCAGAGATTACCGCTGTTAAGATCTTAGTTAACATCAATTTGTATCTTTTTTTATATACATAGTTTTTAATTCAATAAAATTATATCCTACATATTATTTTGTGAACCTTTTTTTCAGTCAACAATCACTCTCTTCACTCCTGTAGACTTTCGTTTTATCTGATATCCAAACTATATTCAAATTTCCCCCCAAATATCCTTCTTAGCAAGTTTGCTGAAATCAGTATTGGTATATTCCTTGATCTGGTTATGACCCTTAGTGTCTTCTGATCCTTTTGTCATGACATTGACTTTCAGAGAGCCCAGGCCAAGTGTCCTGCAGAATGTTTCAGTTTCTGATTTCTGTTTACTTCTTTGCACCAGTGTTTATCTTGCACTTTGCATTTACTGTAAAATTAAAAGTTGTATCTAGGGGCGCCTGGGTGGCTCAGTCGGTTAAGCGGCCGACTTTGGCTCAGGTCATGATCTCGCAGGCTGTGAGTTCGAGCCCCGCGTCGGGCTCTGTGCTGACAGCTCAGAGCCTGGAGCCTGTTTCAGATTCTGTGTCTCCCTCTCTCTGCCCCTCCCCCGTTCATGCTCTGTCTCTCTCTGTCTCAAAAATAAACATTAAAATAAATAAATAAATAAATAAATAAATAAATAAATAAATAAAAAATAAAAGTTGTATCTAAAGGTGTGACATAAATAAATAAATAAATAAATGTGTGACAGACTTAATTTAGACATTTTGGCTAGACTATAGTTTTAGTAGTGTTATGTATTCATATTACATCATCAGAAGACACCTAATGTCTAGACCCATTACTGATGCTGAAATTCACCAGTCTTAAGGGGAATGATAGCCTGATTCTCCCACAATATAATTACATCTACTCCTCCAATTTGACACTAAAAATGAACCAATATGGTTATTAACTGAGACTATTTGTGCATCCAGTTCTCTGTCAACCATTCATTGAATTATTTAGGTATAGCAAGCAATAAATGGCACATTTTTAAAGAGTACTGTGTTGATTTTTTTTAATGTTTATTTATTTTTGACAGAGAGAGAGAGAGAGAGAGAGAGACAGAGCATGAGCGGGGGAGGGGCAGAGAGAGAGAGGGAGACACAGAATCCGAAGCAGGCTCCAGGCTCTGAGCTGTCAGCACAGAGCCCGACGCGGGGCTCAAACTCACAGACCATGAGATCATGACCCGAGCCAAAGTCGGACGCTCAACCGACTGAGCCACCCAGGTGCCCCCTGTGTTGATTTTCTATTGCTGCTGTGACAAATTAGCACGAAGTATGTTAAAACAACACAAAATTTATTATCTTACAGTTCTGTAGGTTAGAAGTTCAACATGGGTCTCACTGGGTTTAAGTCAAGATCTCAGCAGGACTACATTCTTTTGTACACGCTTGAGGGGAGAATCCATTTCCCTGCCTTTTCCAGCTCCTAAAAGTTGCCCACTGCTTTGGCAGGTGGTCCCCTTGGTCCACCTGAAAAGCCAGCAACATTTCATCTCTTTGACCATTGTTCATACTCCTCTCTTTCTCTCCACTTCTATTTTTTTGTAAAGATTTTATTTTTAAGTAATCTCTACACCCAACGCAGGGCTCAAACTCACACCCCTGAGATCAAGAGTTGTACACCCCACCAAATGAGCCAGCCAGGCACCCTCTCTTCCATTTTTTTTTAAGTTTTTATTTATTTTATTTTGATAGAGAGAGACAGAGAGAATGAGCGAGGGAGGGTCAGAGAGAGAGAGAAAGAGAGAGAATCCCAAGCAGGCTCCATGCTGTCATCACGGAGCCTGATGCAGGCTCAAACCCACGAGATCACAACCTGAGCCAAAACCAAGAGTCCGATGCTTAACCAACTGAGCCACTCACGTGTCCCCCCTTCTACTTTTAAGAACCTTCTTGATTACATAGGGCCTACCCAGATAATCCAGGATAATATATTTTAAGGTCATCTGATTAAATTTAATTCCATATCCTACCTGAACTCCATTTTGCCATATAACATACACATTCATAGGTTTTAGGGATTAGGATGCAGACATGTTTGGGGAACCATTATTCTGCCTACCACAATCTGCTCTGTGATCCCCAAAGATTTAAGTCCATCTCTTATGCTAAATATATTCACCCATTCCAAGATCCCCCAAATCTGAACACAATAGAGCATGAACTCAAAGCCTAAAATCTCATCATTGAAATCACCTAAATTAGATATGAGTGAGACTCTGGATATAGACCATCCTGGGGCAAAGTTCCTCTCCATCTGTGGACCTGTGAAACTAGAAAGTTTTCTGCTCCCAAAAGACAATGATGGGACTGGCATAGAATAACAGTTATAGACATTCCTATTCTAGAATGAAAAAAGGAAATCTCTGGTCCCAAGTATTCCAAAATTCAGTCAGGTAAACTCCATCAGGTTTCAAGGCTTGGGAATAATCCTTTCGCTCTCAGCTCTGTTCTCTGGGTTTGAGGCTTCATCCTGTCATCCTTCCTTTTTCAGGAAAGGTATATGTGTTCACAGCTGAGGAGTTTTATCAGCCTGCTTCCTGTCCGTAGACTTTGTGGGGTCTGACAGCCTTTTTTCATTTTATCTACTTGGCGCCCTTCAGTCCAAGCAGTTCTACTGAGTATAACCTTCTCAATAGCCTTGTGGGTCTCCTGTGCCTGTCATGGGGATTCATTGCGGTAGATAAGAGATTCTTCCACTTATCTTTCCTAGATAATCCCATCTCTAGCTTTTTCTTTTATTGAGATGGCTGAGGGGATCTATGAGTCATACCCTTAGTCTCTTCCAAGAGTTTTTTTGGTAGTTCCAAAGAAATCTGATGCAAACATCCATGTATAAGTCTTTGTGTGGACATATGCTTCCATTTCTCTTGGGTAAATACCTAGAAGTGGAATGGCTGAGTTGTATGATGCATATTTAACTTTTGAAAAAACTGCCAAACTGTTTTCCAAAGTGGTTGTACATTTTACATTCCCACCAGCACTGCATGAGAGCTCCAATTCCGCCATATCCTCGCCAACATTTAGTATGGTCAGGGTTCTTAATTTTAGCCACTGTAATGGGTAGAGTACCTAATGCTTTTAACACCAGTTGACAATCCTTGCTTGAATCAATTTTATTAGAGCTTGCAAGATGCTGATTTTTATGGGGCGCCTGGGTGGCTCAGTCGGTTAAGTGTCAGATTTCGGCTCTGGTCACGGTCTCACAATTCATGAGTTTGAGCCTGGTGCCGGGCTCTGTGCTGATGGCTCAGAGCCTAAAGCCTGCTTCGGATTCTGCGTCTCTCTCTCTGCCCCTCCCCTGCCCATGCTCTGTCTCTCACTCTCTCAAAAATAAGTAAACATTAAAAATATGTTTTTAAACAGGCTGATTTTACATTTATTTATGTTTAAATTTTTTAACGTTTATTTATTTTTGAGAGAAAGAGAGAGATGGAGTGTGAGCGGGAGAGGGGCAGAGAGAGGGTGACAGAATCTAAAGCGAGCTACAGGCTCAGAGATGTCAACACAGAGCCCAATGTGGGGTTCGAACCCACAAACCATGAGATCATGACCTGAGCCAAAGTCAGACACTCAACTGACTGAGCCACCCAGACGCCCCTTATATTTCTTTTATTTTAAATAATTTGTTAATGCTTGTTTATTTATTTTGAGAGACAGCGAGAGAGGGAGGGATATCTTGAGTGGGGGAGGGGCAGAGAGAGAGAGAATCCCAAGCAGGCTCCTCGCTGCCAGCACAAAGCCTGATGCGGGGCTTGAGCCCACGAACTGTTAGATCATGACCTGAGCCGAAATCAAGAGTCGGATGTTCAACCAACCGAGTCCCCCAGGCGTCCCTGATTTTATACTTCTAACATCACCTCTACATTGATTAGCTGGCGTTCTTAGTAAAATAGAGCTTTCGCTCATCAACTGAGGTTACGTAGTTACCCTAAATATAGTTCCCACTAGAACAGAACTTAAATGTTTAATTCTCTCCCTTCAGTTGCCCATTTTCAAAACAAAGAGTTGTTTTAATCCTTACACCCCATTTTGATTCAGGCAGGCCATTCTCCCTTTCCCATTTTGCAATATGAAACATGATAGTGAGACTCAAAAGAGCTTGATACTGAAAAGTTGCTCAAGGTCCCAGTCTCAGCCAACAGCCAAGAATCCTGATAGGAGTTTGCTTCTAGATTTAATTAAATGTCTCGGTTGCCAAGGAACTCTGAAGACTTGTCACAGTATGCCCGGGCTGGGCGCCTGCTTCCTAGCAACGTGGTCATACTCTGTGGAGAACCGTTTCACCTCCCAGCTGTTAGATCCCTCATTTGCAGCAGGACCATTACCAAGTGTCTCACAGTCTGTTGTGCTGCCCCTTCCAGCACCTGCGGTGTGGCACAGAAGCCAAACTCTGTGGCCCGACAGGCCTGGAATGCATTCTTTTGCCATTAAAGCCCCCTTCATTGACTTCTCTCTGAGCTGACTGTTTTCTTTCAGAAATTAGAATTAATTAGGGGTGACCTACTGGGCTAATTTCCAAGCCAGGATGGGGCAGAAAGTACCAAGAAGCAGAAAAGCCAGGAATCTGAAAGCAGGTTTAGATGGCAGAGTCAGTAAGGGACACGGAAGCTAAGGAGTAGGTACACAGGGCTGGTTTTTCAGCTGGAAGGCTCTGGAACAGAGGTAACAGCTGTTAAAATATTCAAAGACTTCTGTGTTTGTTGCTAAATAGCTGCTACTCTGAGAACGCCCATCCGTACCCCAGTGCCTGTCTCCTGCCCAGCTTGAACCCCAATCTCTTCTCTCACCACCCTCTCATGACTGTTTTCATTAGCTAGGGTCCAGGCTGAACCAGGGTTAAATATTTTGAATAACTCCCCTGGGTGTGGACACAGACTGGACTGGAATTCTAACTGGTATGACCTGGCACCTATATTCTAAGTTGAACATGAACACAGTGTTGTCAAACACTGTTGAGACACTGCCCACCCTTGGGTCATGTACTTGTGGGTAGTAGGTGGCTTGTGTGGTCACATGTACTTGTTACTGTTGGGATCAAAAGTTTGAAAAACCCAGGGATTCTTGGCAAAGGGGACCAAATACAGAGGTATGCAGCTTGTTTCTGGAAAGGAAAGACAACATGACTAGGAAGTAGGCAGGGCCAGGTATGAAGGCCATGAGGCTCATGGTCAGTCAAGAGTAGCCTGAAAGCAGTGAGACCCAAATGTGGGGCATAGGATAGAGTGAATTGGGGGTCTGAAGAACGTTGGGAACAGAAGGGCATGTGTCATATTTGGATGTTTGCGTTCTTTAAATTTTATTTTATTTTATCTTATTTTTATTAAAAAAAATTTTTTTAAACGTTTATTTATTTTTGAGACAGAGAGAGACAGAGCATGAACAGGGGAGGGGCAGAGACAGAGGGAGACACAGAATCCGAAACAGGCTCCAGGCTCTGAGCTGTCAGCACAGAGCCCGACGCGGGGCTCAAACTCACAGACCGTGAGATCATGACCTGAGCCGAAGTCGGACGCTTAACCGACCAAGCCACCCAGGCGCCCCTAAATTTTATTTTATTTTTAAATAAACTCTACACCCAACATGGGGCTCCAACCCAAGACCCCGAGATCAAGAGTCACGTGCTCCACCAACTAAGCTAGCCAGGTGCTCCTGGATATATGTTTTAAGCATGAAGGACTAAGCACCCCACCAAAGAGAAAGCAAAGAACTTAGGTCCTGAAAGTAGCCAAGCTCCTTATGGAGAGAGACATACAGGGAGCCAGGAGGAGACTGTAGAGGCCACTTTTAGTCAACAAATTTGCTCAATGGAAACCTGAGTAAGGTCAAAAGACCCACAGTGACCAGTGGGCTGAATGCACACAGGCTCTTTAGGTGACCCACCTTGAAACAGCCATAGGCCCTAACTGACCAATTACAACCAGGCGCAGTCCCTTAGATTACCAAAAAAGGGAAAATTCCATACATCCCCACACTCCCTCACTCTGTCCTAAAAGTGTAGCCCCTCACCACCACCTCATCAGAGTTTCTGTCCTGCCCATGGCTCCCTTGCAGTGCAGTCAATAAACTTCTATCTCTCTCGTTCTGCCTTGGGTGAATTCCTTCACTGCATATGCCGCCAGCCCATACCCAACTGGGACACTCCACGTTTGGTGGCCCCCCATTCAATCAGAATGCCCCACGGAGACCAAGAGGAAACCATGAAGCCTCCCTGCATTAGCAGGCAGTAAAGGAAGAAGCACCCTGAAGGGCACTGAGAATGAAGAGCCACAGAGTTGGGAACTTCCAAAATGGGGAGGGAGAGGGACACCTGGCTGGCTCAGTTGGTAGAGCATGCGGTTCTTGATCTTGGGGTTGTGACTTCAAGCCCCAAGCTGGGTGAAGAGATTACCTACATAAGTAAAAAAATAAATAAATAGGGGCGCCTGAGTGGCTCAGTCAGTTAAGCGTCCCACTTTGGCTCAGGTCATGATCTCACGGTTTGTGAGTTCGAGCCCCGCGTCAGGCTCTGTGCTGACAGCCCAGAGCCTGGAGTCTGCTTCGGATTCTGTGTCTCGCTCTCTCTCTGCCCCTCCCCTGCTCACGCTCTGTCTGTCTGTGTCTCAAAAATAAATAAAACATTAAAAAAAATTAAAAATAAATAAATGAAATGAAATAAAATAAAATGATATGAAGTGAAATGAAATGAAATGAAAAACTGGGAGGGAGAGGACAGAGATACAAGAGAAAAGGAACCAATATGTGAAGGGTTAAGTAGACTAGGATTCCAGATACTTGTGGTGTGGGGGGCAGCGCTCAGAAGAGTGTGGGCCTGTGGTTAGTACCCTGACTACAGGGATCAAACCTGGCTCTGGTAATTCTGAGCTCTGGGACGCTGGGTAAGTGACTTAACTTTTTGTGCCTCAGTTTTTTCATCCATAAAAGAGAGATAATGAGAACATCTACCTCAGAGAATTTCATGGAATAAATAAGAGCATTGGGAGGGAGAGGGGCACCTGGCCCCCCCATGGGGCTCTACACTGACAGTGTGGAACCTGCTTGGGATTCTCACTCTCCTCCCTCTCTGCCCTTCCCCCACTCATGCTTTCTCTCTCTCGCTCTCAAAATAAATAAATAAACTTAAAACAAAAAGCCATATTAATAAAAATAAATTTTATTTAAAAAAAAATTTTTTTTAATGTTTATTCGTTTTTGAGACAGAGAGAGACAGAGCATGCATGGGGGAGGGGCAGAGAGAGAGGGAGATACAGAATCTGAAACAGGCTCCAGGCTCTGATCTATCAGCCCAGAGCCCAACGAGGGGCTCAAACTCACGGACCGCGAGATCGTGACCTGAGCCGAAGTCGGACGCCCAACCGACTGAGCCACCCAGGCGCCCCAAAATAAATTTTATTTTATTTATTTTATTTTTTATTTTTTCAACGTTTTTTATTTATTTTTGGGACAGAGAGAGACAGAGCATGAACGGGGGAGGGGCAGAGAGAGAGAGGGAGACACAGAATCAGAAACAGGCTCCAGGCTCCGAGCCATCAGCCCAGAGCCTGACGCGGGGCTCGAACTCACGGACCGCGAGATCGTGACCTGGCTGAAGTCGGACGCTTAATCGACTGCGCCACCCAGGCGCCCCCCCAAAATAAATTTTAAAAAAGGCTGTTAAGTGCTACCTGTAAGCCATATGCCAACTTATGACAGCTATGGGACGCACTACCTAATTTTTTACGCTTTCTAGGACTGAGTTTCCCTGGCTATAAATTACAGATTGATGTGTAGACCCTAGAAATTCAGAAAAGAAGGGGAAAAAAGAAAGATAGCCATGGAGACACAAATCTCTTTCCAAACACAGGATTAAGCTCACACTAGAAATTGTGACATCTTGAGGCCTCTACCAGCCCCTCTTCAGCTGCTTGTATTTTCTTCTCAGCAAACTCATTTCCCTGTATGTATGATTTCCAGAGCACCAACCATGGTCAGGTCAGTGAAATAGAGATTTCTCATCCCCTAGTTGCACAAGCAATCCTTTTACTCAGGCCTGGATCCTTTTCCAGACCTCTTTGTGGGTGTGAGAACCAAATAAGGTAATACACTGAGCCAGGCGGTTGCCATTCAGGCCCCACCCTGGGGGAAAGAGGGTGGTGCTGAAATCAGAAAAAGGCTCAGGAACAGAGCTGCCAGAGGGGGCTGGCCCAGCAAGGAAGGACATGTGTTCTTGTAACATGTTGTTCCTTGGTGTTGAAAAAACAAACACACACACACCCAGAGATGTCAAAGGCAGCCTTTCCAAACGGCCACAATTTCTGAGCATGGCTACACTGCACTCTTCAAATAATCATCAGGCTCCAGAGTCACCTCCATCGAATCCCCACCTCCGTTCCTTACAAGTTGTGTGACCTTGGGCAAGTTACTTAACCTTTCCGTATCCCAGTTTCCACTTGTTTCAAGAGTAAAGTTACATTTTATAAGTCGGATAAATTCTAGAGAAAACCCCAGGGTGAAAGATTAGTGGGTGTGCTGGGTTGGGGGGAGGAGGGGCTACATGTGGAGAAAGGTATTTGGGGGGGAGGGTAGGCAGTGTCAGGAACAGGCAACTACTCAAATTAACCCTCAGCTCACTCCCAAACTTCAGTGGTCATGTGACATTCCAGTCCAGGGGAAATTGGATCACCAACTGAAAATGAAAGTTTGAGGGGCGCCTGGGTGGCTCAGGGGGTTGAAGATCTCTGACTCCTGATTTCGGCTCAGGTCATGATCCCAGGGTCGTGGGATGGAGACCTCGGACAGACTCCATGCTGGGTATGGAGCCTGCTTAAGATTCTCTCTCCCTCTGCCCCTCTCCCCACCATTAAAAAAAAAAAAAAGAAAAAAAAAAGTTTGAAAACCTGAAACTCCACGTTTCCCAAACTTTTTGATTCTGTGCCACACTTTGAGAGGACTTAACTTTCCCTAGATGCAACATGGTGATTGAGAGGGAGGAAGTGTAACTTGAACAAAACTATCAACTCTAACCTGGGATGACAAGCCCTCGTTTGCTGGCCCTGCCCCTTAAACTTTAAAACAAATATAGGGGCGCGCCTGGGTAGCTCAGTCGATTAAGCCTCCTACTCTTGGTTTCAGGTCGTAATCTCACAGTTCGTGGGTTCAAGCCCCGCATTGGGCTCTGTGCTGACAGTGTGGAACCTGCCTGGGATTTTTTTCTCTCCCCCTCTCTCTGCCCCTTCCATGCTCACTCTCTCCTCTCTCTCTCTCTCTCTCTCTCTCAAAAATAAGGAAAAAAAATACAAACAAAAACTCATGAAACAAGCTACAGGTTTTTATCTGGAGAATAAAGCTTTATTTAGGTATACTTGTAATTTAAATTCTAAAATATGTGGCAAGCAGTTGGAAGCAATCCAGGTCTGCTCGGGTAGGCTGGAAGACGCCAGAAGCAAGGGGTACTATTGCTAGGGGTCCCTACCTCACAGTTTGTTTTTGCTCTAAGGCCAAGCCTGAGAGAACTGACTGCTGCAGAGCCTGTAGGCAAGTGTGGACAGGGCTGGGAATGAGATCTTTCATAGTCATTTCTGATGAACATTTAGTGTTGTCTTTGTGTCAGGCTGGCCTTTAAATGAAGAAGCTGGGAGCTCACCTGTCCCTTCTAAGTAACTGCCTGAAAATGTGCCGTAATCTATAAAATGCTACATTTTTATGACATTAGCTACAGGATAACTCTTCCCTTTCTCCTTTTCTTCCTGCTCTCCTCTTATGGATTCTCTCCCTTTCCTTTTACTTTATTGTGGAAAATTTCAAACATATAACGAAAAGTGGACGGGAGTGGGGCGACTGGGTGTCTCAGTCAGTTGTGGCTCAGACTCTTGATTTCGGCTCAAATTCTGACAGCACAGAGCATACTTTGGATGCTCTCTCCCTCTCTCTTGCTCTCTGTCCCTCCCCCGCTGGTGCTCTCTTTCTCTCAAAACAAACATTTTTTAAAAGGAATTACAACAAAAGATAGGGACTTTAAAAATCATTAGCATAGTTCTTTAAAGATTAATCATAATTCCTTAATGTCATCAAATATTTAGTCAGTGTTCAGATCCCACATTTTCGTCGAGGGTCAAAACTCTGATGTATCATATCTATAGATTTGATAAATGTCTTAGCTTGGGTTGCTCTAACAAAGTACGGTAGACTGCGTGGCTTATAAGCAACATAAACTTGGCGTGCCTGGGTGGCTCAGTCAGTTATGCATCTGACTTTGGCTCAGTTCATGGTCTCGTGGTCAGCGAGTTCGAGCCCCACATCGGGCTCTGTGCTGACAGCTCAGAGCCTGGAGCCTGCTTTGGATTCTGTCTCCCTCTCTCTCTGCCCCTCCCCAGCTCACTCTGTCTCTCAAAAATGAATAAACATTAAAAAAAAATTAAAAGGAAAAACAAACAACATAAACTTATTTCTTACATTTCTGGAGGCTGGAAGTCTAAGATCAGGGTGCCAGCACGGTCAGGTTCTGGTGAGAGCCCTCTATTGGGTTGCAACCGGCCTGCTTCTCCAAGTGTCTTCACGTGGTTAAAAGAGGGCTAGATAGTCCTCTGGCCTCTTCTTACGAGGTCACTGATCCCATTCATGAGGACTCCACCCTCATGAGCTAATTACTTCTTGGAGGCCCACCTCTACATGTAACCACACTGGGACCACCTCTAAATGCAATCATGTTGGGATTAGAGTTTTAATATGTGAATTGTGGGGGGACACAAATATTTAGTCTGTTATATTGGATTTATAAGATTTGCTTAGAGGCTTAGGATACTTTTGCTTGTTACAATTTTCTTTCTTCTTTTCCCTTAAAAAAATGTTTTTAAAGATTTATTTATTTGAGAGAGGGAGAGTGAGTAGGGGAGGGGGGAGAGAGAGAGGGAGACAGAGGATCTGAAGCAGGCTCCATGCTGACAGTAGAGAGCCCGATGCAGGCTCCGAACTCATGAACCGCAAAATCATGAGGTGAAACTCACATAATGCAAAATTAACCATGTTAAGGTAAACAATTCAGTTGCACAATATAGTACCACCACCATCTCTACCTAGATCCAAAATATCTTTGTCATCCCAAAAGAAACCTCGGCATCCACTATGAATCTGCTCACCACTCATCCCTGACAACGCCAACCTGCATTCTATCTCTGTGAATTTACTCCTTCTGAATATTTCCTATCAATGGGATCATACAATACGTAACCTTTTGTGACGGCTTCTTTCACTCAGTGGCACGTCTTCAAAGTTTATCATTTTGTAGTATATATCAGTACTTTTTTTTTGTAGCTGAATCATATTTCACTTTTATACCTACATTTACGTACGCTACAATTTGTTTATCCATTGATGGACACTTGGAACATTCCTACCTCTTGGCAATTGTGAATATTGATGCTAATATGCATGTGCATGTTCTTGTTTGAGTACCAATTTTCAATTCTTTGGGGTATATACCTGAAAGTGGAATTATTAGGTCGTAAGGTAATTCTTTTTTTTTTTTTTTTTTTTTTTAATTTTTTTTTTTTCAACATTTTTAATTTATTTTTGGGACAGAGAGAGACAGAGCATGAACGGGGGAGGGGCAGAAAGAGAGGGAGACACAGAATCGGAAACAGGCTCCAGGCTCCGAGCCATCAGCCCAGAGCCTGACGCGGGGCTCGAACTCACGGACCGCGAGATCGTGACCTGGCTGAAGTCGGACGCTTAACCGACTGCGCCACCCAGGCGCCCGGTCGTAAGGTAATTCTATGTTCACTTTTGTGAGGAATGGCAAAACCTTTCCGTAGTAGCTGTACTATTTTCCATTCCCACTGGCTCTACATGAGGGTTCTAATTTCCCCACATCCTCACCAATATTTGTTATTTTCCTTTAAAAAAATTATTATTATAGGGTGCCTGGGTGGATCAGTCAGTTAAGCATTTGACTCTTGGTGTTGGCTTGGGTCATGATCTCAGTTTTGTGAGTTCCATCCTGGCCTCTGGCTCTGTGCTGATAGCGCAGAGCCTGCTTGGGATTCTCTCTCTCCCTCTCTCTCTGCCCCTCCCTCGCTCATGCTATCTCTGTCTCTCTCAACAATAAATAAATAAACTTAAAAAAGAAGAAATTTGTTAAAAAAAAATTATTATCATGGCCCTCCGAATGGGTGTGAAGTTGTAACTCATTGTGGTTTTATTTTGCATTTTCCTAATGACTAATGATATTGAGCATCTCTTCTTGTGCCATTTTTTATTTTTGTTTTTTTCAATGTTTATTTCTGAGAGAGAGAAAACAGAGGATGAGCAGGGGAGGGGCCATTTTAAATCGAGTTGCTTATTTTGTTGTTGTTGAGTTGTAAGAGTGCCCTATACTAGTTCTGGATACTAGACACTTAACAGATATATGATTTTTTATTTTTTTTTTTTTATTTTTTTTTATTTTTTAATTTTTTTTTCAACGTTTTTTATTTATTTTTGGGACAGAGAGAGACATAGCATGAACGGGGGAGGGGCAGAGAGAGAGGGAGACACAGAACCGGAAACAGGCTCCAGGCTCCGAGCCATCAGCCCAGAGCCTGACGCGGGGCTCGAACTCACGGACCGCGAGATCGTGACCTGGCTGAAGTCGGACGCTTAACCGACTGCGCCACCCAGGCGCCCCGATATATGATTTTTTAAAAATCAGATATATGATTTGCAAATAGTTTCTCCCACTCTGTAGGTTGTTATTCCATTTCAACCCCAACCTGTTGCACCACCAACTGGGGTACTACAATTCAGTCTGATATTAGACACTCAAAGTTAGCATAGACTGGCACTCAGTCAACAAGACTGACTCCACTTCAGACACCAGCCTCAGTATCTGGATGTCTCCAGGCTACCTGCACCCTTGAACATGTGGCTACAAATGTGTTTCCACGACACCCTGGGCTTGGTAATTCACAAGACTGATCCACAGAACTCAAGAAACCGCTATATTTGCTGTTCCGTTTTTATTATAAAGAATATAGGCCACGTGACTCTTGATCTTGGGGCCCTGAGTTTGAGCCCCATGTTGGGTGTAGAGATTATTTAAAATAAATAAACAAATAAAACAAAGGATATATATATATATATATATATATATATATATATATATATATATGTATGTCAGGAGGAACAAACTAGGGAGATGCATAAGGGAAGGTCTGGGAGGGTCCCCAACACAGAGCTTCTGTATTCTCTTCTCATAGAATCAGAGTGCATCACTCTTCAAGCACATCAATGTATTTACCAATTAGGAAGCTCCACTGAGCTTGTGTAGAGTTTTTAATGAGAATTTGTTTACATAGGTTTAATTGATTAAACCACTGGCTACAGGACTCAATCACCAGTTCCCACCCCCATCCTTCTCTTCCCAGCAATGGGTGGGGCCTGGCTCAATGTCCCAACCTTCCAATCATGTGGTTGCTCAGGAAATTCCAAGGGTTTTAGAAGCTCAGTGTCAGGAACCTGGAACACTGACCAGACAAATTCTTTATTACACAGCAGCTGCCTTTTCACTTTTTAAATAATGCCCTTTAGTGCACAAGTATTGTTAATTTTGATGAAGTTCAATTCAACTATTTTTTCTTTTGTTGCTAGTACTTTTGGTGTCATATATAGGAATCCGTTGCCAAATCTAAGATCATGAAGATGAGAGTTTTGTGGTTTTAGAGCTAATACTTAGGTCATTGATACATTTACAGTTAATTTTTTTTTATACAGTATAAGGTAGGATTTCAATGTCATTTTTCTTTTTTTCTTTTTCTTTTGTTCTTTTTTTCTTTTTTGCTTGCGGATATCCAGTTGTCACAACATCATTTGTAGAAAAGACTATTCTTTCCTCACTGAATAGTCTTGGCCCTTGACAAAAATCGATTGCCTATAAATTCATGGCTTTATTTCCAGACTTTTAATGCTATCCATTGGTCTATATGTCTATTCTTGTGCGAATACTACAATCAGTTGAGTACCAAAGCTTTGTAGTAAGCTTTGGAATTAGTGTGAGTCCTCCAACTTTGTTCTTATTTTTTAATACTATTTTTGTTTACTTGGGGCCTCTTGCAAATTCATACGAATTTGAGGATTGGCTTTTCCATTTCTGCAAAAAAGGCCTTTGGAATTTTGATAGGGATTACATTGAATCCATAGATTGCTTTAGGTAGTATTGCCATCTTAACAATAGTAAAGCCTTTCAATCCATGAACACTGGAGATCTTGTGTGTTAGAATTTTCAGTCTGCTGTAATAGACTTTTGCAATGTTTCAGAAAATTAAATGTATTGGGGCTCCTCGGTGGCTCAGTTGGTTGAGCGTCCAACTTCAGCTTGGGTCGTGATCTCATGGTTCATGGGTTCAAGCCCCACATCTGGCTCTCTGCTGTCAGCTCAGAATGTGGGGCTCGAACTCACAACCCCAAGCTCAAAAGTTGCTCTACTGTCTGAGCCAGCCAGGCACCCCAGATTTCTGATTCTAGTTAAGACTTATCTAAGGACAGTGAGAATTATTGATCTTACTAAGAAACAGTAGATTCTTAGAAAATAAAATAACAATGATTAGAAGTTTAGCTTAAACATACCAAAAAAAAACTGGATTCAAGGATTTGAAACTGATTAATTTAACATAAATCAAAACACCAGAGTTAATCAATTATTCCTTTTCAGGCACAAGAGCCCCTCCCCCCTTGAAAATAAAAAGTCCGGTTGCCACATATAATCTTCTATGTGGAGGAGGGGAAAGTCTCCACGGTATTCATACTTCTAACATAGCATTGTAGCAGCTATCTGAGCCTGCCACAGAGAAACATAGTAAGCACTCATTTTTTTTTTAATGTTTTTTATTTATTTTTGAAGGAGAGAGAGAGAGCATGAGTAGGGGAGGAGCAGAGAGAGAGGGAGACCTAGAATTTGAAGCAGGCTCCGGGCTCTAAGCTATCAGCACAGAGCCGGATGTGGGGCTCGAACTCACAAACAGATCATGACCCGAGCCGAAGTCGGACGCTTAACTGACTGAGCCACCCAGGCGCCCCAGCACTCATTTTTTTTAAGTTTATTTATTTATTTTTTTTTTTATAAGTTTATTTTTTTTTGAGAGAGAGAGAGAGAGAGAGAGAGAGAGAGAAAGGGAGAGAGAGAGAAAGAGCAAGCAAGGGAGGGGCAGAGAGAGGGAGGGAGAGAGAGAATCCAAAGCCAAAAAAAATCTTTGAGTATAGTTGACCCACGATGTTACATTAGTTTCAGGAATACAGCATAGTAATTCCAAAAGCTAATCCAGTAAGCTATGTTCACCCTAAGTGTAGCTACCTTCTGTCACCATACACAATCACAGTATCTTTGACTATATTCCTTATACTGTACCTTTTATTCCCGGGACTTATTCATTCCATAACTGGAAGTCTGTATCTCCCACTCCCCTCACCCAGTTTGCACTTCCCTCACCCCTTCTCTTCTGGCAACCACTGGTTCATCCTCTGTATTTACAGGTTTGATTTTGCTTTTTATTCACTTTTTTTTTTTTTAAGATCCACCCGAGTGAAATCATATGCTATTTGTCTCTCTTAGTTTGACTTATTTCACTTAGCATAATACCCTGGAGGTCCATCCATGTTGTCACAAACGGTGCAAACTCATCCTTTTTAATGGCTGTGTAATATTTGTGACTGATTCACCTTGCTTCTTGGAAAGCACTTAGTAGGCACTTGGTAACTACTTGTTGATATATGAATAAATACATATATAAAATGAACATTCTACACATTAATAAAATTTCCAATCTATTCCTCACTTTTTTTTTTAATTCCTCTAAATTACTGCAGGAACTTTACACATTCTGTACCCTCTTCCAGGAACATTCTCTCATGCCTCTCACAAATTTTGCCCTGCTGCTTTTGCTCAATTGTGTCTTCTTTGGGAAGCCTTCTTTGGTTTACTTAATCAGGCCACTCTCTCCTATAATATATTCTTTTTTTAAAGTTTTTTTTTACATTTATTTATTTTTGATAGAAAGAGCACAAGTGGGGGAGGGGCAGAGAAAGAAGGAGACACAGAGTCCGAAGCAGGCTCCAGGCTCCGAGCTGTCAGCACAGAACCGGACGCAGGGCTCGAGCTCACCAACTGCGAGGTTGTGACCTGAGCCGAAGTCGGACTCTTCACCGACTGAGCCACCCAGGCTCCCCTCCTATAATATATTCTTAGGGCAACATTTTCTTCTCCAGATAATTTTCCACATAAATAATTTCACGACTGCTTGTGTTATTCTTTCTCTAACTCCCCCCTATATTAGAACTTAGCTCCATGGTGGCAGCAGCCTAAGGCTCTGTTTGGGCTATTTTGTCCTCTAAATCCATCTTAGTGTTTGGAAAATAGAAGGTACCTAATAAATGCTTTTTGAATGAATAAATGACTGTTAAGTACATAATACGATCCAAAAAACTGTTTCAGGGGATTATATTTAAAAAAGCATAGAAAAGCTATCGAGCTATCAAAGCAATTAGGTTTAAAAAAAAGAAGCTTAAATAATATAAGTACCAGAAACACTATTTTCAAATACTTGTCAAGGATATGGAAATAAAATGAGTTTTTATTTTTTTATTTAAAAAAATGTCTTGGGGCGCCTGGGTGGCGCAGTCGGTTAAGCGTCCGACTTCAGCCAGGTCACGATCTCGCGGTCCGTGAGTTCGAGCCCCACGTCAGGCTCTGGGCTGATGGCTCAGAGCCTGGAGCCTGTTTCCGATTCTGTGTCTCCCTCTCTCTCTGCCCCTCCCCCGTTCATGCTATGTCTGTCTCTGTCCCAAAAATAAATAAAAAACGTTGAAAAAAAAAAATTAAAAAAAAAAAAAAAAAGAGTTAGATGCTCTGTGGACTGAGCCAGCCAGGCACCCCTAAGTTAATTTTAATAATATATTTAACTCAATACACCACAAAAGTATCATTTCAACATATAACCAACATAAAAACGAGATTTTTACATTTTCTAATATACTAAGTGTTGGCACGCACCCCAATGTTTACATCAGCACTTATCAACAATAGCCAAAGTATGGAAAGACCCCAAATGTCCATTAATGGATGAATGGATAAAGAAGATGTGGTATATACATACAATGGAGTATTACTCGGCAATCAAAAAGAATGAAATCTTGGGGTGCCTGGGTGGCTCAGTCAGTTGGGTGTCCGACTTCAGCTTGGGTCATGATCTCGCGGTTCATGAGTTCGAGCCCTGTGTCAGGCTCTGTGCTGACAGCTCAGAGCCTGGAGCCTACTTCAAATTCTGTGTCTCTCTCTCTGTGCTCCTCTCCAGCTTGCACTCTGTCTCTCTCTCTCAAAAATAAATAAAGATTTAAAAAAAGAAAGAAAAAGAATGAAATCTTGCCATTTGCAACTACACGAATGGAACTAGAGGGTATTATGTTACGCGAAATTAGTCAGAGAAAGACAAATATCATATGACTTCACTCATATGAGGACTTTAAGACACAGAACAGATGAACATAGGGGAAGGGAAGGAAAAATAATATAAAAACAGGGAGGGGGACAAAACATAAGAAACTCTTATAGACGGAGAACAGAGTTACTGGAGGGGTTGTGGGAGGGGGATGGGCTAAATGGGTAAGGGGCATCAAGGAATATATTCCTGAAATCATTGTTGCACCATATGTTAATTTAGATGTAAATTAACATATAGTAAAATAAATTTAAATTTAATTTAAAATAAATATAAAAATATATACAAAAAAATATATACTAAGTGTTGGGAATCCAACATGTATTTTACATTTACAACACATGTTAATTTGGACTCAAATAGGGGCGCCTGGGTAGCTCAGTCAGTTAAGCATCGGGCCTCACCTCAGGTCATGAGCTCATGGCTCATGAGTTGGAGCCCTACGTGGGGCTCTGTACTGACAGTTCAGAGCCTGGAGCCTGTTTTGGATTCTGTGTCTCTCTCCCTCTCTCTCTCTCTCTCAAAAATAAATAAACATTAAAAAGACAACAACAACATAGACTTCTTGCTTAAAAAAATTTTTTTTGGACTCAAATAGTTGTGTTTGTCCAATGGCTGCTTTATTGGATAACACAGCCCTGAATCAGTTTTCTGGTCTTCTCTGCCCTGTTCTGTTGCTGTGAGGCTGATTCTAAGCTTGCATCACTCAGCTCTCTTGTCCTCAGGTTTCCCAGGGGCTTTGGGCAACAGAAGGCACCACTGTAAGATGGGACTGTGGGAAGAGAGATTAGTCCAGTTAGTTATTCCACCTGTAACCATCCCCTCCCCCCTCCTTAGCCCTGCCAGAGCCTCTGTAAATAATTACGTCTTCAGTTAACTCTTTGTTGAATGTGCCATCTGCTTGCTGCCAACACAGTCACTGAGCCAAGTAGTTAATGGACTATTGCTATAGCCCAGGCTCTTATTAGATTTTCCTTTGGATACTTGAAGTCAATCACAATATTTTAAGTGTCAATTCTTTTTTTTTTTTTAAAGTTTATTTATGTTGGTAGACTCAAGTGGGGAAGCACAAGTGGGGAAGGGACAGAGAGAGAGAGGGAAAGAGAGGGGGGGGTGGGGGGGAATCCCAAGCAGGCTGTGCACCACCGGTGCAGAACCCAATGTGGGGCTCAAACTCACAAGCCACGAGATCATGACCTGAGCTGAAGCTGGTCACTTAACCGACTGAGGCACCCAGGCACCCCTAAAGTATTAATTCTTATACATATATATTCGTGCCTGGCCATAAGTAATATTTTTTCCTTAAAAAAAAAGTACTTAGTGAATAGTTAATGGGTGCATTTGAGAATCAGAAGAAAACTCAGGGCCATGGTTCTCAATTTGAGGTACTGAGAAAGTTGGTGTTAGAGTAATTTTTGTGTTTGGAGTTTTTCTTTTTTTAAAAAAATTTTTTAACATTTATTTTTGAGAGACAGAGCAAGACAGAGCATGAGTGGGGAGAGGGGGGACATAGAATCTGAAGCAGGCTCCAGGCTCTGAACTGTCAGCACAGAGCCTGATGTGGGGCTCGAACTCATGGACTGCGAGATCATGACCTGAGCTGAAGTCGGCTGGGAATTTTTCTTTTCTTCGTTTTTTTTTTTTTTTTTTTTTTTTTTTTTTTTAGAGAGAGACAGACAGATACTTGCTCTGTCTCTCAAAAATAAATGGTAAAAAAAAATTTTTTAAAAAAGAAAAACTCCAAACACAAAAATTACTCTAACACCAACTTTCTCAGTACCTCAAATTGAGAACCATGGCCCTGAGTTTTCTTCTGATTCTCAAATGCACCCATTAACTATTCACTAAGTACTTTTTTTTTAAGGAAAAAATATTACTTATGGCCAGGCACGAATATATATGTATAAGAATTAATACTTTAGGGGTGCCTGGGTGCCTCAGTCGGTTAAGTGACCAGCTTCAGCTCAGGTCATGATCTCGTGGCTTGTGAGTTTGAGCCCCACAGAGCACAAGCTGGGGAGGGGCAGAGAGAGAGGACAGAATCTGAAGCAGGCTCCAGGGCCTGAGCCGTCAGCACAGAGCCAGATGATGGGCTGGAACTCAAACTGTGAGATCATGACCTGAGCTGAAGTCGGATGCTTAACCAACTGAGCCACCCAGTCCCCCTGGAGTATTTCTGTTTGCAAATGTCAGGAAAAAAAACAAAAAACAAAAAACCTAACTCAAGTGGCTTAGGCAAATTTGGTGAAGTGTTAGGAATGTATGCTACTAGGGAATTCCAAAAATAGAACTGGGTTCAGGGCTTCTTTAACTAGAGTTCCAGGGCTCTTTATTTCCCATCTCTCAGCTCTCTCCCTCCCCGTAGGTTGGATCCTCTAAGGGCTGCCTCTTCCCTCTAGAAAGAGGATGGCTTCCCTGGCTCAGGTAAGCCACTAACTAGTCAGAGGAAATGAGCACATCTCTGGTTGGCCTAACAGCAGGACTAGAATTAGCAGTTGACTGGTCTGATTGTATTACTCATCCATTCCTGAACTAATTGGTGTAGCGAGGGGATGCTAAGAACTAGAATGCTTTCATGAACCCAACCACACCTGAACCAATGCCATGGTCTACCACGAGGAAGGTAGTTCCCCAAATGAAATCAAGGGATGTTTACTACAACGTATGATCTCCATTCCTTGTCCCTACCAACAAATATTGACATGTCCCTCTGACAGCTTCATGTGGTTCTAGAATCTGGACAAGAGTGGTTGATGATTGAATATATTTAAAGCAACATTAAAAATAATCCATAATTTAAATGGATCATTCACTTGGCTGCAGTTACCAGAAGGTGGAAAGTGTGTGTGGATGGCCAAAGGAGGTTCAAAATGTATTCTGGAATACAGCTGGAGGGATTAAGAGTGCTCCATTTAAAGATGCATGCTAGGGGCGCCTGGGTGGCGCAGTCGGTTAAGCGTCCGACTTCAGCCAGGTCACGATCTCGCGGTCCGTGAGTTCGAGCCCCGCGTCAGGCTCTGGGCCGATGGCTCGGAGCCTGGAGCCTGTTTCCGATTCTGTATCTCCCTCTCTCTCTGCCCCTCCCCCGTTCATGCTCTGTCTCTCTCTGTCCCAAAAATAAATAAAAAACGTTGAAAAAAAAAAAATAAAAAAATAAAGATGCATGCTAGACTAGCATCACACTCACAAACCCAAAGACAGGAAAAATGGTGGGAATGGATAGGATATTCTTTGAAGAGTCAGCATTTTTTTTGAATAGAGATTGTCAGGTGATTTTCGTACTTTCTTCTAAGTAATTAAATAATTAAATATGTTTATGTGCTGTGTGCCAGATTTGTTCCTAGGCCCTAGGAATGCAGGAGTGACCACCACAGACAAAAGCTGAAGTTCCTGTGAGAGGAGACAGCACATAACAACCCCGAAAGGCTGGTATTATTATCCCATTTTACAGAAGGAAATAATCCTGAGACAGGGTAAGAGATTCTTTGTTGGTTTTTTGTGGTTTTCTTTTTGTTTTTTTACATTTATTTATTTTTGAGAGACAGAGACAGAGCACCAGGAGAGGGGCAGAGAGAGGAGACACAGAATCTGAAACAGGCTCCAGGCTCTGAGCTGTGAGCACAGAGCCAGACATAGGGCTCAAACCCACAGAATTAGGAGATCATGACCCAAGTGAAAGTCAGACGCTCAATCAACTGAGCCACCCAGGCGCCCTGGGGATTCTTTTCAAGACACTTTAGCAGTATGTAGTAGTGGGACTTTGATAGTCCAGATCCAGGACTGTCTCACTTCAAAGCCTTTGCTTTGGCAGAAGAAAATAAAATTCAAACCAGGAGAAAAGCTTACCCAGAGGAGGGGATAAAATCGAGACAACAGAAGTGAGCCAGAAGAGAGAAATATTTAGAGAAGGGAAGAAAAGCCAGAAGAGAAAGAGAAAGGGTATGCTAGAATCCCCCTTCACCTGGGAAACACCCCAGGTAAGGCCAGCACAGGTCCTGGCTCTTCGACTGTAGTTCCTGTCCCTCCTCTTTCCCTGCAGTATGAAATTCCTATTCTACAACGAGAAAACTAAGGCTCAGAGCGATTAAATCTTTGCATTCCACCCCCACCCCCAACCTTTTAGAGCCACGAGATAAGGATTCAAAAGAAAATATCCGGGAGTGATAAGTAAATACTGGCATATCTTTTTCATTTTTGTGACTGAAAATACAAGGTATTAGTTTTCTTTTTCTTGAAAGCAAATTTAAATTTTAACAATAAGTCAGACAGCACTGAAGCGGGTGGGGGGAGTAGGGGCGTAGGTTTCACGACACCAGACAAACTTCGTAGCTTGACTCACTGTTCCAGAGAGGGAGGGGTTAGCGATTTTTCGAGCACGATTGCGGTATTTCTCTCCCAGTAGTGAATTATTCTTGAGGCTCTGTTTTCCTAGGAGGAAGTGGAAAACAGAGGAAGGTGTGAGTGGTCCAAGAACCCCAGCCCCACCCCCAAGTCGTCAATACGCAGGCAGGCTTTTCCCGGAGAGAGGCCAGACATACCCTTCCTGGCATTTGTTTGGGGGCCCGGAATTTAAACTAATTCTTCTCAGAAATTTCTTTTTACTGTTATTTGGTAAAGGTGAGCGTCCAGATGGCCTGGCCGGTCTCATTTGCGTTTGAGTTTCTATTAAACCTTTCAAGAGTCCGGGATGATGACGCCACCCTTCTCTGCCAAATCCTGCAGTTTGGGTGAGAGGCGGGAAACCAGCCAGAGTTGGACCGACTTTCCAGGATCGGGCTTTTCCGTAGTGTGAGACGCGGGCGGGCACAATCTGGTGGCAGTTTTGTCACCCACAGCTCAGTGACCTTGGGAGCAACTCTGAAGCTCGTCTGTAAACACGATGCTTTAGTTCCAGTCTAACCGTTCTCGAGGATTAAGTAATAAGTTTACGATCTAAATCTTATTTGGGGCAAACGGCTCTATCAGCGTTTGGGAGTAACAGCAGTGGTGTTATGAAACCCTAGTGTATCTGGAGATGAGGGAGAGGGGATCGAGGGTAACTTGGAGGTCGGCCACCCGGAAACACCCGAGGAAGCCCCAGGCCTAAGGCGACGGGAGCGCGGCAGCGTACGTCTCCACGGGCCAAGCGGCACCGCCAGAGCGCGCTCCCAGCAACCGCGATTCTCGTTGATTTGATGGCCGCTACGTCACAGCCTCCTCCGCCTCTCATTGGGCGAGCCCGTCCAATCATGTGACTTCAGCATGGCGTATAAATAAGGGCGAGGAGAAGGCGGTGGTCCGCCATTTCGTGGACGCCAGGTCAGCGAGAGCATCTGCGGGAGCCGGGCCGGAGGGGAGCGGGAAGCGGGAAGACCCATCCGAGGGTGTGTGGTTTTGAGCGTCTGCTTTGTAACCCAAGATTTCGGTAAGAGACCAGCGATTAAAGGAGTGCAGTGGGAAATGGCACTTAACAGGACCGCGGTGGGGCCAGGCCCAATGGCGCCAGGTTGAGACAAAGAGACGCCGCCGCCATTTTGTGACGTTCAGCATGGGGCGGTGGCGGGGGCTCCTGGCCCATCAGAGAATGTACCTCGGTCTCGAAGTGGAGGTGTTTATAATCTTCCCCTATCCGGGGGAGTGGGGAAGAGGTGGTGGTGGTGAACTGAGAAGTGGGATAACCCGAAAGTTGAGGCGGGAAAGGGGGCCGCTAACCGAATTGTACTCCGGGCCGCGGCCTTTCAATTTATGGCGCCTTTTTTCCCCCACCCCCACGTTTTCTTCGGAAGCTCAGGATTTTTTTCCACAGTCACTAATCAAGGCTGGACCTTTCAATCCATGTTACGTGATTTGTGTAGTCACCTGTATTTTCATCTTAATTTGACTTTTTACAGTCTTACCACTTTTTTTTTTTTTTTTTTAACTGATTGGTCTTCCTTGAGCCACACTACTTGTAGCAGCTTACCTTTGATACTTAACTCCTGCAACTGCTCACAGCGAAGTTAAAAATCTCCAGCAATGGTTTGGTCTCAAGACTCCTGGGTACAGGGTGGGGTCATGCAAATAGGATGTGTCTGGACTAGTTTTTTTAATTGGATAAACCCAGAATGAGCAGAACGTGGTGTTTATGAGAAGCCCTTAAGTTGAGTTATTGGGTTCGTTACTCTTTGCAATTGAATCTGTCCTACAAGTTGGTTAGATTTGTTTTGGAAGTGACTTGTACTGAAGTTCTAGCAAATATAAGCCCCCAAAGTGCAGTAAATTTTTGCACTAACAAATCCCCCCCCTGAAATTAACATAAGCTTCGTTTTAAAGTGTGCGGTTAAGTAGTATTTAGTACATTCTCAGTGCTGTGCAACTGTCATATCTGTCTAGTTCCAAAACATTTTTGTTACCTCCTAAGGAGACCTATTCCCATTAAGCAGCTGGTCTCATTCCCTCTGCCCTCTCACCCAGCCTCTGTTAACCATGAATCTGTCTCTGCGTTTACCTGTTGGATATTTTATATACATAGAATTGGAATATGTGCGCTTGTGTCTGGATTCCTAACACTTTAGGAATGAAACTGGTTCAGGTTTTAATTACACGACACAGTAATATCCCTTCGGTTATTAGGTTTGGTTATTACGTCTCTAGGATTCGGTTCTGCACAAGTTACTCTACCTTAAGTGCTTTATCTTTGGTATTAGTTATAATAATTGGTAAAGTTACTAACTGCCCAGATTGTAAATGCTGCTTCAGTGCTTTCCACTCCCCCACCAATTTTTCCAGGAGGCATTTTTCTTCTTAATGCATTTTGTGCTGGCTTCCTGGTAGTTAGAGGTACGGATTAGAGAGAAATCGGTGCTTTAAGGGTAGTAATTGTTTGGTTTTTAGTGTTTCAGCATTCTTTTCTAAGGATCTTTTTTCACTGTGTAGGTTTATTGGGTAAATGATTAACATTTCGGGTAATTTTTTTTTAATTACAGAAATGCATCGTGATTCCTGTCCACTGGACTGTAAAGTTTATGTAGGTAATCTTGGAAACAATGGTAACAAGACTGAATTGGAACGAGCTTTTGGCTATTATGGACCACTCCGAAGTGTGTGGGTTGCTAGAAACCCTCCCGGCTTTGCTTTTGTTGAATTTGAAGATCCCCGAGATGCAGCTGATGCTGTTCGAGAGCTAGATGGGAGGTAATTTAATGACTAATGCTGATGACAAATATGTTGCTTGTGTTTTTTAATGTTTAAAATTCCTAGGTTATGTGACTTTTAGATAGCTTCTTGGCTGTCTGAAGTTAATGTTACTGGAGACTTAACATACGCCTCTTCTGCAAAGAAGAAGTGTTTTACTGAAGATCAATAGGAAGTAACTTTTTACTCAAGTGGCCATTGAAGAAAATGTTTAATGGTCGATTCTTGGTGGGTGGATGTTTGCATCCAAAATGTGGTCGAAGCATTTTAATCTAAACCTTCCACAAAGTTGTCACTTGTGGTGTCACCTTTGAATTGTTTCTGAAACAATTGTGAAATCAGATCTTTTCAAGTAAGAATGGCCACAAACCGATAATTCTCATAGTTGGATAATGGTTGCGTGGGCTTTATTGTACCATTATCTTTTATGTGTTTGAAATACTTAGGAAGTGTGGAATATGTAGCTGTGTTGTGTGTTTAGTGTCCCATTAATGGCTGGTAAGTAACACCTGAGTTTTAAGAATGACCAGGTGCTGTCCTTCTCTTCTTCCTGCTTTTTGGAAAACCACTGGATTTCAGGAAACCAGGGGAAATGGTTAATCTTTAAGATTCAAAAGTTAGGGGATCTGAGGGTTGGCTGTAAAGCTGTAGAGAAGGTCATTTATCCAAGCAGATGGTAGAAACACATTTTTCCAGGTTCCCACCTCCTAATCGCTGGCCCAATAAAGGTGGTTTCTCTGAACGGATGTGAAACAAGAGGTGTAGGATAACTTTTTTCCGACTTTCCTCAGCTTCAGTTTCCTAACGGGTCAGCTATTGTGTGATGATTGAGGGGAGATGGTGATGTAAAATGGCCAAAATGCTTTTGTTCACTGCTGTTGGCATGGAGAATTGGGGTTATCTGGGGAAGAGAAAGACCAACAGTCTAGTAACATCAAGATCAGTAAACAAGTTCTGGGAGCTTGAAGTCCCAGCAGGATGTACAGATGAACTGGTTCTTTGAGGAAGAATCCAAGGTTTTCACACTTGTAACTTAACAAATTAACATTGAGCCCAATGATTTAGACTGGCTCTAACAAGGCATTAAAGCATAAGGAAGTTGGTTTTCTTTATTAGAAAAACTTGTTTTGCTATTAAGGATTCTACAGATGTTTCAGGTGTGTAGTTTACAGAAAAGGCTAAGTAGGAGTGCTTTCTTTTTGCTTTAGTATACACGGCTTTGCTCTTTTAAATTTCGTAATGTTTCTTTCCTTAGAACACTATGTGGCTGCCGAGTAAGAGTGGAACTCTCGAATGGTGAAAAGAGAAGTAGAAATCGTGGCCCACCTCCTTCTTGGGGTCGTCGCCCTCGAGATGATTATCGGAGAAGGAGTCCTCCACCTCGTCGCAGGTACTTGAGAGCGTGTTTAGAGGTATTGGTGTAACGGAGTAGCTAATAGGAGCAGGTATTTCTCTCAAAGTTTGTTGGTGGGTTTTAAACTTTGAAGAATCGGAGGTTTTTATGAAACATTTGCTGGGTGTAGTTTGGGGTATGTGAGTTGTGCTGAGTGTTGGCTTTTGTCTCTAGGTCACTGTTCATGTTGGTAGTCAGTAACTTCTATCTTGGATCTATCTTCTAGTTCATCTTCTAGTTGCATCTTTCCAAGTCTTCCCTTATACTTCAATTTAGGCCTTTTTCCATTTCTTGACTCCATAATGACAAACATTACATTCAACTCTAGCTCTTCACAAAAATGTGTTTTCTACTATTAGCACGATTGTAGTATTTATCAAACAGGCAGCTGTTGTAATGTTAAAACTGGTAAAGTAGAAATCATTCTGAAACTAACTTAAGTCACTGACCGATAAAGGGGGCTAAAAAAGTAATCCCAGTCATCTGTTCTTCAAAACCAAATAGGAGAGATTTCAGTTTTTTTATAATTGAAAATGGCATCATTCTTGGACCAGGCAGTATTGTCTGGATGCTAACTCCACATCTCCTCCAAAATAGTTTCTATAGGACTTAATTTACCTCTTACAGGTGAGTGAAGTCCTTCTAGGAGATAGGAGTTCAAAATCTTGCCCCTTTTGCTATTTTGAAAAACAAAACAACACACTGTTGCCCATCATAATAAAGAGTATTTGTTAGCTAAATAGATGGTTGTACTGATGGCTTGTTTTTCATTTTTTTTTTGTGCTTTTTGGTCCATCTATTAATAAAAATGAACCCCGTTACAGAGTCACCATCATGTCTCTTCTCACCACCCTCTGAGTCTGCATTAGCCAGTCAACTAGCCCTTTCAGCGTCATGTGACCAGCGCGCCCCATTCAGCTTGGCTGGTGTCGTTTCACATGACCCAGGCATGGCCAGTCGTCAGGTTGCACCGCCCTTTGGTTCCCGAGCATGCTGTTTTCTCTCAGCCTTCTCTCCAACCTTAACCAAATCGGCAGCAGCCACCTCGACCGCCCACACATTCCTGGCCAATCAGCTCAGCTGTTTATTTACCAAATGTCTTCACAACAACTACAGCAGCAGCCTTCGGCTAACAAAAAAGCAGGAAAAATCCACAACACCCCCTTCGCCAACCAACTAAATCCAACGCAACATCTGGCAAAACCTTTTCAGCAAATTCTTCCTGGCCGTCAGTCCGGCAGCCTCACCTCACCATTTCTAGCTTGTTGAAACCCAAAACTAGTAAGTTTTTCCTGCTTATACAGTTTACTGCTGGTTAAAATAAGGAGTAAGCGGCTTAAAGTAATTCTTTTTTCTGGATCAAAGGCTGGCTGTGCATAATTGAATGGTAACGTACATATATATTGCTTGAATAAAACTTTTAAGGGTGATAGGGAACTCATAATGTAACTAGACCTTCAGGTGAAACTTATTTGCATGTGTGAGATGCCAAACTAAAAATTTTAATAACTCCTAACAGATTTAGCTTTCTTTTCTAGCAAAAATTTGTTGAATCCTATCACCTTTAAATGGTTTTACTAACAGTTTTCAAATTTTAAATTTTGGGGGTAAAGTGGGCCAAGCTAAGGTAATTTTTATAAGCCTAAACACACTCTTTAATGTGACGATCACAAATGCAGTTCTAATGTAGCACTTAATGGCATCAGTATTTACACCTAGCGCGTTTTCACAAAATTACACTATCCACCTGGTACCTAAGTCTTGTCATGGACTTACAGGTTTGCATGGGTTCCAAATACTGGTTTATGGTACTGTTTTTGGAACTACTTGTGGGACTATATTTTGGTGTGGTGTTTGGGTAGTGAAGTTAGTTTGACATGAAGTTTTGCATTGGACAGATCTGCTGTGAAGCATTCTTTGTTAAAGTGAATCCATGGTTGGAATACCTGCTTTTCACTTGAGCTTTTGGTTCCTTAATCCTTCTGTGCCTTTTTTTCTTTTCTGTTTTTTTTTCTGTTTTGGTTTTTTTGTTTTGTTTTTGGTTTTGTTTTTTCGGTTTTGTTTTGTTTTTGGACGATGGGTGCCAGTTCTTCGGCACATTCACTGGGCCCAACAGTGAAATTGAAAAGTTGGGAAATGCCTCACGCCATAAATACTAATTGACAATTAGCCTAATTTTCCTGTTTCTGCTTTTAGATCTCCAAGACGGAGAAGCTTCTCCCGCAGCCGGAGCAGGTAAATAACTACCTTTTTTGGCCACTTTCAGAAAGTCATGTTTCTGCTGTTCCTGAGCTATGTTCCAAATGATGTGGTTAACGGTAAAAGACTGGCTTTAGTAATGAAAAAGTAGCATATAGAGCCAGTGTTAATAAGTTGCACGAGTGAACCAGCTTTTAGTTTTTGAAGACTTCTTAGGATATTTGTTGTGCATAATTCTGAATGGCTCTATTTTTCTTTTTCCTCTGGTTTTAGGTCCCTTTCTAGAGATAGGAGGAGAGAGAGATCACTGTCTCGGGAGAGAAATCACAAGCCGTCCCGATCCTTTTCTAGGTCTCGTAGGTAAGATTTTTGATGACTTGATCATTTATAAATAACTTGTTAAAAAGAGAAGGTGATCTTCTTAGGCTGTTTTGATTTTTATTTTTCCCATAAAAACTTTATTCCCTGGTTATGTCACTGAGTTATGTATGTAACTTTTGGTTTTCTGTCTTTTAGCCGATCTAGGTCAAATGAAAGGAAATAGAAGACCAGTTTGCAAGAGGAGTGGTGTACAGGAAATAACTTCATTTGACAGGAGTATGTACAGAAAATTCAAGTTTTGTTTGAGACTTCATAAGCTTGGTGCATTTTTAAGATGTTTTAGCTGTTCACATTTGTTTGTCTCTTGGAACAGTGACACATAAAGATGTAATTCTCTATGATTTGAATGGATCATATGAGGCATGTAATATTAAGAGTTGTTACTTTACAATGTTCCCTTAAGCAAAATTGAATTTGCTTTGAAGTTTAGTCTTACATAGACTGATAATAAACCTATTAACTCCTGCCCAGTTAAAGCTTGACATTTCATATTATGAAGACAAAACTGGCAAAAATTGAACAGTTTTTCCATAGCTGAGATAGTGTGCATGCAGCTGTAATTGAACAGTCTTTAAAAGCTGCTGTGAACCCAAGTCAGCAGCTAAAAATTAAGCTGCACTATTAAACTAGGTTAGAGGTTTAAAATAAAATGAATCCTAGTTGTCTTCGTACTGGGCAGAGGTGGTCCAGTTGGTGTAGAATTGGAAGTTTCAAGAAAGTTTACTTTTGCTTTAGGTCATAAGTTCATTTTAACAGGATTGCTGTGTATGAACACACAGCTCTATGTAACATTCTCTCTTTGGAAATTTGAAACTATTCAAGATACCAATGTCCTGCCAGTTTAAGGGTACATTGTAGAGCTGAACTTTGAGTTACTGTGCAAGATTTTTTTTCATGCTGTCATTTGTAATATGTTTGTGAGAATCCTTGGGATTAAAGTTTTGGTTACAAATTGTTGTTTAACCTGAAAGCCTGTTTTTCCTTGCAAAACTAAAATCTGTGAGCTTGGTATCAAGTCCAGGTATAACATTCCTATTGGAAGCCATACTTATATTTTCTTGTAAAGTGCTTTTGAATTAATAAAATATTAGCATAATTGTGTAATAGTCGAACCCACTATTACCATAGTTCTTCTTGTCCCATGGAAATCTGTTGGTTACACAAATCTTAAACACAATTCAGGCTGAAGGGAATTCTTGGTGTCACCTAAGTGATCGTACTTAACCATTTTTTAGGAGTAGGAGCCAGTTCAAAGAGCGTGATACTCCGTGACCAACATCTTAAAGTATAGCAACCTGGTACATTATAACCCAAAGTGGCCCATAGAAAAGGCTTTATCATTAGCATGAGACCTTCCACAAAGCTTTAAAAATTGCTTCCATTTTATATAATTAGAGGTGTTGCATGGAAATTCTAAATTGATCCATTATGATGTAAATTTCACTATATGGTTCAAATGTAACGGTGCAGAATTGAATATGGAGGCATGCATAACCTTCCTCTTAGAAACCCAGAGGAGTTGTAATTTCAAATTTTTGTGCGATTAGATTAAATCATAATGCAACTACCTTGTGGCTTAGTTTCCTTAAATGTGCTACTTAAAGATAGTTTTGGAATATGCTATACTGACTTTCTTTAATTTGAAAGAAGTCACTGCATTGAATTCAGTCTGTAAAGATACTTTATAAGGTGTAGGGAGGGCCTAAATAAATTTCCAGTGGTCCTTACTAACCTTTCATGCAGGTACCAACAATGGAAGATTGGTGTCACAAGGTAGAATTCAGATTTGGGATGAGCCTTCTTATAGAAGATACTTAAGACTTTTGATGTACTGGGAGCTCTGGCTTTGGGCCTTTTGTCTTTTGGCATTTCTTCATAGTGTTTTAAAACTTGTTCAGAACAAGGCAAGACACTAAAGGTCATGGAAGTAATATGGTACATCACTAATTACATCGGACATTGATAAGGATGTTTTTGGCAATATGCAACTTGCAAAGTCCTAAATTGGATTTCTGTAAAAAGGAGATGGGTCATGGTTATAATGTGGCTTATACAGAACTTAAGATAAAGTTGATCTCAGGGAGTTATCCTGACTTCTAGGCCAAATTTGCAGTCACTTTAACCAGAAGTCCCAGCAATTTTATGGCTTGTGACAAAAAATAATGGAGGATAGAAACTGTTAAAAACCTTATTGCACACTTAGCTGTGGCCATTAAAAGTTCTGGCTACTCTAATTTCAAAAATTAAGTTTCATTAGCCAACTGCGTACTGTGTCCTGAATGGAGGAGTATAATACTGCAAGAGGTCAGTCACAAAAACTGACCTCTTAGTGTAGTGACTGCAGGTGTTCTCTAGAGGTCACTGTTAATCCTGGGTGGTAATTGAAGGAAACAGAAGGATTGTTAGTTTTAATGCTTTTTCAAAATGATTATCTGTAGTTCTCACTTAATTGTGGGCTACTTCTGACCTTCATGTCTTAAGCAGAAAGGTGAAGATAAATTAGCCAGAGAAATTTGAATTTTATCAGATTGTAGATACCTCTTATCTACTGTTTATATACTTTTAATATTTCCTTACAAAGGTGTGGTCATTAGATGGCATCTCTTTTAGTTGGACTCACCTATATCTGGATGAGAAGTCCTGCTTTTTTATTAGTTAATATGGTTCATATTATTATAATTCTTTATCAGGAATGGTGTTGATCATAGAAGTTTTTTAAAATATACACAGCCTGTTGCCAGGCTCATTTACTTTTTTAAGAGTAAGCACTGTGTTACTTGGAAGAGTTAGGTGATAAATGTCCCTGATTAAGACCACTGGTTTAGTACTTCTTATTTTCAGAATCCTCAACACGATTTAGTTGACAGATCTAGTTGGTGGTAATGTCTTTCAGTTGTATATTTTTGTACTAGACTTCTGGTTTTTCTTTTTTTTTTTTTTGAGAACAAAAGACTTCTGATTAAAGTAGCTGAAGAAAAACTGGGTTGGAGTATATTTTTATCAAAACAACTGATAGTGTTGAATTCAGTTTACTGTGTCCTCACAAATTTTCTTCATCCTATTAAATATTCCTTGGATACCTCAAAAGAATTCAGTTGTACAGCACACTTGGGAGGTTCTGAGAAGACATCATTGAAAATTTGTCTTTTGATAAACCTAATATATCACCTGCTTGATTTTTTTTTTTTTTTAATTGGGATTGCAGAAATTCATGATACAGTTTTTAGACTCCTTCAGTATCTCAGTTCTTGTTAATCCTTCAGAACATGTAACAGCCAAAAAGTTTCCCAAACTAACAACCTGAAATACATGTGTATAATACTACTTTACTTTTTCTTCCATTCTATGTGACATACATAACATTGTATATTAAGGATTGTTCTACTAAAGTCTTAGAATGGGATCATTTGGTGCCTTTACTACAACTTTTGGTGCAGGTATATACTTGGTTTTGAGAAAGTGAAACTTTCTGGAAACGTTACTTGCTTCCTAGTAATTTGGAGAGGTTCTTCTATGGAGAATATTCTTTGCAGAGCACAGTTGAGCTCTTCAGAAAAATAGTACATAGGCGATTTTTACTGCTTTTATTTTTATTCTTTAATCTCTATTACTGATAAGGGGCTCAAAGTCAAGTCCTGCCCTCTCTACCCACTGAGCCATCCAAGTACCCTTAACTCTGTTTCACCTGTAAATGGCACGTTTGTTTCAGTATGTATCTCATTGAGATTTCATATGGGGCAAGTTACTATCCTTCCAGGGGTGGGGTTTTTTTTTTCTTTTTTAACCATCCGAACTGCAAATTAAAGCCAAGGGGGAAGGTTGCTTAATGCTAATAGCCCATTCCGGCTGGCTCTCTGCCTCCAGAATTTCTTTATAGATTAAAAAAAAAAAACTTTAAACAGCAACAAAAAGATTCAACAAGAGTGCTTTACAAATAATTATAAATTGGAATGTAAATTTGTCATTCAATTGTTTTTGTGTCCTACTTTTCTTCTATGGTGGTCCAAGACCCAGGGACTTTGTGGAGTGGGATTCAAGGATACACATAGTAGCTCAGTATCTAGCAAGTAGTTGTTTGACCTGAGTTCAAGAGTGAGACCTAAGCTTCACTAATTTCTTAGTGTTTCATCCATTTTAGGATGACTTGAGAGCTATTGGTTGTAGGGCTTCATGTGGCCTACAAGAAAGGTTTTTGGACATGGCATGAGGTGCAAATCTTTAGTTGAGGGATCTTTGAAAAGTCCCTTAGCAACAGAGGAAAACAAGTGAATTGGATCAGATGGCAAGGTGTTGGGACTAAAAGTGAAGCTCATAGATAAGCAAAGGCCATAAGGAATCAGGTGAAGAAATGAGTACCTTAATCATAAAGTAGGAGTTGAGGGTGTAAGCAATTGAGTGTGCAAACTGCACTAGGGTTTGGAGGTAAAGGATTCTATAACCATGAATTGGAAGTAGTTCCAAGTCAGGATTTTTGACTTCTTTTGGTTGTACTAACCAAATAAACGGGTGTGGGATAACTTGTTCATTGTCCTGGCTGGACGCTGAGAAGTTGATTGATGTATCAGATTGCATTAATGGCTGGCTCCTACATTCCAGCTGTCTGATTCAACGGGGACAAGAAATTGAACTGGCAGTCCTGGTCGGACTTGAGTTGGCAATGTATATAACTGTCCACCCGACATGAAATTAACTCCCCAGGAGTGAGGTTGGGAGCAGAATCTGCGTTCTTTGTGGATAGTAAGGAGTTGGATGAACACACCTATCATTTGGAGGGGCTAGGAACCCATGCTTTAGAGTGCTGGATGCTTTGGTAAGGACTCTTGGAGTAGTCAGGAAAGAAAGTTTTTTGAGTACCACTCTGCTGAACATCGTGTGGGGCCTTTTTCTTATGTGATGTTGAACCACTTGAGAGGTGAATAACAGGGAAGAAAGTTCTCACACATTCCTCATCCTACTAAACAAGTAGTGTATTTATAACCCAGGCCAGCCTTGACTCGAAAGCCCTTGTATTCCGTTCTACACCTTAGCTTTCTCAACCCGTTCATAAGCTGCAATTTGTCATTCAGTTGATTGTCAGGATTTGAGGCTTCTCTCTCTTTAATCTTGAGAGCGCAGGGGAGGGGCAGAGAATCCCAAGCAGGCTCTGCACTGTTAGCATGGAGCCCGAAGTGGAGCTCAAACTCCCGAACTGAGAGTTGGATGCTTAACTGAGCCACCCAGGTGCCTCTGGGGGCTCTTTTTAATTGCAAACCTATTCATGGCAAAACGTGTAAATTGTATGTGACCTTTGTGGTTTTTTTTAGAGGTAACTTGGTAAAAGGTGTGTGTCCCCCCCCCCCCCCAGAAATTTAGATACATGGGATGAACCAAGTACTTATTTTGAGAGGGACAGCGTATCTTGCATCAGCGCAGAGCTGGATGTGGGGCTTGACCTCATAAGCCAGGAGATAATGACCCGAGCCAAAATCTAAAGTCAGATACTCAACCGAGTCACACAGGTGCCCCATGATGAGCAAGTATTAATACAGCAAGAAATGCTAATCATGTGTCCAGGGTTTTCTTTTTTACACACCTGAAGCCTGCGTATTTGAGGTGTATATACTAAATGCAGTACATGCTGCCATCTGAGCAGGTACCAAAAGCAGTCAGCTAAGATTTCTTGCAAAGGACCACTGAATGTCCATGTTGTCCTTGTCTGTGGAAGACAAAGCTGTACATCGTGAATAGGTTGACACTGATGTGTCTGAGTTCGTTATTCACCTTGTGAGTGGTTTGAAGCTATGGGTAGTTGCTGTGGCTACTCTGGTCTCCTAGTCTTGACATCACCCTAGTTTTAACTCTGGACTGTGAGCAACACTGGTGCATGTGGCATCTTATAGGCAAGGAGCGGTAAATTTTGGGGCCTTTTAACTTTAAAAACTTATTTTTGAGAAAGTGCAAGTAGTGGCAAAGAGGAAAAGAATCCCAGGCCAGCTCCACACTTGTCAGTGCAGAGCCTGATGCAGGACTGCGACGTATGAACCATGAAATCATGATCTGAGCTGAAGTTGCACGCTTAACTGAGCCACCCAGGTGCCCCGTTAACCATCAACCTAATAGAGAAAAATGCATAATTTATTTTTAATGTTTATTTTTGAGACTGCAAGTGGGGGAGGGGCAGAGAGGGAGATGCAGAATCTGAAGCAGGCTCCAGGCTCTGAGCTGTCAGCACAGAGCCCAACACAGGGCTTGAATGCATGAGCTGTGAGATCATGACCTGAGCCGAAGTCCGTTGCTTAACTGACTGAACCACCCAGGTGCTCCCCTTTCTTTCTCTCTCTCTCTCTTTTCTTTCTTTTTCTTTTTCTTTCTTTCTTCTTTCTTTCTTTCTTTCTTTCTTTCTTTCTTTCTTTCTTTCTTTCTTCTTTCTTTCTTTCTTTCTTTCTTTCTTTCTTTCTTTCTTTCTTTCTTTCTTTCTTTCTTTTCTTTTCTTTTTTCTTTTCTTTTCTTTCCTTTCTTTTCTTTCCTTTCTTTCCTTTTTTTCCTTTCTTTCCCTCCCTCCCTCCTTTTTCTCTTCTCTTCTCTTCTCTTCTCTTCTCTTCTCTTCTCTTCTCTTCAAGTGGACTCTTCGGGAAAACAATGCAGGCGAATTCCTTGGCTGGACAAAGCTATTGCAGATTCAAGAAAGCACCTTCTCTGGCTTCAAAACCAGGTGGTTCAAGTTAGGAGTCTATTGTGCAACATTTCTTATTTGCTTGGGGGAAAAAGCAGGCACATCTCAATGATTGCTTACATTTTGACAGTGGACTTGTTAATTAAAGCTATTTAAAATTTTTTTTAAATTGTAGCAGGGAGAGGGAGAGACTTAACCCAGCATGGAGCCTGCCGTGGGGTTCTATCTCATCACCCTGAGATCATGACCTGAGCCAAAATCAAGAGTTGGATGCTTAACTGAGCCACCCAGGAACCCTGATTAAAGCTACTTCATTGTCCACTAGCAGCTGCAGTCTACTGACCTGGAAGAATGCTCCATTCTTCAGATGATTATGATTAATTCTCAACAGATGGATGAAAGGAAAGGTTAAGTTCTTACCATGTGCCTCATCCAAGACTGGTTCCTAAACCAGGGCCAACTTTTTGGGTTTGATGGCAGTTGACAGGAAGAAAATGATTAAGAGAGATGATTAGTTATAAGGCAGATGTGATCATCCCACTTTATTGAGATTGAAGTACAGAGACGGCTGGGCAAGTTGTCCAAGGTTGCAGTCCAGTAGTGATTGAGCTGGAAGGGTGTAGCCCAGGTTGCAGGACCAGGCGTGGGTTAACTGGAAGGGGTCTTAGAATCCATAGTTCCAGTGTTATGGCTAGAGGTGAGAAGCTGAATTTGCCCAAGGTGACAACAAGGATACGTTGGCAGAGCTGGGACAAGGACTGCCTCAACAGCTAATCCAGTGCTAGTTTCAGGGAGCATCATAATGTTAAGGCCTTCAGGCTTTGAAGCCAGTAGTCAGGATTGGCATTCTGGCTTCCTTGCTTCTAGCTCATGACTTTGGGCCAGCTGCATAATCTCTAGGGTTTCATTTTCTCATCCGAAGAACAGAAATAGAAAACAACTGCTTCCTGTTACTATCTTGAGAATGGAGTAATGTGACATATATGTGTCACTCCCCATGTGATGATATACTGCTTAGTTAGTAATAGCCTCACACTTGTATGCAGTAAGTACCCAAGGAATGACTTTTTAGTGAAACTGACTCCTTTATGGTGCTGGGTAGGCAAGAGTGCCCCCGGTTCATTCTTCACATTCCCCAGTACATACTGACAATGTGTTTCTACTGACCCTGGTCCTTTACCAACTTTTGAGTCTGTACAGTTTGAAGGGATGGACTTCAGGGGTCCAAGGTTAAGAGAGACCTCTGTGGTTAAAAGGATCTGGGCAGATTTCAAGAAAGGAGCTTCTGAAGTCCTAGGGATATAGGGAGGTGGGTGGGAAAGATAGGATGAAGGGTTAGAGGAGTGTTAGATGGCTCTTTAAAAAATGGATTTTCAGGGGCGCCTGGGTGGCGCAGTCGGTTGGGCGTCCGACTTCAGCCAGGTCACGATCTCGCGGTCCGTGAGTTCGAGCCCCGCGTCAGGCTCTGGGCTGATGGCTCGGAGCCTGGAGCCTGTTTCCGATTCTGTGTCTCCCTCTCTCTCTGCCCCTCCCCCGTTCATGCTCTGTCTCTCTCTGTCCCAAAAATAAAAATAAAAAATGTTGAAAAAAAAAAATTAAAAAAAAAAAAAAAAAAAAATGGATTTTCAGGGCACCTGGGTGGCTCGGTTAAGCATCCGGCTCTTGGCTTTGGCTCAGGTCACGATCTCACAAGTTTCATGGGTTTGAACTGCACTGGCAGTGCAGAGCCTGCTTGAGATTCTCTCTCCCTCTCTCTGCCCCATCCCCATTCACTATTCCTCTCAAAATACATAAACCTTAAAAAAAATGTTCATCTCTGGCATCAGTTAAGAAAAAAATACGAGTTTTCAGGGACGCCTGGGTGGCTCAGTCAGGTGAGTGTCTTTTGATTTCCACTCAGGTCATGGTCTCATGGGTTTGTGAGATCAAGCCATACCTCATACATCGGGATGGATCCCTGCTTGGGATTTTCTCTCTGCCGTTCCCCCACTTGCAAACACATGCATGTTCTCTCTCTTTCTCAAAATAAATAGACTTGGAAAAAATAAATACGGGTTTTCAAATTACTCCAGTCTGGATTCAGATTTCCATCTTTTGGCTGTGTGCCTGGGGCAAGTCACTTATTTTCCTTAATTTCTTTCTTGTAAAGTTGGGGATAACAAAACAGACCTAACATGGTATCATTGATGAGTCTGTAGGTCAGTGACTTTCCACTCTTTGCCTACATATTGGAATCACCTGGAAAACTTCTGAAAAATCACTAACACCTTGGACCCTGGTCCCCAGAAGTCCTGATGCATTTTATCTGAGGTGGGAACTTGATGTCTGTACACTTTAAAAGTTTCTCAGGTGATTGTAAAGAGCAGTAAGGATTAAGATCTACTGATTCCACAGTCGTCCTATTGGTCTATTTGTCTTTTCCTTACCCCAGGCCTCCCTTGTATATGGAACAAAGCCTATCCATGCCCTTGGCCTGGGATCCTTCCCACTGGCCGTACCCTGTGCCCATCCCTGTTCTTGCCTCTTAATCTTGCAGGGAGAAGCAGCTTCTGTAGAGAGGCTGTGGGGCTGAACTGAAAATCCAGCGTCCCTTAGGCACCTGCTCTGGTGTCACCTAACAGCTGGATGAGATTGTTGTCACCAGAAAATGGCACTTTGCTTGAGCCTTGTTTCAGCACATTCACAGTGTTGGTGTTGGGGATATCCCCCTTGAGCAAGGTGTGGAGAGAAAAGGTAGACAATCAGACGGAAAGGGAACTCAAATTATTGTATGCTGAGCACACGTGTGGTGCTTTTTCTCATTACCAACTCCATGATATTGGGGTTATTATTTCCCATTACTCAAGAAGCTCAGATAGGTACAGTAAAAAATAAGAAAATAAAAATAAAAAATTGTAAAAGATCCTTGACTATTTGAAAGTGAAGTCCAGGGGCGCCTGGGTGGCGCAGTCGGTTAAGCGTCCGACTTCAGCCAGGTCACGATCTCGCGGTCCGTGAGTTCGAGCCCCGCGTCAGGCTCTGGGCTGATGGCTCGGAGCCTGGAGCCTGTTTCCGATTCTGTGTCTCCCTCTCTCTCTGCCCCTCCCCCGTTCATGCTCTGTCTCTCTCTGTCCCAAAAATAAAAATAAAAAATGTTGAAAAAAAAAAATTTAAAAAAAAAAAAAAAAAAAAAAAAAAAAGAAAGTGAAGTCCATTTTCTATGTTCGTTATAAAAAAAAAATCAAGATGAAGCCTTAACTAAGATTAAAAAAGGAAAGCATTTTATTAAAGGTATGTATTTCTTGACGAAAGTCAGGTGTAACTGCCAGAAGACATAAGTCAGATGCTTGAACCTGCTTGAAACCATTCCATACTTGCCTTACAGGAAAATGAAAGTAAAGGCACATGTAGACACCAGAATAAAAACTGGAGCCAGGAAGTCATGAGAGATTCGTTCAGACTTACTTGAATATGATAAGAGGTGGGGGTAAGGATAACATGCCAAGACAACACACTGATGAATTGGAGAAATGAAGTACACACAGTGTTCTCACGGATGTGCTGGGCCTTAACACTGTAATGTCAAAAATAACTTCCTTATCACATGGAGTAGAGGGAGGGGAGTAAATGATGAGTACCTGTCCCCTGGGTTTAGGAGGTTTTTAAGTGAATTGATACATGCTCAAGACAGTTCCTGGCACCAAAATATTGTGTATTAAATAGCACATATCCCTTGATAGAAGAAGAGGAATAACTGGAATTAGGAATTAGGAAAAATTGAGTAGTCTGAATGCACAGGGCAATTCAATTATTTCTAGACAATGTCTTTATTCCATTTACTCATTCTCTTTAATAATGGCCTTATCCAGGCACCTTTCATACTATGTACCTGACCCATATTGGCCCAGTCCCACGACATGGGCAATCCTTTGTGTGCCAGACATCTAGTATCTCTGTCCCCTTCCCCTAAAGCCGGTTATGCTCCGTGACCAATGGGACAGTCCTAAAAACACCACATCAATTCCCCAACCACCCACTAGGAGGCATTACTACCCCATTGAGAATACTGGGCCAAATTCTTTGCCTGAGGTCACACATTTATTGCATGGTAGAACTGAGACTTCATTGACTCCAAAGTCTTTTCCACTGTGATGATAACACGAGAGACAGTAATAAAGACAATAGAATAGTGAGCGCTCCTTGCACTCACGTGTCGATGTTTTGGTATTTTAGATACACCTTCCACCAGTTCACTTAAACCTCACCACTTGAGGGAGGTTCTGCTATCACGTTTTGCAGATGAAGAAACAGAGGCTTAGGTCCAAGACCATGTTAAGTGTTTTGTATAGAAGAGGTTGTACTTAAGCTGAGTGCTGAAGAATGGGATTTGGGTACAAAGCTAGTTATATAAAGAAAAAAGCCTCGGGGCGCCTGGGTGGCGCAGTCGGTTAAGCGTCCGACTTCAGCCAGGTCACGATCTCGCGGTCCGTGAGTTCGAGCCCCGCGTCAGGCTCTGGGCCGATGGCTCGGAGCCTGGAGCCTGTTTCCGATTCTGTGTCTCCCTCTCTCTCTGCCCCTCCCCCGTTCATGCTCTGTCTCTCTCTGTCCCAAAAATAAATAAAAAATGTTGAAAAAAAAAAAAAATTTAAAAAAAAAAAAGAAAAAAGCCTCGTGTCAAAGGCAAGAGGTTTCAAGGTTCTCTGTGGACTAAGTTTAAGACCCTATGAATTTGTCCAGGGATTAGAATTGGAGATGAGTGGAAAGTCCGAGCCAGAGGAGGAATTAGAGGTTATTGGGGATGGTGATTTTCAAAGGTGAAAACTAGCCCAGTGTATTTTTGGAAAGAAATCTTCTATAAGAAATATAAATTGCATAAAACAGTTTAGATGATATTGCTATAAAAAGTGTAAATTCTGCTGGATAATACTGGCTTATAAAGACAAGAAAAGTAATGTTTTGATGAATGCAGTCTTAGATTGACCTTAGAACCCATTTTTTCCCGTATTTTGGTCATAGAGAGAAGTAAATGCAAATGATTACATTTTTTAACATGTTGCAATTCCAGAAGTGACAGGGAAGTCTACCCCAAAACAACCTAAAAGCACAGATTAACTTCAGCATGTTAATATGCACATGGTTGAATAGGTTTTATCTTTAACAAAATACTTTAAGAAAATCGTTCGACCTATGTGTATATACTTTAAACACAAATGTCTGCGAGACTCGTGCAGCACGGATGAGAAATCCTTCTGCTGACCAGCCCTTTACTCCACACTTGGAGGGCCTGAAGTGAAGGGCTGTGGGGGAGAGAGTCGCTCAGATGCATGGAGCCCAGCTGGAGCCATCTCCCAGCCCTCGGCCTCCTGACTCCTGGCCCAGAGCTCCTCTGAGTGACCAGCCATGACATCTGGTATGGCAGCGTGCCGCCGCCTGGCTGTTCAACCCCTCACCCGAGAGGGCCCTGGCCGCTTGCCCATCTCCCTGGCAGATAAAGCCTCAGACAGAGAGCAAACAGTCCACGGCTCCAGGAGTCGGTGCAGGTCAGATTCAGGCGGTGGTTTGTGTCCCTGCCAGCTTCGAGGCGGTCCCCCGATCCTCTGCTCCACTGTATCACTTCCTTACTGTGGCCAGGTTGGAACTCTTGAGCAACAAACAGGCGGACACCTGTGGGTGGAAGAATGGTACCGGCTCTTTTTTTTTTTTTTTTTTTCAACGTTTTTTTAATTTTTATTTTTGGGACAGAGAGAGACAGAGCATGAACGGGGGAGGGGCAGAGAGAGAGGGAGACACAGAATCGGAAACAGGCTCCAGGCTCTGAGCCACCAGCCCAGAGCCCGACGTGGGGCTCGAACTCACGGACCGCGAGATCGTGACCTGGCTGAAGTCGGACGCTTAACCGACTGCGCCACCCAGGCGCCCTGGTACTGGCTCTTTTAAGGAGGGTTTTCTGGGCCGCAGAAGGCCTCATCTGCCCCATTCCCCTGGGCGGCTCAGACATTGCCCCATCAGCCTCGGTTTCAGTATCAGGGTGGGGCAGCGTCTTGGGTGGGGCACTGTGTTGCCAGGGTGCAGACGTGTGTGTGTGTGTGTGTGTGTGTGTGTGTGTGTGTGTGTGTCGGCGGCAGGTGGTGACTCTGGAGCTTGGGAGAACAGGTGGGCTGCCTACCCCCGCCCCTCCACGGGATTTCAAAAGCCCCATTGATCAGTATTTGCCCTTTGAAAGAAGCAGTCTGCATATACATGGCAGGACATTTCGAGATTTAACTTGCTTTTTTTTTTCCTCCTTTTTTCAGAAAAGCATTTATATTAAATCATTACTAGATGTGTCTTATCACAGTATAATTAGAGATTTGGTTTAGAGAATGCACTGTGTTGCTACTGAAGAGAAGGAGAATACCACATGCAAATAATGCTTTTACACAGAAATACTTTTTTTAAGTTTTCTTTTTAAGTTTGAGAGACAGAGAGAGAGCATGAGCAGGAGAGAGGCAGAGAGAATCCCAAGCAGGCTCTGCACTGCCAGCGTGGAGCCCAACGCAGGACTTGAACGCACAACCACGAGATCATGACCTGAGCCAAAACCAAGAATGGGACACTTAACCAATTGAGCCACCCAGGCGCCCTTGAACTTACTTTTAAAATATTTGTTTCTGGGGCACCTCTCTCTCTCCTCTCTCTGTCCTCCTCCTCCTCTGCTCTCTCTCTCTCTCTCTCTCAAAAATAAATGAATAAACTTAAAAAAAAATTAAGTTCATACACAGAAACCTTTGGCCGGACACAAGACTGTTCTTTAATAATAAATGAACCTGACCTGAGGTGGAGGAAGCAGGTTCCCAGAGTGTTGCTCGGATGGGGAAGGCTTTTCTCAGAGGCTCTGTGGTCAGGTTGCAGGAAAGGAAGAAGGTTCTGCTTTTCCCAGAGTTGGACTGACCTTGATAAAAGTGCTGTGCATTTGAATGCCCGCTCCTGGCGCATCACCGGGGCCTTGGCCTCGTGATGGCAAGGCCTTTGGCGGCTCTGGGAACTCAGTCTTTGCAGTCGAGAAGGGGGAGCCCCACTGCTTCCATTCCAGGCTTGTTGAGACAGAAACCTGAGGTAACAGCGTGTAAAGCATCCACAAGAGGTGCAGAGGAGTCCCCGAAAGTTGCCGAGCTCAGCATTTTCCCCTCACATCAGCTCTATTCCATCCCTTTTAATTACACACATTTAATTCAAAGGTAATCCATGATCATGGTAGAAAAATTATAGAACACCTAACAAAAAGAATAAAGTGATCCAATAGCTTCTGCTTTTTATAAGTAGGTTTTGTTTTGTTTTGTTTTGAATCCTGTTTTCTTGGGGCACCGGACCGGGGTGGCTGTCGGGTTTGAAGTGTCCAGCTCAGGTCATGATCTCAGGGTTCAGTTTGTGAGTTCAAGCCCTGCATCTGGCTCTTTGCTGTCAGCGCAGAGCCTGCCTTGGATCCTCTGTCTCCCCTTCTCTCTGCCCCTCCCCACCCCCCCCACCCCCGGCTCTCTCAAAAATAAATAAAAACATTAAAAAAATCCTGTTTTATTTTGTGTGTTTGGAGTAGCAAGTTTCTTCATTAGTGTTTACAGGGTGTGAGAGAGGTGATATCATGGCCCCACTTTACAAATGAGGAAACTGAATTCTAGAAAGAGGAAGTGCCTTCCCCAAGGTCACAAAGATAGTAGGAAGGTTAAGTCGATTTTTTAAAACTCCCCAGCTTCTGAGCCCAAGCCCAGCACTTGTGTCAGGACCAGGAGGGGCCTCAGAGGTGGGTCTCAGCCACCCATCCCTCGCAGGGAGCCTGTGCCCAAGATTTCACACTCCCCACTGAAGACGAGCTCCTGTTCGTGGCCTGCCCAATCCTAGAGTCCCGGGAGTGGGCAGGTCGTGGAAAAACACCGCAGTTAGGTGGGGTTTTTAGGCACCTCCTTTTTCTTTCCCACGTTTTGTGCTGTCCTTAGGCCTGCCAGCACATAAGTGCTGTCCTTCTGAGCTTCTCCCTCACTTTAAAGGGTGCTCTATACCCTGTGTTTGCTCTTTTCTGGCCTTTTCTTCTAGCTGGCTGTCTGGGGGTTCCCAGCAAATATTTCCATTGTTTTCTAAAAGAAAGAAGCCTGCGCTGTTTTAATGGCTATAGTAACAAAGGTGCATTGTTTCCATGGTTAAAATTGTGCATGGAGGTGGGGGTCAAGTTGTTTCCTGAAATCTACTATGATAATTCTAAAGAACGCCGAAAAGATAGAGCCATCAGCCCGGGAACCCTAGTTGTGTGATGATCGTAAGTAGTCGTGTGTGTGATGTAGGCCCCGCCCTATGCTGGTCCGAGTGGTGCACAAACCTACCTCCTGTGTCAAACGTGGCTGGCAGATCTGGTAGCCCTGAGGGTCAGGTGAAAGATGACAAGAGACCTTCATGTACTCGGCTTGCACCTCTGTAGGAGGCAGCAGAGCTGGAGGTGGCACGGAGCTCACGTGGCGGCCTGCATCCCCTCCGGGCTGTACCTGGAGCAGAAGGACCATGGTGCTCTTCCTTCCGTTGGAGCTCCGACCCGGCCTCCCTTACTGCTTCAGGTGCGGGTGGCCCTTGAGAGACAAGTTTGCCACGCTAGGACCAGAAGGCCCACAAGGTCCTTTCCAGCATTGACATTCCAGGATTTGGCAACTCCCCCAAAAGAATGAGGTGGTTTCTTTGGAACGATGGCAGAGGTCCAGACAGTCCTCTTCCCGGAGGGGAAAGGAAAAATGTTAAATGCACACAGTGGGGGACAAGTCATTTCAGGCCACATCAGGCTATATAACAGGCATTTTGTTCTACAGGGATCGGGCAACTGCTAGCATTCGGTCAAGATTGGAAGAGTCTCTTAAAACTTAGTGCTCCTGCAACTTTGTTCAGCGTTACTGCCCATTGTACAGATGTGGAAACTGAAGCAAACTTAGCCCAGAGGAAATGGCACAGCCGGGACTAGAACCCAAGGTCTGACTCGTCGGGCCCGCTCTCTTCTGGCACATCCCTTCTGAATGTATATGCTACTAACAGGCCTGACCTTGGGATTTGGGGCGGCTCAGAGGCTGCCTGGTGAACACGAACACCCACGAACCCCCCGCAGGAAGCAGGTTCTTCCTTAGAAGGGGTCACGGTATGGGAGAAGGATGCCGATGAAGACCGAAAAGACCACCAGGGCCAGCGGCTGTGTCCACAATGGCCCCTGGGTCACCTCGCATCAGATCAGCAGCGAGAAGGTTTTGTGCAACAACTTCAGGTTGCACACTGGGGATTGAGGTCCTGTGTCTGTCTGCGGGGGGGAAGGGCACAGCATTCAGAGTCTGGAGACCTGGAATTGGCTCCCGGCAATACTACTAAGCAAGCCTGGGCAAATTGCTTTGTTCCTTGGACCTTGGTCTTGTCGTCTGTAAAATGGAACTAATTACACTACTTCATAGGGTTATTATAGGGTTTAAATAAAAACAGCAATAACCTTACTGAACGCTTAGTAGGTGCCAGGCACTGTTCACCTGTATTAACTCCTTTAATCTCCCCCTCAGACAGTAGGTGCTATGGCTATCTCCATTTTTATTAAAAAAATTTTTTTTAGTTTATTTCTTTATTTTGAAAGAGAAAGCATGGCGGGGGGGAGGGGGCAGGGAGAGAGAGGAGAGAGAGAATCTTAAGCAGGCTCCACACTGTCAGTGCAGGGCCCAACACGGGGCTCGAACAGAATGTGGGGCTCGAACTCACAACCCCGAGATCAAGAGTCACACGCTCTGCTGACTGGGCCAGCCAGGCACCCCACCATCTCCATTATCTCCATTTTAAGAATGAAAAGTAATTTGTCCAATGTCCCGTAGCAAGCGGGGAAGCTGGAATTGGAACCTAGACAGCCTGGCTTCGCAGTGGGTGTTCAGTAGGAATCTCAGAGACTAAATACATTCCAGGGCTGGTGAAGCCTAGACAACAGCTTTCAAAGACTGTTTAAGGTAGAAGAAACCTTCGAAGGGCCCTGGGTTAACCTGTTATTTACTGGATGAGGACACGGTCAGAGGGCGAAAGACCTGCCAGAGCTCTTGGTAAGTCCCGCAGAGCTGAGGTGAGGACCCAGGCCTGCGGGCAGCCGTGCCTCATCAGGGTGCCATGGCTCACAATCCTGAGGGTCTGTTCTAGGAAACATAACTCGGTGCAGTCACTTCCATTATCATCAGCGCAGAGAGTCTCAGTGAACTCTTAAGGCACTACCACTCTCTCACATGTTGTATCCATTGATCCTGTCCCCAGACACGTTAAATAACGTGCACCTAAAGAGGGTAATAAAAGAACAAGGCACTACGCGATGCTCCATGCTTGGTGGCAATACGCGCCTACAAAACCCTGCACTGCAGAATGCATACAAATAAAAAGATATCCTAGGATGGCTGCCTCTGGGGCAGGGAAATGGGAGGGACTCATAGAGTAAAGGGGAATACATAAAACGAGAGGGGACTAGCCAGGACTAATGATGACCGTGAGCCATCACCTAGGGAATAGAATTAACTCATCCCACGGCAGCAAAGGGCCAAAAATAAAACTGAGTAAAACTAAGAGACTGGATGAAATCACTTTGCCTGAAACACATTGGCTCTGGGCTCAAGGAGGAAAGGTGGGGACATATCCTGGATTGCCTCACAAAGACAGAGGCCTGGAAGAGTGTCCTTGGACGCAACAAGTGAGGTCAGGGGGTCAGTCTGTCACACCTACCTCTGAGCTCAAGCTCTAGGTGAGAAGCCAAAGGCACACCCTCCAGAACCCTAGGGAAGGAGGGAAAAGTAGCTCCTGGGTTAGTGTCAGAGGTCACACAGTCACCTGCTGTCACAGGTGGTTTAGCCAAATCCACTATTGGGTTGGTTTTAAGGATATCAAGAAGACATGGATATAAGCCAAGAGTCCCGTGATTGTATGATGATTGTGGGCTTGGTTGCCATGAGGGTCCTGGTCCAAGTGGTTCATACATCCGTCTCCCGTCACTCCCGCCAACGGAGCGTGCCTGTAAGGATCGGGTGAAGGAAGAGGGCATCTTCATTACTTAGCTTGTGCATCTGTGGACTGGGGACGGTTGGATGTAGACCTCCCTTAACAGCCCACTTGGCTACTGGAACCTCTCTGGGAAGTGGTTATACCCCCGGCAGGGAACCTGCAGTTCCGAGCTCAGGCCACAAGGTGGCAGCATGGGGGAAGAAAGCTGGTTCCCAACTCCCTGCTGAGGACGCCCAGGCTGGCCTGTGGGCAAGAGAAGTGTCCACCGTCGTCCTTCCAGAGTGGCTCATTATTAAACATGAAATGAGGCAGAAGCTTGTAAGCCCAATAGCTGGGGAAGGGCAGCAAGGAGAGGCAGGTACGACTTTCTAGAAAGTAAATCTCTAAGCCTGTCAGTCCTCAGCCATCAACCACCACAGAGGGGTGAGCGCGCGCGCGCGCGCGCGCGTGTGTGTGTGTGTGTGTGTGTGTGTGTGAATGTACGAGTGTCTATGTGTCTATATGTGAACGTGTGGGCATGTATGTGTGTTGTGTGTGTGAGGGTGGCTGGTGACTTTGTATACGTGAGTGTGGGGATGGGGGAAGGGGGAAGCAGCAGGCTCAGGTGTCTGTCGCCAGCAAGGCTGGGAGGAAACCATAAACCTTTATCAGCAAGCCCTTCACCTGGGTCAAGAAGGGCAGAGTGCAAAGTTCACATAGATAGTAGCCACTGGGAGGAGCAAAGCATGACGCTGGTGCTGGAGAGGCGGGGGTGGCTCTCCAGTGGGACAGGCAGGGCCGAGGACACTAAGTTCCACTTAGCCCCAGAGTTAAGAATGGATTCTGGGGGCACCTGGGTGGCTCAGTCGGTTAAGCGTCTTGATCTCAGCTCAGTCACGATCTCATGGTTCGTGGGTTCAAGCCCCCATGTCGGGCTCTGTGCTGACAGCGTGGAGCCTGCTTGGGATCCTCTCTCTCTCACTCGCTCAGTCTCCCTCTCTCTCTCTCTCTCCCTCTGCCCCTCCCATGCACATGCTCTCTCTCATAAACAAATAACTTAAAAAAAAAAAAAATGAATGGACTCTGGGCCCAGCAGAGCCAGGTTCGAACCAGCTCAGCTATTTTCAAGTGATGCAGGTGCTTCCTGGACTTCCTTTTCTCTACCTGTAAAATGGCAGAAATAATCGGGCCTGCCTTCCTGGCCGTGTGTGAGGATTCAGAGATATGCCATGCACTTAGGAGGCCTAGTGTGTGGTGAGTGTGTGTCCGTTGCTTGTGGAGAAAACATGAAATCACGCTATTCAAGAAGGCCCCCCCCTTTTTTTTTAATGTTTATTTTTTTAGAGAGAGAGAGTGTGAGCAGGGGAGGGGCAGAGAGAGAGGGAGACACAGCATCAGATTCAGGCTCCAGCACAGAGCCCGATGCGGGGCTCGAACTCAGGGACCGTGAGATCATGACCTGAGCTGAAGTGGGACACTCAACTGACTGAGCCACCCAGGCGCCCCAAGAAGGCCCTTGTGTAGCCTGGACCATACCTGCCACTTGTAAGGTCAGTCTCCTGTCCTCTGCCCTTCTCCAGCCTTCCAGACAGGACCTTTCTTTTTTTTTTTTTTTTTTTTTTTTTTTTTTTCTTTCTTTCTTTCTTTCTTTCTTTCTTTTTCTCGCTTTTCTTTCTTTTTCTCTTCTTTCTTTCTTTCTCTCTCTCTTTCTTTGTTTCTTTCTTTCTTTGTCTCACTTTCTTTCTTTTTCTTTTTCTTTTTTCCAGACAGGACCTTTCTAATGGTGGAATGGGCCTTGCTGGAAAGTGGTAAGTGCCCCGTCTCTGGGGAAGGGGAGTTTTCAGGGGACCAGCCTGCCTGGAGGGGCTGTTAGGCCAACACCTTCCAGATCCAACTTCAGCTCAGACGCTGCCCCCTCCAGGCGGCTTCGAGTACTGACTCAGTCATACTCCTGTTGAAGTTTTGCCCTTGTTTTCTTTTTTCTCTTTATTAAGGACTGGGTGGAGAGCATCTGGTGTCATTGGGATCACTTTGAAACTACCGCCTCACATTGGGAGCTGGCTTGAGTCAACTGGTCACCATGGAATTTCTTTTTTTAGTGCGTAAACAGCCAAGTTACAGGCAGCTGTTGCCCCGTCCGGGGTGGAAAGCCGCCTGTTGATGTGGAGCTGCCTGGCTCATATTTCTTAGGCAAACAGATGCCATGTCTCTCAACTCACCAAACAGGAAGCCCAGAAACTGTGGTTTGGAGACCACACGTCTAGTTATGTCTAGTTATTCAGGGGGGCTTCACCTGGGGAGCCCTCTCTGAATGTCAGAGCTACAAGATAAAGGACATAAATGGGAGCTGGGGTGCTTCTTCTTCTTAGGGGCCACCGCAGGAGGCGGTGAGCACTAAGTGCCAGGTCAGTGAGGAAACTCTGTTTTGGGGCCAAAGCATAAAAAACCCCCAGCCACAAACCACTGAGCCTTGAGTGAATGCTTGTTCCGTGCAGGTTCTGAGCCCAGGGAGGTCCTCTGAGGGGAGAGGAGGCAGGGAGCTGGAAATTCGAAGCAGGAGGAAGAATTATGCTGGATGGGGTAAGGCCCTTCAAGAGGTGGGAATAGCATGAGCAAAGGCATGGAGGTAGGAACGTATACGTGAGGAAGAGTTTGGTTGGAACAGAGTTTACAACAATAAATAAATCCAACACACCCCACTGAGTGTCTTCTGGGTGCTAAACACTGCTCAAATTACCAGGATGAAGTTGGTAAACCAGACTGCCTCCTCTGTAGACATTCTAGCATAATAACAGATATAAATAACAAATGTCATTTATCCTAATAAGCCATGTAAATAATAAATAGAAATCAGAACACTACAAATAATGATAGCTCCCATTTATTGAGAGCTTACTACATGCCCTGCCCTGTTTCAAGTACTTTATATATATTTACTCATTTAACCCTCAAAATGCCCACCTAAAGGAAGCATGGGTCTTGTCTCTGGTTCACGGACGAGAAAGCTTAGGCATGGAGTGGTGGAGGCAGGATTCAAACCCAGAGCCTGTGCTCTGACCGTGTTTCCTCACTACTCCAGTACCCGCAGTAAGAAGGGGTGAGGTCAGCTTGGCAGGTAATGTGGACAGGTCTGGAGGGTGGCAAAGACCAGGGAGGGGAGTGGGGATCCAGCGCTTTCAGAAGATTGATCTGCGAGTGTGTGTGGAATCAACTGGGGGGCAGCTGGCCAGGCGGACTTGGAGGTTCGGGGCGGGGGGAGTGCGGGGGGGGGCAGTGCAGTCCCCTGGCCTCACTGAAGAGGGGGAGAGGTATCCGTAGATTGGGCTTACCTTGCCTGGAATTAATGAACTTGGCAGATCATAGGACTGACTGACAGTTCAGTGTGGATTACTTGTATTAGTATTCATTGCAATTCATGAGCGGTGAGAGCGCCTTTCCGGTGGGTCGAGCCCTGAGCGTGCAACCAGGAGCTCCAAAGGCCTCCAGGCGAGGCCAGAAGACGTGATGATTTGCACAGTGGCCAGACTCCGCCTCCTCTGCGAATTCCATCAGCCAATTCGCAAGCCCGGTGTTCAGGTGCGCCGCCGCCCCCGCTCCCGCGGCCCCCTCCCGGCTGCAGGGCCCCCTGCATTCCCTTCTGGAAGTCCCAGCTCCGGCCCCTGTGTGGGCCGGGGCCGCACTGCCGGGGGCGGCGGTACCCCTGCCCTTGTCTTGGGCGGCCTGCCCACCACCGCCGTGCCCACTCCAGGCTCCCAGAAGCCCAAGCCAGCTCCCCGTTTCAATCTCGTCCAGTTCTCATCCACGTTTCCTGAGCGGATGCACGATCTCCCTGCGGCTTCAGTAAGAGCAGCCAGTTTAATTTTCTGGCTGCCCCTGCCCAGCTGCTGCCAGGGCCGCCTCTTTCCAGCGCCCCTCCCCACACCTGCAGGCGCCCCTCTGCGCCACGGGGCTTTGCCAAGCCTTCTTCTCGCTGCCTTCTGCCCCAGGGCAAGGCCCCGGCCCCCGGAAACCCCAGAAGGGCTTGACCCTCAGGCGCTGCCTAGCCTAGCGACCGGGGTCCCCGCCTCTCGGTGTCCCCCTGAGCCCTATCCTCTCCCTCCCACCCTAGCTCTGCTCCCACCGCAAAACAGCGCCTCCCACCGACTCACACATATACCCCCTCTGGTGGGGGAGGGGGAGGGACCGGGGCTCAGGTGCCGAGAGCGAACTTTAGGATTGCCCTTTAAGAATGTCCTCAGCCTGGCAGCGCCCTGGAGGGCTGGGAATTCCCGCCTGGGAATTTTTCCAATATTCTGCCAGCTGTGTCTGCTCTTTCAGTGGTTTTATTATTTTTCTTTCTGTTCCAACTCCTCCTTTCGCTTTCAGTACGGCAGTGAGGCCAAATGGCGGTGGAGGGTGGGGGCCCCGGCACTTGGTGAGGCGGAGCTGTGGCCACGACCAGCTGTGCCAAGGGAGGGGAAGAAGGAGGGCACCGGAGGGGAACAGGGAAGTGAGACCAGCCCCAGGGCGGCCTCTTGTTCTGGTGATTTTCTCGTCATTCGTCATTCGGCTCTGGGCTCTGGGCACGCGAGGCCTTGTCTTCCTCTGGCCCTATCAAAAATGCACATCTGCTCATTGGGACGGTGACACATTAACCCAGTAACACCAATCCACTTGTCGGATGTGCTAGCTGCTGCCTAACAGAGGAGAGGCGGAGGAGAGGGGCCGCAGAACGCATAAGCTGTGAAGGAGAGTGGGGGAGGGTGGGGGCGCGGGGCACAAGCTTGGGGAGATGCCACGGCACCTTTGAGCAGCAAGGAGGTGCCGGATAGCCAGGGATTCCGGCAAAACGGGAGAACCCTGACCTTGGAGGACTTTTTTCACTGCATCATTAGGCTTCAGGAGGGTGGGGTAGGGCCAGTAGGGTCCCTTGGTGAGATCATTTCCCTGGTGTGGTGTGATTTCCCTGGCACCTGCCTGTGCCATTGGGTCTCCATGGGTCAGTTGGACAACTTCCTGATGGGACAGCCACTGGCCTCCAGCATTTAGGTGAGGATTAAACCCAGCTGCGTGTAACAGGAAAGCAAAATAAGTGGCTTAAGTCAGAAAAAGCTTTATTTTCCGCTCACGTAAATGAATTGTGGAGGCAGAGAGACCTGAGCATTTCAAAGTATTTTTTTAAAATGTTTATTTAGTTTAGAGAGACAAGGCACAAGCAGGGGATGGGCAGAGAGACGAGGGAGGCACAGAATCTGAAGCAGGGTCCAGACTCTGAGCTGTCACCGTAGAGCCCCACATGGGGCTCGAACTCACAAACTGAAATCATGACCTGAGACGAAGTTGGACGCTTAACCGATGGAGCGACCCAGGTGCCCCGTTTAAAGTAGTTTTTTAAATGTTTATTTATTTTTGAGAGAGAGAGAGAGAGAGCGCGCACGCTGTTGCGCCGGTGCGAGTGGGGGAGGGGCAGAGAAAGAGGGAGACAATCCGGAGCAGGCTCTACGCTGTCAGTACAGAGCCCAATGCAAGGCTCGAACCCTCGAACTGTGAGATCATGACCTGAGCTGAAACCAAGAGTTGGATGATTAACCAACTGAGCCACCCAGACGCCCCCTGAGCATTTTAAGACTTAAAGGAATAAATACCTAGGTACCCCTCCTCTTCCCAACTCTAAGTCCAAGCATTTTCCCAAGCAGGCAGCTCATTTTGTGTGGAGCTTGATAAATGCGTAAATGCACCCTGTGTGGGCTTCCTTCCCTCCTTGTGTCATGCCTACATGGCCCCATGAGCCTCCTGGGCTCCCCTTCCAAATCCCTGTTTTGGGATCTGCATCGGTGGGGACTCCAACCAAGATACTAACATCTCTGAGCACCTTACTACCTGTGAGGCATTGTCTCATTTCTTCCTCAACCCTGGGTGATGGATTCCAATTATTAAGCCCTATTTTAGGGATGAAGCCATAACTTGTCCAGAGTCATCCACCATTGGAGCCAAGACTCAAACCAGGCTGACCATTTTGTGATATTTCTTTGGGAGGGTTCCTCAGCCAGAATCCCAGATCAGAGAATGCACATCTTCAGGCTTTTGACCTTTCTGCCAAACTGCCCCTGAGTAAAGTCAGGTCCAAGTGCTCCTCCCAACCACCAGTGTGGGGACCACTCACTTCTGTCCTCAACTTCCAAGGGCTACCGGCTTTTTCCAGCCCAGACCCTGGGAGGCCATTCCTCCCAAATTTGTCTTTTAAAACAGTGTTTATTTATTTATTTTTGAGAGAGAGAGAGAGGCAGAGAGAGAGGGAGGCAGAGAATCCCAAGCAGGCTCCGCGCTGTCGGTGCAGAGCCCAAATTGGGACTCGAACTCACTAACGGTGAGATCATGAGCTGAGCCGAAATCAAGAGTCGGCTGTTTAACCAACTGAGACACCCAGGCAGCCGTCTTTTTTTTTTTTTTTCTTTAAGTTCAGAAAGCATTAATGTGAACAAGCCTTTTAAAAAGACTTATGCCAACAGACATGCAGTATGTGTCTGAGATGAACTGAAAAAGGATGAAACCAAGTAAACGGGTTCCTGAACAGAGAATAGGTTTTCTGCCTGCCCCTCGGCTTTCCTGGGAGGGCAGCCTGGAGCTGGTGGGCGGAGGTCAGAAGTGGGTGGGCCGGCAGACAGGATGGAGGGGGAAGGATCAAGGAGGAAAGACACCTGGGTGGCCACCGAGTGGTGAGTGGCGTGTGGCGAGGGTCTAGGGAAGGAATATTTCATTGCACAGCTTTGGGCTCTTCCAGCACATTCCTTTTCTTAACAGAAATTCTGGTGAGGGGGTGGGGGGTGGCTGTGCCCCAGCCCCCTATCTCTTCCCCTTAGATGTTTGAAGAGCTAACCAGCCACTCCCCAACTCAGGCGTGTCAAACGCCTGAGGGTGACAGGCAAGCTGGAGGAAAGCACTAGAATTCCTCTTTCACCAAGCGTGTGAATGTGTTTCAGATCTCTTCACTGAGCTCCAGTTTGAGGCTGTGCTTGCCTGACCCATTTCTAATAAAACTCTCTTACCGCTTTATAGTATCCCAAACGCGTTCACGTCAGGGAACTCCTTTGATCCTTCCACTACCTTAAAAGTGGGCTGTGCCAAGATATCATTAGCCCCATTTTACAGATGGGGAAGCTGAGGCTCTGATTAAAATGACGGTTCAAACTAACATGCTATCACTCAAGATTTCTGTAGCCTCACCTGCCAAACATCATAACCATAGCGATAACAATGTTCATTCAACATTATTACATGCAAGGCTCTTCGTCTTGTGTTATGAAAGTTGTGTCTTTCAGGCCTCTCAAAACCTTCTCAGGTGGATAGTTAACTACATCCGGCAGAGGTGGGATTTGAACCTGAGCTAACTCCAGCGCCGGGGCTTCCCAAAATGTGGTCCCCAGACCAGGATCTTGTAAGAAATGCACATTCTCAGGTTCTGCCCCAGACCTCCTAAAACCTGGGGGCAGGGGGAGGCCCAGCAGGCTACGGTTTGACATGCCCCCCCCCCCCCCCCAGGTAATTCTGATGCACTCTCACATTTGAGAACTGCCATGCTAATACATTCTTTTAACTCTGGATTTCAATTCTGACTGCACAGTAGAATCACTTGGGAGCTTTGATAAATACCAATGCTGGGCCAGACCAGAAGAATCTCTGGGGTGGGGCCCAGGCATCAGTATTCTTAGAGGCTCCCTTTGTGCACTTCTCTGCCTTTGACATGCACCAGGAAGGTAAGCCCTGTAGGGATCCACATTTTACCAGAAGGTTCTAGAATAGAAGAACAGGGCAGCCTGTACCAGAGAATCCTGGAGCGAATGACGGAAGACTCGGAGTCCAGGAAGGAGAGACTCTGGGGGCCCAGCCCCTCCTTGAGATGACTCCATGCCCGCCCAGGAAGCCTGCAGCCCTGCTGGGGCCCAGAGCTCTGCAACTGTTTGTCTTGGCATTTGCCCAAGCAGGCGGTTCTGTGTGGAGTTGCAGCTCTTTTGTTTGTGTGGTTTAACTGTTGGCCCAGTTTTTCCAGAGCTGATTAGATATCCCTGAGAGCAGTATATCCATCCCTCCGTGGTCCACAGGATTCCCGCAAAGGGGCCGAAGCCGCTGTTACCCCTTAGGGCTGAAGCAAGGCGCAAGGGGAGTGGGGCAGTCTCCAGCTTCTGACTGTATCACTCTGAGCTTCAAGTTCAAGGATACATGAGTTCATCAGTCAGGGTCCATTCAGGACACAGAAACCACACCAGTCATTTTCACAGAGAGAACCTAATATGAAGAATTGTTAATTAGGTACTGAAGAATTGAAAAGGCAAAGAGAGAATGCCAGAGAATCCCAGGGTCCCAAGTGCAAGGGGCAGTAGGGTTTCCCTAGGGTCAGAGGAACACAGAGAAAAGTTTGCAATGGTTCAAATCTAGAAGGGGTGCCTGAATGGCGCAGTCAGTTAAGCGTCCGACTTCGGCTCAGGTCATGATCTCACTGTCTGTGGGTTCGGGCCCCGCATCAGGCTCCGTGCTGACAGCTCAGAGCCTGGAGCCTGCTTCGCATTCTGTGTCTCCCTCTCTCTCTGCCCCTTTCCCGCTTGTGCTCTGTCTCTCTCTCTCTCTAAAAATAAAAAATAAACATTAAAAAAATATATCAAGGGGCGCCTGGGTGGCGCAGTCGATTAAGCGTCCGACTTCAGCCAGGTCACGATCTCACGGTCCGTGAGTTCGAGCCCCGCATCAGGCTCTGGGCTGATGGCTCAGAGCCTGGAGCCTGTTTCCGATTCTCTGTCTCCCTCTCTCTCTCTGCCCCTCCCCCGTTCATGCTCTGTCTCTCTCTGTCCCAAAAATAAATAAAAAACGTTGAAAAAAAAATTAAAAAAAATATATATCAAATCTAGAAAGTCAGAGAAAGGTTGCAGAGCCGAAACCCAGACGTCTGGGGAGCAGATGCCAGCTGGTGGTGCTGGTGTCCCTTGAAACCATGAGGCAGGTCCTACAAGTATCAGGGGAAAAGCAAACTGGAATCAATTGCCCCTCTTGGAATGAACTGGTGCTGTCAGGCGGGAAAAGCCTTGCCCCTGTCAGGGGATGTGGGGCAGCTGGACTTCTGTGTTATCTATCTTCTCTCTACCTCACCTCAGGCTCCCTGTCTCCTCTCTCAGTTTACTTCTCTCCAGGACCAATCCCAAACGTTGCTGGTTCAATCAAGAAACCTTTAGGGGCGCCTGGGTGGCGCAGTCGGTTAAGCGTCCGACTTCAGCCAGGTCACGATCTCGCGGTCCGTGAGTTCGAGCCCCGCGTCAGGCTCTGGGCTGATGGCTCGGAGCCTGGAGCCTGTTTCCGATTCTGTGTCTCCCTCTCTCTCTGCCCCTCCCCCGTTCATGCTCTGTCTCTCTCTGTCCCCAAAATAAATAAAAAACGTTGGAAAAAAAAAAAAAAAAAAAAAAAAAAAAAAAAAAAAAGAAACCTTTATTGAGGGTGCCTGGGTGGATCAGTTGGTTAAGTGCCCAACTTCGACTCAGGTCATGATCTCGAGCCCTGCATCAGGCTCTCTGTGCTCTCTGCTGTCAACGCGGAGCCTGCTCCAGATCCTCTGTCCCCCTCCCCGTACCTCCCCGGCGCTCTCTCTCTCTCTCTCTCTCTCTCAAAAATAAATAAACATTGAAAAAAAAAAAAATAAACCTTTATTGAACACCTATTATGCCCCCCGGTTCTGGGGACTGGAGACTTAAGCCTCAAAAATAGTAACAGCACCCACGTTCATTGGAGCACTTACCTGCCTGACCTTGCTGCAAGCATCTCACGTACATTAACTCATTTACTAGTTACCCTCATTTTACAGGTGGGGAAACTGAGGCACAGAGCCATTTAGTAACTCGCTTAGGGTTATTATTTAGCTAGTGAGTGGCAGAGGCCATGTGAACCCAATTAGTGTGACTTCGCTCCCCACATTCCTCACCCAGTCACCTCATTGTCCAGAGACCAGACACGTGAACAGCTGATGGAGGCACAGGTAGTGAACGCCACATAGGGAGGGCCTCGCAGAGGTGGCAACTCATGTCATCCATTCATCCAATAAATCTTTAGACTGGGGTGTGATGATGAGCAAAAACAGACATTTCACCTGCTTTTGGGAAAAGCCTCTAGTAGACACACAGACATTAACCAAATTTCCACACCGAAAAAAGTCAGCTCCAATAAACAGGTTCCCTTTGCTATGAAAACGGTAACCGCAGACATTTGTTATTTGTTATAAATGTGAAAATGAGAAGGCTGCTTCCTGGAGGATGTGATGGCTGGGCTGGGGCATAAAAGATAAGCGGAAGTTAATCAGATGTAGAACAGAAAGAAGAAAGAATGTTCCAGGCAGAGGGAACAGCATTTGCAAAGGCACTGAGATGTGGGGGGGGGGGGGGGGGGGTATGAGTGTAAGAACTGTAAGTCCTGCCCCTGAACTCTGGCCGGCTGGCCTTGGCAGCCCTCCCAGGCACGTAGCCCACCAGTCCAGTTTGGAGCCCCAGGGCCAACCCTTCCTGGATCATGCTGGAGGCTGGCCATCACCTAGTAGTGTGGGTACCAACCTCCCTGAGCTTCAAGTAACAGGCTGGCCTCAGGGGCCTCTGGAGGGAGGCCTGAAAAAGCTCCTAGAAGCTGGTCAAGGGACTAACAGGGACAGTCTTGTTGGATAGGGAGTGGGGCAAGTCCTCAGTGAGTTTTTGAAGAGTGAGTGAATGGGGGCACCATATAAATGACCTTTGTAAAAAGAAGCCTCAGGCAGCTGGGGCTCAAATAGGCAATGATCGCCCCCTCCCGGAACCACCAGAGCCTCCACTGGGAGTCAGAGCACTCAACTCATACCAATTACCTCCCACGCCTTGAGCGGGTGGGGAGGCAATGATTAAGCCCATTTTACAGGACAGGGAAAGGGAAAGGCAAGGCTACAGAGGAAAGTTGGAGCTTGGGGCCACTTCTCAGCCTGACCCTTTTGAGAGGCAGCTGGGCCTTTGGCACATGAGACTCTGAAAGCCTTGCAGAGGTTTTATGCAGGGTCCAGAGGCTCTGGGATGAGCGGGCAAGACCTTAGCCTCCTAATGGGTCAGAAAGGGGGACAGACAGACTAGAGGAGAGGGAGCCCCCACTTCCTGTCTCCGGCGCCCTCTCCTCTCTCTGCCCTGTTTACAGAAAACAAAGTGCCTTTGGCTGACTCTGAACTGGTTGCCCTGAAGCAATTAGAGCAACCACTGTCACGCTTCTCCACCCCCTCCCACCATCCACAGAGCTGTCAGCCCAGCTGGGGGCCCCATGCTGGCGTCAGTTGGGATCTGCATGCCTGGGGCCCTGATCCTCTTCCCCCACCCCAGACAGCACTGAAAAGTGCCCAAAGCCGTCCAAGTTTCCACGGGCCCAACCTAATCGAGACTCATTGAGGGCTGTGTCTTCCTCATCGCCGGGAGTATCTCATGAGAAGGCCCATCACTGAATGGGCCCCTCTGGCTCCCCATGGGAATACGGGCCCCTCCCTTCCTGACTCCCCTTGCTGCCTGAGGTAGGTCTTTCAGCAGAACCACCCGACCAGAGGCACTGAACAAAGACGATTTGAATTCTCTGAGCCTCCCTCCAGCGCCAGGGTGAGGGCCTGGGCACAAATCCCTGTTGTGCCCCGTTGGGTTGGGGGGCCCTGCAGGATGCCGCCACCCACCTGCCAGGACAGGGGAGTCACCTGATGGGATGGCACAGGCCAGGACCCAGGGTCTTGGACGGACACTCGGTGGCTGACAGAGGGGCGGCCCCCATTGATTTGTGGTGGCCCAGAGACTCTCTGTGTCTTCTGAACACCTGACACTATCTTTCCTACCAGCCTGCCATACCGCAGGAGGGGTTTCTTTCCCCCTCCTCCACTTGGCGCCCACCTGCCTCACTCTAAGCGGGGTGTGCTGGAGCCAGTTCACACAGACTTGAAAAGTCAATTGTTAAAGATTCAGGAATTTTGTGAGCTGATTGTTAAACACAGCCATCGCTGAAAATTAAATTCTATAGGCGTGCCCGGGTGGCTCAGTTGGTTGAGCAGCTGACTTCGGCTCAGGTCAGGATCTCATGGTTCGTGGGGTCGAGCCCCATGTGGGGCTCTGTGCTGACAGCACAGAGCTTGCTTTGGATTCTCTGTCTCCTTCTCTCTGCCCCTCACCTGCTCATTCTCTCTCTATTTCTCTGTCAAAACTAAATAAACATTGGGGTGCCTGAGTGGTTTAGTCAGTTAAGCGTCTGACTCTTGATTCCAGCTCAGGTCATGATCTCGCCTGCAGTCATGGGATCAAGCCCCATGTCGGGTTCCATAGTGATTGTGGACCCTGCTTGGGATTCTGTCTCTCTCCTTCTATGCCCCTACTCTCTCTCTCAAAATAAATAAGTAAACATTAAAAAATCTTTAAAAAATAAATAAACATTTTAAAAAACTAAAAAAAATTAGGGGCGCCTGGGTGGCTCAGTCAGTTAAGAGTCCGACTTCAGCTCAGGTCATGATCTCACAGTTTGTGGGTTCCAGCCCCGCTTCGGGCTCTGGGCTGACGGCTCGGAGCCTGGAGCCTGCTTCCGATTCTGTGTCTCCCTCTCTCTGACCCTCCCCTGTTCATGCTCTGTCTCTCTCTGTCTCAATAAATAAAAGTTAAAAAAAAAAAATTAAAAAAAAACAAATAAATGTTAAAAAATTAAAAAAATTAAATTATACAAACCAGTGTTTCTCATCCTTTTGCTCACTATTGCCTACTAAACAGCCTTTTCAGACATTTTCCCCAGTTTCCTACCACCCTCCCCATGAAAATTTAATGTCACAAGACATGCTATATGTCTGTTTATGTACCGAAAGCCTATCTTTATACATAAAAAGAATAAGATTGTTTTTGTCCCCAACAAGAACGCATTTTCACCCCTGTTGAAAATGGAGGCTATAAACTCACAGATATATTATATTAAAAATAAAAGTAATGTATACTGAGAACACATCAGTTTCTAGTTATTTTACTATATATTTTTAAAAGTTTATTTATTTTGAGGGGGGTAGGGCAGAGGGAGAGGGAGAGAGAGAGAATCCCAAGCAGGCTCCATGCAGAGCCTGATATGGGACTTGAACTCACAAACCATGAGATCATGACCTGAGCTGAAACTACGAGTCGTGCACTCAACTGACTGAGTCACCCAGGCATCCCTAATTTTTTTTTTATCATTGGTTCTTTCAAAGTTATTGATATATATATTTTTTGTTTGTTTATTTATTTATTTATTTATTTATTTTGCCCCCTGGAGAGCTGATGGTTCAACATTTACCAGCACACCATTGGTCAGGTCTTTTAGCAAAAGAACAAACACTTTGAGAGGTGACTGATTGTTGTCACAGAAAGATCAGTTTGTCTAGCAAAAGCCTCACTTGAAGAAGCATGGGAGGACCTGGAAAATTCCAGTGAATGCGGGGAGAAGAGGGAGAGAAGCCAGGAGACAGAAACGACCCTCTGATGCTGACTCCATAGTCAGCTACAGAGTGCCTCTGTGTGAAAAGTTTAAAAAGGGGGGAAAAGTGTGTATATGTGAGTGAGTGAGTGTGTGTGTGTGTGTGTGTGTGTAATCCACACCCTCATGCTCTAGGAATGTTTGTGATTAGCAACTGCTTGCTTTCACGTCAGGTGTTGTGCACATTTTCAGCCACCCTTAGAGGCTGAGACCTCTGCACTGTCCCATTTCCTCCCAGTGTCCATGTCTAGAGTGTTCTGTAAATACCTGAATCTTGGTTCCACAGGGAGCTCCGAGAAACACCTAGCGAGGCCGGGTCTGAGGAGAGGGAGGACACGGGATGCTCACAGGCAGACCACACTGTGGAAACTTCCCTCGCCAGTCTCCTCACCATCAGATGGGAGAAGAGCTCGAGTTCTCAGGAGGGCCTTCCAGCTCTCAGCCTCCTTGCCTGGAAAGCCAGCTCCTCTTCTTCCATGTGGACAAACCTGCCAGGTCCATCCTGTCCAGGCACGGCCTCCTGCCACTCCTGGGGCCTTCCCTCACCTCCCCTCTGCCTGCAGGAGGGTCTTGGAGAGCTTAGCCTGGCTCCCTCTGCTTCTCCCACAAAAGGCCACACGTGAGACGGCGGGGTACGAACTCAAACGTTCTGCCATTACTTGTCAGCTGGTGGACCCCTGTCCCAGCACCAGCTCCCCCATCTTTCACACAGGAACGAGGCCTGCAGGGCCCAGGCTGGGGTGAAATTACGTGAGCTGATGTGCTGAACGCAGTGTTGCTCCTTGTTAGGCCAGAATTGTGCCCACCCCGTTCCCCATTCATATGTTGAAGAGACTTAAACCCCAGTTCCTTAAATGTGGCTGTATTTGGAGAGAGGGCTCTTACACAGGTAATTAAGTTAAAATGGGGCCATTAGGGTGGGCCCTAATCCAGTCTAACTGGTGTCCTCATAAAAGAGATTTGGAGGCACAGAGAGACTCTAGGGGCATGAATGCTCAGAGGGACGACCATGTTAGGAGGCAGCAACAGGGCAACTGTCTGCAGGCCAAGGAGAGGCTTCCAGAGAAATCAAGCCTTCTGGCAACCCTGATCTTGGCCTTTCAGCCTCCAGAACTATGAGCAAGTACACTTGTTTAAATCATGGCCTGTGGTATTTTGTTATGGCAGCTGTAGAATACTTTAATGCAGTCTTTAAGAGGTACTGATTCTTTCTGACATTAATTTGTGTCAGCCTTGTGTTATGTGTGAGGACTTTGTTTCTCTGCTTATAAATAACTGGAGGTGAGATCCAGGCAGATGTATCTTTCCTGTGTCTTCAGGGTCTTCAATGCCACACACAAAATATATACTCTTGGGCCTCTGTCCTCACTGCCTGCCTTGCCCACCTGCAGGCAAGGGGAGGGGGAACCAGCTGTCAACCACCACGATACTGTTCAAACTTCAGGTCACGGACAAAGCAGGAAAGAATATCCAATGGAAAAAAGGCAGTCTCTTCAACAAACGGTGTTGGGAAAACTGGACAGCGACGTGCAGAAGCATGAACCTGGACCACTTTCTTACACCATACACAAAAATAAACTCAAAATGGATGAAAGATCTAAATGTGAGACAGGAAACCATCAAAATCCTAGAGGGGAACACAGGCAGTAACCTCTATGACCTCAGCTAGAGCAACTTCTTACTAGACATGTTGCCGCAGGCAAGGGAAATAAAAGCAAAAATGAACTATTGGGACTTCATCAAGATAAGAAGCCTCTGCACAGCGAAGGAAACAACAAAACTAAAAGGCAGACTACGGAATGGGAGAAGGTATTTGCAAATGACATATCTGATAAAGGGTTAATATCCAAAATCTATAAAGAACTTATCAAACTCAGCACCCAAAAAACAAATAATCCAATTAAGAAATGGGCAGAAGACATGAACGGACATTTTTCCAAAGAAGACATTCTGATGGCCAACTGACACATGAAAAGATGCTCAACATCACTCATCGTCAGGGAAACATAAATCAAAACCACGATGAGATACCACCTCACAGCTGTCAGGGTAGCTAAACTTAACAACACAAGAAACAACAGGTGTTGAAGAGGATGCAGAGAAAGACGAACCCTCTTGCACTGTTGGTGGGAATGCAAACTGGTGCAGCCGCCCTGGAGATCAGTATGGAGTTTCCTCAAAAAGTTAAATATAGGGACTCCTGGTGGCTCAGTCGGCGAAGTGTCCGATTTCGGCTCAGGTCATGACCTCATGGTCTGTAAGTTCGAACCCCATGTTGGCCTCTGTGCTGACAACTCAGAGCCTGGAGCCTGCTTCACATTCTGTCTCCCTCTCTCTCTGCCCCTCCCCTGCTTGTGCTCTGCCTGTCTCCCCAAAATAAATAAACATTAAGACAATTTTTTAAAAGTTAAAAATAGAGCTATCCTATAACCCAGCAATTGCATTATTACTTACCCAAAGGGTACAAAAATACTGATTCAAAGGGACACACATACCCCGATGTTTATAGCAGCACTATCAACAATAGCCAAGTAATGGAAAGAGCCCAAATGTCCACCAACTGATGAATGGATAGAGAAGATGTGGTATATACATATACGATGGAATGGAATTACTCAGCCATCAAAAAGAATGAAATCTTGCCATTTGCAATGACGTGGATGGAACTAGAAGGACAAACACCATATGATTTCACTCATAGGTGGAATTTAAGAAACAAAGCAGATGAACAAGTTGGGGGGGGGGGGTGGAGAGAGTGAAAGAAACCATAAGAGACTCTTTTTTTTTTTTTTATGTTTATTTATTTATTTATTTTTTAAATTTTTTTTTTTTCAACGTTTTTTATTTATTTTTTTGGGACAGAGAGAGACAGAGCATGAACGGGGGAGGGGCAGAGAGAGAGGGAGACACAGAATCGGAAACAGGCTCCAGGCTCCGAGCCATCGGCCCAGAGCCTGACGCGGGGCTCGAACTCACGGACCGCGAGATCGTGACCTGGCTGAAGTCAGACGCTTAACCGACTGCGCCACCCAGGCGCCCCCATAAGAGACTCTTAATAGAGAACTAACTGAGGGTTGAAGAGGGAGGTGAGTGGGAGATGGGCTAGATGGGTGATGGGTACTAAGTAGGGCACTTGTTGGGATGAGTACTGGGTGCTGTATGTAAGCGATGCATCACCGAATTCTACCCCCTGACACCAATATTGCAATATTGTATGTCAACTAACCAGAATTTAAAGAAAAATTTGAAAAGGGAAAGAAATCTTCAAAACCCAAATGCCAGGTCATGGAATCAATGCAGTGAGTCACATGAGCACTTTTCAAAAATAATGACGCTGAATAGCGGAGATTAGAGAATGCCAGAGTGCATCTCAGGCAGGAAGGGAAACATTATTTCTTGAAACTTGAATTTGGTTTTACATATTTGTAAATAAACAAATGAAGTAACTACAAATTATTCTAAACGCTATGAATTATGTTTGTGTGTCTGGTTACTGCATTGTGGTATTAAATGCATTTCTTACTGTGACTTACAATCCACAAAGTCTGGAAAAAAAAATAAAAACACTGGTCTACCAGCGATTTTCAATTTTCCTCTGAGTAAGTTGATGGTTGAAAAGCCAGTCAACCATCCAGAGGAGGCTTGGGGTGGGTGGTGCGGTGGGGTGGGGGTGGGGATGGGGGGGTGGGGAAAGGATCCTCAGGGGAGGACCTGAATGGGCGGAGTCACTTCGTCCAGGCCATAGCCATGGAGCCCTGACTTTGGGTTCTTTCCTCTCTGTGTCCTGGAACAAGTGACATGACCGGCCTGGGCCTCAGTTTCCCTATCTCCCAAACCCACTCGCAGATGTGCTATGAAGATTACTAGAAACCAAAAAACCTGAAGGCACACACTCAATGCGGTAAGAGATGGTTTTGTTATTTCATCATTTCATTCAGGTCTGTCTACTCTAGTACGTGAATTGTTTCTCTACCATCTCAGGACAAAGGAATGCACATACCCCTCACCCCTCGGGGATCCCTGGCTGGGGGTAGGCCAGGGACACAGGGATATCCAGAAAGGTATTTCAGAGTCTAAATCCCCAGGGGAAACTCTCTTCTTAAGGATTTTATGCAGATAACGTCAATTCTGGCAAACTCTCAAGCAGTTTCCAAAGGTGAGTCAATGTCCCCAGAGGCCAGGAGAAGGGGTAGCTTCCCACCCTTTGTCCAGGAAACAGAGGGGTCCGGGCCTGCTGCCACCCCTTCCCCCTCTGGCTGGGTTCCCAGAACATTGCCTGCAAGTCTTGTCACTGCTAGAGGCCATTCTGGGCTCCCGGGAGGGCAGAGCTGGGGCAGAGCTCCCCGCCAAGGTGGTCCCATGAATCCCATGGCCTGGCAACCCCCTGCCTCAGCCAGGCTGCTTCTCAGCACACCTGTCTTCTCTGGGCCGACACCTCTCTGAAACCCATGTTGGCAAATCTGTTTCCAAGCAGAAAACTTGGACATGAGTGGAATATCTGGAATTCCTGGAGGATTTATAACCCAGCAACTGGGACAGGTGTGGGTAGCTGACCCCAACCCTACCCCAGCTCTGACCCTGCCTCCAGCTCTCCGCTGGTCTCCCTTCCCTGGCCCTACATCTAGGTCACCGTCCTGGCCTCCGTCGCCTGGTCTAGAGCAGACAGTCCTGGATGCAGAGCCAGGAGCTCTCTGCTTCTAACTCTCTCCGTGACCTCGGGCAGGCCACCTCACGTCTCCAGACTTCAGTTTCCTCACCTGTAAAATGGGCAGGCTGATAGGACAAGGGTTAGTGCTGGATTTTCTGTAAGAGTCAGATCTTTAACTGTTCTTTCTAAAATTCTAGGAAATGGACTAGAGGAGTTGACATCATGCTGGTTTCCTCCCTAAGGAGAAAAACGGGCACCTGCGTTCCTGGGGATAGAGCCAGAGCTTGTGAACTATCAGACCAGCCTCCAGGATTTGGAATCTTTGGTGGGACAGGGGCTGGGCATCCTTTCTGCAGCCCACACCGGCAGGGTGTGGCCTCTGGACAGCACAGGGTGTACTTAAGTCTGGGGCGGGGCAGAGAGAATGGTTGCTCCCCACACAGCTGCATTCTGCACCAGAGTGGGGAAATGGGGAACTTCTCTCTGGCAGTCCTCACATGCTGTTCTCCCTTCCCTTCCTGTGTCTCAGCGCAGAGACCCTCAGCCTTATTTTGGGAATGCCCCTTGTCCAGGGCTGATCAGAAGGACCCCCAAACTATACCCATTCAGATCTGCCCCCAGATCATTGCTATCACCCATCACTCCATTCCCACCCCGAAACGCCCTGTCATCGCACCTGCCCAGTTGTGCTTTGTGAGTCAGGAGACCAACAGATATTCATCCCTCTGGCTTGGAATTTCACTTGGTGAAATTAATCCTCAAAAAGGTAGCCCTCGAGTGTTCTTCCTCCTTTGTGAAACCTGACCTGACCACTGTCCCACTTCCGGTGCCTGTCCCCACTTCCTCCACACCAGACATTCAATTATTTAATCAGCATATATTGAGCACTGGCTACCTACCCTGTGCTCCGCTGGGTGCTGGGATGAGAGTGAAAAACAGACCCAGCTCTGCCTCTATGGGAGTTTAGGGCCCGCTGGACAGGAGCTCTTCTTACATATCCCCTCCTCCTTGCCCCCACCTTTCCGGCCCCCACTCCCTCCTAGACCAGCTCCCCAGGACAGCACCCTGTCATACACGTCTTTGTAGCTCAGCACCCAGCAAGTGCCCGTCATCTAACAGGGCTCCAGTATATTGCAGACTACATTTGTGTGCCCACAAAGGGAAATTGGTTTATGCCTGAAGTTGGTCCTAACTCTGTTATTTAGGGATAACAGATGATAGAGAGAGTAATTAAGGCTAGACATTGGGTTAAATCATATGTTACTGCTGCCTGCAGGGTGCAGTTTGGCCACAGCTCTCAACATTATAAATGCATTCACTTTTGGGCCCAGTAGTTTCACTTCTCTGAGTTTATTGGACAGATGGATGCTCACACATGTGAAATGATACAGGTATGGTGTCACTGTAGTATTGTTTGCAACAGATTGGCAACGACTTAAATGTTCATCTATGGGGACTATTTTTTTTACTTAAAAAATTTTTTTTAATGTTTATTTATTGAGAGAGAGACAGAGACAGAATATAAGCAGGGTAGGAGCAGAGAGAAAGGGAGACACAGAATCCGAAGCAGGCTCCAGGCTCTGAGCTGTCAGCACACAGCCCGACACGGGGCTCAAACTCACGAACGGTGAGATCATGACCTGAGCTGAAGTCGGACGCTCCACTGACTGAGCCACCCAGGTGCCCCTAAAAAAATTTTTTTTAATGTTTATTTATCTTTGAGAGAAAGAGCATGGACGGGGAAGGACAGAGAGAGAAGGAGACACAGAATCCGAAGCAGGCTCCAGGCTCCAAGGTCAGCACAGAGCCTGATGTGGGGCATGAACCCACAAACGGTGAGATCATGACCTGAACCGAAGTTGGACACTCAACTGACTGAGCCACCCAGGCGCCTATGGGGTCTATTTAATACATTATGCTACACCTATATGGAGCAGAATCCTATGCAGTATGAAAAAAAAGAAGTTGTCTTTGTTGCTTTGTTTTTATTTTTAAGTAAACTCTGTGCCCAGAGTGGGGTTTGAACTCATGACCCTGAGATCAAGAGTCACATGCTCTACCTACTGAGCCAGCCAGGCGCCGGAAGAAGCTCTCTTTGGATATAAATAGGAAAACCTCTAAGACATATTGTTGCATTAAAACAGAAGTTGACAAAGAGTGTAGTAGTTCATGTAGTGTAAAAACTGGAGTAATGGGGAAGGAATGTATTTAAATATATACCTATTTGTTTCCGTATATGTAGAAGAGTCCTTAGGGAGAGTCTCAGGAAATGGGTAACAGTGAGCATCATGGGAGGGAAAATGGGCAAATGGGGAACAAGGTAGGAAGAGATCTTTCCACTGAAGAGCCTGCGAATCTTCTGAATATTGTATCATGTAAATATGTAACCTGTTAAAAATAAAAACAAAAATAAAATAAAGTTAACTATAAAGATTATGAGGCAGCATGGAAAAATGTTCATAAAATAGGTGAGAAAAAAGATTTTTAAAAATCTGTATTCAGAATTATAAACATGTAAAATAAATGCATGTTAAAAATTTCTATCTTGTGGAAGGGATAGTCTGGGTAATTTTTATTTCCTTTCTTTTTTGTAATTTTCCCCCCAAATTTCTATAATAAACACATACTACTTCTTTTTTAATGTTTATTTATTTTTGAAAGAGAGAATGAGTGGAGGATGGGCAGAGAGAGAGAGAGGGAGAGAATCCCAAGCAGGCTTTGTGCTGTCAGCATGCCCAGGCACCTAATTTTATTATTAGAAACAAACCTGTGACATAAGAAAATACATATATACTAAGCAAATTGTATATTCTGTATAATCTGAATTATGGAAACAAGGTTGAAAAAGACTAGAAGGAAATATGCAAAATGTTCACAGTGGTTGTCATGAGATATTAGATAATTTTTATTTTTTTAGTGTTTATTTTTTTGAGAGAGAGAGAGAGAGAGACAGAATATGAGTGGGGGAGGGGCAGAGATTGAGAGAGAGAGAGGGAGACACAGAATGCAAAGCAGACTCCAGGTTCTGAGCTGTCAGCACAGAGCTGGATGTGGGGCTCGAATTCATGGACCGCGAGATAATGACCTGAGTCGAAGTCGGACACTTAACCGACTGAGCCACCCAGATGCCCTGATAATTTTTAAAACACTACAATATTTTGTATTATTTTCATGACACCTGGAAGGAAGGAAGGGAGGGAGGGAATCTAGTGGAAGGGAGTTCTTCAAAACAACAGTTGTGTTAGGGAAGTAAGATAATGAGTCATTTTTGTTGTTTTGTTCAGTTTTCCAAACTTTTCATTATGTGGTTTCATTGTTATTTTAGCAGGAATGGAACCCTCACTGCTGTAGAGTGGGATCCCTGAAGTGCTGCTGATTTGTGCTAAGGACCTGAGCTCCCTGACTGTTATTCATTCCAAGTCACGAAGCCCAAGGAGTTGCCCTGGATGGTGGTGGGAGATTTCTACCGGTGACATGTTGCTGGGGAGAAAAATAGCCCAAATCAGAGCACCTTTGGGCCCTTCAAAGTTGGCAAACATTTAGGGAATCCTGACTGCCAGGCCTGGTGCTGGGACTACAGGGTACCAAAATCCAGTCTCTGCCCTTGCTGGGCTCTAGGCTCCTATGGCATCCCAAGGCCAAGAGGTTTCATGCAGAGAGAGAACAGGGGTCCTCAAGAAGGTCTGAGCAGAGGCCTGGCAAGATCAGGCCTTGTAGGCAGTGACGGACTCTGACAGTGGACAAAATTGGGCCTAAAATTAGGCCTGTTCAAGGGTTGGGCTCTCACTGGTCCTAAACTGCCTTGCCATAGGGAGCACATGTCCCCTCAGAATGTCCTCAGTGGAAGGACACTAACTAGTGATTATAAACCAAACTGCCCAGCAAAGATTTGGGTCATCCAAACTGGAGAGACCTGGACTCTGAATCTGGCTTAACCATTAACCAGCTATGAGATCTTGGACAAGTAATTTCACCTTTATGAGCCTCAGTCTCCTTATCTACAAAATGGGGAAAATCATTATAATAATGAATAGTCCCTTCCTATCTCCCAGACTTTCTGTGAGGATCAGCTGACATAACGTATATAAAAGCATTTTAAAAGCATAAAGGATGGGAGCACCTGGGTGGCTCAGTCGCTTAAGCGCCCGACTTTGGCTCAGGTCATGATCTTATGATTCCTGGATTTGAGCCCTGCATCAGGATCTCTCCTATCAGCTCAGAGCTGCTTCAGATCCTTGGTCTCCCTCTCCCTTTGCCCCTCCCCCACTTGCGTGCACACACGTGCCCTCGAGCTCTCTCAAAAATGAACAAACACTAAAAAAAAAAAAGTATAAAGGACGTCTGCTGACAAACGGATACACAAAATGTGGCATACCAATACAATGGAATACTATTCAATCTTAAAAAGGAACAAAGTATTGATACATGACAACAGGGATGAACCTTGAAAACATTATGCTTAGCAAAAGAAGCCAGACACATAATTTCATTTATGTAAAATATCCACAACAGGCAAATATACAAAGAAAGAGAGATTAGTGGTTGCCAGTGGCTGGGGGAGGAGAAACGGAAAGTGGCTGATTAATGGGTACGGGGTTTCCTTTTAAGGTGATGGAAATGTTCCGGTACTAGACAGAGGTGACGGTTGCACAACACCATGAATGTACTAAATGCCACTGAACTGTACACTCAAGTGCTTAAAACGGTAAATTTTAGGTTATATTTATTTTACCACAATTTTTTAAAACTTATAAACAGTATACATGATGATTCAAATCTGAGTTTATTATAATTAATATTTCCATGATTAATAATCAAACAGATTTGACGTTCAGAATTTCCGAATTTTGCATCTGTACCAGGGCAGAGTGAGAAGTGCCTAGAAAAAGCAAAAAGAGAGAAAGGAAATCCCCCTCAAAGTGTGCAGAGCCATAGGGATTCGAACCATTCAGCCCAGAAGCAGTATGACCAGAGGGGAAACCCAGAATGCCAAGGCCAGGGAAGCAATGATCTGGGAGTTTCAAAATCCATCTGCGTGGGCTTACCCTTTAATTTGGTGGCTGTGAAATCCCTTGGGGAAGATTTAATCCCCAGCCTCCTGCCCCCCAAATTGTTTCCCAGCCAGACTGGAAGAGTCCTTCCTGGCTCCTGCCCTGAGAACGAAGGGCAGCTTCCAGGACATAAAAGGGCCCAAACCTGGCTTTGTTCCTGAGTGACCCTGGGCCCACAGCCTTTAAAGCCTGAAAGACTGTCCTATGAAGAGTTCTTGATGACAATGATGTGACACTTTGATGATGATGTGATGTAACAAGAGAAACAATTTACTTGCAGGACACTCAGATGTGTAAAGAAGATAGTTTCTTTTTCTCCGTTACTGATACAATCTGTCTCTTGAGCCCCACCTCAGGGAGTAGGAGCCAGCAAGGGAGGGGACAACTTACCAGTTAGGCATCTTGGTCTGTTCCCATTAAACTCCATTCACTAGGGGCTCCTGGGTGGCTCAGATGGTTGACCGTCCAACTTTTGATCTCAGCTCAGATCTTGATCTCAGGGTTGTGAGTTCAAGCCCCGCAACTGAGCTCCGGGCTGGGCATGAAGCCTACTTAAAAAAATAAAATAAAAATAAACTGCATCTAACAGATAAATATTCAGTCACTTCATAGAGGCACTTCTCCCTTCCCTGCCACTCCCTGCCCCCATGCCACCTTGGGGAAGGGTCCGTTGGCACACAGGGAACCTCGTGCTTCCCCTGCATCTTTCCCTCTCCTCCCCACAATGCACCAGGCCATGAAGGGCCGACACACTCTCTCTGCCAGGGGTTCCTAAGCTTCCCTGACAAGAACCAGTAACGTGGGCACTGGTTTAAAATGCCCTTTCTGATTCTTTCCCTCTCTAAATAGATAGATAGATAGATAGATAGATAAATGTAAATAAATAAATAAAATGCCCATTCTGGGGTGCCTGGGTTGTTCAGTCAGTTAAGGTTCTAATTCTTGGTTTTGGCTCAGGTCATGATCTCGTGGTTTCATGAGTTCAAGCCCTGTGTTGAGCTCTGTGCTCGCAACATGGAGCCAGCTTGGGATTTTCTGTCTCCCTTTCTCTCTGCCCCTCCCTCACTAGCACTCTCTCTCAAAAATAAACTTTAAGAAAAAAAATTTTTAATGTTTATCTTTGAGAGAGAGAGAGAGAGAGAGTGAGTGAGCAGGGGAGCGGCAAAGAAAGAGGGAGACACAGAATCCGAAGCAGGCTCCAGCTCTGATCTGTCAGCACAGAGCCTGTCGTAGGGCTTGAACACATGAACCGTGAGATCATGACCTGAACCAAAGTCAGACGCTTAACTGACTGAGCCACAACAGGCACACCAACTAAGGGTTCTTTTAACTGCCAAGATACCCCTTCCCTGAGTTTGAGGCCTCTTGGAAATCATCTAGTCCAACTTTTTTTTTTTTTTTTTTTTAGAGAAAGAGTGCACATAACCGGGGAGAGACAGGGAGAGGGGAAGAGAGAGATTGAGAGAGAGAGAGAGAGAGAGAGAGAGAGAGAGAGAGAGAATCTCAAGCAGGCTCCATGCTCTGCGTGGGTCCTGATGCAGGGCTCCATCCCATGACCCTGGGATCATGACCTGAGCCAAAATCAAGAGTTGGATGCTCAATTGCTGAGCCACCAGGTGCCCCCAACCTCTCTGTTACAGGTGTGGAGACCCAGACTTGGAGAATGAGTGACTTGCCCAGGACACACAACTAGTCAACAGCAGGGCTGGGAATGGACCCCAAGCCTGATCCAGTGCTCAGCCTCAGCGCTGGCATTTGATGTGTGATGTTTGCCATTGGGTAACTGCTGTTGAACTGCCTAAGGACAGAGAGTCTTCAGAGGAGTGAGATCTACCCCATGGTTTCAGAATTTCACTGAGTTCTTAAAATGAGAGGACCCATCCAAAAGCACTGCTTCAGTGTTGTTGCACCATAAATTTCTATTCATTGACGTCTTCTCTTAAAATTATTTTTTAAAAGTAAAGTCTTTACCCAACATGGGGCTCAAACTTATGACCCCCTGATCAAGAGTCACACACTCCAGGGGCGCCTGGGTGGCGCAGTCGGTTAAGCGTCCGACTTCAGCCAGGTCACGATCTCGCGGTCCGTGAGTTCGAGCCCCGCGTCAGGCTCTGGGCCGATGGCTCGGAGCCTGGAGCCTGTTTCCGATTCTGTGTCTCCCTCTCTCTCTGCCCCTCCCCCGTTCATGCTCTGTCTCTCTCTGTCCCAAAAATAAATAAAAAACGTTGAAAAAAGATTTTTAAAAAAAAAAGAGTCACACACTCCACCGTTCCACCGACTCAGCCAGGAGGTCCTCTATTCATTGATTTCTTTTTTTTTTTTTTTTAATGTTTTTAATTTTTATTTTTGAGAGAGAGATGGGCACAGAGGATCTGAGGCTGGCTCTGCACTGAGCCCGATGCGTGGCTCGAACTCAAGAACTGTGAGATCATGACCTGAGCTGAAGTCAGAAACTCAATGGACTGAGCAGACTGAGCCAAGTAGGTGCCCCTAGTCACTGATTTTTAATATGTGTGTTTTTTGGTTATGACTCCAAACCTAATTGCAGCCTAATTGTTTTGCAGATTTGGGGGAGCCAAAAGGGTGAGGGCAGTAGCTCCAGGGTCCATCAGGGGGTTTCTGGACCCACTCAACGCTAGTTTCACCTTTGCAAGATGCAAAGCCCTGAGGCAGAGAACTCCTTTGAGGTGGTGAGTAATGGGTGAGAAGCCTTCTGAGCTCCAGTCATAGGATCTTTGTCCCAGCACATTTCACAATCTGGAAGGGCAAACTCCCAACTCCAAAGGGTAGGAAGAAAGGGAGCCCACGGTTAGTGAGCAGCTGCGATGAGCCAGACTGTGTGTTAAATACTTAACAGAGTTGTTTCATTCCCACCCTCACCCTGCAAGGCTGGTACTGTTACCCCCATTTTATAGATGAAGAAATCAAGGGTTAGAGAGGGTGAGGATAATTGGCCCGAAGTCTCACAGGTTTTAAATTAGCTGACCTGGAGTTTGAACGAAGTCTGCTAGACTCCAGAGACTCTGTATGTGGATGCCACGGAGCTTTCAAGGGTGAAATGCCACCTGCAAGCTTTACCGAGGCTTGCAGATCCCACCATCTGCTCCCAGTCATGGCTCCTCTTCCTCCTCCCCTGTTCCTGATCCTCCACTGGGCTGGCAGTTCCTGATGATGTGCTGTTCTCATCGGGAGCTCATGCTTATGCTCAGTCTTAGCTTTCATTTTTCTGACCAGTTCACAGCCTTACTGAGGCGGTGTCCTAGAGACGCAGTCACTGCGTGCCCCACCCACATTCCTTCTGGAGGACCGTTACCTGAAAACCTGCCCTCAGGGTCCCAGCTGATTGTTCCAAGGCAGACGACTGAGCAAGGTCAGTTGGGCTGTGAGAGCCCCACTGCACGTGCTTTGTGGGACTTGGCTTAGTAAAGAGGAGCTGTTTCAGTCAGATGCCTTTTCAAGAACTGGGAATTGGGAAGTCCAAGGATGGCCGTGGAATCAGTCATGGCACTTGAATTACAAAGGTTGTGATATAGACAGAAGTGGGAAAAGGTATGATGAGCCACTTCTGGATTGATGAGTACATAAACCAGACATATGTAACGAGAAAGGAGTAGGGTATGTGTGCAGAGGGGCAGAAAGACCACACATACCCATGCATGGCGGCCGCAGTTCCTGTGCTTGGATTCCCACGAGCCTGCTGGATCCTTCATGATAACTTTTCCTGAGGTAAACTGAATGGGCTTCTTTTTCTTGAAACCAAAGAAGCTTTGTCTAGAGCAGGAGGAAACGAAATAACTTACGTTTGAACTTCCTTACAATTGGCAAGGGACACCTTTGGGTTAAGGCTCCCAAAGAGCTCCAACCAACACTTGGAGCAGCTTTTAAGCAGTGAAGAAAAAGGAGTCACATGGTTTTCCAGTTATCTATTGCCGTGAATACCACCCCGAACTTAGAGGCTGAAAACCACCATTATTTGTTTTGCTCATAAACCCGTAATTTGGGCAGGGCTCCTCGGGGACGACTTGTTTCTGCTCCACTTGGCATCAGTTAGGGTGGCTCGAAGGCTGGGACTAGAATCACCTGAAGACTCACTCACTCATTCAGATGGGTAGAGGCTGGTGAGTGGGGCCTCAGCTGTCTGCCACACACACCCATATGTGGCCTCTCCACGTGGGTTTGCCCCTTTCCTGTGGCATGGTGATTAGGTTCCAAGAACCAGCATTTCTAGAGGACTGAGTGGAACCGGTATCATCTTTTATGACCTTATAAGTCACATAGCATCATGAGCCCACTCAGATTCAAGGGGAGAAAGCATATGTGGTGGGTGGAATGTCAACATTACATTGTAAGAACATGTTGGATATGATATGTTGTGGTGCCCATTTTTGGAATAATCTGCCACATAGTGAGCTATAGACATTAGGAAGACAGTGAAAGCCCCTGGCCCATATTCAAACAATTGCATATTAGATGCAGCAACAGATTAAAAGGCTCAATAAAACCACTACATTGAGACCGAATTATGAAAGCAGAGAGAAGTAGAAAGCACAGCAGTGTGGGACTATTTAATGCAGGTGCAAACAGCCTAGCAGACCTCAGTAATTTCCGGGAGTCTCACTATCTAAGAGCACACTAATGTTGAATTTGAACCTTCTGTTAAGAAGCGAAGGATGGGGTGATATACTTTGGAATGAATTACATCAGAAATCATTAAAACAATGGTTTGGGTTTTATTTAAGATTGAATGTATGTAGGAGTGCCTGGGCGGCTGTCGGTTGAGCATCCGACTTTGGCTCAGGTCATGATCTCACAGTTTGTGAGTTCGAGCCCCGCATTGGGCTCTGTGCTGACAGCTCAGAGCCTGGAACCTGCTTCAGATTCTGTGTCTCCCTCTCTCTCTGCCCCTTCCCTGCTCATGCTCTGTCTCTCTCTGTCTCTCAAAAATAAATAAAGTTAAAAAAAAATAAAAATAAGTAGTGTATGTATATATATATATATATATATATATATATATATATATATATGTATATGTATATATATGTATGTACTTAAACTCATGACCCTGAGATAAAGACCTGGGCTGAGGTCAAGACTCAGATGCTTAACGACTGAGACACCCAGATGCCCCAGTTTTGGTTTTTAAATGGATGATGACTTCAGTAACACATTAGCTTTCCCTCATGATGATATAAAAATCTTACTATGGTGTCTTACACTTATTTTATGTTCTACCTTTCAATTGGAGCACCCTACCTTAGAATTCTCTTGGAGATATCATTCCGTTATCTTCCAGCCTCTATTGCTGCTGAAGGTAGTCCGCTGTTAATCTTAGTTTCTTTATAAACTGTCTTATTTCCCTGGCTGCATTTAAGATTTTTTTTCTTTGTCTTTGGTGTACTGCATTTGCTCTTACATATATGTCTACCGGTGGAATTTTTAAAAATTCTGCTCGGGGCACCTGGTGGGCTCAGTCAAGAACATGTGACTCTTGATCTCCGAGTTGCATGTTTGAGCCCCACACTGGGCGATTATTAAAAAGGAATAAATAAGCCTAAAAAGAAAATTCTGCTAGGGTTCAATATGATTCTTTTTTTTCCAAGTTTATTTATTTCGAGAAAGAGCAAGAGAACCCCAAGCAGACCCCTGCTGTCAGCACAGACCCCTATGGAGGGCTTGATCCCATGAACTGTGAGATTATGACCTGAACTGAAATCAAGAGTCAAATGCTCAACTGACTGAGCCACCCAGGCGCCCCTCAATGATTCTTTAATCTGATGATACATGTTATATATAAAAAATTTGGTCTTTGTCCCGGGTTCCTGTAGGGAAGATTCTAAACCCTTCCTAATTTTCCAAATAGACTATCGTTGTTAATTACGATGGGACCCTTAGACCACATCTGAGTTTATGTTAATGAGTAATTCAGGATGGGGCTGGTCACACCAGAAAGACTAACCATATGATTAGAGGGTTGGGGATTTGAGCCACATGGTATCAGCCTAACTTCCTCTTGGGAAAGGAGGGGGCTGGAGAGTTAGTTCAATCAATCGTGTATATAATGAAATCCCAACAAAAACTGTGGACACCCAAAGCTTGGGGGAGCCTCCTGGCTAGTAAATCCATCAACGTGCTGGGAAGGTGGCACATGCTGATTCCACAGGGAAGGGGGCAGGGAAAGTCTATGTTTGGGACCCTCCCAGACCTCACCTATGTGTCTCTTCATTTGGCTAGTTCTGATTTACATCCTCTAAAACTGTTATTAAGTATAGCCCTTTCCTGAATTCTATAAATCATCCCAGCAAATTATGGAACTTGAAGGGGTCATGGGAGCCTCTGAATTTGTAGCCCATTGGTTAGAAGTGAGGATGGCCTGGGACCCCTTGAATTGGCAGCTGGGGTCTGAGTAGAGACATCTTATTTGGACACTGTGCTCTTAACCTGCGGAGGCTGTGCTAACTCTGGGCTATTACTGTCAGAATAGCTCGACAGTATTGCACACATCTTTATTCACTCTGGAGAGATTTCAACGTTAGAAATCTGTGGTCATCAAATACTACACCAGATTATGAACAACCAGTAACGACTTCCCATTGCCTATTGTTCCAATCACAGTAAACTGTGGCTCCTCCGCCTGGCATCAAAGACACACCATTAACCACAGGAGAAACACTGTCATGCCTTTGATGTAGCAATAAGAGTGTAAAGTAAAGGCTGTGTGGAAGATGGCATTAATGTTTCTTTAGCAGACATTACTGGTTCTCTGCTCAGATCTTTTCAGATCTCTTTTCAGGTTCTGATCCTTCTCCCGATTTCTGTGTGCCTTTGTTTCCAAGAGCCACGCACCTGTGACTCTTTTTTTTTTTCTTTTTTTAATTTTTTTTAACGTTTTATTTATTTTTGAGACAGAGAGAGACAGAGTATGAACGGGGGAGGGGCAGAGAGAGAGGGAGACACAGAATCGGAAGCAGGCTCCAGGCTCTGAGCCATCAGCCCAGAGCCCGATGCGGGGTTCAAACTCACGGACCGCGAGATCGTGACCTGAGCCGAAGTCGAACGCCCAACCGACTGAGCCACCCAGGCGCCCCATCCTGTGACTCTTTTTAAAGGGCTGTCCTGGGGCTACTGGAGCTGCTTCACCCGCATTCCGAAAGCCCAAACTGCGCAGTTGCCTATGTTCCCATGGAGCAGTCCTTAGCCAATGACGGACAGCTGTGGAAATACAAGAGCCTAACTCCCCTGCCTGGAGGTGGGACAGACTCTGAAGTGTAATTTACCCTCCAGAATGCCCTGCAGGGTGAGGTTCATCCCAGGACTTTGCCTGATGATACTTAGCTTTGTCCCCTTCCGTGTTCTGTTCCCCTTACTCCTTTTCTGGATTCTCCTAGGAACACTTCCTTAGTAAATCACTTACCCACAAATCCTTGACTCAGAGTCTACTTCTGGGGAACCTAACCTTAAAATAGCTCCTAATTATTCATTGCCAAGCAGGTTGCCATGTGACTTGCAATGCCTGGGGAGGGGGGAGGGAACAGGCATTGTACGCTACACATTACTTGAATCTTAAGAATCATCGCATTGTTACCAGAATTGCTTTTTTCTCTGGGGGAAAGGCCAACACAGGGGCTGCTCCCTCAGCCTGGGTCCCAGAACAAGACATGTGAAGAGCTACAGCTGACACAAAGCCAACATGTAACATGAGCAAGAATAAACCTTTATTGGAAGACCATGAGATTTGGGGTTTTCACTGCAGAACTCAACAGATATTAATACAGGCAGTGAGTGTGACGTAGTAGTTAAGAGCATACATCCTGGAGCTAAACAGCCAAGTTCTATGGCTATCTGTATAACCTTGACCAAGGCGCTTAGCCTCTCTGAGCCTCAGTTTCTCCATTTGTAAAATAGGGATATTAATCATATCCACTTCATAAGGTCACTGTGCGGACCAAATGAGTTAACATATATAGAGTACTTCAAACAGTGTTTGACACATGGTAAATGCTTGATAAATATTAACTGAAGTGAACTATAATAGCTAGCTCATCCCCAAGTTTTCAGTGTTTCCTCCCCAGCATCCATTCCACTCTTCCCACAGTACTGATTTCTATTTGAGGATCTATCTGGTTCTGAGAAAGCTATTTTACTCTGACTTCACTTGGCCCAACATGAACCTAATAGCTAGTAGTGTGTTGGTAAACTGGATCCAAGGAGGGTGGGGAGGGAAGGCAATTTCCACGGTGTAAACACTCCCTACTTAGCCAATTTCGAGCTATCAGTGGTTTTTAACAATTGGCTTCCAAAATTCTTGAATATTTAATAATCACCCGGGGAGCCAGTACTCGCCAGCTCCAACACCTCACATGCCACTCCTCTAGCTATAATGCATAAATCCCAAGCTGCTCTCATCTGTGAGAATCTCAGAATTTCTGTAACTCTAATCCAACACAGTTTCCCTGCATGTTGTAAAACATAAAGGAGCTTTCCTAAACGTGTTAGGTTGAACATACAGAATTGCCAACATTTAACTCGTTTTGATCTACATAAAGAAAGGGTCGCTTTCATATGATCCAACTTAACAGATCAAATGCACAGGAAAGAGGGTAGAAGAAAGAGTAAGGAATGAGGACAGATGGAAGGAAGGAGGAGGAGGAGAAAGTGGAGGAGGACGTCGATCCCACCAGAAGCAAATCTGGACTATGACCACGTGGAGTTTAAAAAGATGTTAATCCGGGGCGCCTGGGTGGCTCAGTCGGTTAAGCGGCCGACTTCGGCCCAGGTCATGATCTCGCGGTCTGTGAGTTCGAGCCCCGCGTCGGGCTCTGTGCTGACAGCTCAGAGCCTGGAGCCTGTTTCAGATTCTGTGTCTCCCTCTCTCTGACCCTCCCCTGTTCATGCTTTGTCTCTCTCTGTCTCAAAAATAAATAAACGCTAAAAAAAAAAAAAAAAATTTAAAAAGATGTTAATCCTTTACTCCACAGTGGGTATTAAACATAATTATGGACAATTAGCTTCTTTATTATTCAACTATATACCCTCTGGGAAGTATCATATTTTACCCTATAAGCATATCCAACAACTTCATTCTTCCAACTTTGCTTTTATGGCACTAAACCTAGTTCCATCGTGGGCTAGAAATTCAGAAAGGTCTTAGGAGAGATTTTGGCAAGCACCTTGCGACAGGTGTTTGAGAATACTCAGGGTCACGCTACCCAGAGTTCCATTTCCCTATGGCGTTTTTCTCCTCCGTAAACTCACTTGCAGCAAGTTGGCGCGTCAGGGAGCCGAGGGCAGAGGGCAGCGGGTTCCTTCACCTCTCCGAGGTTGAGGTCATTCACCTGTCTGGTGGGGATAAGAACTCCCCTCAAGAGCTGGCCCGGAGTACTAACGGGGGAAATACAGGTAGGAGGCAAGGCGCTCGGCTGCCAAGAGCCCTTAAGTTAGACAATGTAGACACCGAGGGGCTGTCACAAAGCCCAGCCCGCACCAGGTGAGCAGACACACGCTGGGCACCACGTGCAAATTCAGCGCTCCCGCCTCCGCCGCTTCCCCGCGGCCCCCGCGGTGGGCGCGGCCCCGCTTCCCAGAATGCCCCGCAAGTGGGCCCCCAGGCCCGCAGCTTGAGCGAGTCTGGCCCGAAGGCCCCCCCCCCCCCCCCCCCCCCCGACCCCGACCCCAACCCCGCCTCCTCCGCCCCGGCCCCTCCCCTTCTCGTCCTCCGGCCCCCTCCCCTCCGCGGAGATCCGCGCCTCCTACCAGGCAGCCCCAAGAGCAGCACAAACGCGGTGACACCTGCACAGATAACACTCCCTGCACAGATAACACTAGCACACACCTCCACACACGGCTACACTCTGCTTTTGGCTCACAAATGATCCACGTCTCCCCCACGCCACACAAAATCCACGCACCACGGCACTCGGAGCATGCGCAAACCGCAACGCCGTGTACCTGCCCGCCACTGGTACTTGTCAGTTCTGACATTGATCACTGCGTTCACTCTGCTCACCAAAGGCAGAAGTCCCTCAATACCTCACACACAACACACACTAGCGCACCACCTATACAAGCACGCACTACAAACACCATGTATTTTGCAGAATACGTGAGTCACTCACATCCACACACCACAACGCACCGCTCCCTCTTCATGCTGATGACAGGCATACATTCCACACTACACCGAACACAAAATATATACTTAAACCTCTGATTTAAAAAAAACCCATCACATTGCACACAAATGACGTGCATACATGACCCACACCACACTAAATACAACACATTATACAAGCCCTACACATATGCATGCATCTTACAAACAAATGCACATAGCACATCTTCACACACTCAGCAACTGAACCACATAACTTCTAGGTACCCTTATGGTGACCAGCCATCCTTTATGTACCCAGAACCGGCCTGGTTTTAGCACCGAAAATCCTACATCCTGAGAAAGCCCTCAATCCTGGGCAATCTGGGAAGATGGTCCCCCCCCTCACACTGTTCCAATGAATTAGGCTGGTCCCCCAATAAGTACCAGTGATAAAATCTGAGCTGCTCTGGGAGCAGAGAGATAGGGGGCTGCAGAAGGCCAGAGCTAAGGGGACTCAGGTGTGGCTCTCTGAGCAGTAAGTTCCATCCTCTGCCTTGTCTGTAGGGGGAAATGCAGTTAGGGAAAAAAATGCCTTAAAAATAAAGTTGCTCACTGCACCTTCCAAAAAAAAAAAAAAAAAGGAAAGAAAAAAAGAAAAAAGAGAAGAAAGAGTCAAAGAAGTCTAACCACACCTGACTTTGAGGTTTTACCCCTGGCAAAACACTTTGACTGAAGTTATCTCATCTTAGAAAAACCTGTGAGGTAGGTAGTATAGGTGCTATCATGACAATGATGCTGGAGAGGCGCAGGCACCTGCCTGAAGTCACAGAGCACAGGACAGGCGGAGCAAGTCTGGAAGAAGTCCCATCCATCTCCCGGATCACCCCACCCAGGCTTCCTCCTCCTGCCAGCTGTCTGCACAGCCCCCCTCTTTCCTCCAGCCCGGCTGAGACAGTGTGGCTGCAATCAAGAAGCCACCTGTCTTGAGCCACCACCTTCAAAAGCCTTTCATTCCGTCCTAATGGGGCAAGGCGCCCAGGCCGCCCCACCCTTAGGGTGGATTAGGCCTCGCCTCCCTGTTGGGGTTTAAGGTACATCAAAAGAGCTCCCTGCACCAAAATAGCTCTCACAGGCCCTGTCTGGTAGCTCGAAATCACACCACAAGAGATCTCTTTTAGGTAAAAGACATTGTGCTTCGAAGGCCCCTGCTCGAAATGCACCTGTGTCCCTGGGACAGCCTACCCCACGGCAGCCTCCAGCACCTCGAAGCTGGTGTTGTCTTCCCTGCCGCTCCGTGCATTGCAACACACATTGCCTAATGCCAGCCTGCTGATGGAATTGGATTGTTTCTAGCAAGTCCTGCGGGAATGGGGCACAGGCTGGGAAAGTTTGATCGTGGCCGAGGGAAGGTGTGAGAAGGGTGCAGTGTGGCTTGGAGATGGGAAAACAGGATTGTACAGGTATGGGGACAGGATTGAGAAAGATGGGGACATGCCCTTGGTAGGAGTGGAGGAGACCCTGAGTCTAAGAGAAAGGCAGAGGGAATGCCATGAGCTTTCCAGAGAGACCAGGAAGTAGAAGAGGGTCAAATGTATATGGTGAGCATAAGGGGGGGATGGAGAGGTTGGTGGGAGAGAGCTGTTTGTGGGGGACACTGTGGCTCCTTGCTAGCAGCACCCTGGTCAGGACACTTGAGCAATCACAGATTATTCCTCTGTAAAAGTTGCAGAAGAAAATGTAAGGTCATGGGAAATGTTTGGGATGTATTGATAAGTGAGAAAAAAGGTTTCAAAACAGGACATAGAATGGGATCCATATTTTGTAACCCTGGCTGGAAAGATACCAAAATGTTAGCTGTGGTTATCCCTGCTGTAGGGAGGATGGTTTGCATTTCATCTTGGACGCTTTCTGTATTTTCCAGATTTTCTACAATGAACTTGGAACATTCTGTATATATCGGAAAGAGTTCTTTTAGATGAAGATTCACTGAGTATTTATCGGGTGCTTATTAAATTCTACAGTGTAGGCACCACACATAATGAAGAGGAATGGAAGCCGTGACCACTGCTCTCAGATTACCCTTAAATCCAGTCATGGCACAGGGGTTCAGGTCCGTGCGCAAAAATGTGGCCTCAGGAACCAGACTGCCTGGTTCAAGTCCCTCTTCTGTAGCTTCCTAGCTGTGCGACTCGGGCGAGTGCCTGGACCTTTCTGTGCTTTGGTTGTAATCCCCACCTAAGTGTTAGCTGTTATTGTTATTAGTGGGTAAGAGCTTTGCCTCTGGAGCCAGCCTGTCTGGGTTCAAATCCTTGTTCTGTCTCTGTCTGGCTTGGGCAAATAGTTTCATATCTGTTTCTACCTCAGTTTCCTAATCTTTAAAATGGGGATGACCATAATGGTGCTTCATAGAGTTGTTATGAATATTCACCGAGTAGCTATGGAGAAAGTACTTAGAACAGTGCCTGGCACATAGAAAGTGCTCATTAAATGTCAGCTGCTATAATACTCATTGTTGTTGCTGCTTGTAATCATTGCTATTGGGGGAGGCAGGGATTGGACACCACCCAGCAGAGCACCCCACATAGAGGCAGCCAGGGGTACAGGATGCACGAGATGGGGCTAAGCTGGGCCCTGCAAGATGGCCCCATCCCCTCTCGCCTCTCTTGTATTCTCCTCCAGCCCAGGTTAGTCTAGGCCTTTAAGTTTTGAAACTGTGGCCCCTAAGGTGCCACTCCTTGCATGTACACCACCGCCTCCCTGATCTTTATTTAGCCATAAACAGGGTAGATTTATGGTAAGGCTGATGAAGGGAGGCTTCCAGGACTTACTTGCATGGGGAGTGCCAGGCAATATTACATTTATAATTGTGTTCTTCTTCTTTCTATCATTACATAAATTTCAGCCCCACCTGGATCCTCCTTTAATTTGGGGAAGGGGACTCCTAATTCAGACTTCTGATGAAATCCAGCTCCTTTCTTCTTTTTAATTTTTTAAATTATTTTTAAATTATTTTTTAATGTTTGTTTACTTTTGAGAGAGAGACAGAGTGTGAGTGGGGGAGAAGCAGAGAGAGGGGGGAGACACAGAATCCGAAGCAGGCTCCAGGCTCTGAGCTGTCAGCACAGAGCCCGATGCGGGGCTCGAACTCATGAACCGCAAGATCATGACCCGAGCTGAAGTCGGACGCCTACCGACCGAGCCACCCAGGCGCCCCAAACCAGCTTCTTTCTTTAACTGGGCCTGGTCACTGAGACCTACCCGGGTGGGATTTTTGCACATGTGAATCTGTTTTCCTTTGTTACTGGTGCATAGTACTTTATGTCTCTTCTTGCAGCCATAGCCTCTACCTGAATGAATGAATGAATGGATGGATGAATGAATGAATGAATACACTCTGGGTCTGTTTTGTTCTCAAGGTAAACCAGCAGAAAAATGGCTTAGTTCTTGGAGCAAAGCTCTTGGAAGACAGGAGAAGCTGGAAGGCCTTTTGAATCTATGTGGAACAAGAAGCCTCTGAAATCTTGGAGTGTTTGGCAGCTTAGGAACTTGACTACAGGTCTACTTGGGAAAATATGTTAAGTCTGGAAACTCAACCAGAAGCTGCAATTGATGAACAGTCACAGGTCAGGGAGGGAGGATCCCTGTCATACCTGTGTTCTTTATTGACAGCTGGTGTTCTCTAGCTTTCTTAAGGTTGCTCTAGTGTTCTTCTTCTTTTTTTTTTTTTTTTTAATGTTTATTTATTTGTTTTTGAGAGAGGGGGAAAGGGCAGAGAGAGAGGGAGACAGAGAATCTGAAGCAGGCTCCGCACTGTCAGCACAGAGCCCGACACTGGGTCCCAGCTCACAAACCATGAGATCATGACCTGATCTGAAGTCATATGCTTAACGACTGAGCCACCCAGGAGCCCCTCTGCTGTTCTTTATTAAAGATTTATGTTTTTATTTAAAAATGGGCAAAACCAAGAGGGGAAGCTTGCTCGTCCCAGTGTTAGGCATGAACTCCAGTGTATCTCTGGATTTCTGGACTATACTTGAGGGGCCTTTTTCAGGCCATGCTCAGAACCTTGCCATTTATCCCATACTAGCTGCTTCATACGCTTTGTGATTATTTTATGTGTCCCTCTGTGACTGTTAATTCTGGAAAGGTGGGGACTTTCACATCCCATCCCTGACAAATGCTCAAAGCTGAAGTATTAAATACCCCAGCATTAAATAGGTATGATGATTTAATAGGTATGATAATTTTGTATTAACTTAGTACCCAGTTGTTTGGTCAAACACCAGGTATCTTTTTTTTGTTTCAACGTTTATTTATTTTTGAGAGAGAGAGCAGGGGAGGGGCAGAGAGAGGGGAGACAAAGAATAGGAAGCAGGCTCCAGGCTCTGAGCGGTCTGTCATCACAGAGCCCAGTGCAGGGCTCGAACTCACAAACTGAGTGATCATGACCTGAGCCGAACCCAATCGCTTTAACCCACTGAGCCATCCAGGGGCTCCGCTGAGAGGGTATCTTTTAGATGTGATTAACATTTAAATCAATAGACTTTGAGTCTATTGAGGTAATTACCCTCCTTAATGTGGCTGGGCCTCATCCAGTCAGCTGAAGGCCTACAAGAAAAGACCACCGAGGCTCCCACCCACACTCTAAGAAACAAAGGAATTCTGCCTCTGGAGGGTCTTCCAAGGTCGCAACATCAACTCTTGCTGAAATTGCCACCCTGCCCCTACATGAGGGACATAACAGCCCTCCCCCAAAAGCACAAACCTACTGTACCTCACAGTAAACCTATTTGTCTGTCTGTCTCTGGATACATACACAGAAAGTAGAGTGTTCTACAAAAACTTTCGTAGGCCCATACGGTGAAAGCGAAGAAGGAATTGCTGTCAACTTCCATGGAGTTTTTTTGAGTGTTCTCAGACCCGAAATAAACTTCTCTTAGGCTTTTCAGATCTGTTAGGACACATCTTGCTAATGGATGCATGAAATAAATTGAGATAAAGCACGGACGTTCACAGACACAGTTCAAAGCTGTGGCCGCTTGGTGCTGAGATGCTGAAGGCAGTCCCGGGGGCGGGAGCTACAGTTGGTGGCGCCACTCTCCCTGCCCCAGTGCGCTGTGTCTACGACAGCTGGGTGCAGAACAAACACTGAACGCTATTTTCACTCTCGGCACCCCCCTCCCCCCCATTTTCTTGTAAAAGTGACAGTCCTCTTCAGATTTCTTTTGGTTAGCAAAACCAGGTAAAACGTAGGTCTTGCATAAAAACAGAGTGTGGTAGGGGCGCCTGGGTGGCTCGGTCGGTTAAGCGTCCGACTTCGGCTCAGGTCACGATCTCACGGTCCGTGAGTTCGAGCCCCGCGTCGGGCTCTGTGCGGACCGCTCGGAGCCTGGAGCCTGTTTCGGATTCTGTGTCTCCCTCTCTCTCTGTTCCTCACCGGTTCATGCTCTGTCTCTCTCTGTCTCAAAAATAAATAAACATTAAAAAAAAAACAAACCAGGTAATGCAAACTTTTGCAAAGCGAGGGATACCTGTATATATATTTAGTGTGTATACAAAATTTGGTTCTGTTTCTCTAGAGAACCCTAGTACAGCATGTGGCTTTCTTACTTGGAAAAAAAAATCATTCTTGATGCCTTTTCATGATGTTAAATGCTTGGACAGGTGCAGGAGGTCTGGGAGAGGTCAGCAGGACTTCTTGTATCTTGCCTCCTTTTTTTTTTTTTTTAAGTTTACTTATTTATTTTGAGAGAGAGAGAGAGAGAGAGAGCATGCAGGGGAGGGGCAGACACAGAGGGACAGAGAGAGAATCCCAAGAAGGCTCTCCGCTGTCGGTACAGAGCCCATCATGGGGCTCGAACTCACGAATCGTGAGATCATGACCTGAGCTGAAATCAAGAGTTGGTTGCTTAACTGACTGTGAGGCACCCAAGTGCCCCTTGCCGGACTCTTGATCAGGCTTGGACTTAAACTTTCAGTCACAAACAAGCATTAGAAATGAAGATCAATTCTTCCTTTGCTACCTGCCATGCAGGCAGCTACATCTAAAACCATGTGTGTTTGTAATAACGAAAGACTAGGGGCAGCCAAAATGTTTGTCCACATGATGCAGTGCCATGCGATGGCAAAGGGAATGGGGCTCCTTGTACCGACGTGGAACAGCTGTCGGACAAATTGAGTGGAAAAGAGCAACGTGCCCCACACTGTGCTTCCATGTGGCCAGGTGATGGGAATATATGAATATTTATATATTCATATATATACACAATCTTTGGTTTGTGTCAAATTGGTACGGTAGCAATACCAGAGCTAAAAGGATGTGAAGACATTTTGCAGTGTTACTTACCCCTATTAGTGTGAATATCTTACACCCCAGACCTCGGGTGACCAATCATCCTGTTTGCCTGGGACCGACAGGGTTCCCTGGGCACGGAGCTGACGGTACGGAAACCCCAAAGGTGAGTCATCCTAATATACAACCTAATCGGGTGGGGGGGTGTTACTGAGTACGTGCATTTGCACCTTATTACATGTCTGAAATCTGAAAAGTTCTAGATTCTGAAACCAGTCTGTCCCCTGGGGTTTGGAGGAAGGACTGGGGACCTGGATGTCCACGGGTCTACCTCTGGCAGGAGAGGCAGCAACCAGCCACAGCCTCTGGGAAGGAAATGGGTGGCTGGAGGGCAGGGATAGGCTAGAACATTTTCACTGCATTTTCTTTTGCATCTTTTGACTACAAAACACGTGAGTGCATTGTCTCCTCAAAAAAAAATAAATACAGGAAATTATGGAGAAGCAGAACTCCCTGCCCTTTTGACTAAACTATACATGGAACTTGAAAGATTTGGAAAAACTACATTACTGTGCTGTTGTTGATGCCCTGGAAACAATATTTGTCTTTTTGATTCTGCTGATTCCAGCGTATCCTGTCCTGAGAGCCGCTTCGCCTACGGAGCCCTGATTTGGGAATCCGGAGACTTGCTTTTCATTTTGTAAACCAAGAATGCTGAGTAGGTCTCTCTGGAGCAGCAGGTGGCCCCGGGCTCCTGCTCCAGCAGCCTGCTCCACAGCCCCGGGCGATTTTTTTTTTTTTCCTGGCTGGTAGTGGTTATTATTATTTTGAAAAATCAAGAACGATCATGCAGAGCAAGTAGAAACAGGCTGGGTCAGCTGAAAAATGCCCACACGCTCCCGCCCTGGGTCTCTGGGTGATATAATTAGCTGGTTGTATCCAGCGGTGAGTGGGCGGCTGGCTCCCCTAGCACCCGCAAGGCCAGAGGATGATGTAACAAAAGACTAGCCCGGGCAAGGCCAAGCCTGAGCTGTGCCTCCAGAGAGGCTGACTTGGCGTTCTGCGGGCGGGAGGGGGAAGGGAGTGGGGGCTTCAGCGCTGCAGGGTGGGGGGTGCCGACTGCCCAGGAGGAAAAGCCAGCCTTCTGCTCACTCAGCCTCCAGCACCCCTCCTGCACCCCCATCCCTACTTCTCTCGTTCTCACCAGGGTAGAAGGGTCTGCTGAGAACTTCTTGAGCTGAGGAAGGGGTCTTGAGCCTGGATAGACTACATCAGGGTCCCCAAAGCTGTGAGGGTGGAGGATGTGGATGTCTCAGGCACCCGGGAGATTTTTCAAATGACCTGTGAACTTGTGTAGCTGGCTGACCCTCACCCAATTTTCATTCAGTAGGTTTGGAGAGGGCTAGAAATCGTGCTGACAGCACAGAGCCTGCTTGGAATTCTCTCTCTCCCTCTCTCTGCCCCTACCTAGCTCTAGCTCCCACATGCTCTCTCTCTCTCTCAAAACTAAGTAAATAAACATAAAAAAATAAAATGAGGGGCGCCTGGGTGGCTCAGTCGATTAAGTGTCCGACTCTTGATTTTGGCTCAGATCATGATCCCATGATTTGTGACATTGATTCCCACATTGGGTTCTGCATTGAGTGTGGAGCCCACTTGGGATTCTGTCTCTCTCTCTCTCTCTCTCTCTCAAAATAAATAAATAAACATTAAAAAAACAAAATGATAATGATTACAAAGATACATTATGAGGAATAAGCCTACCTTGTACCCTGGGCCAAGCAGGCTGTACACAGCACAACTCCAGGGGGCACTGTCCACGCAGTTGGATGGTGCTCAGTGCCCCGGACGTGGGTGACGCAGTCATTATTTCTTGTGTCTTCTTCCAGAGAGAGCCCATATGTTTGCAGGATCTGAACATTTTTCCAAAGGGGTTTTCCTTTCCTCCCACTCTGTTGAGAGGCAGTGAACTAGAGGGAGCGAGGTCTGATGGAGAGAGTTCAGGCCTCTACACGGTGCTGGAGGATGGGGCCCTCCCTGAAGCCTCACCCCCGGTCCCACCAGCCAGGCTGGCTCCCACAAACCCCATCAAGAACCTGTCAGGGTCTCTGTACCTGCATTTCAGGCAATAAAAGGCCCTTTCTTAACAATCCTCCAAGGCCCCCAGGCAGTTTTCAGATGGATTTGCTGAGTAAGGGGTTTTCCATGCATTTCAGTGTTCTCAGCAGACTTTGATGTTGACTAGTAAAAACAAAACAAAACAAAACAAACCTGTGTACCAGAGAGAGGAAATTGGATCCCGCTGTGTGACTTTAGACAAGTCACACTGTCTCTTTGTGTGCTGGTTTCCTCCTTTGGGAACTGAGGAGTATCAGGCCTATTTCATGTTTTTCCATCCTCTCAGGGAGGTTGTAAGACTGTGGATATGAAAGTACCCATCTTATAGATGAAGATATTGAGGTCTAAGTTCACGTGGCTCAGAGGTGGCACTGTTCTTCTTGTGGCAAGGTCCAGAACCTCAGCAGGAAAAGACTCTCTAGGGGCACCTGGGTGGCTCAGTCGGTTAAGCTTCTGACTTCGGCTCAGGTCATGATCTCGCGGTTTGTTGAGTTCGAGCTCCATGTGGGGCTCTGTGCTGACAGCTCAGAGCCTGGAGCCTGCTTCAGATTCTGTGTGTGTGTCTGTCTCTGTCTCTGCTCCTCCCCCGTTTGTGCTCTCTCTCTCTCTCTCTCTCTCTCTCTCTCAGAAATGAATAAACATTAAAAAAAAAAAAAGACTCTCATAAAAAAAAAAAAAGGAAAAGACTCTCTTATAGGAAGGTGGGGGGCGGGGGTAGAAGGCAGGGAGAGGCTTTCATTTGCCTCTCTCTCCTGCTGTGGCACAGATGACTAGCAGCTCATCACAAATCTGTGCCCCTATCCAGGGACTACATTGACCCTTGCATCTAGGTGGGGACGCATGACAAGTTCTTATCAATGAAATGGGGGTGGGAAATGATACACGTGACTTCTGAGCCAGATGTGAAGAAAGGCATAGGCCTGCTGGAAGCAGAGACCCTGATGTCCTAGGGGATGGGGAACTACAGGGTGGAAAGAACCTGCATCCCTGAATCACCACGTGGAGGTCAGCTATTCGCCAGCCACAACACCTTAGTTGTATTCATACGTGTGTGAGAAATACACTTCTTTGGGTTGTCTTGAAAATCAGTTGGAGAGTTTATTTGTTACGGTGGGTAGTAGCATCCACACACGCACCCCCCACTTTTCTTCCTAAGTCCAGCCTTGAGCTGCTTACATGTACCCAAAAGGAGACGAGGACAACCGTTTAATTATTCCTTACAGCAAACTGAATGTGTGGAACGGGAGATATTGTCTCCCCCCTCGCTCTGAGATTCGGGCCACCAGCATTTGGGGCTTGGTGGTTGCAGCTGTTGGCATTCGGCAATGGCCCTGGCGGTATTATGACTATGGGTGATGCTCAGAGCCATCCTAGGGAAGCAAAGACAAGGACAAGCAGCTGATGGGAGGGTGGGGCCACAGCCAGAGGCCTGGGTCTGCCCAGCCTCTCTGCCTGTGTCACCTCAGCCAAAGTCAGTGCCTCCTGGGGCCTCCGTTTCCCCATCTGTAATATGAGTCAAAAACACTTGTCATGGGGGTGCCTGGCTGGCTCAGCCGGTAGAGCAGGTGACTCTTGATCTCTGGGTCGGGAGTTCAGGCTCCATGTTGGGTGTAGAGTCTACTTAAAACACACACGCGCACACACACACAACACCTGTCGTGGATGGGGAGGCAGGGAGGAAAAGATCGTGAGGCGTGAGATAATAAATCTGAAATTCTGAAATCACTTCCTAAGACTCCACACTTCTGTGCAATCAAAAGATCCAAACCCAACACCCTCAGGACTTTGATGTGTAGGCCGGGGCTATTCTTTGGGAGGTACTTAAAGATAATATGAGAGAAGAAAACAGTGAAAGATCACATAATTCCTACTCTTTGGGGGATCATCCAGAAGGCTGTTCTCAGGTAATGGGGCTGGGAGAAGGGTGTCTTGGAGCTTTGAGGGCCAGTGAACCCAGTGTCTGTGGGTAGTTTCCTTTTCCACCAAATGTCTGCTCTCAGGTGCCTGATATCTGTAATTCCAACATTACTGCTTCATTGTTTTGGATTCCTGTTTGTTCCTCCACAAAAATGCAAACAATGATAATCCCTACTATTTGTTCAGTGCTTTACGCTTGCTCCAATAATCCTGAAAGAGATAGACGGGCCCAGACACTGGGTGTGGTGTTTCTCAATCACTTTTCCTGACAGGAAGATGGTGGGCAGTTCTACTCCTAGGTGTATATCCAAGACAAATTCTGGCATGTGTGCCCTAGAGGATTGGATAAGAATAGTCAGAATAGAATAACACAATATTGGAAATAACCCAAGTGCTCCCTGACAGGAGATGGGGACCACCGGATGTTAAATAACAGTGAAAATGATTGAGCCCTGTTTTAATGAACAAGAAACCATGTTAGAACGTGGTGACAAGCACAATCGTTATTTGCTCACAATTCCGTAATTCAGGCAGGTGCACATGGGGGACGGCTTGTCTCTACTCCATGCGGCTTCGACTGGGAAGGCTCGCCTGGGAAATCAACTTTCAAGAGGGTGCTGCTCACCTGGCTGGCACATTAATGCTGGCCATGAGCTAGGAGGTCAGATGGGGCTATTTGGTGTGTGTCGGGGAGGGGTTCAGTTGTCTTGCACGTGGCCTCTCCACATGATTTCTCACAGCATGGTGGTCTCAGAGTAATCAAAGTCTCATGCATGTTTCAAGGCCCCCAAGAATGCAAAAGCAGAAAGTTGCTAGACTTTCTTTCTTTTCTTTTTTTTTTTTTTTAATTTTTTTTTTTTAACGTTTATTTATTTTTGAGACAGAGAGAGACAGAGCATGAACGGGGGAGGGGCAGAGAGAGAGGGAGACACAGAATCCGAAACAGGCTCCAGGATCTGAGCGGTCAGCACAGAGCCCGACGCGGGGCTCGAACTCACGGACCGTGAGATCATGACCTGAGCCGAAGTCGGCCGCTCAACCGACTGAGCCACCCAGGCGCCCCTCTTTTCTTTTTTTTTTTTAATGTTTATTTATTTTTGAGAGAGAGAGAGAGAGACAAAGCGTGAGTGGGGGAGGGGCAGAGAGAGAAGGAGACACAGAATCCGAGGCAGGCTTCAGGCTCTGAGCTGTCAGCACAGAGCCCTACACGGGACTTGAACTCACGAACTTCTAGATCATGACCTGAGCTGAAATCGAGAGTTGAATGCTTAACCGACTGAGGCACCCAGGTGCCCCAGAAAGAGGCTAGACCATCTTAAGGCTTAAACCTGGAGCGGGTACCAGCTTATTTCTGTCCCATTCTATTGGCCCAAAGAGTTACAACCTAGACAGATTTAAGGGGAAGAAACTACGAAAGAGTGTGAAGAACCAGAGGTGTAGTTCATTGGGTGCCATGGCCTTCTACAGATGGCAACCACCCACGGCCACACGGATAAATCTTAGGTAGGTTATGGTGCAGGAACAAATAATCCCCACATCTCAGTGACTTTACACAATAAAGGGTTACTGCTTTCTCACAGATCCCACACAAAGCGGTGGGGTACTCTGTTCCACACAATCTGCCAGGAACCCAGGCTGATGGAAGCTCCACCATGTTGAGGTGGCAGCATCTGGGACATGAACCCCCACTTTTGCCACAGCCATGGGAGGCAGAAAGCCTGGAGAGTTTCACTTGGCTTCAGCCCTGAAGAGGCAAATGTCACTTATGCTCATATTTCATTGGCCAGAACTAGTCACGTGACCCTATGTAAGTACAAGGAGGGGCTGGGAACACATAGAAAAGTGGGTGAGCGTCAAGGTCTTGGCCATATGGGATGAAATTACTGAAAACAAAGGAAAGTTCAACATAAAATTCAAGATCGTGTTTACTGCAGGATAAGGGAGGAACTCACAGGAAGGTGTCAGTGATTTGTAATGTTCTGGTTCTTGGGTTGAACAATGAGTGTTAATTTTATATATCTATAAATGAATGGATGAGTGAATAGATGAATGAATAAATAGAAGAAGGGACTCAGAAGCAGTGACACTGAAGCCTAATCTCAGAGGCAGGCCAAAAATGGCCCTTTCATAAATATTCCATGAGCTCTGGCTGAGGCCGCTAGACCTCAAAGGTACAAAGATGAATAAAATATGGGCTCATCCCCTCCAGGTTCCCAGCTCAGGCAATGCACTAGGCCCACAAACCAAGCAAGCCAGCAAGGCACAGGGAGATGGATTGCTCACCAGTTCTGGGAGCCAGAGGAATCCCTGTGAAGGCGTCCTTCAGAAGGGTCATGAGGGTTGGGTCATGCAGGATCAGTAGGAGTTCAACAGGTAGCGAAAGGAGTGGAGGTGGGTGGGGTAGGTTGGTCAGGAAAACTCATTCTAGGAACAGCGAACAATACGTTCAAGGTACAGAGAGCCCTTCATTCCTCAGCTGCCTGTGTTCCCAGGGTTTCCTCGCCACCTTCTAGTCCCTGAATGATCTGATCAGCCCTTTCACTTGTGCTGTACCCCCCAGAACCCTCTGCAGGACCCAGGCACACATTCTCCCTACTGGCTTTTGGGAGCATGGGTTGCTGATGAGTCTTTCTTCAGGAATCGGCCCCATATAAGGGAGCTCTTTTATCCAAGGTCATGTACCCCCTCCCTACTCCGGGGGCAGACACATTCAAATGACTGGTCAAAGCAGGAATATAAAGGTCTAGCTCCCTTACTTCAATTCAGGGAGCTCAGCAGGGCATCCCAGCTCCAGAGCTCCCTGTGGGATCAGCTAGGGACTGTCTGGAGTCTCCAGTCTCTATTATAGTCCAACTCATCTCTCTGCTAGATCCTGTTCCTTTTGTAACCACCCCCCTACAGGTGTTGATTGTGAATGCACTCCCCAAGAAACCTCGTTCAAGAGTATCTCCACTTCAGAGCACCTGGGTGGCTCAGTGGGTTAAGTGTCTGACTGGCTTGGGTTATGGTCTCACGGTTCATGAGTTCAAGCCCTGTCTTGGGCTCTGTGCTGACAGTGCAGAGCCTGCTTGAGATTCTGTCTCTCTGTCTCTCTCTGCCCTTCCCCCACTTGAGCTCGCTTTAAATAAATAAACTTAAAAAAGAGTATCTCCTCTTCAGGTGTGTTTTCTAGGAAACCTATCTAAGGTACCCACTAAGTAAGTGATTACTTAATCAGGGATGAAAACCCCCTTCCTAGAGGCACTTCTATAGCAATAATATTAACTAATATTCACAGAGTGATTTCTGAGCTAGGCACTATGCTAAGCACTTTGCCTATGTGAGTTTATTTAATAAAGAACAGAATGAGCTAATGACAAAGAAATGAACTTCTAACGGTGAAATTTCACACTCTGGGAAGGTGAGATTGTCAGCTTAGGGAGTCTGGAAGTGTTTGTGTGGCACATATTCTGTCACAGACTTTTTTCTCTGTCTTGCTGTTTAGTAGTCCTAATCTTTTATATTGGCTGGGTAAAGCCCCCAGCAAGTCAGGGATAAGGCTCCCAAACTCATTCTTCCTTAAAAGAAAAAAAAAAGAAGAAGAAGAAGAAGAAGAAACAAAGAAGAAGGACTTCTGCTCTTCTCAGTGGTGCAATAATATTTCTGTTCTGTCTTTTTTTTGGGGGGGGGGGGTCTCACTTCTTGGGAGCCTGTGTGGAGGTGAATTCCTCTGAAAGCCAAGTGCCCCTGTTTGGGACTCCCCAGACATTTTCTGAGAAATGGTGACATTGTTCCTCGTACTTCCTCTCCCTTCCTGAGCAGCTCCTGTAGCTACACTTCTATCCTCCTTCTTCAGGCTTGGGCTTTCCACCTTTCCTTTCTATCATCGCCTCCTTCCTGGTGGGAGCCGATCTGAAATTTCTTGTCTCCCAGGCTGATCCTCTCTCCATCCCTAAGCTGCCTCCTTCCTGGGGAGCATGCCCAGGCAGCAGGCTGTAGCCCTGACTGGCCTTCCGGCCGTCAGGAACATGTCCCAACATGTTGAGCACTGACTCGCGGCTGTTTATCCTTTGAGCTGCCTGCTTTGGGGCAAAGAGGGGGGTGGTAGGATACAGGAGACCCCCCTGAGACCTCAAGGAGACCTTGGTCTGAATTTCTCTGAACAGCAATATGTGCTTTGCAGCAGATCTCTTGGGATTGGCCTGGGATATGGGGTGTGTGTGTGTGTGTGTGTGTGTGTGTGTGTGCATTTTTTGCATCAGATCTTGCGTGTGACTTCCAACAACCTGCTCTTTTGCCCTCTTCAGGGCAGAAGTCCTTTAAGGGCACACCTGGCTACACACTCAAGTGTATGGTTGGAAACTCTTTTTTTTTTTTTTTTAAGTACTGAACAGTATTAGACACTTAGTAGGTGCTTAATACTTGTTGAATTCTGTTGTGGTGGTGGTGAGCTAAAAGTTATAGAAAAAAAAAAACAACAGAACTCACTTCCCAACAACAACAACAAAAAGAATCATCTTATGAAGTTCAGTATCACAAAACTTTAAATAATTCAATACAGGCCTTCATTAACTTTTTTTTCCCCCAAAGTAAACAGACAGACAATGTCAAGTCTATTTGAAATGCCTGAAAGCCAAGGGGAGTCAAGGCAGTAGGAGGATATGCCCGTCCTCTTCTGGACATTTGACAACGCAGTCTTTGGTATGTGTATGTTGGGGGTGGGGGCTGCATGGAGAAAGGGAGGAGGGGACTGGTCCTGGGGTCTTGGCCTTTTTGAGGCCCTCCTGAGGTCCATCTGCAGTCCTGGCCCAAATCCAAGATCAGGTAGGCAAGAGAGTCTGTTCTGTGCCCTCCCACTCCTAACTGGGCTCCTATGCCAGCAGTAGAGAAGACCTGTCCTCCCTGAGGTCAGCTGCATTAGAGGAAGAAAACTGGGCATGTCTGGACAGAGATTTCTAGACACTGAAGAGTCCTAGATGTCAGTAATTGTAGCTGTTCTAAGCCTGAGTTCTAATTTTTAGTGGGATTTCTGTTCAAATTAACATTCTGTTCTCTGCAATTTTTTAAAAAGATTTAAACGTTTATTTTATTTTACTATTTCAGTTTATTTATTTTTTTTTTTAAATTTTTTTTTCAACGTTTTTTATTTATTTTTGGGACAGAGAGAGACAGAGCGTGAACGGGGGAGGGGCAGAGAGAGAGGGAGACATAGAATCGGAAACAGGCTCTAGGCTCCGAGCCATCAGCCCAGAGCCCGACGCGGGGCTCAAACTCGCGGACCGCGAGATCGTGACCTGGCTGAAGTCGGACGCTTAACCGACTGCGCCACCCAGGCGCCCCGTCAGTTTATTTTTTTAAAGTAAGCTCTATGCCCAACATAGGACTAGAACTCAGACTCCCAAATCAAGAGTCACATGCTCTACTAACTGAGCCAGCCAGGTACCTCTGTTCTCTGCAATTAAAAAACATTTTTTTAATGTTTATTTATTCTTGACGGAGAGACAGGGTGTGAGTGGGAGAGGGTCAGAGAGAGAGGGAGACACAGAATCCAAAGCAGGCTCCAGGCTCTGAGCTGTCAGCACAGAGCCCCACGCAGGGCTTGAACTCACCAGCCATGAGATCATGACCTGAGCCCAAGTCGGGCCCTTAACTGACTGAGCCACCCAGGCACCCCTGTTCTCCGCAATTTTTTAAAAGCTAAAACTGCAAATGTTTTAGGTTAAAGGAGGCAAAAATGGAGTGCAAGAGGGGCTGAGGGTGTGAACTGGGTGGGAGGAAGTGGGCACCTCACTTGCTTCTGTATCTGGGAGAAGCACTAGTGGATATTTCCAGAATTGTCTTTCATCAATGTCACCTGAAAATGAAGAGTGCTGGGTGTTTCCCTCTTTCTAGAGCCCCTATGTAAGAGAGGGCAAGGGGCAGAGGGCTCTGGGTGGGAGGCAATAGGCCTATGCCCTAGGGATGCCTGGGTAGTTCGGTTGCTTAAGCATCTGACTTCATTTCAGGTCATGATCTCAGGTTTGAGTCCCACATCTGGCTTGCTGCTGTCCGCACAGAGCCCATTTCATATCCTCTGTCCCCCTTTCTCTCTGCCCTTCCCCTGCTTGTGCGTGCTCTCTCTCAGAAATAAACAAACACTAAGAAGAAAATGGGCTCGTGCTCCAACCGCAGCTATTTATTTGCTTGCTGTGTGACCTGAGTCAGATCACTGAACTTCTCTGAACCTCAGTTACCTTTAGTTCTATGGGCCTTGATTTCCTCATCTGTGCAATCAAAGGGACTGGATCCCTTTCTGGCCTCCGAGATGTTTTGTTGAGGTGTCTGGGTGTTTCAGGTGGTGCTTTGGGAGAGGTGGTCTAGGGAGAGAGCCTAGGAATAGTGATGCTATAGTGGGCTTTTCTGGGAATTCCAAAGTGAGGGACATCTTTTTTATTATTTATGGAGTTTTATTTATTAATGGTCACCCCTCATGCTCTTTTCGGGGCCAGAAAGAGGGCTTATGCTAAGAATGCCATCCCTTCCTGGGGAGTGCCAACTCACACCCCAATGAAAACCACCCAGATTTGTAGCTCAGTTAGTTTCCCCACCAACTGTGTAGAGCACACACGCCCAGGCGCGGGGGGTGGGGGGGGGGAGGGAAACGCCCTCCAGCAGCTGATAACATTGGCATCTGAGTTCTGAGGTTCTAGAGCGAGGCCGGGAGCTACGAGCGTCCCGCGGCCCTGGAAGGGCGGTCCCAGGCCTTCAGCGGGCGGAGCAGCGGGTCCCGCCTCCGAAGCCATCCTTTATAAGAGCAGCGCCGGGCGGTGCCAGCAGAGGTGTGAGCCACTGCTCCAGTCTGTGACCTGGAGACCCGGAGCCGGGCGCGGATTCACGGAGCCACCGAGACCCTCAGAAGAGGTGAGGGAGTCGTGGCAGGCAGGAGCCGACCCTGGACCGGCAGCTCTGAGCCGAGAAGTGTCTGCCTGTGCGTCCGTTCGCGTCCGCGAGTGTGTCCTCGCGGGTGTATGTGTGTGTGCTGTCTTCACAGGTGAATGGCGTGAGTGGGTCGGTGCGCGGGTCTGGGGTTTGCTCCCACGGGTGTCTCCGTAAGTGCCCGTGTGACGGAGGCCGAGTTTGGCGGAGACTCCGGGCGGAGGGAGGGCAGGAGTTGGAGGGATCGATCCCTGCCGCGCTCCCGTCCCCTTGAAACAAAGCAGGGTGGAGGAGAGGCGGGCACCCGGGCGCCGCGGACCCCTGGCGCCGTTAGCGCTAGCGGCGAGCGGCTGGAGCCCCTGAGCGCCAAGCTCCGGGAGGGGCGGGGAACGCGGAGCCGAGCAGGTTCATCAGCGATCCGCTCCGGAGCAGCTCCCGGATCCACTAGGTGCCGTCTCCCCGCCCCGAGGTCTAGGTTCCCGACGCCTCCGTGTCCGCCACCGCTGGGCGCTGAGGTCAGCGCGGGCTGTGTCCCTGGTCCTTGGGAACGTGTTGGTACACGTCCCTTCAGGGCAATCGAGGAGGTGACTCATGGTGACAAGGAGACCCCGGGAAACGAACCGGGTGAGGTCAGAGCCCCGCCCGGGCTGGTGGGGGACAGTGGCGCCCCAGAAGTCAGCTTCCCGGCCCTCGGCGGTCTCTGACCCCCTACCCCCCCCCCCCCCCCCCCCATCAGCACAGTGACCTATTTGGCTGGCACGAAGTGTTCTCAGGGAAGCCGGGGACGCGAGGAGGTCCAGGACTGGTTGTGCGGTCCCCGCCTCGCAGCGCGCCCTCGAGGACGCGGAGCGGTGGCCCCGCGCGGGGTGGGCCCACGCCAGCCTGTCGGTTTGAGAAGAGCAGGAGTCGGACACACCTCTGTTCCATCGCGCCCGCCGAACCCCGGCCCAGTTTGCCCGCGACTCGGGGTGCCGGACTCCGCGGAGGGAGCGCAGCCCTGCGCGGCGGGGCGTGCAGCCCTCGTCCGGGAAGGGGTCACAATCGGAGGGTGGGACTTCGGGGGGGGGGGCGCGACGCTGCTCCGGGACTCTGTCAGCAGCATCCAGGGGCTCCCGGTGCCCCCCACCAAACAGCCCTCTCCAAGGGCGACAGGTCTGAGCGGAGCCGGGGGACGACGAGTCGTCCTTCGAACGCCGCCGCCCTGCGAGGGCCACAGTGCATCCGTCCTGTCGGGGGCCCTCTGGGGACCCTGGTGCCCTTCTAGTTCGGACAAGAATCTTGGATTTACTAGGGTTTGGCACTTTAGGGCGCCAAGGCAGCTCCCCTTCCCCTCCCTCCACGTCGCGTTTCGAGGAGGACTTTCGAGCGGTTTTGTTTTCCTTGCTTTCGTCTATTTTTATTTTCCAGGGATCTGACTCATCCCGTGCTTTGGGCGTGGAGATAAGGTGGAGGGCCCAAACCTCTGCGCGCCTGTGCGTGCTGTGTGTGTGTGTGTGTGTGTGTGTGTGTGTGTCACAGAGGAGCGCGCGGTTTCCCAACAGTGGCGGGGCTTTCGGAAGCCTGGCTGGCTCAGCGTGACGTGTTTGCGGCCCCTGGTTCTCCTCCTAGTCCCCACCCCCCGCCACCTCCAGAGGGTGACGCGCAGCCCGAGTGGAAGCGAAGTTTTGGCGGGTGGGGAGAGCTTTGCAGGAAACTGACTCATCACAACTCCCTGCTGCTGTCCAAGGCTCTGCCCACGCACCGCCGACCCTGCGCCTGATTTCCTGGCGACCAGCGCCCCCTTCCGGCCCCGGCGCGAATAGCAAACACGCCTTCCCGCGGAATGCGGTTTCACCCGCCTTTCCTTCCCGCTCGCTTTGCCTGCGCAGAGATCGCTCGCCGCTTCTGCCAACGCCCCTTAAAAAGAGTACCCCATTGGTTCAACAGTGTGTAATGAGTCCTTACTGTTTACTTCGGAATTAAAATTGGTTGATATCTAAGGCACGAAGGCCAACAAAGGAAGCTCTTCTCAGTTACTTGTTTGTAAAACAAGGGTTTGTGTTTCTCAGCTTTCCCTGAACTGGGAGTTATGATAATGGTAGTGAGATCAGATGCGGAGCCTATGAGAGCCATATGGGCTGGGGTGTTAGGAGAAAGGATTCTGGTCCCAGCTCCTGGAAGCCAGGGAATACCCAGCGTCCTGATGAAATCCTAGGCAGGCGCCTCCTCCTTGTGCCAATGAGGCACTGAGACCCAGAATGTCCATTTCGGCCATCCTGTGTATCCCCTCTTGAATGGCACCCCAAGAGTGCCCATCTGGGGAACTGCCAAACACCTGCTTAAATCCCCCTTAATTTGAGTTAATTAATCTGGGGAGAGAGGGACCTATCAATATGGTTTTTTTTGTTTTTGTTGTTGTTTTGTTTTTTGAGAGAGAGAGCGCGAGCGCGCGCGCGCGGGACGCGCGCAAGCAGGGGAGGGGCAGAGTAAAGAGGGAATCCTAACCAAGCAGGCTCCACACTAAGGGCAGAGCCTGAAGCAGAGGCTCTATCCCCACCCTGGGATCACGACCTGAGCCAAAATCAAGAGTCAGTGGCTGTTTTGACCGAGCCACCCAAACAACCCTGTATTTTTTTTATTCTTTTTTATTTTTCCTTGAGAGAGAGTGTGAGTGGGGGAGGGCCAGAGGGAGAGAATCTTAAGCAGGGTCCATACCCATCACAGAGGCCCCAGTGGGGATCCATCTCATGACTGTGAGATCATGACCTGAGCCAAAAATCAAGAGTGCAGTACTCAGCTGGCTGAGCCACCCAGGTGCCCCTGGATCTGTATTTGTAAAAAGCTCCCCAAGTGGGGTGCCTGGTTGGCTCAGTTAAGCGCCCACCTTCGGGTCAGGTCATGATCTCACAGTCGATGGGCTCCAGCCCCGCGTCGGTCTGTGCTGACAGCTTAAAGCCTGGAGCCTGCTTCGGATTCTGTGTCTGGATTCTGCGTCTCCCTCTCTCTTTGCCCTTCCCTCACTTGTGCTCTCTCTTTCTCTTTCTCAAACCTAAAAAAAATATTTTTAAAAAAGTTCCCCAAATGATTCTGCTGGGACTGTAGTTAATAATACAAAACTAGAAGAGTAAGGATGAACACCAGAGTACAGAACGCAGGGCAAACAGGCTTGGGTTCAAATCCTGGCTCTGCCACTTGTGAGTTGGGTGGTCTTGGGCAAGTTACTTAATTTCTCTGAGCCTTCGTTACTTATTCTGTTAAAAAAAAGAGAGAGAGCGAGAGAGAGAGAGAGCAAACATACTGCACTGGGTAACCCCTCTATGGGGCAGTGGCTCTTGGCCTTTTCAGTTTTCTGGTTTGGGGGCAAGCCTCATATCTCTTCAAACTCTTGCTCTTTAAATTTGGTCTGAGGTCACCTGGTGCCTCTCCTCCCCCATCAGCGCTGAGAGGTGGGGTGGGGAGGGGTAGGTGTGGCAGGGGTCCAGGTCTTCCTGCCCGAGGAGGTCACTCAGAGCCTGCAAAACAGGACTTGTCCTCGGGAAAACCCAGTCCCTGCCAAGGTTGCACAGCCACTCAGCCCTGGAGTCAGGCCAGAGCAGGGCAGGTGGGTGCCAGCTCTTCGTCATGAGCAAACTCAACCTTGGTTTTCCCTCTTCTGAAGTGGGAGGAGAGGAACCGGGTAGACCGGCCACCTCTAATTTTTCTTGCCTGCAAAACGAGTTCCTTGGATGTAGCCAACATGGGGCAGGGGCTTCCAGGCTGTCTAGACTCCAGATCACCTGATGTGCCTGGCAGGATGTGGCTCAGCCTGGGAGAAATCATTGTCCTGCCCTGCCCAGCCCCTCCTCACCCCCAGGCCTCCAGCTTGATGACATCCTTGGGAAAGGCCCTCAGCACACAGCACCTGTCAGCTGCTGTCTGAAGGAGGTGGTGGCCCGGGGAGTGATGTGGAGAAGGCTCAGCCAGAACTGAACACAGAGCAAAATAATAACACTTCTGTTTTCCAAGCACTTCTGTCTACCAGGTGCTTTTCCCAGCATGTTACCTACATTAACTCAGTTAATCCTCACATTTATCCTCTGAGACATTCACTAATACTGTCTCCATTTTACAGATGAGAAAAAATAGAGCCCAGAGAAGTTAAGCCATTTGTCTAGGGTCACCCAGCAGAGCCTAGATTCCAACCCAGGCAGTCTGGCTCCAGAGCCCACACTCTTAACCACAAGAGCCAGCGTCTCAACTCTGTTCCATCTGCCTTGCCTGAAGGGACTCCCTGACCTATTATTGCTTGAGGATGCTTCCACAGTTCCATTTTATAGATGAGAAAACTGAGACCCAGAGATATTAAGTGACATTTTATTTTTGCAATTTAAAAAATTTTTTAATTAAAAAATTTTTGTTAATGTTTATTTATTTTTGAGAGAGAGAGAGAGAGAGAGACATGCAACACGTGCGGGGGAGGGGCAGAGAGAGAGAGGGAGACACAGAATCCGAAGCAGGTTCCAGGCTCTGAGCTGTCAGCACAGAGCCCGACTCGAGGCTCGAGTTCACAAATCGCAAGGTCATGACCTGAGCTAAGTCGGATGCTTAACAGACTGAGCTACCGAGGTGCCCCCTTTTTACAATTTTTTAATTAAAAAAAAAATTTCAGTGATTATTTAGTTATTTATTTATTTACTTAAAGTTTATTTTTGAGAGAGACAGAGACAGCATGAGTAGGGGAGGGGCAGAGAGAGGGAGAGAGAGCATCCAAAGCAGGCTCCTCACTGCCAGCACAGAGCCTGATGTGGGGCTCAAACTCACAAAACCTCAAGATCATGACCTGAACCAAAACCAAGAGTCAGACACCTAACCGACCGAGCCACCCGGCACCCCTTTAAGTGACTTTAAACTTTAGGTAGTAGGCAGCAAAGCTAGGACTGGATCCTAGGTGTTTTTTATCCCAGGGGCCAGGGTACTTTTGTTTCAGAACAGGGTTATCCCACATGGGCATCTGGGTAAAGGGGTTCAGGAGGCCAGAGAAGCTGTCGGCCTGTCCTTTCACAACGCAGAGTTCTAACCGCTATACGATCACGGCCCTTTCATTTGCTACCTGACCTCTTGGCCAGGGCTGGGGTTGGGAAACTACTGGACTCTGGCAATTCACACGTACTTGGGGCATTCGCACCCATGAGGGACACCTTGGGGGGACAACAAATTGATTTTAGTTGATAAAGCCTGGCGGTAAACAGGACTCTGATCCCTGCTATTGCAATAAACTTGTCTTTGTCAACACAAGTTTGTCCTTCAGCTGCTCCCTCCTCCAGTGACCTTGGGGTACCAGGTTAACCCAGCTCTGCCCCAACCCGGTGGCTGTTGGTTGGGGACTGGGGACGGCCTGTGGGAAGGCAATGGTGGCAAACCAGCTGGAAGGAGCCAGAGAGACCCCATGTTCTAGGAGGAAGACTTCATCTGAGCCAAGCACAGCCTGGTAAGGTAGGGTCCAATTTCCCGAGTGACCAGGACCTTACTTGTGTCTCGGCTGCAGGTGCCATGTCGGAGCCGTCCAGGGATGCCCACCAGATCCCACATGGCAGCAAGGCCTGCCGCCGCCTCTTCGGCCCAGTGGACAGCGAGCAGCTGCGCCGAGACTGTGACGCGTTAATGGCAGGCTGTGTGCAGGAGGCCCGGGAGCGATGGAACTTCGACTTTGTCACCGAGACACCGCTGGAGGGCGACTTTGCCTGGGAGCGTGTGTGGGGCCTGGGCCTGCCCAAGCTCTACCTGCCTGCAGGGCCCCGGGGGGGCCGGGATGACCTGGGAGGGGGCAAGCGGCCCAGCACCTCGTCTACCCTGCTGCCGGGGACAGCTCGGGAGGACCACCTGGACCTGTCCCTGTCCTGCACTCTCATGCCTCACTCCCCTGAGCGGCCCGAGGCGTCTCCGGGTGCACCTGGCACCTCTCAGGGCCGAAAACGGCGGCAGACCAGCATGACAGGTGAGGATAGCCGCAGGGAAGGACACTAGAAGGAATCAAGACTCTCAGAATCTGTGGTGCGAGGGACCGTGTCTGGTCCTGCAAGGGACCTGTCTGGTCCAGTTTGCTCATTAGGCCATAGGGAAAGCAAGCCCAGAGAGACAGAGCAACTTTCCTGAGGTCCCATGGCAGGTATACAGCCATGACCAACTCACTAACATCTACTGGGAACATTTATTGTATGTCAGGCCCTTTGCTAAGGTGAATTTCTAAGGTAGGTTTCATTTAGTCCTTAAAGCAGTCCTGTTCCATATAACATTCTTGCCACTCTTTTATAGGAGTGGAAATAAGGCTCAGAGAGGTAGGGTGGTTTGCCTATGGTCCCACAGTGAATTTGCAGTAGAGAGAAAACTAATGACAGTAATTTCCCGGCTGCCCTATTCAGATCTAACTCACCTTCCCCATCACACACACACACACACACACACACACACACACACACTTCCATTCAGTCCTCAGAGCACTACACAAATGGTCAACTTCATTTTATATGTGAGGAAACTGAGGTTCAGGGCGATGCAGTCAAGAATCCCACGGGAAATTTACAGCTGGTGCAGAACTAACAATACTGAAGATAGTGGCTCACATGTATATGGCCCCATCGTGGGCAGAACACTTCTTATGGGTTCTCTAATTGCGTTCCTAGAGCAGTGTGATTCAATGGAACTGTGCAGTGATGCAAATGTCCAGTGCCACTAGGCGCAATGTAGCCATTGAGTATTTGACATGTGGCTGGTGTGACTGAGGAACCGAATTTTGCATTTTATTTGATTTTAGTTCGTTTAACTACACAGGGCCACCACCGTAGTGGTGGGCAGCTTGGCTTGGAGCAGGCCCACGGATGTTGGTCTGGTTATAATCAGTCATGTCTGGGAAGCGTGATGGGATGCCTGGTAGAATGGTGCCATGGGAGACGGAGTGGGAGTTGCCAGAGTTTTACCCTGTACTTGGCAATGTGTCCCTTTGGCCCTAGGGAGGAGTGCCTGCCCCCTCTGCTGTGGGTTTTGGATGGATGGCTCTGTTGGGCCGTCTTCCTCCTGGCCTGACTGACTTCTGTTCTCTCTTCCCAGATTTCTATCACTCCAAACGCCGGCTGATCTTCTCCAAGAGGAAGCCCTAATCTGCCCCCTGGAAGCCTCAAGCTCCTAGAAATGAGGCCCACCGCCCCCCCCCCCCCACTGCCCCCACAGGCCTCTTCTACACCTTTGCCTTTAGTCCTTCAGTTTGTGCGTCTTAATTATTATTTGTGTTTTAATTTAAACTCCTCCTCATGTACATATCCTGCTTGCCACCACCCTTCCCCCCCGCTCCCCCCCCAGCCTTTGGCATTTCCAATTATTTAAAAAACCATTAGACAGCAGAATGATAGGTTTATTAGAGCGCTAGGTATTTTTATTATGCGAACTATTATTTAAGACGTCTTCATCCTGTGCTCCCCATTTCTGCTCTCCCAGAGGTAAGGTGGGGCTGGCGTGACCCTCACCTTCTGTGTGGTGCTCCCTGGAGGGGCCTGGCTCCTTCAGCTCACCACCTCATGGGGGTTATGAAATTTCTGCCCCTTTCGTGCATTCTCAAACCCGGATTCTTTATCATTTGAGAAGTACACAGATAGCACTTTGAAGGGGGCCCAGCAGGGTGGGGGCATCATCAACACTTTGGAGGCCCCTCCCCTTCTCTGAGGTCGGGCAGTGTGACCTTGAAGGGGGCACAGCCTGGAACACGGCTGGGAACGTGGCACTTTCCTGGCCCCTGATGCCCCGCCCTGCTCTGTGAAAGCACGGGCGAAGGTAGGGTCCTGTAGCAAACCACCCCACCTCCTCTCACCCCCTCTGCCACCCACAGGGAAGCCAGTCTCAATGTTTGGCCTCCCCTGCACTTTTCTAGGAGCCCCAGACGCCCCTCTTTTCCAGCTGGGCTTTCAAGTCCCTCTCTGCTCCGCTCCCCTCCCCCATACCCTTTCCCTCTAGTACCCTCTCGGCCCTAGGTGGCAGCTCTGGGGTGCCTGTCCCCCCAGCTTAGTGGACTGGGAGGGAAGGGGTATGCTAGAAGTAGGGGTCCCCAGTTCTACCTCAGGCAGCTCAAGCAGTGGCCGCTTCCTCCTCTTACCTTCTGGGGCAGAGGTTCTGGTGGTTGGACAGGCCTTCTTGAGCGGGGATCCCTCTGTCAGGGGTATGTCTCGGGGAGCAGAGTTTTCGCGGAGGAAGAGTGTGACACCAGCCCCTGGAACCCCTCCAAGGACCTTCCCCACTGCCCACCCTCCCCCATTTCATTGCACTTTGATAGCAGCTGAACAAGGAGTCAGATGTTTTAAGATGATAGGGTAGAGGCTGTGGATAGGGTATGCTAAGTGGGCTAATGTGGCCCTGGGAGTTGGGAGTTATTGTCTTTCCCAGCACTGAGCATTGAGCCCCTGGAGGCATTGAGGCACTTAGTGGGTCTGACCCCAAACATCTTACGTTCCTGTAACATGCTGGCCTGGACTGTTTTCTCCTGGCTCCTCCTGTCTCCACCTAGACTGTAAGCCTCAGAAGGGCAGGGAACAAGTCCTATACTGCTCTGTGCCCTTCACAGCCCCTTCCTCAGTGCTGGGTATACAGCAGGTGCTCAATAAATGTTTCTTGGTGATTTTACTGGTAATATTACCATTGTGGCCCACACGCCTTGTCATTTGTAAGAAGGAGTAGTCAGAAGTTCTTTCGGTTGTTTCCACGATGTTAAAAATTAAGCATTTAAAGTTAAAAAACGCAGAGGCTTAACAAACAGACCATGAGCCAAAAAAGACGACAACAAAACAACCACGGTAAACATCACACCTCTGCAAAGATCGCCACGGTCAATATTTTGGTTCCTTGTGTGGTCTTTTTTAGTAAGGGATATGTTACTCACCAGAGAACTGCACCTCATTACTCATGGCGGAAATGCACATTAAAACCGCAATAAGATAACACTGTACATCGACCAGAATGACTAACGTGAAAAAGACAATGCCAAGGGAGGGCAAGGATCGGGAACAACCGGAAGTCAAACCTGGCTGGCAGAAGTATGAAATATTTCAACTACTTTAGGAAACAGGCAATGCCTTCTAAAAATGGCTCCCCTCGTGCCCACCTCATGACTCGAGACTCCCCTTCCTGTTTGTTCTCACGAGAAATCAGTACGTATTTCCACCAGAAGGCACGTTCATGGCAGCGTTATTCTTGACAGACCCAAGCTGGGAACAACCCAGATGTCCACAACAAGAACGGATGTGTAAATTGTGGTATCTTTCTAGAGTGGAGTATTATGCAATGTTGAAAAGAACAAAGTACTTTATGTGCAAGTTTCTGATGATCTATTCATAGCTAACCACTCCAAGACTTAGTGGCTTAAAACGATGACCTTTATTTGCTCCTGATTCTGCAATTTAGCCAAAAACCACTTTTCAGATACGGGATAATTCTCTGCTGTATGGGACATGGCTTTGCTCTAGAACCCTAGGGGTCTGAGGTAGGGCTCTCCCACTGGGACTTTTCAGAGACTTCACACTGTCTACTTATCTGCCACGGATATTTCTAGTACCATGGGACACACAAGGTCGTATGTCCCAAGTGCTTGTCCTATAGCATGGACCTGTCACAGAGCCCTCTTTGGTTCTGGACTCCACTCGAACGTGGCAGCTCCCCATGCCATGCCATCTGGTAAATGGGCCAGAGCATTATTAGTATATGGCCTCCGAAGTCCACCTTGGCTCGCTAAAGCTATTTCTCTTTTGAGGGGGAGCATGTCCTCAGTACTTGTCTTTTCCTATAGAGGGAAAGTCCTGGCACGTCCCAGTTCATTTGACCACTTAAAACAGAACATGACAGGTCTCTGAATTCTTGTAAAGAACGTGAATATGCCCCATTTCTTATCCCCTTTCCTGAAACGGATCAGAGAGAATGCGCTGGCCATATTGTTAGCTTCTTACAGTCAGAGGCTGTGTAGACTATTCTAGCAAAGATACCGTATCTGATATGATGCCTGCAATTAGGGCAACGATGTGGATAACCATCAACTGCCATGCTTCGTTTGGTTATTATAGGAGCAGTATGGGGTGGATGGAATGGGGATATGATGGGAACCACCTTGCTTCCTGCAGGCCTTTGAAAGGAGCACCGATCTCTGCACTGCCACCTGGCAAGCAGCGTTGTTTCCGATTCACTGTCTTGACTAGGGGGATAACTTAAGAGACTTCCATTCAGTCCTTCTTTCCATTAATGGCTCTTATTCCATAGATGAGGAAACTAATCAGTGCACGTTCTGCCAACTGCTAAATGTACCCACGCCTGTCGCTGATTGAGGGCTTCCTTCTGGGGGGCAAGTTTGGGTTCCTCCTCTCATGGGTGAAACAACTTCCCATGATGCCGGAGGAAACCGGAAGGATGGGAACATTTGAAGTGAGAAGCTGCATCACCACCAGGAACCCACGTTTCAGGCGAACAGAGGTGTGGGACAGGGACGGGGGCGGGGGGGGGGGGCATCAACTTTGGCTTCCGTGACTTCCCTTCAGCCAGCCTAGTGCCCAGATAAACATGCTGGCAAAAGTCACTGCGGCTTTACCCTCTCCCACCAGCCCACAGAAATGTGAGCTCCGTGAGGGCAGGTCTTTGCCTGTTTCATTTGCTGCCATGTCTCAGCACCGAAGGAGTGCCCAGCACACAGTAGGTGCTCAATAAATATTCGTTGAATGAATGAATTATTCACTGTGGCTTGAATTTCCTTCCTGACCCCAGCGTTCATCTCTCACACCCAGTTCTCCGCCTACCCCACTCCCAGGTGGCTGCCCTCATCACTTGACAATCAGTCTGGCATTTGAACATGGCCATCTGCTAATTGGCAGGATATAGAAGTCGGAGATTCTCTAACTCAGTCTCCTTTTTTTTTTTTTTTTAAATTTATGTTTGAGAGAGAGAGAGACAGCATGAGCAGGGGAGGAGCAGAGAGAGAGAGAGAGAGAGAGAGAGACAGACGACAGACAGACAGAATCAGAAGCAGGCTTCAGGCTCCGAGCTGTCAGCACAGAGCCCAGCATGGGGCTGGAACTCAGGGGCAGTGAGATCACGACCTGAGCCAAAGTCGGACGCCCAACCGACTGAGCCACCCTGGCGTCCCAGTCTCCTTTTAAGTCACAAATATAACAACGGCCAGCATTGATGATCATCTGCCTGCCGTGGTTCTAAACGCTTTATGTGGTTTATAGCATTTAATCCTTGCAACAAACCATGAACGGGGTGCTATTATTACCTCTGTTTTACAGATGAGAAACTGAGGCAATAAGCCCTTAAGCCACTTGCCTGAGGCCACCCCTCTAGGAAGAGGTGGGGAGCCAGGATATTCATGCTGATGACCCAGGTCACATTGCCTGCTTGTTCCATAAACGAACAAGGGGAAGTGCCTCGCCCAGGGCACTACCATCATGAAGATGCCGAGGAGGCTTGCGGGCACCTGTCTCCCCCGGGTCCCGACTCTGTCTCTGAAGTAACTCAGGTTTCTCAGTCATACGCAAGGCGTGCTATGTAAATGCAAATTTGAACCAAGCTCCCTGGCCCTGGTTTCCCACCAGCCGGCCTGAGCTCCATCTAGAGACAGCTTGGAGCCAGCGGCTGCAGCCAGGTCTGGACACTGTACCTCAGGACAGAGAGTCTTTTGCCTCAGGGTTTCCTAAACTGTCAAGTGAATGCAAGCATCTCCGGGGAATCGAAAAAGAGTGAGTGTGAAACTTTCCCATTGATAAAACGGTCTCACTGTCTGGGATCCTTGTTCATTCATTCAGTTTCTGTAAAATTCAGTTTCTGAGCTCAGTATTTTTAAGTCCAGCGACACCATATTTTAAAATTAACTCCGCTGCTTCCAAAAAGGCCTGGATCTAACTTTTTTTTTTTTCTGAGCACTTGGCTCCGGCCTCCTGCCAGCTGGCTCACGGCAGATTCTCCCCTGGGGCTGCAGCAGAGGGCAGCCAGGCTGAGCTCTGACCACTCCGGCTCCATCGGGGAGGACTGGGACCACCCCTGCCTCCTCCGTGCCCCTTTAATTTCCATGGTTGGGAGGTGGGTCGTGGGGATGGGGGGCAAATGAACTGAGGATGCTTTGACATCCTGGGGGCTGGGTCTTAAAAATCAAACTTCACTCCGTTCCCAGGGAAGTGGAGAGAGCCCTCACTGCTGAAAAGTCTTGGATTTGTTACAGTTGCACTACCAGCAGCAAACGATGTTAGCCCTACTTTCAAAATACATCAGGGGCGCCTGGGTGTCTCAGTCTGTTAAGCGTCCAGCCCTTGGTTTCAGGTCAGGTCATGATCTCACGGTTTGTGAGTTTCAGCCGTGCATGGGGCTCCACACTGAGAGTGCAGAGCCTGCTTGGGATTCTCCCTGTCTCTCTCTCTGCCCCTCCCCCGCTTGCTCTCTCTCTCAAAATAAATAAATACACTTAAGAGAATATTTAAAAAAATACATCCAGGGGCGCCTGGGTGGCGCAGTCGGTTAAGCGGCCGACTTCAGCCAGGTCACGATCTCGCGGTCCGTGAGTTCGAGCCCCGCGTCGGGCTCTGGGCCGATGGCTCGGAGCCTGGATCCTGTTTCCGATTCTGTGTCTCCCTCTCTCTCTGCCCCTCCCCCGTTCATGCTCTGTCTCTCTCTGTCCCAAAAATAAATAAAAAACGTTGAAAAAAAAAAATTTAAAAAAAAAAAATACATCCAGAATCCTCTTGCCATCACCTCCACGGCTGCCCTCCTGGTCCAAATCGTTACTTCTTGTGTGAATTATCCTAACAGCCTCCTCACTGGTCTCCCTGCTTCTGCCCTTAAGTAGCACAGTCTATTATCCACAATGAAGGCAGCCAGAGGGATCATTTTAAAACCTCCAAATGGCTTCCACCTCACTTACGGTTAGAACCCAGGTCCTTACGTGGCCTACAGGTCCTCTTGTCTGTTCCTTCTGACCTCATCTTCTCCACTCTTCCCTCTATTACCTTCTCTCTATCACTGTTCCTCATGTACACAAAGCATGTTCCTGCCTCAGGGCCTTTGCACTCACCATTCCCTCTCCTGAACACTCTTTTTCCAGATCTTCTTTGTAAGCTCTATTCCAACATCACCTCTTCATCCAGGCTTCCCCCAGCCACCCCATCTAAAATATGCTTCCCACCATTCACTTTGCTTTACTTTTCTTTGTAAGCACTTATTACCTATGTTTTTTTTTTCCTTTCAGTTTTGTGTCCTCAGTCCCTAGGACAGTGTCTGGCACATATTAGGTGCTCAATAAATATTTTTGAATTAAAAAAATGAATGCCTTATTTAGTTCAATAAAGCTATAGAAACTCTCTGGGTACCAATTTCCTCAGCTGTAAAAATGGGGTAAAAAGCATGGTTCATTGTGAGACTATCAGTTTATTTAGAAATTACACTTATTAAATTTCAAAACTTTTTGTTTTGAAATAATTTCAGACACAGAAAAATTGCAAAAAGAGTAAAGTAATACTTTTCACCAACAGTTCCTAAATTTTAACGTTTTCCCACGTTTCCCACATCACTCTCTCTCTCTGAATATGTACAAATTATTTTTTTTCTTTTCTTTTCTTTTTTTAATGTTTATTTACTTATTTTGAGAGAGAGGGAGAGAGAGAATCTCAAGTAGGCTCCGTGTTATCAGTGCAGAGCCCAACACGGGGCTCGATTCCACCAACTATGAGATTGTGACCTGAGCCGAAATCAAGAGTAGGACACTTAACCAACTGAGCCACTCAGGCACCCCTTAAATTTATTTTTGAGTGGGCAACATATCAAGATGGTACAAAATAACCAGTGAAACATAAATTTCCCTCCTTCTCCATCCCAACACTTTTCTCCAGCCCAACTGCTGCCAGTTTCTTGTATATTCTATCAGAAATATTTGGCATATTTACAACCGTATAGGAATGCATGTGTATTTACAGGGCATACATTTCATCCACACATTTGTTCTTCATGCAAAGCGTACTAGACTCACCACTCTGCACCTTGCTGGTTTTATTCAACAATATATTTAGAAGGTCTTCACGCTGGCCCACCTATATCCTTTTCATTTTCTTCACAGCTGCCTAGAGGCCCTACAGGGACATATTTGAGCTCTAATCAGTTCCCTGTTGATGGAAATTTAGGTTGTTTCCAGTCCTTTGCTGCTATAGACAATGTGGTAGTGAAATCTTTCTATATCGTCATTGTGCGCATCACCTACAGGACAAATGACTAGAAGTGAAATTGCCGAGTAAAAAGCTCTTTCCTTTTTAATGTTGACAGATATCACCACATTGCTTCTCAGGAAAGCTGTGTCAGTTTATTCATTCAGTTCTTCCTTACAATGTGTGAAAATGTTTTCCTGCGTCCTTTATAACACAGCATGCTATCGATTAGAAAAAAAAAATTTTTTTAATATTTACTCATTTTTGAGGGAGACAGACAGAGGATGAGCAGGGGAGGGGCAGAGAGAGAGGGAGAAGAATCCGAAGCAGGCTCCACGCTCTGAGTACAAACTGACATGGGGCTCGAACCCATGAACTGAGATCATGACCTGCGGTGAAGTTGGACGCCCAACAGACTGAGCCACCCAGGCGCCCCTCAAATTTTTTTTTTTTTTTTGCTTTGCCAATTGGAGAACTTAAAATATTATGTTGCAGTTTTATTTTGTGCTTATTTTATTTTACTTTTTAATTTTTAAAAATGTTTACTTATTTTTGAGAGAGAGATAGGAAGTGCAGAGAGGGAGACACAAAATCCGAAGCAGGCTCCAGGCTCTGAGCTGTCAGCACAGAGCCTGACTAGGAGCTTAAACTCATGAACTGTGAGATCATGACCTGAGCCGAAGTCGGATGCTTAACCGACAGCCACACAGGAGCCCCTGTATTTCTTTTATTACAAGTGAAAATAAATATTTTTCACATGTTGAAAAGCCATTGGTATTTTTTTCCCCCATGAACTGTCTATTTATTGATGGTCCTGGTTTCTCTATTTATTGATGGTCCCAATTTCTCTATAGGAACTCATGATCTAAGAAGGAAATGAGCTTATTTTCTGTGACATGTGACTATTTCTTCACAGTCTGTTTGCTTTTTAACTTGTCAGTGGTTAATTTTTTTTTGCCATTCAGACGTTTATTTTTTATTCTAAAATTTCTATTTCATCATATGTGTCAATCTTTTATGGCTTCAAACACTTTGTGATAAACCTGGAATGGCCTTACCTGCTCCAGGATTATTTAAAAACCCAACCCATGATTTCTTACAGCATCTCTTGAAACATACACAAGAGTAGAGAGAATAGAATGAATCAGCGGTGCCCTTGCCAACTTCAACAGTAATCAGAACAGGGCCAGGGCCTTAGTTCATCTGTGCCCCACCCATCCTTCCACCCCTCCATTACTTTGAAACCTATCCCAAACATACAATTTTATGGGTTTTTAATGCTTGAACTTATACCATCTGGAACTATTTTATTTTATTCTTCTTAAAGGATTTATTTCTTTATTTTTAAATGTTTACTTATTTATTTTGAGAGAGAGAGCACGAGCAGGGGAGGGACAGAGAGAGGGAGAGACTGACAGTGCAAAGCCCAATGCGGGGCTCGAACTCACAAACGGTGAGATCATGACTTGAGTCCATATCAAGAGTCAGACGCTTAACTTAGCTACCCAGGCGCTCCTAGATTTTATTTAATTTTAAGCAATCTCTACACCCAACTTGGGGCTTGAACTGAACCCCAAGATCAGGAGTTGCATGCTCTACCGACTGAACAAGCCAGGTGTCCCCATCTGGAATTATCTTAGAGCCCTAACTTTGCTTTTTGCAGATAGCCAGTCCATTCTCTGAATGGTTTTTTGAGTAAACAATCTTTTTAAAAATCTTTAAAAAAAAATGTTTATTTATTTTTGAGAGAGAGTGTGTGAGTGGGGGAGGGACAGAGAGAGAGGGAGACACAGAATCAGAAACAGGCTCCAGGCTCCGAGCCATCATCCCAGAGCCTGACGCGGGGCTCGAACTCACGGACCGCGAGATCGTGACCTGGCTGAAGTCGGACGCTTAACCGACTGCGCCACCCAGGCGCCCCTTAAAAATCTTTTAAAAAAATGTTTATTTATTTTTGAGAGAGAGTGTGTGAGTGGGGGAGGGACAGAGAGAGAGACAGGGACAGAGGATCTGAAGCAGGCTCTGTGCCGACAGCAGTGAGCCCGATGTAGGGCTCAAACTCAGGAACTGTGAGATCACCACCTGAGCCAAAATCAGACGCTCAACTGGCTGAGCCGCCCCGGCACCCCTTGAATAAACTTTTATCCACTGATTTGAAATGCCGCTTGTAACATACATGAAATTCCCATATGCATTTGAGTCTATTCCCGTCTATTCTGTTCCATTGATCCATCCCTGTATATTCATGCTCCAGTACCACTCTTTTCTGATGGTTGTAGCTCTCCAACACATTTCGGTGCTAAGTTAGACTATTCTCTAAAAGATGATTTGAATGTAAGCCTCCCCCGGTATTTGCAGACACTGAGTCACGGTGTACAGGTACCCCGGGGCAGTCTGTATACCAGCTTTAGCCATAATGTGCCCCGTCAACACTCTAAGGCATAGCATCACCCTGGCAACCAGAGACTTGGGTCCGAGTCCTGGCTTTGCCACTGAGAGCTGGGTGACCCTGAGCAGCCCACCTCACCCTTCAGAGCCTCTGCTTAGAAAGACCTCCCCTCTAGTTCCAGCGGTCTACAGTTCTAAGCTTCTAGGGAGAGGGGCCTGGGGAGTATCAGGCCAGATTATGAAAGGACAGCCAGTACTCGCTTCTACAGGAAGTCCTGTAGATAACACAGGAGATTGGCTTGCTGGGGAACGGAAAGGACGATTAAGCAAGAGACAAGACTGTTAACAGTTCCAGAGCTCGTGGGCTCCTGGGGGGCAGCGGTTGCCTCGTCACCAGGTCCAGGAGGCCAGCACTGGGTGCCCGACTGGGAGCCTTTAAGAGGTGGGAGCCACTGGAGTTGCAATGCTTCTTTTCTTTTGGAGGGGTGGTGGGGGGGAGAGGGAGCAGTGGTCCCCATCTGGCTCCTATGACGAGGGTGCAGAGATCTGAGCCCTCTTTTCTCGAGAATTGGGAACTCTCTGCATGGTCTAATTAGGGCCCTTGAGCAGGGGACTGGGATAGATTGCCTACCTTAGATGGCTGTGTGACCTTGGGCAAGTTACCTGGCTTTTCAGAGCCTTGGTTTCTCTACAAGTCAGTGAGGGGAAGAGAGAGGGGGAGTAGACCAGAGCAAGGCGTTCAATGGTCTCTCAGACCCACCAACCTGGACATTTGGGTTCACTATTATTTTCAGTTATTGAAGTGGGGTGAAGGGCAGAACCAGTTCCTTGCCCCTTTGGTGAGAGAATGATGGAATTGGGGAAGGCTTAGGATAGCTGTCGCTTATCCCATTTCTCTTTTTACTTTTTTTTTTTTTTTAATGTTTCTTTATTTTTGAGAGAGAGACGGAGCATGAGCAGGGGAGGGGCAGAGAGAGAGGGAGACACAGACTCGGAAGCAGGCTCCAGGCTCTGAGCTATCAGCACAGAGCCCGATGCGGGGCTTGAACCCATGGACCCTGAGATCATGACCTGAGCCGAAGCCGGACACTTAACCAACTGAGCCACTCAGGTGCCTGCCCCCCGCCCCATTTTTCTTATGTGGTTCTCTGCTCCCTGACCCAAAGCTCGTGGTGCCTGCTCCCCTAACCCAGTCCCCCAGCGGGGAGAGCTGGTTCCTATAGATGCCTGGGAGCGAGATCCGTTTGCTCTCAAGTTTGGCTTTCACGTTTGTATGATTGCTTGGGCGAGGAATGTGGGGAAAGGGGGTACGGCTGAGGGTGTGTGTGCATGTTCCTGGTCATGAGGGGCTTCTGACTGACACGGGTGTGAGGTAGCGATAATGGCGGTGGGGATGTGACAGAGGATGGAGGGGTGTCCCCGCTGGCTGAGTCTGAGGGGTGTTGACCCGAGTGACTCCGAGTGGCCAGGGACCTTCATCCGCGCCAAAGACCTGTGAGGAATGTCCTGTGAGACCCGTGAAGGAGGGGTCAGCAGTGGCTGAGTGGGAGCCGGCTGAGGAGGGAGTGTGTGTGCATGTGACCCCACTATCTCTGAGGGGTCGTTCCTGGCCGCGAAGGGGGTGCGGACTGTTTTTAGGGTTGCTACAAGGCCATGAAGGGAGAGTTGGCCATCCGCGACTGATGGTGTTCGTACTTTGAGGCGGTGCTGGTGGTCGGGCACCTGCTGTGCTTCTATCCCGGGGCCTCCTGACAGGCAGGGGGTGGTGCCTCGGAAAGGCCCTCCAGGGAAAGGACTGAGTGCTGGGGCTGTGGCCGAGTGGCAGCCGGTGAGGTGTCCAGAAGGTGCTGCCTTCTTACCAAATGCCAGGGAACTGTTGGAAATGGGCTGCGCTGACGCAGTTCGACCAGGAACTCCCAGAAAGGGATGTCAAGAGCATCCCGTATCCTGGGATATGGCCACAGGGAATTTGCTTTAGGATTCTCATTTCCTTTACTTGCGGGAGCCTGACAGACTCAGTAATGTGGCACCCGTATTGTTATAAACTCTTCCCCCAGGGCTTTGGTTCTAGAAGCTTCCCCACTGAGAGTCTTATCTTGCTGCCTCCTGTGTGTTATCTCCATCAACGGAAGTCCACGTGCAGCTTGAGTTTCCAAGTCTCACACCTACAGGCAAAGCCTGCCCACTCGGCCCTGCTCCAAAGCCCTTGTCTCACGCATGTGCATCAGGCATCCGTGGTCCCCAGGGGGCCCTTCGGCCCACCAAGGAGGGGCCTTTCTAGGAAGTGGCCTTGGGCGAAGCCCATCCCACACAAACCAGCACAGTAGATCCTGTGCTAGTTCCACTACTGGCGTCATGGCTTGGGCAGGTCTCTTGCTTCTCAGAGCGCCCCTCCCTCGGTTTCCTCACATGTCAAGTGGGAATAAATTGTATCTGTACAGTACTCGGCTTTTATGAGGCTCAAATGGAATTCTGCCCCCATCTGCATCATCACCACTATTGTCAATGCCGCCTTCACCCAGCAGTCACTGTGTGCTGGGCACAGCTGTGAGTGCTTTATTGTGGGCTATGTAGTCAACAAGTATTTGCTGAGTGCCAACTATATGCAAGACACTGTTTGAGGCCCTGGGTAATTAGGTTACAGCAGTAAGCAAAAGAGCATACTTTCAACTCATGGGAGGCTTACATTTCAGTAAGAGGAGATGGAGAATTTACAGAGTAAGTGAATAAAAGACTATTCTGAGAAGGTGACAAGTGCTAAGAGAAAAAAAAGCCAGAAAGGGAGGGGGGCTGTGCCAGGGAATGGGAGGTGGTGTTTCAACTTGCATTATCATATCTAATCCTCACGGCAACCCTGTGGGGTAGAGAGCAGTCCCTTGTTCCAATAAGGAAACAGACACGGCGGGGGGGGGGGGGGGGTGGAAAAAAGAAGGAAACAGACATGGGAATGTTAAGCGATTTGCCCTAGGTCACACTGCTAGCAAGCGGCAGGACTGGGAGACGCAGAGGTCTTTCTGACTCCAAAGCACTGTGACTGGAAGTCACTTCCTCTCTTGGGCCTCCTTTTCCATGTCTATGATTCAAGAGGGTGGGATGGACTGCCAGGAGGAGGGGCACCTCTTCCTAATTCACCGAATGGAACACTGCATCGTGGCAAGACTGCTACCTTGCGCTGGCATTCAGTCGGTGCTCAGTAAATGCTTGTCACTCAAGCGCATGCTAGATCTTGGGAAGGGTCTGGGCAGAAAGAAGTCTTCTTGGCAGAGAAGACTGCTAACTGTCCTGTGGGGTGGGGAGCCCTGACTTGTAGCATTTGCTGGTTCACATGGCTTAAGTACTCCCCCGGTGGCTGAGCCCAAGCCACTGTGCTAGAAAGAGACGTGCACAATTGGCTTTTGCAAGGGCCTCAGATCTGACTCCGCGATTTTCATCTATGATCTTAAAACTGCATCTGAAACAGATTTGCAAGGCCCCGAGAGAGGCAAAGATAGTAAGCTGGAGAGAAACAGATGGAGACACAAAACACACAGGAAGAAAGAGAAAGACTGGGGTGGGTGGGTGGAGAGAGATTGAGGGACAGACTCTACTTCCTTTAAAGTCTGGGGGGCTCCACAGCCTGGGGAATTGCTTCATTCAAGTCCTGTGCAACCCGTGCGAGGGAACACGCCCAAAGGGAGGCTGGACCAGTGGCTCCGGACCCCTGGAATAAGCCCCCCATCCCTGAGACAGAGTCCCCTGACCCCTCCACTCAGCCTGTCTGTGACCTTTTACCCCAGCAGAGAAAGCCCAGAGGGGCCTTCTTGTTCCTGCTGTTCAGTTCCTCTGCACATGCTGTTCACGGCTTCTAAATCCCACCTGCCTCCTTTAGAACTTGGCCCAAGTCCCATGCCCGGCAGAGGTAGCGTGCCTCTGCACATCAAGCTCCTCCCACCCCATACAGTTTCATGTGCCCCAGACTTATGCCCTGCCCAGAGCAGGCTCAGACTACACCCCTTTCAGACTCCAGCCTCCCTCTCTTCTGTCCTTGGGGTTTCACCTAGACAAAATCCTCATCAACTGACTGACCTCAGACCTTCAGCGACAGTGGGGAGGTCCCCAATTAATGAATTGGACAACGCTTTTATTTTTTTTATGTTTATTTTTGACAGGGAGAGAGAGAGCACATGAGCGAGCAGGGGAGGGGCAGACAGAGAGGGAGACACAGAATCTGAAGCAGGCTCCAGGCTCTGAGCTGTCAGCACAGAGCCTGACGCGGGGCTCGAACTCACGGACTGTGAGATTATGACCTGAGCTGAAGTCGGACGCTTAACCGACTGAGCCACCCAGGCACCCCTCTTTCTTTTTAAAAGTAGGCTTCATGCCTAGCAAGGAACCCAATGTGGGGCTTGAACCCATGACTCTGAGACTAAGACCTAAGCTGAGATCAAGAGTCGGACTTCCAACCGACTGAGCCACCCAGGTGCCTCAGAGAAGACTTTCCAGGAGCAAACATCTGAAAGAGATGAGGCCACATAGATAGCTTGGGGGAAGAACATTCCAGGCAGAAGGAACAGAAAGGGCAAAGGCTTCATGCTGGAGGCCACGAGGTTGGGGATGGGGCATGAAGTTGGGGAGGCCAGCTGGGGTCCAATCAGCTTCATCAGCCATGGTGTCTTTTCTCCAGGAGCCACCAGAGGGTTTTCAGCAGAGTGACTGTGTTCGGCAGCCCGGTACTCCCTCACCATTCTTCTGTCCCCAGGCCGAAGCAGTATGGAGAGTGAACAGAGAGTTTCCCGAAAAGGCCGCAAGCTGGGCTCCAGCCGCCGCCGGCAGATGAGAGAAGCAGCCGATAGCCTGGATGCTGCTGCGGCCTCAGAGCCAGAGTCCTGGTCCTCCCAGGTGGCTGCCGAATTGCAAGCCTTCTTCCAGGACTGTGGTGCCAAGGAGAGGGGCTTTGTCACCCGCGAGGACCTGGCGGTGAGTCCGAGTCCCTAGCTCATCCCCTGAATCCCCTTTCTTTCTTTCCTTTTAAAGAATGTTTATTTATTTCTGAGGGGGGGGGTGGTGGAGAGGATCCAAAGCGGGCTCCTCACTGACAGCACAGAGCCCGATGCAGGGCTTGAACCCATGAACCGCAATATCATGACCCAAGCCGAAGTCAGACGCTTAACTGACTAAGCCACCCAGGTGCCCCCTGAATCCCTTTTCTGTAGCCGTCTGAGACTTTCCATCCCAGGAAGACAGGGCATGCCTGTTCTTTGTCCTCTCTCTCATCCAAAATTTGCTTTCAGAGAGGAACTCTTGTGCACTGTTGGTGGGAATGTCAATTGGTGCAGCCACTGTGGCAAACAGGATGGGGGTGCCTCAAGTATTTTGAAATAGAAAAACCCCTACAATCCAATAATTCAACCACTGGGTATTTGCCCAAAGAAAACAGAAGCACCAGTTCAGAAAGATATATGTACCCCTGTGTTCATTGCTGCATTATTAGCCAAGATATAGAAACAACCTAAGTGTCCATTGACAGATGAATGGGTAAGGAAGGTGTGGCATATACATATAAAGAATATTACTCAGTCATACAAAATGATCTTCTCATTTGTGACCACATGGATGGACCTAGAAGTTTTTGTAGTAAGTGAAATAAGTCAGAGAAGGACAAATAGTCTATGATTTCACTTATATGTAGAATTAAAATCAAAAGAAATGAACAAACAACCAAAAAGCAGAAATAGCCTCATAAATAGAACAAACTGGTTGCCAGAGGGGAGGTGAGTAGAAGACCGGCGAGGGGCACCTGGGTGGCTCAGTTGGTTAAGTGTCCGACTTCGGCTCAGGTCATGATCTCACGGTTTGTGGGTTCCAGACCTGTGTCGGGCTCTGTGCTGACAGCTCGGAGCCTGGAGCCTGCTTCGGATTCTGTGCCTCCCTCTCTCTCTGCCACTCCCCAGCTGGCACTGTCTGTCTCTCTGTCTCCCAAAAATAAACAAACATTGAAAAAAAAAAGGACAGACGGATGGGAAGTGGGGAACAGAGGCTTCCAGTTATGGAGGCCATGGGGATGAAAGGTAAGGCATTGGGAATACAGTTAAGAGTATCATAGGCACGTCTGGGTGGCTCAGTTGGTTGAGCGTCCAACTCTTGCTTTCAGCTCAGGTTCTGATGATCTCCCAGTTTGTGGGTTCGAGCCCTACATCGGGCTCTGCACTGACAGTGCAGACCCTGCTTGGGATTCTCTCTCTCCTTCTCTTTCTCTGCCTCTCCCCAGCTCATGCCCTCTCTCTCGCTCTCTCTCTCTCTGTCTCAAAAAAAAAAAAAAGGTATTGTAATAGTGTTGAATGGTGGTGTCTACACTGCTGGTGAGCACAATATACATGTGGACTTGTCAAATCACTATGTTGTGTACCTGAAAGTAATATAACATTGTGTGTCAACGATGCTTCCATTAAAAATTAATTAATTAATTAATTAAAATATAAAGACCAGTGGGCAAAAAGCACAATGTATATATCAGGTATTTATGTTTGTATGCAAAGAAATGTTCTCCATTTTGTTGGTTTTACTTGAGCTGGTTGCCTGCAAAACACATTTGTTACACGATAACATTAATGTTTTTGTGTCTGGCACAAATTATTACCTTTTTTTTTTTTTTTAGATTCGAGTTAGTTAACATACAGTGTAGTATTGGTTTCAGGAGTAGAATTTAGCGATTCATCACTTACACAACACCCAGTGCTCATTCCAACAAGTGCCGTCCTTAAGGCCCATCACCCATATAGCCCATTCCCCCACCCAAAACCCCTCCAGCAACCCTCAGTTCCTTCTCTGTATTTAAGAGAATCTCTCTCTCTCATTTTTTTTTTAAACATTTTTTTTAAATGTTTATTTATTTTTGAGACAGAGAGAGACAGAGCATGAATGGGGGAGGGTCAGAGAGAGAGGGAGACACAGAATCTGAAACAGGCTCCAGGCTCTAAGCTGTCAGCACAGAGCCCGACGCGGGGCTCGAACTCACAGACCGGAGATCGTGACCTGAGCTGAAGTCGGCCGCTTAACCGACTGAGCCACCCAGGCGCCCCTCTCTCTCATTTTTTAATGTTAATTTATTTTTGAGAGAGAGAGAGAGAGAGAGAGAGAGACAGAGTGTGAGCAGGGGAGGGGTAGAGAGAGAGGGAGACACAGAATCCAAAGCAGGCTCCAGGCTCTGAACTGTCAGCACAGAGCCCGACGTGGGGCTCGAACTCATGGACTGCAAGATCATGACCCTAGCCGAAGTTGGACGCCTAACCGACTGAGCCACCCAGGCGCCCCTGTATTTAAGAGTCTTTTATGGTTTGCCTCCCAAAATGTTCTCTGGGTTCATTGACAAATACACATGTTTTCTGAGGCAAGTAAATAAATAAATAAAAATTGCTTTCAGAAAAAGTGAGGAATTTGTTTATACTAATGTGTAACTAAATGACTGACAAGACGTTATGTGTGCCACTCTTCCAGAAACATTTGCATTTTAACAAAGGAAAGGACTTCAAGCCAAAGAAGGAACTTGGAAGTGATAGAATTTCGGGCCCATTGAGCAGGGAAGTTTATCCTGGGGAGCAGTCAGAGTCCTGGAAGTCAAACCATATCGATGACCGTAAACATCAATGAAACATAAGATCGGCCATGGTTGTATGTTCGAATAACTAGTCTGAGGCTCTGGCCTAGACCAACATTGGCCAATTCTTCTTTGGTTTTTCCTCATTCTCTGCAAAGGGGCCCATGTGGGTTGCTGGAGTCACACTGGTTCTGCCCGTCTCCTCCGGACACTGTTCCATGCTCCAGACTCTGTCCTTCCCCCATCAAAACTGACCTTTCTTGTGTTCTAGCCTCAGGGCCACAAGGTACAAATGGCTGACGTTAAAATATAATTTTCAGGGGAGCCTGGCTGGCTCAGCGGTAGAGCATGTGATTCTTGATCTTGAGGGTTGTAAGTTCAAGCCCCACGTTGGGTGCAGAGATGACTTATTAATTAATTAATTAATTAATAAGACTTTTTCAGGGGAGCCTCTGCCAACTCCCTAGAATAATTCAGTTAAAAAATATATATATATAATTTATACATAAATTATATATATACACGTATATATATAATTTATACATAAATTATATATATACACGTATATATATAATTTATACATAAATTATATATATTTTAAGATATATATATTATATGTATATGTATATATTATATATATATGTATATATATTATACATTATAATATATATAATATAATATATATAATATAATATATATTATATATACATATATATATAATTTATACATAAATTATATATATATACATATATACATATATACATAATACATATTTATACATAAATTATATATATACGTATATATAATTTTCAAAAAGATAAAAAATAGACTTTCAAGTAAATATAAAATCAACACTTATCAAAGTTCTTATCTAATGAATTATTATTGTTGATTAATGAAGGAGCCAGGAAGATGTTACGACTGGCTCAAAAAGTATGTAAGAAGCTAGGATACAGTATTTAAAGGCAATCTGACAGGACAGTGTTAGGATAAGATTGCTGAGTTCAATTTTTAACATGGCTGATGTCCCACAGGCCGTAAATCTTTGGGGTTATCTGTTCTACTAGACAAAAATTATTTTCATCTCTCCTGGGCAAAACTCCACAAGTTAACAAGTAACTTCAGCACGTCTGGGACTTTTAATTAAAGATAAACAATGAGATGGACTGAGTGCATTCCTCTAGTCTAGACAATGCTTGAAGCGACATGCTCTCCACCTTTCGGCCCTGTTTCCAAGTTTCCAAGTATTCAGGTGATTTTCTGTGATGATAAATAATTTCCCAAGCTTATTCTCGATATAAAAAAGCCAATTCTCATTAGGTTTCCGTAAGTGAAACACGTGCATCCTTGAGTTTGCTCTGCAAATCCAGACTTCGAAGGCATTAAGCCATTTTAGCTTCTGTCTAAACATTTTCATGCAGAACCTTAAATTTAAAACCTCTGTTATTTGCTCTTCTATGTAGAGTGAATGTTTGTCCCGGTTTGCCTGGGACTGGAGGGGTACCCGGGATGAGAGACTTCCAGTGTTAACACTGGGAAAGTCTGGGGCAGACTGGGTCAAGCTGGCCACTCTATTGTCTATCCTCAGGTCAGGAAACTAAACCCAAGACTCTCTCTCCACCACCTTTTACCTGCAGCCCCTATAAATGCAAAGGGTTTCCTTTCTCCTTGGGGTTCCCAATTTTACTAAGGTCCCTCTCCTGCCCGAAAGTGGTTTTCTTTATCAACTGGCTCCAGGCCAGGTTTCTGGAAGGGTGTTGCAGACATTGGTTCCATGGCTGTTCTTTACAATGGACTCGTCATGTCTGATTATATGAGAATCATTCTCCTACATGACTCATCAGTTACACAATTGATTCATCCAGCTATATCCCAACAGAAAGGAGGACAGATTCTTATTGAACCCGTGTAAATAACTATGTTAACATGGAAAGTAAGGAGGTTCAGTAAAATTGTTGGTTTCTGATACAGGAGGGGGTCAGTGAGATTCAGACAGCATTTAAAATGTTTAACTTCAGGGGAGCCTGGGTGGCTCAGTCAGTTAAGCATGCAACTTTGGCTCAGGTCATGGTCTCATGGTCCGTGAGTTCCAGCCCCACGTTGGGCTCTGTGCTGTCAGCTTAAAGCCTGGAGCCTGCTTTGGATTCTGTGTGTATGTCTCTCTCTCTGCCCCTCCCCTGCTTACACTCCGTTTCTCTCTGTCTCAAAAATAAACAAACATTAAAATGTCTAACCTCAGTTGAACAATTCACTTCGTTCTATGTAATTAATTCTTGTCCTGCTGGATCTTGGGTGAGCTGGCTGCTTCTGGACTCAAGTGTCCTAGAAATTGTCAGTCCACCAGTTCAGTCTGAGGGTTGGCCAATGTCAGCTCAGAATCCTTGTACCCAAGTGAAACAACAGAAACAGAGGTATCAGGAGCATAGAACCTGGTGCAGTTCTTTCCCACAAGTCTTTGGGTCAGTCCTTTGTGGCCTGCAGATTTTACCGGAGACTCCAGGACAAAATAGGAAAGCAGAAACTTATTTGGTAACGAGACTGAAAAGCTGTAATTATTTATGACAGTAACTAATATTATCAGAGTAGAAGAGAGTAAAGTTCTTTGCTGGGATACTGCACATAATGATTTCATAAGGGTTTGATCGGTGCTCCCCCTGAAAATAAGCACTTGCAAAGGCATTGAGAAATCTCCAGGGCCTTCCCATAAAGCATGAAGTTTCTGAAATAGTGTATTAATGACATTTTACCTACATAAAGCTTGAACATCTCTTCTAATTTGGTAGTTCTTCTGATGATGCTCTTTTTTAAACCCAAACCATAAATAAATAAATAAATAAATAGATAGATAGATAGCTAAATAAATAAATAAATAAATAAATAAATAAATATTGCTTTTAAATTTAACCTTCACCCTCCTAACCCAAGCCATATTTGATGTCAGATTTTGTTATAGTTTATACCCTCAGTTTTGATTTTCATCTACATGCAACAAATATTGCAAGATTTCTTTTTTTTTTAATTTTTAAAAATATTTATTTATTTTTGAGAGAGAGAGAGAGAGACAGACAGAACGCAAGGGGAAGAGGCAGACAGAGAGGGAGACACAGACTCCGAAGCAGGCTTCAGGGTCTGAGCTGTCAGCACAGAGCCCGATGTGGGGCTCGAACCCATGAACTGTGAGATCATGACCCAAGTCAAAGTTGGACGTTTAACTGACTGAGCCACCTAGGCGCCCTGAAACTCTGCCCCAATTAAACCCTAATTCCCATTCTCCTTTCTCCCCATCCTCTAGAAGTCCCCATTCTACTTTCTGTCTCCATGAATTGGACCACTCTGGGTCCCTTGTATAACTGGAAAAATACAATATTTGTCTTTTTGTGACTGGCTTCTTTCACTTAGCATGATGTCTTTAATGTTCATTCATGTTATATATAGCATGTGTCACAATTTCCTTCCTTTTTAAGGCTGAGTAATATTCCACTGTATGTACAGACCACATTTTGTCTTTCTGTTCATCCCCCAATGGACACGTGTGTTGTTTCCATCTTTTGGCTATTGTGAATAGTGCCACTGTGAACTTGGGTGTACAAATATCTACTTGAATCTCTGCTTTGCCCTGCACAACTATTTAAAGTGGCAGGAATGAATTGACTCATTAACATGACTCAAAGGTCTAGCTGCTCTCTTGCACATAAAAATAAGAAGTAAAAGGATATAAACTTAAAATCATGCTTAGCAATGTTTTAGCTTTTCTTTTTCTTGCTCTCTCTTTTTTTTTTTTTTTGAGAGAAAAAGAAAGAGAGAGCGTGGGGGGGGGGGGAGGGGCAAGAGGGAGAGGGGAGAGAACCTTAAATAGGCTGCACGCCCAGCACAGAGCCCAACATAGGGCTCAGTCCCATGACCGTGGCATCAGGACCTGAGCCAAAATCAAAAGTAAGACATTTAGCCGACTGAGTCACCCAGGTGCCCCAATGTTTCAGTTTTTCTCAGAAACTGTCCAGGTAGCCAAAAATTCTTTTCTTTTCTTTTCTTTTCTTTTCTTTTCTTTTCTTTTCTTTTCTTTTCTTTTCTTTTCTAAGTTTATTTATTTACTTTGAGAGAGAAAGAGATGGGGGAGGGACAGAGAGAGAGGAAGAAAGAGAGAGAATCCCAAGCAGTCTCTGCATTGTCAGTGCAGAACCCAAAGCAGTGCTTGAAATAGTGAACTGAGCCCGAACTCACCATCTGTGAGATCATGACATGAGCTGAAATCAAGAGTTGGATGCTTAACAGACTGAGCCACTCAGGCACCCCCTAAAATTCTTTATTAATTAATATTAATTCATGTTTTTAAAGTTACCTAAGGATCTTGGAATTGTGTAATGAATCAATTTAGTTGAACCCAAATTTACATTTTTATAATCTTAAACATTATGTGAGGATTATGTTGGATTATTTGATTAGTGAGACATAATCAGAAATGTGGAAAATTCAGATTAACTAGTTTCTTCACAAAAAAGAAATCCAGGGGCGCCTGGGTGGCTCAGTCGGTTAAGCGGCCGACTTCGGCTCAGGTCATGATCTCGCGGTCCGTGAGTTCAAGCCCCGCGTCGGGCTCTGTGCTGACAGCTCAGAGCCTGGAGCCTGTTTCAGATTCTGTGTCTCTCTCTCTCTGACCCTCCCCCATTCATGCTCTGTCTCTCTCTGTCTCAAAAATAAATAAACGTTAAAAAAATAAATAAAAACAAAAACAAAAAAGAAATCCAGATCTTATAAAAAGTAGAAAGTATAATTGTACGATACTTAATATAAAGCAGAGAAAACACAGATATTATTTATATTTTATAAGCAAAATTATTAAACCAATCTAATTTAGCCAAAGATCCACATTAATTACATTAACTTGGTTTTTTAAAAGCTTTCTGAGCTAGCAATTTCTTTTAAGACGGATTTAAAAAAAAATCTAGCACAGGGGCACCTGACTGGCTCAGTTGGTTGAGCATCCGACTTTCACTCAGGTCATAATCTCAGGTTGGTGATTTCAAGCCCCAAGTCGGGCTCTGTGCTGACAGCTCAGAGCCTGGAGCCTGCTTCAGATTCTGTGTCTCCCTCTCTCTCTGCCCCTCCCCCACTCATGCTCTGTCTCTCCCTCAAAAATGAACATTAAAAAAAAGTTTTGTTTAATCTAGCACATTTATTTTTTTTAATTTTTTTTTTTTTAATATTTATTTATCTTCGAGACAGAGAGAGACAGAGCATGAACAGGGGAGGGTCAGAGAGAGGGAGACACAGAATCCGAAACAGGCTCCAGGCTCTGAGCTGTCAGCCCAGAGCCCGACGCGGGGCCTGAACTCACAGCCCTCACGGACCGCGAGATCATGACCTGAGCTGAAGTCGGCCGCTCAACCGACTGAGCCACCCAGGCGCCCCTAATCTAGCACATTTATTTTTTTATTTTTTATTTTTTTATTTTTAACGTTTTTTTTTTTTTTTTTTTTTTTTTTGAGACAGAGAGAGACAAAGCATGAACGGGGGAGGGTCAGAGAGAGGGAGACACAGAATCCGAAACAGGCTCCAGGCTCTGAGCTGTCAGCACAGAGCCCGACGTGGGGCTCGAACTCACGGACTGCGAGATCATGACCTGAGCCGAAGTCGGCCGCTTAACCGACTGAGCCACCCAGGTGCCCCTAATCTAGCACATTTAAAGCATTAGAAGCTCAGTTTCTTTATTTTCTGTGATTTGGGGGGAAATTAGATTTATATAAACACTTACTTGTCTCTATAAACCAATCAACACAGAACCCCTGTAAGAGACATAGTACTCTAAGTCATTAATACCCTCCAGATGCAGAAAAATATTCCATACTCACAGAAGAGTTAAAGGTATTTCTGAATTACAGACATGTAGACACATAGATACACAGACACAGTGGCTTCATATCCACAACTCACAGGCCACAGGTCAAAAGTAAACACAGGCACATGAAACTCACCTGTCCAGATCTCAAAGAGTTGTTCTCCTTCCCAGTGGGTACAAAATGCTTCGCCACTTTGGAGCACACGTAGAAAAACCACCATCACCACCACCACCAAAGATCAGCAAATCAGGTTTTCTGCTGCCTCTCAAAACCAATAGACACTAGGTCTCTATCATGCGTCCCACAGAGATCAGCAATGGCTGGTCCATAAAATTGAATTCCCCATCATGGCGGCCACCAAAAATGAAAACACAAAATCAGTGAGGAAAAAAAACAAAAAGAAGACAACAACATAAGAAACAGCAATGGGGCACCTGGGTGGCTCAGTTGGTTAAACATCTGACTTCAGCTCAGGTCATAATCTCACGGTTCTTGGGTTTGAGCCCTGCATCAGGCTCTGTGCTGATGGCTCAGAGGCTGGAGCCTGCTTCAGATTCTGTGTCTCCCTCCCTGTCTGCTCATCCCCCTCTCATGCTCTCTCTCTCAAAATAAATAAATAAGTAAATAAATAAATATTAAAAATTTTTTTAGCAGAGTCAGCAAACCTAAAGTTCTGTCACACATGGGATTCCCTCTAAGAGCCAAGAGAGAAAGTGCTTGGGTTCACAGAGACCATGAAAGGCACCTCTCCAGTACCGTAGGTTGCTTGGTTCTGACATCTGAGTTTACTGGGGCATCTCCATGAAACCTCCCAAAATCTTAAAATATAATTTTCAAAAAGATAAAATTATTACCCTTGGGCAAAAATAAAATAAAGCCATCTCAAAGACTCTATTTAGCTCATTAATTAATGAGAGATATTATGAATGGTTGAAAGAGCATTTAAAAAGCTGAATAACAAAGAAGTGTTACAATGAGATGGCTGAGTTCGATTTTTAAAAGCTGGTTAATGTACAACAGGCCATGAATCTTTGAGGTTATCTGTTCCAGCAGATGAATATTGTTTACATCTCTCCTGGACAAAATCTACAGGTTAATGTGTGACTTCATTTAGTCTGGGACCTCCAGTCTGTGCCAGGGGAGGAAATGAAGTACATTCCTATAGTCTAGAAGATGCTTGGGTGGCCTTTGCCCCTGTGGAATGCTGAAAGAACGTGCTGTCAACCTTTCGGACTTATTTTCAAATTCCAGATAATTCTTTTGGATACCGATAAACATATTCTGGGGAGGATTAGCTACTCTCCTTTATTAGGATCCTAAAGGGTGAGACTCAGAACAGATAAGTTTTGATGTTGGATGGAGAAAGGGAAAAAGTGGGGAGGAAGGTCAAGGCCGTGCTGAGGGGGGGTGCTGTCTTGGGTGGGGTCCTGGAGCCTCAAGGGTACGCCATGGGACAGGTTGGGGCTGGGACTCCAAAGTTGGGGAGAGGGGAGGTAGGAGTGGTTGAAGGCAAACACCTCTTTTTTTAATTAAAAAAACTTTTTTAAATGTTTATTCATTTTTGAGAGAGAGAGAGAGAGCACACACACACACACACACACACACACACACACACGCCTGAGTGGGGGAGGGGCAGAGAGAGAGGGAGACACAGACTCCGAAGCAGGCTCCAGACTCTGAGCAGTCAGCACAGAGCCCGATTCGGGGCTCGAACCCACCGACCGTGAGATCATGACCTGAGACGAAGTCGGTTGGATGCTCAATCGACTGAGTCGAACAGACGTCCCCAAACATCTCTTCTTCTTGAGGGTGGCCCAGAGTCTTCCCCAGTGGGAACAGCGCCCAATTTACCTCTTCCTTGCAGGTGGCCAAGTTCAGCTTCCTGAGTGGCGAGGACGAGCTGGAGATGATCTTTGACTGGGTGGATGTGGAGCAGAAGGGACGCCTCTCCCTTGAAGAATTCAGCTCTGGGCTCAGTATGTCTGTCCTGGGAGGGCCTCTGGGGACTTGCTGCACAGCCAGGAGTCCCATGCAGTGTGCCCAGTACGGGGAGGCTGGCTCGACAGGGAAGGCAATAGAGGACCTCACCACACACCTGAGAGCAATTCAGGGCGTGGATGACAATATGGATTATTCTGGAGATGAGGATACTAAGCCAGTGTGGGCAGGCAGCTGGTTTAAGACAGAGCTCCGTCTTAAAACTCTAACCCAGGAGGCCTGTTCACTTCTTTTACCACCAGCGAAAGCAGTTCATTGGTTGGGGGCTCCCCTTAGCACCCCCCCCCTCCTCTAGGGAGGCCTCCAGGCTTACTTTCTGATGCCTCACTTGTGTTCTCCCAAAAAAAAGGCTTCCCTTGAGCAAGAAGTTAAACACCCCCATTCTTGGGACCACAAGCCTCGTTTCTGCCTGAGGAAAGCTTTGGTTAAGGGAATTTCAGGGAGCAGCAGAGGGTGATATTTAGTGGTTGAGGACTTCCCTGACCCTTTGTCCCCGTTGGGCAGGACTACTCCAACACTTGATTCTCAAGACAGTCCCAAAAGGACCTAAAGAGACCAAGGCTGGCAGGGTACATTATTTCCGCTGATCTTCTCAATAGGGGTATACCTTCCAGCCCAGGGAATGGAACGTGTGATGTCCTCGCAGAGACCCTGCAAAGCACAGCTCGGCCTTAAATGTCAGCAAAGCCATCCAGAGTTCTCGGGTCTGCTGAGTCTCCAAAAGTTTGGGGGACAACAGAGAGGGAGGCCAGGAATCTGCATTTACACGTTGTAAAACGGGCGGAGTATAGCTTAAGTAGATTCCCAAGGTTGATAGGACGAACGTATGAACATGGCCCTGTATCAATGTGACCAACGCAGATACAGTTATCTCCCCAAGGGCTGAAGCAGGGCAAGATGGGAGATGGGGGTGGGGGGGTGGTGAGCCCAGCCCCACTCTGCTGCCTTTTGTCCCCTCTGTCCCACAGAGAACGTCTTCGGCTCCGGCACCCACGGGGTCCGCAGAAAGAGGCCAGTGCCCTCCAAGAGGGAATCTGCAGCCGTCAGCCTCCCGGTGCTGGAGGAGGCTGACCCTGAGGAGAAGGAGGCGTTCTTCGCATTCATACAGCAGCTGGGGGCAGGCCACTTACTTCCCGAGTAAGGCTGGCACTGTGTGTGGGGGCGGGCCCTGCCAGTCTGTGGGGGCGAGGACTCACCCGGACTCGGTGTCAAGGTGGGAGGCCGCCAGATAGAGCTGGGTGCAAATCCTGGTGTGGCCACTTGTTAGCTGTGTGACTGTGGGCCAGTGGCCTAACCTTTGACCTCTGTTTCCCAGCTGCAGTGAGTTTAAGAGCAGTTGTGGGATTAAATGAAGCCCGTGTGGAGGGTGTCTGCTCTTGAGGAGTCCCTCCCACCACCACTCGCTCCCCCTGTCCTGCCCTATATGATTGCTCCCCAGGATTGGTGGGTTGGGGGTATCAGGCTCCCCAGGGTACTCACATTCTTAAAAACACGACTGAGGGTGCCTTTCTTGACCCACAAAGAGGATCCCCCAATTGGAGCGGTTTCAGGTACGGTGAGGCCCTGGGTTGGACAGGTTTAGAGATGGGGAGGGATTTTCTCCAAACTGTCTCAGCCCCTGGGCTCATGGGGTTCACTCATGCTCAGAGAAGGGGGACCCTGCCTCTCTCACGTCTCCCAGGTCCCACTGGGTCTCTTAGAGCCGGCAAGGGAACAACTGTTGCCCGTTTACCTAACTCAGGGGGCTCTGTGAGGACAGGCTCTCAGAAGGTGGGGCCAGGAGTGGTGGGGCATGCAGCGTGGGACTTAGGGTATAGGCTGGCAGGGCAGGTGTGGTGGGGAGCCATCTGCCCACTTGGCAGCTTGGCCTGGGCTCAGCCCTCCGGCATCTGTCTTCACGACTTAATTAAATCTGTGTGAAAGCAGCATTTGTCGAGTGCCAGCCATGGGCCAGGCTCCAAGCTGATGCTTTCACTGGGCAAGTCTCATTCTCTAGCGACCTTACTGGGCAGGTATCAGCCTCCCCATTTTACCAACAAGCCCAGAGAGGGCATGGGAGTTACCAAAGTCACACAGCTACAGAGCGGGACAAGAGAGAAGGCAATGGAAGCCCTGGGCCGTCAGGCCCCCGAGTCCCCCCTCCCCCCATGCCATAATTCATCGCCAAACCGTGGAGAGACGAAGGGCTGTGGGGGTTCACGAAGGGAGAGGTTCTGGCCAAGGTTCCTGGAGGAGGTGGGAACTTGAATTTTACCTGGTAGGGTGTAAAGAGGTCTCCTGGGGCGTTGCCATTAAAATGGAGAAGTGGGCCCCCTGCCTCCTGGTCCCACCTCATATCTAATCTCTGGCTACCCCCCTTCCCCAGGCAGGCAGAGATCTGGCAGCTGTGGGGGAAGCTGCGGCAGGAGGAGCCCCAGCTGGCAGGCAACCTGGAGGGCTTTCTGGCCAGGATGACCAGCCGCCTGCAGGAGGCACAGGCCGACAAAGAGGCTTTGGAGCTGACCCTGCGGAAGTGAGTGGGGCTGGTGCGGAGTACGTGCTCTCTGCCGTTTGGCTGAATGCGAATTGGATTCCCTCGGCTCCAGAAGCATAGAGGCCTGGGGTTCACCACAGGGCCTGGGAGCTGGTGGGGGGCAGAGCTGAGCTGGAAGAAGGGCTGGCTTGGGGGGCCTGGTGAGGAGGACAGAGCTGGGCCTCAGCAGTGATGGGGATGGCAAGCGTGTCTCAGTGCAGGGCCACCGTGGCACCCACCTCCAGGGACATCGCTCTTGTAGATTATGACGCACGTGGCAACCCTGGGTTTGGCGTGGAGTCTGAGTTTGGGGGTGGGGATGGTGACGCGGGAAGCGGCGATGGAGTGAGGGGGGCAACAGGGACCATGGGGCAGGGCCAGGGGAACCAACATCTTGGTGATGGTTACAGGAGTCAGCATGATGACCGATGTCAAGGGCATACGGGTCAGGGGCTGTTACTGGCACGACTCTTCTCGGGGTGGCAGGGGTGAGTGGGTCAGGGGCTATTACTGGGATGACTGCTCTCAGGGTGGCAGGGGTCAGTGGCTCCTGAGGTGAGCAGTGGGATGGACCCTAAACCCAGGCCCAGTCCACCCCTGCCAGCAGCAGGGTCCCGGGGTGCTGACATGCTGCCCGCCTCTCACCCCTGCCAGGCGGGATTCTGATCACCATCGAGAGGTGCAACAGCTCTATGAGGAAATGGAGCAGCAGATCCTCCGGGAGAAGCAGCAGCTGCAGGCCGAGGTGGCCTCCCCTGGCAGCCCGCCCCTTCCCCCTGCCCTGGACTCGAAGCTGGGGAGAGTAGCGGGGCCAGAGACCGGCCAGTGGGGGCAGCGGGGAGGCTGCTGGGAGTAGGTCCTGTCACCGCCCCCCCCCCCCCACCCCACCAACCGGCTGGCATTCCCAAGAGAGTGGGTGGGGAGAGCTGTGCCTGAGCCCCCTGCCCATCTCTGCCAGGCCTCGCTCTCCGGGCCTGTCTCCTTGTGGCCACCATCTAGGCCTGCGTCAAGGAAGTTGTCCTGAGATCCCTCCCTGCTGGGGCGTCCTGGACCCAGGCCCGGGGCCTGGATGAGGTGGAGTGTGGGGAGGCCCGGCCCTGCTGGGGCTTAGAGTGTGCAGCACTGGGGCTGAAACCTGTCTGCTCTGCAGAGCGACTCCCGGGGCCTGGCCTTCAGCTCCCAGATGCAGGAGGTCCTGGAGGCCAAGGAGCGTGAATTTCAGCGGCTGACTGAGGGCCAGAGGGAGGTGAGTGACAGCGCTTCCCCGGGAGCCCGATTTCTGAGCACAGGCTCTGACACCCATCTCCTGAGAATTCATGGGGCTGGCTGGACTCCCGTTTAAGAGCGGCCCCCTTTGCTGAGATGAGGCCAGGCAGTGCCGAGGGACCGCTGGGAAGGCCCAGGTTCAAATCCCTGCCATTGCAATTAAGAGCCATGCAAATCTGAGGCAACAACTTTGCTTGTCTTGGCCTTAGTTCCCCCATCTGTAAAATGGGAATAGCCACATCTACTGCATCTCCCAGGCTAGTTTTGTCAAATGAGGTAATAAATGGGAAAGCACTTTGAAACAGGAAAGCACTGGGCAAACGTGAGAGCTCAACGTTGGAGAGGCTCAGTGGCAGGGTGGTATTCAGCTTTTGTCTCCACTGTCCGCTGAGTGACCTTGGGCAGGTTTTTAACCTCTCTGAGCCTTGGTTTCCTCATCGGAAATGGAGATCAGAACTCTTGCTCTAAAAGGCTGCTGAGGGGCGCCTGGGTGGCTCGGTCGGTTAAGCGTCCGACTTCGGCTCAGGTCACGATCTCGCAGTCCGTGAGTTCGAGCCCCGCGTCGGGCTCTGTGCTGACCGCTCAGAGCCTGGAGCCTGTTTCAGATTCTGTGTCTCCCTCTCTCTCTGACCCTCCCCCGTTCATGTTCTGTCTCTCTCTGTCTCAAAAGTAAATAAAAACGTTAAAAAAAAATTAAAAAATAAATAAAAGGCCGCTGGGATGACAACAGACGCCATATCTAAGGGCCTGGCATGGTGCCTGGCACATAGTAGGTGCTTTACACATCACAGTTGTTCCCAGAGCCTTTCCCACCATTGCCTTGACTGGCCCTGTCACCTGGTCTCACCTCCCCAACGGGCTGATTTCCAGGTGCCTCTACAACAGCTGCTCCTTGGAAATGGAGGCAGACCCCTTCGGCCAAGGGAGGAGATTGGACTGGGGAAGTGCAGTCCAGGCAGAGAACAGCGAGTGCAAAGGTCCTGAGGTAGACACGTGCTATGAATGTTCCAGGAGCAGCCGGGAGACCTGTGGCTGGAGCAGACAGAGGGAGGGGAGAGTAGCGAAGGGGGAGGCCCGAGACCCAGTGGGGTGGGAGGGACTCTGCAAGGCCCAGGATGCCCCGGTGCAGGTTTCACCTTCCACTCTGAGTGTTCCAGCTGTGTGCCATCTCTGAGTCATGTGACTTGCTGTTGGCTCGGGAGCTCCCAGCGGACCAGATGGGGTTCGGAGATGAGCAACCATCACAGAGCTTTGAGCAGAGGAGGGTGTGATCCCATTCACGTGGCAGGCCCTTGTGGTGCTGCAGTGTGTGTTCCTTATACAATTCCCTCTCTCCTCCCTACCCCAGCAATTCAAATGTCTCTCCTGGGTGGGAGGTAATGGAGTTTGTTAGGCCAATAAGGGGTAACCCCCTCCAATCCTTTGTGTGTGTGTGTCTTTTTTTAAGTTCATTTATTTTGAGGGAGAGAGAGAGCGCGCAGGGGAGGGAGCAGAATGAGAGGGAGACGGAGAATCCCAAGCAGGCTCCACACTGTCAGCACAGAGCCCGATGTGGGGCTCGAACTCACGAACCCTGAGATTATGACCTGAGCCAAAATCAAGAGTCGGCCGCTCGACCACCTGAGCCACCCGGGCGTCCCCCTCCAATGTTATGTTTAAGCTCGGTCTCCAGAAGCCTGGGGTCTGTACCCAGAAGCCTGGGGTCTGTACCCCACAGTGGCCTTTGGAGGCTGTTTTTCGCCCTGGAAGGCAGCTGGGATTCTCCCCTCCTCACACCCCGCCTCCTGCAGCTGGAGGCCCAGGTCCAGTTCCTCAGCAGCACACATCAGGAGGCCAACGCGGAGAACCGGCAGCTTCGGGAGGCTGAGCGTGACCTGGCTGGGCGGCTGGAGGAGGCACAGGAGCAACTGCAGGTGACCAGGGGGCGTCTGAATGCCGCCAGGGGCCACGTGTCCTGGCAGACGGAGGAGGAACCAAGGCAAGTAGCTGCCATCCCTGGGCTGAGGTGGGGACCAGGGGCTTCCTGAGAGAGGTGAGGGAGTTCTCTGAGGCTCTGGTCAGCACCAGAACACCCCCAGAATCTCCCTCCTTAAGCTTTACAACAACCATGCCAGGCTGACATTCTCATGCCCGCTTCTCAGACAAGGAAAGTAAGGCACAGAGAGGGGAAAGTCATGTGTCAAGGTCACACAACTGGGATTCACACACCCACCCACCCCCCCCCCCCCCCCACACACACACGGTCTAGTGTGGTAATGGATCCCAGACAGGCACTCACTCTACCTGTTACAGTCCAGAGGAGTGAGATGGGCCAGGATGGTCAGGGGAGGCTTCCTGGAGGAGGTGAGGCTTCATATAGGCCCTGAAGGATGGGCAGGATTGGTTGAGGGGGAGGAAGGGGGTGCGTGCAGGGTGAGAAGGACTGCCGAGTAGAAAGAGACCGGGAGGGGGGCCAGCTGTGAGGCGTTACCGATGGGGAGACATGTAAGCGGGGTTGGTATGACATCTATGTGCCCCTCTCCTGACCTTAGCTTCCTAAACCCTTTCTAGTGTCCCCAGGGCAGGTGAGGAGAAAGCTCCAGACACCAAGGCAGTCTCCTCAGAGGAGGCCCCCCTGCCTGGACTGTTTGGGGATGAGGATGACTGGGACCAGCTCCTGAACAGCTTCAACACCTCCTCGCGCAGAGCCCTGCAGCTCTCCTGGAGCCCACCCTCCACCCCGAGAGCCCCGGCAGGCCCCCAGACGCCCCGAGTAGTCAGGCAGATCTCCATCTCGGAGCTGCATTCTTTGCCGTTTGGTCAGGGGCCACCTTCAGATCTGGATGGGGCTCCAAGGAGCCCCACGGGGGCGCCCTCCAGGGCCACGGAGGGGAAAGGAGTGGACGTGGGTGGGCAGGACATCAGTCCAGAGCAGCCTGTCCAGCCTCACAGCCTGGAACCTAAGGAGGAGTCAGGGCCCGGCCCCGAGACCATCTTCCACGGGAGTTCCCCAGGGGCCCCGAGTGAGGAGTCAGGGAGCCTAGTGGCAGCTGCACTCAAAATGCTCATTCCTTTGGAGGATGCACCCCCTCCCCCGGTGACCTCCTCTCCTCCCCAGGCCCCAGCTGGGCCCAGCGAACAGCTCCAGGCCTCATACTCAGATGACAAGAGCCCAGAGCCCGGGCCTGTCCCAGTCAAGCCGCCCAGGCAGAGAGAGGCCCTCCTCCATCAGGACCCACACGCTGCTGGCTCTGAGCCAGGACTGGGGTCCCCAGGAGCCGGAACCCCCACACCGGGGCTGGTTGAGCCCTCCCAGGATCCGGAGCCTGTGGGTCGGGCTCCCACAGAGGGATTGGAGCAGGGCCAGCTGGGCCCTGGTGTGCAGGAGGGCCATCTTGGAGGGCCAAGAGAAGCTCACAGCCAGGTCCTCGGGCCAGAAGGCCTGTCCACCCTTTCCCGCAAGAGTCTAGAAGAAGAGCCCAAGGTCGAGGAAAGGAAACAGGTGGATCAAGGAAGCCTAGACCTCAGTTCAGGGCAGTCCACTGAGGCTCATGGCCTGAAAACGGGGTATTCAGAACACCCCCAGCAAGACGGTCTGCCTGCCCCTCGCCCACATGATGTACCGCAGGCTCAGGCTGAAGCAGGGGCCCCTGCTTCTAGAAAACAGTCACCTCCACTGGACTCTCCCCATGAAGGGGCTCAGCGCGGGGATGGAGCAGGGCCCCGGGAGCCCACACAGAACCTCCCCACCATGGTTGAGCTGGAAACCCACCCCATGCCCTCACCTACAGCTGCTCATACAGAAGAACAAGGCTCCCTACGACCCAGGGAGCCAAAGGCAGAGAACAGGCCTGAAGACCCAGGAAGTGACTCCAAGGAGGCTGAGCTGACCCCATCCTCAGGGTCCCTCACTGCCAACGAGCTTCCAGCCAACCCTGATTACCTCTTTCACATCGTCTTCCTGGGAGACTCAAACGTGGGCAAAACATCCTTCCTACACCTGCTGCACAAAAACACCTTCACCCCTGGGCTGGCAGCTACTGTGGGTAAGAGCCCACCTGGGCCGGGGGGTGCGGGGGAGAGGGGGGAGGAGGCTGGGGGGAGGGGAAACCCAGGGCCCGGAGCCAAGGGGCTGGAGGAGGCCCAGAGAGAGCCGTCTCCGGGGAAGCTGCAGGTTCTCCTGGCCACGGGCCCTGCATTAGACTTTATTTTATGTGGGCATAATCTTACTATTTTACTAATTATCTCTAATTATAGGTAATTTGCTTTGCTGCATTGATCTGATGAGCTTATAATGTGCCACATCAACAAAGCACCCTGCAATTTAGGGGCCAATGCTGGTTGATGGTGAAAACAAGCAAGTCTCCCCCGACATGGGCCGTGGGCAGGCCACTGCGGGGGTCCCTGCACTCACATTTGTTCAGGATCAACCCCCCGGGCCAGTTAGCCAAGCTCTGGCAGGAAGTTGTCTCGGGCAAGTTGAACACTTTACACAGAATGTATTTCTAGAGTAGGGTCAGTTAGTACCTGAGTTCAAATCCCCTCTCTGCCACTGGCTAGCAGTATGAACTTGGGCAAGTTATTTAACCCCTCTGAGCTCCCAAACCCTTATCTGCATATAATGGGGACAAGAGTGCTAACTTCCTAGAATGGTTGTAAGGGTTACTTCCATCCGTACATGTCAAGTCTTAGAATAATATCTGGCATGTCATAAGTGCTCAATAAATAGTTTTTTATTATTATTAAGTTTTTAAAATGTTTTTTATTTATTTTTGAGGGGGGGAGGGGCAGAGAGAGAGGGAGACAGAATCCGAAGCAGGCTCCAGGCTCCGAGCTGTCAGCACAGAGCCCGACGCAGGGCTCGAACCCACCAACTGCGAGATCATGACGTGAGCCAAAGTCTGGCGCTTAACTGACTGAACCACCCAGGCACCCCTGTTTTTATTGTTATTATTGTAAGTAAATATTTGCTAATGTCTAATTCAGTGGCCCCTGCAAATGAAATGTCCCCAACCACAAAGACTCCTGTACCTAAAAACGTCAGGGTATATGACCACTTGGCATCGTATAGAGCCACAGAAATGCAAGCTCAGGAATGAAGAGGAGACCCACTTAGGCACAAAGACGGGGGCGATCCATGTGTTCGTGTCAGTCAGGGTGCAGGCTGTCTGGGGACCAGTGCCAGGCCAGTGAGTAAATGACAGCCTTCATGCACAAGAGGCTCTAAGACAAGTTCTCAAACTTTTTTCTAAGAATCCTAACCTGGGGAACCAGTTAAGAGTGCAGCGTCCTTGGGAGTAGGGAACTCCTAGCAGGCCTGGTCTGATGTTGAGTGGGGTCACAGGGTCTGCAAGGCCACCGTTATTAATCACTAAGTTATTGGTTACTGACTACCTACAGTGCCCAAGCCTGTCTTACATGCCTTATTCCTTACAGAAGCCCTCCCTGTATTAAATGATCTGCCTCCATTATTATGTGATAAGAAGGTCCCACAGAATTCAATCAAGAAAAACACAGGTTGCAAAATTGTAAAAAGACAGGTCGAGCCTGCGCTCACTGCTAGGCAGCTTGGGAGTGTCTGAGATCCAGGTGGGTGAGACCAATCTGTCCCAGGGCCAGCTGCGGTTTGGTGCCCCCTGGTGGCTGCCATCCATCTGGCTTCATTATCCATGGGGACGATTCTGGCTTCCCCAGTCTTGAACATTTCCCCACTCAGCGTCACCTCTTCCATTCTCACCCCCTCTCAGAAGAACAGGGCTAGGTGGAGTCCCAGAGCCAGAGCCAAGTGGGTTATATCTGAATGTGCATTTGTGCCAGGCTTTTCCATAGCCCCATTTTACAGATGAGGGAAACAGATCATTGAAGACCTGGTTAACTTTCCTGCCCTCGCTGGGGCCCAAAGTTCATAGCCATAGTCTCCTGCCTTCAAAGCACATGCCCTACCCTCTCCTGGGTTTTACCCTCTTCTGCGTTCAGCATTACTCTCTCCCTGGGGAGATTCCTTCGGAAAGAGGTCATTGTTATACTCTTAATGTAAATAGCAGATTCCTTGGGAAGGAGATAACTTCTATTCTTAACGGCATGTTTGGGGGACAGTATGGGGGCCGTATGGGTGGACTGAAGAGGGGATGGACAGGGAGGTAGAACAGTGGGGATAATGAGGGGGGGGGGTTACGAAAGAGTCGTTTGTAGGTTACACGGTGGGTATTTAAGCCGAAGCTGGATATTATCACCGGGGGTTGGATTAGACAATCTCGGAGGTTCCTGCAGACCCTGGGCTTCCTAAAACATTCAGGAAAGAGGACAGAAAAGAGAAGTAAATGCTACAGACTTCTGCATCACCATTCTGCAGTCAGGTCTCCCAGGTGGTCACTTCCTGTGGAGAGCATGGGCAGTGGGGGGAGGGAGGTGGTCCGTGGTTTTAACTGCCTCCGGGGAGAGCAGCAGGTGTTCATGGAGGTCACCATAAGAGACGGAGGAAAGTCTCTACTAGCTCAGGGCTGATATAAGGAGGCACCCCTTTCCTGAGCTGGCCTGGGGCCTACAGTGGGCCCTGTAGGAAAGGGACAAAGAAGCCCCTCTCACTCACCCCCTACTCTGCCGGATTTCCTTGGGAAGTGGGGATTGGCAGGAAGGTGCACCTCAAACTTTCTACACTTCCCCGGGATTTCACTCTTACCTTCTATCTCCAGGGACAGAGAGGGTCTGAAAGCATGACCACGGCAGGGGTGGACCTGGGAAATTTGAAGGGCTAGGGTTCAGGGAGATGAGAATAGTGATGAGGGGCGCCTGGGTGCCTCGGTTAAGCATCCGACTTCAGCTCAGGTCATGATCTCACAGTTCGTGTGTTCGAGCCCCGCGTCAGATTCTACGCTGACAGTGCAGAGCCTTTTTGGGATTCTCTCTCTCCCACTCTCTCTGACCCTCCCCTGCTCATGCGTGCTCTCTCTCAAAATAAATAAACAAACATTAAAAATAAAAAGAATAATGGTGAAAATGATCACCTCTCAAGAACCCCCTCTGGAAACTGGGCTGAACCTCAAACATAAGTCATTTAATTCTCCCAACCACTCTGTGATGTGCGTCCTTTTGTTTTATTTTAAAACCATTTTTTTTTTTTAACAGATATTTATTTACTTAATTGAGCTCTACACCCAACGTGGGGCTTGAACTCAAGACCCTGAGATCAAGAGCCGTGTGCTCTCCCAACTGAGCCAGCCAGGCACCCGGTGCGGGTCTTTTTAAATTGTCATCTTGCATGGGGCGCCTGGGTGGCTCAGTCGGTTAAGCGGCCGACTTCGGCTCAGGTCACGATCTCGCGGTCAGTGAGTTCAAGCCCCGCCTCGGGCTCTGTGCTGACAGCTCAGAGCCTGGAGCTTATTTCAGATTCTGTGTCTCCCTCTTTCTCTGACCCTCCCCTGTTCATGCTCTCTCTCTCTGTCTCAAAAATAAATAAACGTTAAAAAAAATTTTTTAAAAATTAATTGTCATCTTGCAGATGAGAAAGGGAGGCTCAGAGAGGTACAGTGACCTGCCTGGGGTCACAAAGCCAGCAGCTGAGGGCGGGCAGCTCACAGTCAGGCATCCCTGACAGCATTGCTCCTTCCGCCCTCCTTGGCTGTCTGTTTCTACCCTGCTGTCTGTTCCATAATTAGGAACGAAACAGGGAGTATTCTAAAAATAAAATAATGAAACTGGTTTTCTTGAGGGACCTGAGGAATAAACATTGCTGTACAGGTGGGAAGACGGATATGTTCACAGAGGTCGAAACAATGCAAGGTGCCTCGAACTGGCACTGACCGCCAGGGTGTGGGAGTGCGGTGGGGGCAGTGAAGCCCACAGGCTAGGTGGTCAGGAGAGGCTTCTTGGCAGACGTGGGCCCTTGTGTACGGATGGGATTTGGAGAGCCGAGGGGAAGCCCAGCAGCCCGAGGGGCTGGTACCGGGGACAGGTCTTGGCTGGAAGCCCTGGATGGTAACTTAGAAGCGGACCTGATGCCCTCTGTGTGTCCTAGGCGTGGATTTTCGGGTCAAAACTCTGCTGGTGGACAACAAGTGCTTCGCGCTGCAGCTCTGGGACACGGCTGGCCAGGAGAGGTAACTGGCACTGTCTGTAATCGTGGTGTCAGGGCCGCTGAGGTACAGCGGGGTGGAGGGCAGCCCTGACCTCAAAGAGTCTAACGTAGGCAAGAGGCAACCACGTGCATGAAAGGTATCCAGCCCCTACGGATATAGGAGGCTGGGGAAGGAGAGGTGAGTCAAGGCCTGGTGGGGTAGGTGAACCAAGGGCCCCTTGGCCTGACAGGGCAGCTGGCAGGGCCATCCACGCACGGCCTGCAGGGACGGCTGCCCATCGCCTGTTTTGAAAACGCCAGCCTGCCCCTTTGCAGTTAGGCAGTAGCGATCGAAACTTAAAAAGCATAGTTTCTGGGGAGCCTGGGTGCCTCGGCTGAGCGTCTAACTCTTGGTTTCGGCTCAGGCCATGATCCCAGGGTCATGGGATCAAAGCCCACGTCCTCTCTCCCTCCCCCTCTGTCCCCCTCCCCCGCTCATGCTATTTCTCTCTCTCTCTCTTTAAAAAAAAAAAAAAAAAAAAAAAGCCACATTTTCTTTGACCCAGCAGCTCTGCTTCCAGAAACTTACTCTGCTGATCAACTCATACATGACTGTAGTCTCGACACGTTCACAACATCACTTATGTTGTGAAACACCGGGAATGACCAAAACGTCCGGAATGGTGGCCCAGCTGATTCTACCCAATATGTAGAATAGTATGAAGCCACAAAAGAGATTGAGCGTTCTCCCCGTGCACCCGTGGGGAGACACCTCCAAGACCTTTTACGAACTGAAAAAGCAAAGTACAGATTACTGAGCATTAACGAATACAGTGAGGACTTCACACTGTGTTTACCGTGTGTGTGCGTGTATGCACATATACAGTTGTGTATGTTCATAAAATCCCTCTGGAAACTGCTAACCCTGGCTGCCCCCGGGGAGGGAGACTGAGTGGCGGCAGGATGGGGGTGGTGGTGGGGAGGGGGCGGTGTCAGACTTTTCACTGGGTGCTGGCTGGTACCTTCTGAAGTCTGAGCCATGAGAACCGTTACCTATTCAACGAGAACTACCCTGTGAGAAGGAAAACTGTTTGGGAAGCAATTAGAAGCAGGTGAGGCTCCTTGCCCCACTTTGCAGAGGAAGTAGCTAAGGCCTGGAGAGGCCAGGGCATGGGGTCAGCCCCCCAGGCCTGGCCTCACGCAGACCGTCTGGGCAGGTACCACAGCGTGACTCGGCAGCTACTCCGCAAGGCTGATGGAGTGGTACTCATGTACGACGTCACCTCCCAGGAGAGCTTTGCCCACGTGCGCCACTGGCTGGACTGTCTCCAGGTGAGCCGATGGCTGCTGGGGTTGGCCCCAGTTTGGGGAACCAAGAGGGAACTTGCACCCTGCCCACACCCCCCTTTCTCCCAGGATTACAAATGACACAGCAGACTCGTGGGTGATGCGACCCACTGAGGGCGGGTGGCTGGATGGGCCGGGGGCATCATCACACAAAGAAACCACAACCACATAGTACCGCCTCCAAAACAAACTACTTCCTTTATCTTATGAACATTTCTTTCCTATATGCAGTAGCTTGGGGGTGTCTTCTTAACACCTGGAAATAATGCAAGTGTAGCGGCAGTCTAAGTGATAAGTCGTCCGTCCACCAGTCTCTAGTTCTTGCCCCGTGTGCTTAGTTGACGCGCACATACTGAAATTCTGCAGCATGGGCTGGCACCGCAGAGGGGTGTGAAGGAAGACGTGTTGTCTTCTCTGTGGGAGTTTCTAGTCTAGTTGAAGAGAAGCCAACGAAGTAGGATAAGGTGATGTATGAAGGAGGCTGGGCTCTGGGTCTGACAGGACCTAGGTGTGAATCCCAACTACCCTGCCCCAACTCCGTGGCCTTGGACAAGTGACTCAGCTTCTCCGAACTTCGATTTTCCAGCTTCTCTCAGACAGTTGTTAGGATTAACTGACATCATTGCCTTTAGCACAATGCTGGGTATATAGTAGGCACTCAGTAAACAGAAGCTTAGCAGCAGTAGCTTCTGCTGTGAAGCCGGCCTGTGTAATCAAGCACTGGGCTGTTCAGCACAGGCAGGAAGAGAAGGGCATGGGCGGGAACAATCCTGGAAGGCCTGCTAGGGGAGGCACTTTTGAGGCTGGCCTCGGAAAATGGCTGACAAGTTTGTAGGCAGAGAGGAGGGGCTGACTCACTGTCACACCGAAGGGTGTGGAGTGGGTGTGACCCGGAAAGGCGGTCATGGGGGGGGGGGGGAGGGGCAGGGTGTGCTTAGTCAGCTCCCTGGAGGGCGGGGCCGCGTCCACCCAGGGCCTGGCACAGCATAGCAGGCACCCAGCACGTGTGGCTGAGGGAATGTGTTCTGTGTGCAGGACTCAGGGTCCGATGGGGTGGTCATGCTTCTCCTGGGAAACAAGATGGACTGTGAGGAGAAACGGCAGGTGCCCACCGAGGCCGGGCAGCAGCTGGCCCAGGTGAGCACCCGGGCATCAGGCCCTCACCCAGCCTGGACTGGGCAGACCCCTCCCTGGAGGTTAGTGGACAGGTCACCCCGGCCTGGCTAACCGAGAAGGACCCGTTGCCCGTTCCTGCCCCTGCCCCTGCCCTGCCAAAGGCCGGGTCAGAGTGGACAGCGGCCTGGCCCCCTCTGTCTCTGGCCTACCCTGTTCTTAGGCCCAAACGTGAAGCTGTGATGGTGGGCGTGACATTGACCCTCACGTTGAACTAGCAGTTCTCCACACAGCATTCTGACCCCCACAAAAATATCTTCAGAGTAAAGAAAGGTTTTTAAAGCTTCACTTAAAATTCCCAATCAAATCTTACTTTTCTCTCTGGTCTCTAATTAACATAGCATTCCTTCTAATTTATTCTATCTTAGGACTCAAATTCTCCTCTGGCGAGAGCGCATCAAAAGCCCCACCACCAGGCAGTGGATACTATTTATTTACGAATAGAATTTGGCCACATTCCAGAAACTCTGGAGAATAATAGAGAAGGAAGAAAGAACCCACCCCTTGCCCCACCTCTGCTACAAACCCTCTTGGCATTTCCATATTGTATTTCCTTCCCCTTCTCTTTTCTGGTAATCATGAGGTCATCACTGTGGCTCCTAGTTGGCGGGAATTTTTCCCTCTTAAATGTAGTGGCTCATCTCTTTGACATGGTAATTCCTCCTCTGGCAATTTATCCTGAGGAAAGAATCAGAAATAATAATCCCTAAGAGAATAGCGTAATGGATACCCGCGTATAATGTATAATCAAGAATGTTTACGTGAGGATGTTATTTACAGTATTATTTATAAGAACAGACATTTGGCAGTGGGTGGTGGTCAAATTGTGGAGGTTCATGGGAGAGGCTAGCATTTGCCATTAAGAATCCCGCCCCAGAAAAAAATATTTGAGGGTGTGGAGGAAATGCTTACAATATAACGTGAAGTCAAAAGAACAGCTGGTCTTCTGAATCCTGTGAGGTTGCTGATATTTGACTGGGGCCCCGTCAAACTAGCCATTGCATATGGTTTAATCCAACAGTACAATGACCTTGAGCCCACCCTACCCCAAAGGTTTATATAAAACAGAGCGAGGGGCACCTGGGTGGCTCAGTCGGTTAAGCGTCCAACTTCGGCTCAGGTCACGATCTCGCGGTCCGTGAGTTCGAGCCCCGCGTCGGGCTCTGTGCTGACAGCTCAGAGCCTGGAGCCTCTTTCGGATTCTGTGTCTCCCTCTCTCTCTGCCCCTCCCCTGTTCATGCTCTGTCTCTCTCTGTCTCAAAAATAAATAAACATTAAAAAAATTAAAAAAAAATAAAACAGAGCGAAAAGATATATATCAAACACTAACAGGAGTGGTTTATATTTTGCACCTATACATTTTTAGAAACGTTTATTCATTTTTGAGAGAGTGTGAGCAGGGGAAGGGCAGAGAGGGAGTGGGACAGAGGATCCCAAGTGGGCTCTGTGCGAGGGGCAGGGAGCCCGATGTGGGGCTTGAGCTCACGAACCATGATCATGACCTGAGCCAAAGTCAGACGCCCGACCGACTGAGCCACCCAGGCGCCCCTGCACTTATACTTTTTGAATGCTGTATTTTCCAGTATTTCGCCCAGTTGAATATTCTTGAAATAAAAAACCCCACACAACTAATGGTTTAAAATGCCCCCGGAGGGGGGCACCGGGGTGGCTCAGTTGGTTGACCGTCTGACTTCAGCTCAGGTCATGACTTCGCTGTTCCTGGGTTTGGGCCCCTGCACTGACAGCTCAGAGCCTGGAGCTTGCTTCACATTCTGTGTCTCCCTCTCTCTCTGCCCCTTCCCTGCTCATGCTGTGTCTCTCTCTGTCTCAAGAATAAATAAACATTAGGGGCGCCTGGGTGGCTCAGTCGGTTAAGCGTCCTACTTCGGCTCAGGTCACGATCTCGCGGTCCGTGAGTTCGAGCCCCGCGTCGGGCTCTGTGCTGACAGCTCAGAGCCTGGAGCCTGTTTCAGATTCTGTGTCTCCCTCTCTCTGACCCTCCCCCGTTCATGCTCTGTCTCGCTCTGTCTCAAAAATAAATAAACGTTAAAAAAAATTTAATTAAAAAAAAGAATAAATAAACATTAAAAAAAAATTAAAAAAAAAATATATCCCCAGGGACATTTCTCCAAGTTGGGACACGGGCTTTCCACCATTGCTCTGTGGGCTCTGGAACGTTTCTGGGGTGGCATCTTTAGCATGGTGGCTGGCCAGGGTGGAGAGGGCCAGTGGGCAGGACCAGGGCTGGGACCAGTGGCCACACAGAGAAGGGGCTGCCTCGCTTGTTGTGGTTGGCCTAGGGACGTACTGGGTGGGACTCTGTCTGATGGCCAGGGCTTTCGCGGTGGGGGCGGCCACCAGGATGCTCAGTGTGCTCCCCGAGGGCACCCATACCCCTGTCTGTCTGCAGGAGCTGGGAGTCTCCTTTGGGGAGTGCAGCGCCGCCCTAGGTCACAATATCCAGGAGTCCATGATGAACCTGGCCCGGTGAGTGCCACCCCGCCCCTCCCCACCCCGAGAGCCTGCTGGGCAGCCTCCAGACCCCTCCTGAGGGAGGGAAGTCCCACTCTGAGGAAGCACTGCGACAACACAGGGCTCACACTCTGGGGAAGGACAGAGAGCACTGTGCAGAGAGTCCGAAGCCAGTTCTACCAACACTGTTGACTGCATCACCTCCTAAAAGTCTCACGTGCCCTGTCTGAGCCTTGGCTTTCTCCTCTGTTCAGTGTGGTGGGACAGAGAGAGTCACTTTCCTGCTCCCAGCCTTCTAGTAACTCCCACTAGATTTAGAATAAAATCCCAATGCCTCGCAGTGGCCTTCCTCATCTCCGGAGCCATCTCCCCTGTCCCTGTGTGCGGGTGTACGTGCACATTCACTCAGCTCCAGCTGTTTAGGGGGGGACCCTCCCTGACCACTCCCCATCCCACCACTATTCTGGATCCCTGTCCTCTTGTTTGTGTCTTTCAAAGCCCTTCTTGGGGCAGCTGGGTGACTCAGTCAGTGAAGCATCCAACTCTTGATTTTGGCTCAGGTGGTGATCTCGCAGTTCGGGAGTTCGGGCCCCGTGTCGGGCTCTGCGCTGACAGCGGGGAGCCTGCTTGGAGTTCTCTTTCTCTCCCCCTCTCTCTGACCCTCCTCCTCCCCGGCTTGTGCTCTCGTCTCTCTCAAAATAAACAAGCTTTAAAAAAAAAAACCCTTCATGGGGAGCCTGGGTGGCTCAGTCGGTTAAGCGGCCGACTTCAGCTCAGGTCACGATCTCGAGGTCCGTGAGTTCGAGCCCCGCATCGGGCTCTGGGCTGATGACTCGGAGCCTGGAGCCTGTTTCAGATTCTGTGTCTCCCTCTCTCTCTGACCCTCCTCCGTTCATGCTCTGTCTCTCTCTGTCTCAAAAATAAATAAACATTAAAAAATTTTTTGAAAAAACAAACAAAACAAAACAAAAACCCTTCTTGACAAATCGTAATCACAGGTGCATTTGTCTGCTTCCTTGTTGCTGTCAGCCTCCTGCACCAGACTGTAGCTCCAGGAGGGCAGGGCCGCGTCTGTTTTGTTCAGCCCCTCCCTCCACACCCAGGGCCCAGCACATACTAGGTGCCCAAGAAATGAATGAAATGGGTAAGGCGGACGGGGTACTAGGCCAGATGATCTGGAAGCCCCTTCTCTGACAAAGCAACCGGGGCGAGCTTGCCAAACCATGCACCCGATCACACTGTGATGGCCTCTGATCCAAAACTGCTCAACGGATTCCCTCCGCTGTAGAACAGAAGCCCGGGTTCCTGAATGTGGTTTCCAGGCCCCTGGGGGCCCTGACCCCCTGTTGCCTACAAGGCTTCTTTCTGGGCCGGTCAGTCTTTTAGGCTTTGGGAGTTAGTGCAGTGGTCCCCACACAGTAAATATAATCTGAGCAAGTGAATGAACCAATGAGCTTCTTTTATTTCCCCAATCCCCAGCTCTCTTTTGACACCGAGCCTTTGCCCCCTGCCTGGAATGCACCCTGCTTTTCTGCCAGCGAACGCTTGTACGCTGCTGGGTCTCAGCTCTGACGCTGCCTCCTTCCTCCGTAAATCCCTGGAGAACCTGGTGTGAGGTCCCTCGGCGTGCTTCCCCATCCCTGGGTTCTGACAGCCCCTTCTCCTCTCTGTCTCCCTTACTACTCAAGGCAAGGACATGCCGGCTTCACTGTCCCATTCAAAGTCCCTTGCACCAAGCCTGGCACACAGTAGTCTGGAAAGGATGCCAGGAAATAGAGGGCAAGAGTCTCTATGGCCCCATTTTTCCGGTGCCGTGTGGAATGCAGGACGGGAACAGAGCAGGGGGGGGAAGAGAGGTAACTCAGGGGATGCAATCCCCCAGCCCCACAGCTGCACCCGCAGGTCCCTCCCTGCTGCCCCGGCAAGGTGAGACAGAGGACTGATGTCTGGCGTCGCCACACAGGTCACTCAAGATGCAGGAAGACCGTCTGAAGGACTCCCTGGTGGAGGTGGCCCCCAAGAGGCCTTCCAAGAGCTCTGTCTGCTGCTTCTGACCATCTGGCCCAGCCAGGACAGGACGGCACCCCTCGGGTTTCCTGTTCCTCGACTCCTGTCCCACCTGCCTGGACACAGCAATGACAGAGACGGCCAGCTCGGAAGTTCAGGAAAACCCCTCCTCCGGTCAGGACTCGGATCCCAGGGTAGGGCTGCACTAACGCCACCCTTTGCACTCTGAAGAAGGACTTTGCTGAGGTGATGGTGGTGAAAACTCTTTAAAGAAAGGAAAAGTCGAGAAAAATGAATGAAGGAAAGCACACCACATTCTTGGGCACACATCTCTGGGTGGTAAAATTGCAGGGTGAATGTGCGGAGGTGTTATTTCCCTTTTTATATGTATTTGTATTTCCAGATCTTCTGCAATGATTCGGTGTTCTTTATGTAATCAAAATGAAAAATAAACGCTGAGGAGAGGGAGAGAAACTTCCCTGGGAGCCTGCTTCGGGGCTGATTGCTAACGGATACAGCCTGTTAATGACAAAATACTCTTTATTCAAGCAGTCCCCCTGTTTCGTGCCTGCCAAAGCTGGTGAACCTTGTCCCATTCACCCCTGTTTGCAAGTATGGAGTTCCTTCCGAGCAGAATCCGAGTCTGGGGAAAGAGCAGTGTTCTGATGGCCCCTGACAAGCCCTGTTCCTCCTGTCTCCTGTCCCCCCTCCCCCACTTCCCTTCCCCCAGACCTGACTCCAAGGGGTCATATTCAAGGATCACCTGCTCTAATGCCAAGATGTCCCCTGCTGCAGCTCTCTGCCCTCAGTCGTCAGTCTCTGGGTGCTCTCGAGGTCCAGCTGGGGTGTGGCTGGTGGGGCCTGGGGAGCAGCAGAGACACTGGCCGCGGGTCACTCGTGGGCTCCTCTTTGGAGCTTTTGTAGGGATTCCCAGAACTGCACAACATTTGCCTCCTGAAAGGTACAGCCCCCCGGGCTGCGGTCTCCCGTACCCTTAAGGAGCTTGTTTCGAGAATCTTAGGGAGACGGCTCCTCAGTGTTGGACTATCTCCTGTCACGTATGTTTGTCGTGGTTGTTGTCCCCGTCATCTTACCGCTAACCGCAATGACACCCACCATGTCCTGCAGGCCAGCGTGTGCAGGATGCAGGGTGCGTAACGATAACTTCGTGATCCTTCAATCCTGGTGAATTCCCCAGCTGAATCCAAGGAAACCCCGGTTCCGTGGGGGGAGACAAGCAGAGACAGTTCCAAGAGAAAGAGGTACAGAGCAAGAGCCTGCAGGAGAGGAAGCGAGGGCGGGAGGTGGAAGACAGAGCTTGCCTACAGGTCGAATCAGTCTCCGATCTTGGCCCCCATCCCTCTGCTCGGTTCTGAAAGGGATGCCTCCACAGCAGTGAGCTCTCTGTCAATAAAGGCATACAAGTGGCAGTTGGATGACCCTTGGCAAGAGGCAAGGTGGAAAAGGTTCAGGCATCCGAAGCCGCTAAAGGTTGGATCCAATGCCTTTAACAGACCCCATTCAACCTCTAGACAGTATGCAGGATGACTTTGTGATCTAGGCAGTTCTCTTCCTGGCCCCTCTTATGGATTCTTTCTTATCCCCAATCTCTTCTCTCTTCCTGGATCCTCTCCGTCAGCCCACAAGTGTCTCCCTGCTCTGAGAAGTTTCTAGATTGTAGTAGGTTCCAAGACAGACAGACAGACAGACAGAGAGAGGTGGGCTGGAAAGAGTAATGTGTGCCCATGGATGAGGGTGGGAGGCAGGTCTTGCTGTTGCTAATGGATCTCTCTGGGGCCTGGGGACCTGGCAGGAACCAACGTCTCTGTCCGGTAGGCCAGCGAGTTAATGAGGCAGGTAAGCAGGGTGTGATTCCTGGGGGAGCCAGGAGAGCGGATAGAGCCCCTGTCCTCTGGGGGACCCCGTACAGAAATAGCCCCCAGGCCTTCCCCTTTCATCTCAGCTCTGCCCCCGCTGGAGGCAGCCAGCTCAGGTTCCCTAGAGGTGGGGTGCCAGAAGGGACCACACACCTGCCCAGAACCTTCTCTTGGCTTTCTCTGGCTAGGTCCAGCTTCTGTGCCGAGCAGGGCTGTGGAGGGGCCGCCAGCCTTTCCTGGTGTCAGAGGGCTCCGGGTCAGCAAGCAGGGCCCAGGAACCTCAGAGCAGCACGAGGCAGGTAAGGAGAGCAGCAGGAGGGGCTCAAGGTAGATTTCAGAGGGAGCATCCAGGCAAGTGGTGAGTTCCCAGGGCACGTCCGCCAAGCAGGCGCTGGTCACAACTTAGCTTGAGGTTGGTTAGGAAAAGGAGGGTGAGGGTGCCTGGGGTGGCTCAGTCCGGGAAGCGTCAGGCTTCAGCTCAGGTCATGATCTTGCGGTCCGTGGTTCGAGCCCCGCGTCAGGCTCTGTGACAGCTCAGAGCCTGGAGCCTGCTTCGGATTCTCTATCTCCTCTCTCTGCCCCTCCCTCGCTCTTTCTCTCTCTCTCAAAAATAAACATTTAAACATTTTTTTTAAAAAAGAAAAGGAGGGTGGGACTGGGCTGATGGGGCTCAGGCAGTGGAGGGAGAAGGGGAGGGCAGGGGGACAAACTGGAGTGTGGAGAGAGGTGTCAGGGAAGAGAGATTTTTGGAACGGTGGGTGGGCAGGAACAGAACAGGCGTCATTTGCAAAGCTCCTACTTCGCGCCAGGCACTGTTCCGAGCACTTAGCTTGTATCACCCCATTCAACCCTCACATCAGCCTTGTGAGATGGGGCTTGTGATTATCCCCACTTCACAGCTAAGGAAAATGCGGCACAGAGGATGAGTCGCTTGTCCGCAGCCACACGGCTAGCAGGTGGTGCAGGGGGGTTTTGAACCCAGGCTCTGGCGGCCACAAGCGTCGCCATGAAGTTACGGAGCTTCTCCTAGGAAGGTACGGACGCTTAGGTGGAGCCGGGGCCGGGGCCCTGGACCCTTTCTTTCCCTCCCCTCGTCTCCACTTCTGTCATTGGCAGCAGGCCTGGGCCGGGTGAATGAAGAAAGGGAAGACAGGGCAGTTAGGGACTGAGGCTGGTCCCTCGGTTCCTCCTTCACCCACAGTTCCCGGAAGGAGCCTGAGACCTTGCAGTGGCGTGGTATTGGAGGCAGAATTCACACAGGCCCCCCTGAGGTCTCTTCTCGGCTGCCCTCGGGCCCCAGAGGCCAAGCAAGTCCCCCAGGCAGGGCTCTGCCGCAGGGGCTCAGGGGACCCCCGGCTCCGAGCCAGAGAGGGGTCTCTCCAGACTCCCCCTGCCCCCAGTGTAGGAGAAAAGGGGAAGGAAAGTAGAATCAGGACCCCACGGAGCTGTCACGTTTGCTGCTGGATCCCTAGAAGCTGGTTCAGGGTAAAGACTCAGGACATATTTATTGAGTTAATGGGCAAGTCTCTTCCCAAGAACGCTAGGGATCCCGGCCTGATCTGCACGGTGGCAGGTGCAGACAGTAGCCCCCCTGGGCTGACTCTGGGATGTCTAGACTCCGTTTCCCAGCCTGGCTCCGGGGGCCCCCCATGTTCTCAGCATGTAGGACGCGGTGAGGGGGAGAAGATCCGACACCTGGGGAGCAGTGCCTCCCCCCACCCCCACCGGGTACCCAGCACAGCCACAGAAAGGCGGTCGTTCCCAAGCTGGTCCGCCCCGTAGGGTCATCTGGAATCTTTCAAAAAAGCCCACATCAATGAAATCTTGTCACTGGGACCCACGCATTAGTATTTTTGAAGCTCCTCAGGTGATCCCCATGCACAGACAGGCTTGGGAACCGCTGGCAGGGACTTCACACCTTCTCAAAGCCCTTCCATATGCACTTTCTTACTTGAACCTCGAATTAAAATCTGTTTCACAGGCAGGCAAGGTTTTGTTTAAAAATATATATGCACGTGTGTGCATGCACGTGCATATACACAGACACACACACACCCCCAAATTCGTTTTGCACTCCCTGCAGAAATTTTATTTATTCATATTTTTAAAGTTTATTTATTTATTTTGAGAAAGAGAGAGAGCCTGAGCGGGAGAGAGGCAGAGAGAGCGGGGTGGGGTGGGGGTGGTGGGGGGGAGAGAGAGAGAGAATCCCAAGCAGGCTCCATGCTGTCAGCGCAGAGCCCGGTGTGGGGCTTGAACTCATGAACTGTGAGATCATGACCTCAGCCGAAACCGAGAGTCGGATGCTTAACCGACTGAGCCACCCAGGCGCCCCATCCCCGCAGAAGTTTTAGAAATAAGTTAAAAAGAGGAGCATGAAAATTACCCTTTTGTAACAGTTACTGTTGACATCGGTTTTATCTTATTTCCTTACTTCTCTACAGTTGAGGAAACTGAGGTAGGGAAACATTAGGTAACTTCCCAAAGTCATGGAGCTACAGCGTAGCAGAGTCGGGACTTGAGCCCACGGTGTAGACCGAGCCCGTCCCATCAGGCTGTTGTGAGGTCTCAGGGGACCGATGCATGCCAAGGGGGCCCCCTGGATGCAGGGCTCTGGGAAAGGAGGGGCGCTCAGCAGGGGAAGAGGGACACGGCCCTCAGGCCGGTTTCTACACTGTCCTTGTGTGTGTGGAGCAGGAGGATGGAGCCTAGGCTGGAGCCCAACGCCACGTTCACCTCCGGGCTCACAGCCACACCTGAGCGACCGCTCCGTCTCATCTTTGCTGGAGTCTGCGGCCTCATCCTGCTGGCGGGGCTGGTAGCCAACGGGCTCATGCTGGTGGTGGTGGGCCGGGCCTCAGGCGCCCCCCGTCCGCTCCTCGCCCTGACCAACAGCCTCATGGTGAACATCACGCTGTCCGACCTGCTCTTCCTGGCCTGCGTGGTGCCCGTGCTGCTGCTCAGCTTCCTGCGGCCCCACTGGTGGCTGGGCCCCGTCCTCTGCACTGCCAGCCAGGCCACCAACAACGCCACCATGTTCTGTACCTTCTACAGCATGGTGGCCACGGCTCTTCTGCGCCACGTGGCCGTGGCCTGGCCCGACGTGGCCCTCCCGTCTGGCCGGGGCGCCCGCCTGCTGCTCTGTGGGGCCGCGTGGGTCCTGGGCCTCACTGCGTCATTGCCTACCTGGCTGTTCCAGAGGGTGGTCGTGGAGGAGGGGGCCGTGGGGGCCCCGGCCTGCCTCTTGCTCCTGAGCCCTGCCCAGGCCTCCTGCTACTTCAGCCTGCTGGGAGCCCTGGCCTTCCTGCCTTGTACGCTGGGGCTGGGCTGCTCTTTCGGCCACGTGGGCTGGCTCCTGCGGACACGGCCCCGTGGCCCCAGCGGGGAGAGCGTCCGGGAGCACCAGGAGAACGCAGGGCTCATCCTTGTGGTGCTGGTGGTCTTCGTGCTGATGTGGGGGCCCTGCTCTGTGCTGGGCTACGTGGCAGCTGTGGGCGGCCTGCCTACCACGCCGGTGGCTTTCGTGGCGTCCAGCCTCTGCACCATCCTGGCCTATTCCAACTGTGCGGTCAGCCCCATCCTCTGCTTCTACCTCTCCCGCCCCTTCCGGGCAGGGCTCAGGGACCTCTTCTGCAGGCCAAGGGCAGCCAGGCACCCTGCGGGCGTGGGCGGGGCCGGTATGGTGATGGAGAGCATCCAGCCTGGCCTCAACCCAGGTCCCGGGAGGCCTCTGGGGTCTGGCGAGGCTCTGAGAAGACAGGCTGACGGGAGGGCTGAGAGTCAAGAGAGATGGGAAGACCCTTAGCAACGTTAGAGCCGGTCCCCTCCATTTTACCAGTGGGGACCCTGAGATCCAGAGAGGGCAGGTGGCCCAGCAAAGGTGAGACAACAACCAAAATGGCAACTAGGAATGCTCCCATTCCACCTTGGGACTCAGATACCCGTAGGCTCTACTACTTTCTAGTGGTGTGACCCTGAACAAGTCCCTTAACCTCTCCAGGGCTCCGTCTTCTCATCTGGAAAGTGGGATGATGGTAGCACCTTCTTCACAGGGTTGTTATAAAGATACTCGTGGGGCGCCTGGGTGGCGCAGTCGGTTGAGCGTCCGACTTCAGCCAGGTCGCGATCTCGCGGTCCGTGAGTTCGAGCCCCGCGTCGGGCTCTGGGCTGACGGCTCGGAGCCTGGAGCCTGTTTCCGATTCTGTGTCTCCCTCTCTCTCTGCCCCTCCCCCGTTCATTCTCTGTCTCGCTCTGTCCCAAAAATAAATAAAAAACGTTGAAAAAAAAAATTTAAAGATACTCGTAACACACATAGAGTGCTCAGAACACCTGCTGCTTCATAAGCGCATATGAGTGTTGGTCATCGCGATTATTATCATCATAATTTTATTTTTACTAATTCAGGGGCACTTGAGGGGGGTGGACAAGAGATCGGTAAAGGGACTTCCAAAGGCAGAAGTGTGGAGGGGAATGACCTGGGGAATGACAGTCCAGGGTCCTTAATCCTGAGGGCCTGTGGAGCAAATAGGGGTGAGGAGGGAAGACAGCTGCACCCGGGGTGGGAGCCCAGAGGCCAGGAGAGCCTTTCAGCTGCCTCTCCCTCCTCTGCCTGCCCTCTCCTAGCTCAGTCACACACACCTCTCAGCCCCACAAGGGAGCACAAAGTCAACCTTTGTGCCGTGACTTTCTGAACGCCCTCCTTTCTTCTCTGTGGTTTCCTTCCTCTCTCCAGAGAAATGAAAGGTCCCCACCTCTCCTACCCAACCTCCTCTGAGAAGCTCCCAAACTCCATGCCCTGCCTCTGGCCTCCTGGTAGCAGGCCTCAGTCTTCTGTGTTAGTGGTGGAACCAGGGAGGTGATCTCTACTTAAAGCCCTAATAATGTTCAACGTTTTCTGCTTGGTAACAGTGTTACAGCTAAACACACACACACACTCTCTCTCTCTCTGACTCCATGGTCAAAAAGCTTTGGAAACACCGGATTGAACCAAGTTAAACTGGTCTCTTTGCTGCAGGACTTATCAGAGCCTTGAATGCCCCAAAGGCCACTGGGATTCTCTGAGAGGGGCTCAGAGTAGGCAGTTCCCCAAAATCCATGCCAAAAAACCAATGTTTCATGGGCCATACCTTGAGAAATAACCCAGGAGAGAAGCTACAGTGTCAAGCTCAGTAAAGATGCACTTGGCCCCCCTTGGGCAGTGGCTCTGAGACTTGATTCCCCTGCCAGGTGGGCATCTCTGCTTGATGCTTTCCCACAGATGTCCAAGGTGAGGCAAAATGGGTCACTGGTTATGGGAACTTCCCTCTTCCCAAGCTATGACCCCACCCGGTTCCCACTCCAAGCATATCGGAATGCAAGTCAGAGGGTGATCTAATTATAGGGACAGCCATGAATCAGCTCTAATTTACTATAAAATCATAAGAAGTAAGTCCCCAACTTTGGTATAATTAGTCCCAAATTTCTTGTGATGTGCAGATTGGGAATGGCTGGCTGGAGGGCTAATCTGAGAGTGAGCTTGCCCAGAGGAGGGGAGCAGTCCCCTTTCCCTGCGATCCTGGGCTCTGATGGCCACAGGGGTTGATAGATGAAGAGGGACACGGAGGGCAGGGGCTGCCCTCTGAGGGTACAACTGTGTGTGAATCAGTGTTTCCAAACTTGAGCGGGGCCTGGCGTGAGTGCTAGGTAAATACTTGTTGAGGGACGAGTCAGTGGGTGATCAAATGTAATAAACTGACCCACCTGTTTTTGAGAATAATCTGATCATGTTATTCACCTCTCTCACCTCCTGACTCCATTTCACTCAAGAGTAATGCTAAAGCCCTAACCACGGCCCACAAGGCCCTATGCACTTTGGATTCTTCACCCCCCTGATCTCACCTCCTGAACTATTTCCTCACTTAATTCAGTTCCAATCACACAAGCCTCCCTGCTGTCCTTCACATGAAGTATGCTCTTGCCTCAGGGCCTTTGCACTTGCTGTTCCTTCTACTTGGCCTTGGATACCATCGTGCCTCCTTCTCTCATTTCCTTAGGGCTCATTTCAACCTTCACTTCCTCAGAGAGGCTCTCCCTAACCACCTCATTAAAATATCACCCTGTCCCTCTCTAGCCCCTTATTTTCTGTTCTTTGTCTTTGTAACTCTTATCACCACCTGAAATTAAGTTATCTACCTATTTAAGTGCTTACTGGGTATTCCTGTCTTATTTATGTGTTTGTTGTAAGCTCCATGTGGAGACGGGGCCTGTGTTTTGTTCATTGCCGCATCCTGAGTGCCCAGCACAGACCCTGGCACATAGCAGTTGCTCAGTAAATCTTCATTAAACAAAATGGAAGAAAGATGGAGAGGAGAACCTGGACTCTGTCGAACAGCAATATATTTTCTATTTTTCACAGGGAAAGGAAAACAAGAAACTTTAGTAAAAGAACCAAATTTACTCCAGTTTAAGGCAAATTCCACACAGAGACTGTCTCAGAGACGGGCACAGGACCAGACAGCATAGAAACACCACCATCATGCATGACAGGGAGGGAAGCGGCATTGGGCAGCAGACGGGCGCGGGGGGGGGGGGGGGGGGGAGAGGGGGTGGCGCCCAGGCATGGGATGTGCAGTGGGCCTCGGAGCCTCATTCTGCAGGAGGGGCTGGCATGCATGACCAAGGCTGGGCAGCTGGTTGGGCCCAGGGGTGAGATCACCTGTCTCACCTTCCCCACAGCAGGGGCAGGAGCTTGGGCTCAGACACCAGAGCCCAAGGCTGAAGGACTCAGGTGGATCTGGGGTGACAGGATGGAACAAGGTGACCCCAAGGGCCAAGACGGCCTGGGGTAAGGGGTCGCACTGCTAAGGAGTGGGATGGGGGGAGCTGGGCGTGGCATGAATGGACTCTCAGGACATCAGAGCTGAAGGTAAATCCGGGACCATCTGGTCAACCCCCTTGACTTACAGATGTGGAAACTGAGACCCAGAAGGCAGGAGGGCCTTGCTTGGGTTCCCACGGGCGGCAGCTAGAGGCAGGGCTTGAACCCAGGACCTCTATCTCTTATCCCCGTGGGTCAGAGGGGCAGTGTAGGAGTGCTGGGGCTGGACTGCTCCTTCCAAGGCCTCCAGGGGGGTAGCAGAGGCCTAGGCTCCAGGGGCCCCAGGCAGCTCTGGCAAGAGGAGGGGATGCCTGGAATCAGAAGTCAGCTGTAGAGATGCCCGTGGGTCTACACCAAGGAAAGGCCTGTGGATCTGTGTATCTAAAACCATGTCCTTCTGGGCTTGAGAGGCACCAGAAAGGACCCCGTGCCCAAAAGGCCTCCATTCCTAGCCCACCATGCGGCCTACGGCCTCCCCTCACAGCCTCCCCTGCATGGGTCCACAGGGCTCCCAGAGCATGCAGGTGTCCCTGGGAAGGGTCACATGTTCAGGCATCCCTGCAAACCCAACAGCCTCACAGGGTTCACTGGAAATAGGGATGGGATAGATACTGGGGTAGGAGGGCAGGGGCCAGGTATAGAAATAGACACCACAGGAGGAGGGAGGCCCAGTCCAGGCTTCACGGCCATATAGGAGCAGACGGGATTGCCAGGTGGGCCGAGGGGGACCTCAATTCTCCTCACTGTTAACACCTTCCTGGCTGGGCCAGAACCAGGTATCAGGGGGAAATGAGAAGGGCAGGGGCCCAGAACCTCACCTCCACCACCTGTACCCTCCCAATTCCCTGGGTTGGGCCATAAGGCTAGGAAATTAGAGAGGAGTCTTCAGAGGCCCCGCCTCCTGCTGGCCTCCCAGGCACACATGTTACAAAGGCTGGGCGGGGCAAATTGCAAGAGACCCCGCCTATACTTCCCCCCCGCTGGGCGGGGCAAATTGGAGACCCCGCCTACACTTCCACTGGCCTCCCCGGGCCCCAGCCAACCCGCCACAGGCCAGGGGACTTCTTCGGGAAGAGGGCTCAGATGTGTGTGTGCAGGGGGGAAGCAGGGGGCGTGCGGGCTGGGGACTGTGGGGGCGAGGGCTCTGGGGCCGCAGGCGGGGGGCGCGGGCGGATGCCCTGTGACTTCATGTAGGACACCAGCTGGTCAGGGATCTCGGCCAGCACATCGCGGGCCAGGCGGGCCATGCTCAGCACGTGGTTGCCAGTGCGGTCCACGTAGTCCCTGAAGGGCACGAACTGGCCAGAGGAAAGGCAGGGTCAGGCAGGGTCTCCAGCTGGACCACAGCCCCCACATCTCCAGGCCTGGGTTCCTGTCCTATTCCTCCTCAGCCGCGGCCCTCTGCACTCACCCCCTCCCCATGGTGGTGAATTCTCATAGCCCCTGTTCTCTCATTCACTCAACAGATTCGTACTGAGCATCTACCTCATGCCAGGATACATCACCAAGCAAGAGCACTTAATCTCTGAAGTCCTGGCACCAACACAGGGATTTAGCCGGTGCTCAGGAAACGCTGACTGAGCCCCTTGGCTTGTAAGAGCGGGCCTTCCCATCTCCCCCCACCTCTCTCTCTTTGGCTCCACTTCTCTTCTCTCTCTCGCGCTGACACCTAAAGTCCCGCCCCTCTGGCTTCCTCCCAGGCCCCTTGAGCCCCTCACCACCCCTTGAATGCCTCAGCGCATTCCTGGCTCTAGGCCTTTCTATGCAAGGGTCCCCCCTCCCAGATTGCCCCTGCTCTGAGGTCTAGCCTCCTCTCTTTGCTCTCTACCCCTGGGATGAACCCTCCTCCATCCCCTCCTTTTTTTTCTTTTCTTTTTAATCCAGGGGTTCTGGAGAATGTCAGTTTTTATTCCCAATCTCCTAAACACTAGGGACTCAGTCTGCAGGAGATTCACAGACAGAAGTGCTTACTAAGGTGCATTCTGAGGCTTGACTGGGCAGGGACACCCTGAGGACAAAGACCTGTCTGCTCATTACATCTGCCATCCTACATGGGATGTTCAGACAGGGCTTCAATTAAGCAAGCACTGCCCGTTCTCGGAGAGGGCGGAGAGGGCCGCAGCAACACTATAGACACCGCCCCCCCTTCAAGGGTTTGCCCTCCCACTGGAAAGGCGGCCCAGCAGAAGACAACGGAAGGTGCAAATATCAAGTGTGAGTGCTCTGCATGCAGGAGGCCAGGGAGACGTGGGGGCTCAGGGAGAGCACTGGCAGAGCATTCTGGTCGGGGTAACAACATTAGGGGTGAGTCTCAGACATGGGAGAGAGGGGTCCAGCTGGCGGAGAAGTGTGACCCAAGCACTGATTCCCGCTCCCTTCTCCGGTGGCCAGGCCACTCTGGGGCTCTCTCCAGGGCCCCTTTCTAGAGAAGTCTCTAAAAGGGGGGTGTATAAGGCCAGCCTGGCTAGAGGGGCTCTTGCATCTTCCTTGGAGCAGGCAGGATTTGGGTTTCACCTGGACAATGTCCCGTTCTGCCAGCTTCCCCCGGGAGGAGATCCGCACATCATCACCATCCAGCTCCACCATGGCTGTGTGAGGAGAGGCATTGGGGGTGGGGTGAGTTAATGGTGGGCACCTGGGCCTGGCACACCAGTGGAACTTGTCCTCCAATCCCAGGCCAATCCAAGACAGAGACCGTCAGACCAGATCCCCATGTTAGAGATGAGGAAACTGAGGCCAGGAGACAGGAGGAGCCCAACCAGGTGAACCCCTGGCTTCTAGCCCAGTGTTCCAGCTCCCCCACCCTCCCCAAGCTCCCAGGGTTGGAGGAGGGAGGAGTGACTGGGCCTCCTCCCCACAGCCTTGGGATGGGTACACAGCCGGACACACCCTTCCCTGTGCAAACAAACACACCCTTACACCCTGTGCTCACCCAGACAGTCACACCCACCCATGAGCTCTCACTCTTTAGGGAAGGGTCATTCCCAAGGGCCTGAAGCCTCTGGGGGAATACCTGGGGGGATGGGGACTTACCGTCGAACTCCGCCTGGCCCACGCCAATGATGATGATGGACATGGGCAGTTTGGCAGCCTGGGAGATCATGGGTAGGGGCGGAAAGGGGTGGGTCAACAGAAGACAGAAGGAAAAGAGAAGAAATGGAACAGAAGGATGGAGACACGCAGAAACACAGAAAAGGGGGGAGGCGGAAGGACACAGACAAAGGGAAACCAAGGTGAGGCCCCAGAAAGGAAGAGAGGGTCGAGAGGGTGAAATGGGTCACAGGTCTGCTTCTATGAGACACCCCCATCCCCGCTTCTGTCCCTGGGCCACCAAGTGGGACATCTTTTATGTGGGCAACTAGGAGTGCCAGCTGGGGTGGGAGTCCCTTATACAGGGAGAACACCCAGTAGGGGGAGCCATGTTCCTGGGCCTCCCCCATTCTGGGCTCTCGCTGGACCTGGCCAGGCTGGGCTGGGGTCTGGGGCAGCAGTCCTAGAGATGGGCTAATAAGGGAACCATAGGCATCTAGAGGGAGTGGACCATCTAGGGTGGGTGCAGAGGTCATCGGTAGGACCCTTCATCAGCCGGTGCCCCCTCCGCCCCCCAAACCCCACTGCGTGGAAAGCCTCGTCCCAAGGGTTCCTCTGAAGCAGCGGGAAGACATGCCCCCCACCCCCATTTTCCTCCCCCTTCCCCACCCCCCCCCCCCCCCAGCTCACATTGACGATAGCCTCCTTAGTCTGTGCCATGTCCGAGATGACCCCGTCCGTGATGATCAGCAGCACCGAGTACTGAGAGCCATCCTGCACTGCGGCCGCGGTCCTGGGGTGGGGTGGGGGCTGCTATCTGTCTGGCCCGCTCGGTGTCCCTCCCCGCCCCCCACGCTTTGGTGGGGACAAGCCTTTAGCCGGAGGGGAGTCTCTTTAGGGTCAGAGCTCTCTGAAAGGCGGGTCGACGGGAAGAGACACCTCCTCCCACCTTCCCAAGAGGACAGGGGTGGGCACGAAGGCCGTGTGAAGATGTTGGGATGGGCGTCCAGTGGCCCCGGCACTCACCTGGCCACGTGGGTGACCACAGGGGCGAAGTTGGTTGGGCCGTAGAGCTGCACCGTGCGCAGGCTGTGGTGGTAGGCCTCCAGGATGCCATCGATGCCGCAGCAGGAGGGGTTCTCCTGGTTGCCGTTCTGGGGGCACCGGGGATGGGGAGGTTGAGCTCAGGAAGGACGGAGGAGTGGGAAGGAGGGCAGCCAGGTGCTCTGCTGGGGGCGGGGCGGGGGTAACGTACAGCCAGGGAGGGGGAGGCCAGCAGGTCTGAGATCTCCTAGACTCTTCTCTGGTGGGGGGTAGGGGAAGAGGAGGGAGCCCCAGGGCAACACGTGCTCTGGGTGAGCAGGGTTCCGACCCGCCCCTTGCACCACTCTTTGTGCCTGCTCAGGCGGCACCCCCTCCACGAGAGCCCTGGCTGCTTCCCTCGGGGGGGCCCCCGGGGCAAACCACTCCGTCCTAAAATGACTGCAGGGTCTGAGTGGCTCTGGAAGGGCCAGCCAACTAACCTGTCCTCCCGTGTCCTGTGCCTGGCACAATTGAGCGTCCCCAGCTCGTGGGAGGGAGGGAGAGAAGGTGGCCTGAGAAAGCATCCCTCAGGTCCCCCATCGCAGCACTAACTCGGGGAGTTTCTGGAATTACCTGTAGTTGCCCATACCCAACGCACACCGCTTTTACCCTGATTTCTGGGGTTTTGGTGGGGGTAGTTCGGCCACGTCTCTACTCCACCTCTACTCGGGTCTTGTCAGAAAAAAGAGGGCAGACCCCACTGCGGGTGGCATCAGACATGGAGGGGAGATGCTGGTGAGCCAGCTGGGGAGTGGGCTTCTGGAGGCCCTGCTACAAGCCCCCCTACACACAGCAGGCAGCTTACCGCCCCCCCACCCCCCCGCCCAAGGGCTGCACGGATGTCCCCTTGCCCCAGGCTCGTCTCCACGCCCCGAGCCTGGTGGGCCCTCAGCCTGTCCTCCCAGGACCTCCTACCAGCGGGAACTCGTGGGACACCCTTCCATCAGGGGGTAGCTTGGCCCCGAAGCCAAGGGCAGGGAACATCTTGTCGCTGTCATAGTGCTGGATGATCTCCCCGACGGCAGTCAGCGCCAGTGCATAGGCGTTCAGCTGGTAGGGGCTCATGTAGTGCAGGGACGTGGACTGCGAGGGGTTCCCTGCAACACGGGACACGGGAACATTTGCTGGTGTCGACACTCCAAGCACCCCGGGCTCAGAATGCAGTGGGGGGGTGCCCAAGGCACCCCTAATTTGATTTATTTATCCTTGACTCCTTTCTCTCTTGCCACACCTTCAATCCTTTAGTAACTCCTGGTTGCTAAACCTTCAAAATATATGCAGAATCCCATCTACTGTCCCCAGCTCTGTGACACCACCAGCCACTCGCCTGCAGGACGGCAGCAGCCCAGCCCAGCTCTCGGCCTCTGCCCTGGGGCCTGCCGTCCAGCCAGACGAGCCTGTCAAACCCCAGGCAGCTAGATCATGCCTCTTCTCTCCTCCAAATGCTTCCATGCTCCTATCCCACCCAGTCCCAACCGGGGCGGGGGGTGCCCACAGGCCCCACGGGGTCTGGCCTCCGCTTACCTCCCTCCTGGCCTCCTGCCACCCCTGGCACCCCCTCCTGTCACCCACTCAGGCCTGGCCCCTTACCATCCCCACCTCAGAGCCTCTGCAATGGTGGTTCCCTCTGGGACACTTTTCTATAAATGTGTACATGGTGTGTGGTCTTCCTGAGCAGACTCCTGAAAATTACAGCCTCCCCCAACGCTCCCTGTCCCTCTTCCTGCTTACATTTTCTCCACAGCCCTTGTCACCACTGACAATGCCCGCATTTTACTTGTTTATTAATGAGGGGCACTCTGGCATAGACTGCCAAGGTATAGATCCTGTCTCTATCTGTGTGCTCGTGGATGGTTCCTTAACCTCTCAGCCTCAGTTCCTCGTGCGTAGAGTGGGGATAATAGTCTCACCTCCTGGGATTGGTGTGAGGAGTCGTGATGTGTTACTGGAACTCCCCTCATTGTAATGACAAGGCCCCTTCCAGCTCTGACTTCCTACCACTCTAGGATGCTAGGGCCCACCTGAGGAGTCCAAAACCTGGGCTCCTTCTGACAGACACGGAAATGGGCACTGAGCACCGCTAATGGAGGTCCAGACTCCAAGGAAGGTTGTGAAGTTTCTAACAGTGTAAAGTGGGGCACTGATTGTTCCTGGTGACTCGGTCATAGCCCAACCCTGGAGAAGGTCAGAGGAGGGAAGGGAGCTGGGACAGGCCCAGCGAGGGTGGGAACTGGGGCTCCTGCCCTCGCTGAGGACCACAGAGCTCTGCTCGGCCTGAAAGTTGGCCTGCACAAAGGATGTGAGATTTAATCCCGTGAGGAAACACTTTTTCTCCATGTGCTGTTTGTGGGCCCAGAGTAGCACTGCCCTAACTTTGCAGGAAGACTGGGTGCCCTCAAGGGCAAGGCTGTGCCTCAGGGCACATAGGTCCAGAGCCCAGATTTATTAGACCGTGGTCCAGTCTGGGGATGCCTTCGCCATTTTGATTATACTTTGGCTCTCCAGGCTTAAGTACCTTCTTTTTGGTGAGGATGAGGCCAGAGAATATGGGAGATCTGGCTCCCAGCTAGGGCCAACTACCACAGCTCTGAAAAGTGCCCCCCATCCCTTTCCAGCCCCAGCCCCATGCCAGCTCCTCTGCCCATCCCCCACTCACCATTGGAGGCCGTGAAATCGATGGCCACCGTGAAGTTGATCTGGGTCCTAAAAAAGGAAGAGGAGCAGGGGAGTTAACTGGACAGGTGGCAATCTGGCTTCCACCCCAGCCCCACGGCTTGCCAGGCATGTGGCTTTGGTGGAGTCCCTTGTCTTCCAGCTCTGGAAAACAGGGATAGTAATGCCAGCCACAGCCTCCCCCCAGAGGATTGTTGTGAGTATAAGAGGTAGGCAGTGCGAAAGTTCTTTGAGGATGATTCCTTTCCATGTGGACACCTGGTGACGATGACTTATTTATTCTCCCAACCCTGCACCTGGGCCCGCCTGAGTTAGGTGAAGTAGGGTCCCACTGTGTTTCTGGTTCAAATTTGGAGTCAGATTCGGGGTTCACGCTTACTTGACAAAAAAAGAGAGACAGAGATATTGTGCATGTCTGAGGGAAGAACAACACCCCACTTATGATGCTGCCTTGCCAAAAGCTGGAACGTGAATCCTACTGAACTTCCAGATCTCCCAGTTGTTTACAGGAAATACAAGGGACAGAAGAACATGTTAAATGACAGCAGGGGGATGCAGCCAGAAAAGTCAGTCTGGGGGCAGCAGTGAGGAGTCCAGGGCCCCTGCAGACCTCATGAATCAGAATCCCTTGGCAGGGAGCAGGAATCTGTTTCAGCAAAGCCTCAGGTACTTGGGGGAATCAACAGATAAAAAGAGAATTAAGGGACAAACGGACCAATCACAATATATTGATCTTACCTGGATTTCTGATTCAAACAAGCCAATTAAGTAAGACAACGGGGGAAATTCACACACTGAAAAGGTCTTTGGTATTAAGGAACTGTTTGATTTGTAGGTGTAATTATGGTATTATGGGTACATTTTACAAAGAGAAAGTTCTTGGGGCCCCTGGCTGGCTCAGTCGGTAGAGCATGCAACTCTTGATGTTGGGGTTGTAAGTTCGAGCCCCACGTTGGGTGTAGAGATTGCTTAAAAATGAAATCTTTTAAAAAAATAAAATAGGGACGCCTGGGTGGCTCAGTCGGTTAAGCATCCGACTTCAGCTCAGGTCATGATCTCACAGATTCGTGGGTTTGAACCCCACGTCGGGCTCTCTGCTAACAGCTTGGAGCCTGCTTCAGATTCTGTCTCCCTCTCTGTCTCTACCCCTCCTCCACTTGTAATCTCTCTCCTCTCTCTCTCTCAAAAATAAACATTAAAAAGTAAATATAAATAAAATCTAATTTCTTTTATTAAAAAAAAGAAAGTCTTTAAATTTTAGGGGTGCCTGGGTGGCTCAGTCGGTTAAGCATCCAACTTCAGCTCAGGTCATGATCTCACAGTCCGTGGGTTCGAGCCCCGCATTAGGCTCTGTGCTGACAGCTCAGAACCTGGAACCTGCTTCGGATTCTGTGTTTCCCTGTCTCTCTGCCCCTCCCCTGCTCATTCTCTGTCTCTCTCTGTCTAAAAAAAAAGTCCTTGTATTTTAGAGCTATATCCTGAAGTATTTGGGGGAATGAAATATGATGTCTGAGATTTGCTTCAAAATAATTGGATGAGGGGCGCCTGGATGGCTCAGTTGGTTGAGGGTCTGACTTCAGCTCGGGTCATGATCTCCCAGTTTGTGAGCTGGAGCCCCACATCAGGCTCACTGCTGTTGGTGTAGAGCCACTTCAGACCCTCTGTCCCCCCTCTCTCTCTGCCCTTCCCCTGCTCTCTCTCTCTCTCTCTCAAAAATAAACATTTAAATTAAACTAACTGGGTGAAAGGAAGCATGCATGGAACAAGGCTGGCCAGCAGTTGGTAACTGCTGAATCTGGGTGAAGGGTACTTGGGATTTCATTACGCCTTCTCTCTACTTTTGCATGTATTTGGAATTTTTCTGTAATAAAAGGTTTGGTTTTGAGGCTTCAGATTCAGGGGGAAGCTTTCGGAGGGTTTGGCTGTTCTAGGTTCTGTGCTAGATGCTGACAGAACAAAGCCGACAAGGGGCGTCTGGGTGGCTCAGTCAGTTAAGCGTCGGGCTTCAGCTCAGGTCACGATCTCACAGTTTTTGAGTTCGAGCCCCGCATCAGGCTCTGTGCTGACCGCTTGGAGCCTGGAGCCTGTTTCAGATTCTGTGTCTCCCTCTCTCTCTGCCCCTCCCCTGCTCACACTCTGTGTCTGCCTCTCAATAATAAATAAACGTTAAAAAAAAAAATTAAAGAACAAAGCTGACATGACGTGAACCCCTGATAACATCTAGTCTCATGGTTCTAGTGACCACAGAGTCACCAGGGGAATTTGTTTAAGAAGAAGGTCCCAGGGCCCCACTCCAAAGGATACCAGTTCATTTGGGTCTGAGATGGGGCCCCAGAATCTGCTTCTTCAACAGACATTCCCTCAACAGACATTCCCTGCCCTCATCCAGGGATGGATTCTGAAGACAGGGTTCTGGGATCACACCTGGGGACACCCTTCTGGTGGGTCCCAGTTGGGGTGATGTAAGATGGGGCAGGGCTCACTTCATCTGCATTTAGCAGACGGCACCTCTCAGAAGCCAAAGGCCTCTCCCCACCTGACCACAGATGAGCTGCTGCTCACGGGACCATCGTCCCCTAGGAAGGATGAAGGACACGGTTAGCAGGAGACCCAAGCCAGGGTCTGCTGGCCAGAGACGGTCCAGCCCACGCTCTTTCCCCTCGTCTGGTGCCTGGAGGCACAGCATCCAGTGGACTCCAACGTCTGCGAGAGATGCAGCCACCAGGAGGCAAGAGCCTGGGTCCCTCACTGACTGTAGAGCGTCTCACCCATCCCTGCCATCCCATGAATGAAAAATAAACCGTTGTTTGTATTAAGCCTTGAGGTCACAGGATTATGTGTTATAGCAGTTGACCTACCCTATTCACCTCTTTGTGGTCATTTCTCACTGGGGAATAGACAGATCGTGTCTTTGTTAGAGGAAGGGAGACACTTGGAGGGTAAGAGCTCTGCTCCCAGGGCCACTATTGGGAGGGTAGTTCTGGTCTATGGGACCACAGCTGAGCGACACCCACCGGCCCGGCTCTTCCAAATAAGGATGAGGGGAGAGGCAAGCCTCATTCCTTAACTGGTCTTCCCCTGCTCTGGGTTCTGAAAGACTCAGTGAAGGAAGGGGCTGGAAAGCAGGTACATTTAGGGGACAGCTGCTCCCTGCGGGCTCGCCTCTCCCGCCTAAGGGCAGAGCAGGGCAGAAGGCAGGCTGCTGAGCAAGCAGCTCCCTCTGACACCGGGCAGAGGTGGCCAATCCCTCTCTCCAGGTCCAGAGAAGATCCCGGGACAAGAGCATCCATCGGCTGCCTGCCTGGACACGTACCTGGAGCTCTCGCTCCCTGGAGCCAGCTCTCTGGCTCAAGTCTCTGGGGAGGGCGGAGAGAGGTGTGGGGGAGGGCCAGGGAGGCGCCAGCAGCCTCTGAGGGCTCCTCCATGAGGCATCGCGGCACCCAACCCTTTAACTCCACTGTCTCCGCCTGCATCACACCCCACCTGGTAGCTGTGAGGCAGGCAGGGCCACGATTATTCATTACTGTGGAAGAAATGCAGCATGTGGCGCCAGAGGAACCCTGCTGCTGGCTGGGCGTGTGGCCACGGGCAAGTTATGTAAAATGGGAGATAATCATCCTCACCCTGCCCACTGTGCTCTGTAAATTGGGGGCACTATGCAAATGAGGAGAAACAGGATGTGGACTGCTTGAGAATTAGCAGGTGCCATGGAATGCTTGATGGGATAGAGAACAGGGCAGTTTTGATGGGGGATGGGAGCAAGGGCAGGGTCTGGAGTAGGCTCAGAGGAGAGGCAGGGGCGGGGGGTAGCGGGGGGGGGGGGGGGCCCTCTGGGTGACCGCAGGCAGGTGTGTGCTCAGTGGGTAGGAGAGCTCGCAACCTTGAAACCAGTTTCAAGGCGACAGGGAGTGGTGTCATGGGAGAGTAAGTGTGGCTTCCCAGGGCCTGACTTTTCCCTCTGCCCTGGAGAGCCCGGCAGCCAAGTGCCCACTTGGCTGGGATGAGCCTTTGGCACCTGCCCTGTCTTCTTTCCAGACAGGTGTAGTCACTCACCTGCCAGCACCTGTGGGCTCTCGGCTTCCCACACCCTGACCTGGCACCTGTTCTGGCAGGGAGCACACTAACCTCACCTTGGAGTCAGACTCTCTTTCCGCAAGCTGTTGGCTGGAGCCTCCAGGCTTCCCTGCCTGCCTCGGCCTGGATGCCAACCCCTCTGGCTCTTTCTGCTTCTTACACTCGTGTCTGACCACCTGGGACCATCTGATGGCTCAGCCCCCAATACCTCCTGTCCCTTGTATGTCCTTGATGACACTGGGCAGGTTAATCATTGCCCTCCCCCCCCCCGCCCCCAGCCTCCCCGAAAGACCAGGTATCAGCAGCTCAGAGAAGGAAGGACCATTAGAATTCACTTGACTCCAACTTCTGTGTGTGTAAAGGAGGAAACTGATATGAAGGGAGGGAAAGCGACCTGCCCAAAGTAATGGGGCTAAATTAGCAAGTGGCTAAGAAGGGCCGAGAGCCTGGGCCTCCTAACTCCTAGTCCAGGGCTCTTTCCACCGCCTCCCTAAGCCCTTAGTTCTCTTTGTCACGGAGTCCCTACCACCTCCGGATCCCATCCCTGCAAGGGAACCTGATGTGACCCAGTCTGGAGCCTCCACAGCTCAGGAGCCTCGTCTCCGGCCACTCAGGATCCAGGGACATGCACGGCTCCGGGCGAGTTGTTTGAGGCCAGAAATGGGCGTTTGCTCAGGGCTCACAGGCTACGTCTGGGGCCTCAAAGAGGCCAGCGTGGGGCTAGAGCTGCTCATGTCGATGGGTGGGGCCCCCTTCCTCTCCCTGAAGCCAAAGAAACCGGGCTGGATCTCTTCTCACCCTCCTTTGATGTAGTCAAGAAATGTGCACTCGGACTCCACCGCAAAGGAAAGCAGCGTGACCTTGAAAACAAAAGGCAGCTTGGTCAGCGGGGAGCCCAGGGTTGGGGGGAGACGGTTCGCTGAGAGTCAGGGGGCACACAGCAGGCCACTTCTGCAGACCCCACTGCATACAGTACCCACAACGACCCTAGAAGTGCAGCTGTGGTCCCATTTTATAGCCAAGGAAACTGGCTTCAAAGAGGTCATGCCATCTGCCCAGGACACGGCTGAGTGAGACTGGAACCCAGGTCGGTCTGACTCCAGAGCCTGCACTCTTGACCTTGATGCCAAACTGCATCCTAGGCGGGCCCTGCCTCTGTCACTGGGGCACAGGGGTCAAGCCAAGAGCACGAGTTTCCCCTAAGTGGACACCGATGTGGAGTGTGGAGGGCAAGGGGGTCTTCCTGACACAGGCCTGAAAACCTGCCAAAGCCGACTAGCTCCACCCTTCCATGTCCTGCTAACTGTCGACCTAAAGCACCTCTCTTTGGTCTGCGCTTATCTTAAACCTTACTTGTCCGACTCATCCCTCTGGTGTCTCGTGATCCCTGCCTTCTCAGCCCTGAGACCCTCATAAGCAGCCTGTTCTTTCCCTGGAGGTACCTGACGGGGGGCCCCCCTTCAGAGCAGATGCCTTTCGACCTATGCTTCCTGGCGGCTTTGGCATCAGCTCGGCCAAGACAGGCAGCTCCCTGGCACCTCGCTACAATAATGATTTAGGATCATGGAGACAAGTGAAAGCCTGGCTGCCAAAACCAATTAAATGAGGCAAGACTGGGGCAGGGGACCTATCACCTGTGCCAGAGAACTCTACCCTAGAATTTGGGGAAGCCCCTACTGGTGCAGATTCTGCTATCGTGACCAACTCTCTGGGTAGGCCAGGGAGGGCCTCTGCTTGACATCAGCCCAAATAATGGGAAGGTCTGTGGGTGCTGAGCCGGGCCTTGGAGACCCCTACCTGCTGTGGTTATGGTGTCAGACACCCGGACGGACGAAGCCTCCTTTCGCTAGCAGTGGACCATGGCAGTGGCCTCTACCCTGGCCAGCGGTCACCAGATGACCAATGATCATCTTGCAGCCTGGGTGGGGACCCCCAAACCAATTACATCTGTTTTGGGGGTAGGGCTCTTGCCCTGGATCTTTCTGTAGCTCCTCACATGAGTCTAACCGACAGCCGGGGTTGAACGCCACTGCCCCCCACAAGGCTCTGGGCTGAGGCAGCTCCCTAACCTGCCTGACCATACGGATTCACCCCGGGACTTTGTTGCTCAGAGTGTGGTCCCTGGACCAGAAGCAGCAGCAGTAGCACCTTGATGCTGCTTAGAATGCAGACATGCAGATTCGTGGCACATTAACAAGATCCCCCGAAGATTCTGCACACAGGAAATTAAGTATGAGAAGCCCTGTACACGGGTTCCCGGGCCTCCTGAAATGGAACCCCAGAGAACTGGACAGGGCACGGGCATTTTAATAAGCATCCTGGACCCTGACTGATTTGTTATGGTGAAGACTGACCTGAAACAAATCATGTCCCCTCTCTGGGCCTCAGTTTCCTTATCTCTGAGAAAACGGAACGAGATCGATGGTTTTCAAACTTTTTTTTTTTTTTTAGCAGTACCTCTGAGATTTCTCAGCTGGGGAAGGTGCTGCCTCCCCTAGCGGCATGGGAATGTGTAGGAAAGTTCTGGGGCTCTGCCAATGCCTGGGGCTCTACTGGTAGCCATGGCTGAGACCAGGGGTGCTAAGCACCCCACAACGCACAGGGAGGTCCTGGGACATGAAGAATGATCCTGCCCCCAATGCTGACAGCCTGCAGCAGACACACTGCAGCTTTGGACAAAGGAAATATTACTCCAACATTCTCCTGACTGAGAAACAGTTACAATCAGTCCCCTTTGAATGAGCAGAGTAATTTGCAGTTTGCAGGCCTGCGTCTCCATCTGTCTGTCACAGCCACCCAGCGCAGTAAGCCGGGCAGGGATGATTTATTTGCCCCATTTTACAGATGGAGAAAATAAGGTTCCTCAGAGGAACCCCGGAGCTCCCTGACTAGGACCTCTTCTGGGTCTGGAGGTGCAGTTTGCTTAACTCTAATGACTAAGTGTGGCTGCATTTGCAGATGGGGCTGTGGACATCTATAGCACAGAGGGACACGAAGGGTACAAATCTTGAATGTATCTGCAGGGCAAAGATGCTGGCTTGTTCTAGAAGTGCACTGTGGGCTCCGCCTCAGGGCCTTTGTACATGCTGATCCCTACAGCTAGAATTCTCTTTCCCCAATATCCTCAATACTTGCTCCCTCCCCTTCTTTGAATCTCTGCTCTAATATCACCTCCTCAGAGAAAAGCTTTCTTGAATTACTTGACATCAAATAGTTATCGTGTCTCTGGCATTCCCCAACGCTTTACCTTTTGTATACTTTTTTCTACAGCACTCAAAACCACAGGACAAATACAGATACATGTATGTGTGCATATATATAATTTGTTTTCTGTCTCCCCCACTAAAATATAAGTAACAGAAGGGCAAAGATTTGAGTCTGTCTTGTTCCCAGCTGTATCCCTCACGCCTAGAACATGACAGTGCTCAGTAAACATTTGTTGGATAAATGCATGAATGTCCTGAAGATCAGCCCCCGGAAGCCACGGGGCTAGTGTGATCCTAGGATAGTCGTGGTAAACAGGGGCAGTGCCAGCTGCCAGCGCTCAGTTTAACTATTGGGCTCATTGCCATCTCTAGCTACGACCTTGGTTGTGACTTTCTGCCTCTGTGACCTTGGGCGAGTCACTTCCCTGCCTGCAGCCTTGGTTTCCTCTTTTACGACAAAGGGATGGTAATGTCTGCCTCTCAAGGAAACAACCTATGAAAAAGCACCGGGGTGGGGAATTTCCCACAGCAAGGGCCTCTACTCCTTTTCTGCTTCCTTTCTACAGGAAGTCCCCATGGGAATTTCTCATTCTGTGTCACAGGTATGGCCTACACCATCTACATTTACATCTCCTATCTCCCCACAGGGGGAGGCTCCATCGGCCCCACCCCTCCCCACCCCCAACGCCCCACGTCTGGTTCCCACACTCTGCACAAGCCCACCTCGCAGACATGCGCACCTCCTGACACCAGACCTAGCTTGGACCTCAGGATGTCTATGCCTGGCTGCAGGGGACGGCGGGGGTGGGAGCAGGGGGGGGGCGGCGGCGGGTGCCACTCACTGTGCCAGAATTCACATATTTCTTTTTCTTCATTTTCTTTTTGGGGTTTACCACCTGCAAGAGAAAACAGTCACAGGATAAGAAGGAGTGTTTCCAAGCAGTCAGGGCTGGGCCCCCAGAGCTTCTAACGACCCGAGTGTGGCCCCAGCCCCAGCCAGCAGAATGCGGGGTCCAGGGGAGGGGAGGGTCCCGGGAGGTTTTATGAGAGATTGGCATTTAGATTTATACGCGCGGGCTTCCTGATTAGACCCAGTGTTCCACGACCAAACACAACAGGAATAATATTTATTTCATCTTCTTCCCCACTGCTCTCCCAAACACGCCCTCCACCCAAAGCAGCCAAAGGAGGTTCGATGTTGCAAAGGGGCCCTGTCTGTGCCTGCCCTTGTGTGTTGGCTCAGGCTGCTCCCCTCACCCCAAATGCCTTCCCCTCCTTCCTCCACCAATTCCCCCTCCCTGAGATCCAGCCCTACTGCTGCCCAGAGGCCTTTGAGGCTCCCCCTGCCCCCAACACTGCAGTTAGAATTTCCTTAACTGTTCTTCATGTGAAAGCTCTCATTCCAAACCAGACCTGTCATCAGAGAATATATCACAGACCTAGGGGCATATTTAGTAGATGCTAAAAAAAAAAAAAAAAAAAAAAAAAAAAATCACCCCCCCCCCCATCTCCCCAGGGATGGCCAGCTCTGTCTTTAGCAGAGACCTCTTCTGTCGGAATGAGAGCTGCTATCCATTTCTGGAGATAAGGAAATGAAGGTGCAGGGACAGTGACTTGCCTAAGGTCACACAGCTGCTCTGGGTAGTGATCAAACTGGAAACTAGGTTCCAGCCCTCAGCCCGCCTTCCTGCCTACCTGGGTGTCACCTTGATAACAAATACAAACACATTCCTTCACAAATACTTCGGGGGGGGGGGAGTGGGGGATACCAGTTTCTCTTCTAGAACCTTCACTCCAATTGGAGAAAGATACATCCTAGGGAGATACAGGACTAGAGATACCAAAAAGGGGAGCCAGAAACGTGAAGGGAGTTGGAGGAAAGAAGGACTGTTCTAGGTCCAGCATCAGTAAGGCTCCCCGGGACAGGTGGTGTTGAAGGCAGGTGCTGAGGACAGGAAGGGTTTGGGGCACGGGGAGACGGAGGGAGGGCATTCCAGTCAGAGGAGATAGTTGCAGGGGGTGGGGGGAGGCAGGGGGCAGGCACAGAACTGGGGTCCAGTTTGACTGCAGGGCCACAGAGTGGAAGAGTAAACTGGGCTGGCTGGCAGAGAGCCTAGAGGGGCCAAGCTAAATGTCTGATGACTTCTAAACTAGCAGGGGCAAGATCACAGGTTCTAGGATGCTGGAAGGGGAGGGGAGGGGAGAAGGAGAGACATCAGGGGTACGTTTACCCTCTTGGTTCTGCCACCTACTGGCTGTGTGACCGTAGGCAAGTTACTTAACGTCCCTGGGTTTCAGTTTCCTCATCTATAAAATGGGAATAAAAAGTACCTACCTTATAGAAAGGTATGACGATTAAATAGGTCAATACAAGCAAAGTGTTTAGGACATGGTCCACAATGTAGTAAATACTATATAAGTGTTAGCTGCTATTAATTTTTATTACTATGACCACTACCGCCCCCACTAGTCCAGGTGAGAGGTCATGAGCGGGTTGCTGGAACAGGTAGAGAGCTATGGCAAAACAGCATTGTCAAGAAGTCAACACAGGTCTTGGGCCCGGGGCATGGCTGCGGGAGCAGGAAAGGGGTCAGGGTTGACCAGGTAGACACAGAAGGAAGGAAGAGCTGGTCCCAGGTGGGAAGTTCAGGTGGGAAGGCTGGCCACAGCTCTGCAGGTGGAAATTTGCGAGCCTGGGGAGAGAGCCCATGACAACCTCAGAGCCTCCACAGGTACGAAGGCCACTCGGATGATGTGTTGGTCACAGACACATTCACGGGAAAACCATGTAGTAGGCCAGCTCCAACCCTGCACTGTGCCTCAGTTTCTCAATCTGTCCCATAAGGGTGTGGAACTTTTAGAACTGAATACACCTCAAACTTTTATTCCAAAGTCTCTTCCCAGCTGAGGAGAATAAACATGGACTCCTGGGGGGCTGGGTGTCGCCCAAGGACCTGGCCACAAGCACATTTCTTTGAAGTCTTCTGGGTTACCTTTAAATTAGCCTGTATTCCACATTTCCACTCTCTAATTATAACTGTTTTAATATTAAAGCAATGTTTTGTTCTCAGATCCTCATGTGAAGTGGGCACTGAAGAAACGCCCTGTTTATTCTGAGGTTTCGTGCCCTCCCAGCACCCCACCCTCACCCCACGGTACCAACCTTTCCGGCCCTAAATGGCTGCACCCTGAAGTTCCACGTGGGGGACCATCGCCCCCTGGGGGCCAGCCAGGGAATCTCCCAACTCCCAGGCTGGAATTCTCCGCCTTCTCCTCTCCCTCTCTTCACACCCCCAGGGTCCCGACGGCCCCCCAGGGCAAGTCTGGGGTGGGCCCTCCTGTGCAGGCAAGTCCCTGAATGGCTCTCAGGGGCCAGGAGCTGTGCCAGCTTTGGGAATAGGGAGTGAGACACTGCCCCCACCCTTGAGGACGTCATGGTCCTTGAGGGGACAGGAAGCTTGACAAACAGGTAATAGCCAGGGGGTGGGGGGTGCATAGGAGCACCGAGGAGAGGTATTTACTTCAGACTTTGGGGGTGGAGTGCGTGTGCAGGCAGAGAAGGCTTCCTGGAGGAGGAATAATACCCAAAGGGAGTCTCCAAAGATCCACAGACCCAACCAAGTGAAGAAAAGCTAAGGGAGCCCCAGGGGAGGCACCATGGAGTGAAGCACAGAGGCTGAGCCAGCAGGGCGGTTCAGAGAGCCTTGGACAGCATAATGGGGCTGACAGTGGCCGAAGGCAGGAGGGAAGGAGCAAGACCCCAGGGCCTCCTAGGGGTGGGATATGTGAGTTTACTTACGCACGCCCACTGGTTGCGGATTGCAGGCTGCTGGGGTGTGGAGGAGCTTGGACTCTACCCTGTGGGTCAAGGGCCCTGCAGACTCTCAGCTGGGGTGAGGGCGTCTTTCGGAACCTCCTCCCCACTCCTCTGCATGAACCGGGCTGAGGCAGTAGGGGGGATGCACAGCCAAGGGTTAAGGAGGGCAGTGAGGTGGTCAGATTGCCATTTTGGAGGAGCCCTTGGATTACTGAGTGGAGGACGGTAGGAGGTGGGAAGGCCGTTAGGGGGCCGTTGCAAAGCCCCCCACGCGGGGGAGATCATGGCGGTGGAGGTGAATGGGAATGGAGGGAACAAATGTCAGAATGTGTAGGTGGTAGGATTCAGTTGTGGACCGCATGTGGGGTGAGGGGCAAGAGGTGTCAAGGGTGACTCCCGAGGTGCCCCCCATGACGACCGCCCAGGAGTTGGAGCCTGCTGGCCAGGGAGAGGGGACAGCTGTGGAGAGGCCTTCAGTTTGGGAAGGCTGAGTCTGAGGAGTGGCCAGCAGACAGCTGGACATAGGAGTCAGACACCCAGGGTGAGGCCGGGGCCCAGGAGAAGGGTCTTTCCTGACAGAAGCCTGTTTTCCCTTCAGACAATTTGGACTCTAGAAAGGCCTTTCAGTGACCCCCGCGCCATACTGCAAGCCCTGCCAGAGTTGAATTCCCTTTCTACCTGATGGTGTTTCTGATGGGGAAAACAAGTCAACCCAACCTTGTCTGCTTTGAGCTTGAGAGATCATGGCCTCTTCAGAGCCTGTCAAGCACCCTTAAAAGCCAAACTCCCAAAGATGTAATCCCTTCCCTTCACTTCCCTAAAAAATCTCCTTAAAGGAAGCCAGAGAAGGAAAGGATGGGGCCTGCTTCTCTCTGCCTGGTGGGGGAACAAAGACAGCCCTTCCCTTGGCTGATGCGGAAAACAAAGCAATTAACTGTGAGGATCAGAGCCCTTTCAAAGAAATTCACCCACGCTCTATCTTCACAATGGCCTCGTTCAAGGGAGTTCAGTGTGTGCACGGATCATCAGCACCTGCTGGGTGCCCAGCGCTGCCCAGGGCCAACACGACAGGAGGCCACAGAAAGGGCTGTCACCTGGCCTGCCCTTAGGGAGCTTCTGTCTAACTGGAACACGAGACCTGCCCACTCAGAACCCAGACACAGGGGGAGGGAGTGAAGAAAGTGTGGAGCGATTCAGACTCAGCGAAGGAAGTCAAGGCCTGTTCTTCAACTTCGCTAGCTGAGTGGCTGCTAATGTGAGGAGAGAGCCCAACTGTAGGGCCGTGGTGAAATGTAAATCTCTTGGCACACAGACGCTCAACAGATGATGCTGGAAGACAGCAGTGATGTAATAATAACAATGCTCACTAGGGGCCAGGCACTGGTCTAGTGACTTATTTAATTCTCAGTATGCATGGCGCAGAGTGGTTCAGGAACTTAGCCCAGGTCACATAGCTAGGACGTGGTAGCATCAGGGTAGGGACCCCAGTGGTTATTAGGGTTATAAGTATCTGCAGTTAAGCTGGTCTAGCATGAACCGTGCATGAAGTTCCCAGGGAGGAAGGATGAAGTTCCCAGGGAGGAAGCATGAGGCCGGAGTGGCTGGGAAGGCCACCAGAGGAGGTGGAACTCGGCCAGATTTGGAAGGTGGGAGAGCATCCCGGGAGGGCGAGCACACCCACACACAAAGGCTCAGCAGCGGAAAGTGTCCTTTAAGGGCAAACACTATCATCTCCCGAAAGACTGGGGGCCTTGTCCCAGGTTCTCCAGGTCCCGGTGGAGGGATCCTGACTCCCGTTCCTCTGACTCTTTCCTTCCAGAAAAGGTAAGATATTCAGCAGGCCCTGAGACTGGTCTGTTTGAAGGCAGAGGGCCACCTTGAACTCAGGACCTTGGGTCTCAGGCCTCAGAGACTTCTGGTAATGTCCCCCCCCCCCCCACCGCCCCACCCGCACCCCTACCTCCCACCTTGTTGGAAGTACTCTGTGGAGGCCTCTCCACAGCTGTCCCCTCTCCCTGGCCAGCAGGCTCCAACTGCTACTCAGTGATTTGGAGCCAGACACGTCAACACTGTTTGCCTTTTGATTTTCCACTTACTGAACCGCATGTCTTTGGGCAAATTCCCCAACTTCTCCGAGACTTAGGCTCCTTAACTGTAAAATGGGACAATAACACCCACCTCCCGGGAGAGCGTGCAAATACCCCAGCCCCACACATGGCCCCCTGGAGTCCTCAATGTCTGGGAGTCATGTATTATCAGAGCAGACCCCAGCCCCCAGGGCGCCCACCTCACCTCGTAGATGTTGAACTGGCTCTGCCCACGGGCCAGCTCCCGGTAGCTGGTAGTGAACTCCCCGATGAAGTCGTGGCTGCAAGGGAAGGGCTGCCGCTGAGACCAAGCGGCCCAGGCCACGCCTTGCCTCTGCCCACCTCCCCGCCTCCCACATCCCTTCCCCTGGCTCCCCATTCTGCTTGGGGCCCTTCTGCAGGGGCGCATGCCAGCAGAGAAGCTGGGTCCCTGGGGAAGTGTCCAGGGTCACCCATGGGGCGGGAAACCCAGTGGTCACCTAGCAAAGTGCAGGGCCCCGGACGACGGGACTCGGGTTCTTGTCGGAACAAGACAGCCGTGCAAGGGATTTTGAGGACAACTGGAGAAATTTAAATATGAAACGAATATTCGATGGTATTCAAGAATGATTGTTCCATGCGTCAGGTGTGATAATGGCATTCGCAGTTATGTAGAAAAAGGTCCTTATTTTTTAGACGTTCTCAATGAGATATTTAGGGGTAAAAACGCCTTGATGTCTGTAATTTAAACTACATCAGCAAAACACAGATAAAGCAAATGTGGCAACATGTAACACTTGTAAAATTCAGATGATAGGCTTAAAAGCATTCATTAAACTCGCCTGTCTTTCTGCGTATTTGGACATTTTCCCAATAACACTTTTTGAAAAGGCCATTTACGCTACGTCCACCCAGGCAGCTGGAGGTGTTTTCTGCGGCGGCCACACCTCCTGGGACTGCCTCCACTGTCACTGTCCCTGGTAGAGGGAACCTGGAGTGCCTTCCGGGGAGTGAGGCCCAAGGCGTGTCCCCGGGGCCTGGCTCTGCCTTGAGTCCACACTGTATTTTGACTACGTATTTATAGCTCTCTGCATTCAGACCATGAGCTCCTCAATGGCAGGCCTCTACGGCATCTGGTGGTTGTCCCCAGTTTTCCCCAGTGAAGGAGAAATATGGGGAGCTCCCGGGTAAGATGAAGTAAATCATGGGTGGAGACATGGAGCTGACGTGCCTGTGATGTGGTTGAAGAGGGGAGGACAGGGGGACAGAGCGAGTTTACAGGTGCTGGGGCACTGGTGTCCTCTCTTGGAAGGCCTTGGGGAAAGGTGAGCTACTTGGCCCGGCCAGGGCCTAACTTAGAGCTGTCTGCGCAGCCCTTTACAGTACCTCCTATCCACGTCGCAGACTTGACAGGCATCGATAAGGAGTACGGGCCTCTGCAACGCCCCTGGCAGTCCCACAGAATGGAGAAGTCACAAACGTCAGGGCGTATTTGGCTTTGGTCCAACAGACAAGTAGGAGCCAGTGAGGTTTCTGGACTACAGCCACAGGAGGCCCCTTCTGGTCCTCATCTGTGAATTCCCAGTGAGGCTGCTCCCTGGGAGCACATTCACAGACAGGGAGGGCACTGACCTCCCCAAACCCGACTAGAAAGTGCCACCCTACTGGCCAGGCTTGGCCCTACTCAGGTACTGCTTCGTGGCTCTGGAGACCATTCAAGTGTGTCAAAGCTTGCATTTCCCGGGGCGCCCGGGTGGCTCAGTCGGTAAGCATACTTCTTGGTTTCAGCTCAGGTCATGATCTCACGGTTCATGAGTCGGGCTGTCTGCTGACAATGCGGAGCCTGCTTGGGATTCTCTCTCTCCTGCTCTCTCTGCCCCTCCCCTGCTCTGTGTCTCAAAATAAATAAACTTAAAAAAAATAAAAAGCTTACACTTCCCAAAGCCGACTCCCTCAGGGCCTGGATTCTGGGGAGTCTCTGAGGGCTGAGCTTGTCTTCTGTGCCCGGTCACCCGGGCCTCTGTGTGCTTAGCCTCACACAGAGAACACATCCATGAATGCTCGGGGGGTCGCTCGGGGGTTGCTAGTTTCTGTACATTAGGATATGCACATTTCAGAAAATCCTAATTCTCCCAAATGTAAGGAGATTTTAGTCACTGGCCAGCCGCTAGGCAGCTATTTTGGGAAAAGAGGCCTCTTATGCCCCTGGAACCTGTCATGCAGGTCACAGAGCCTCTGGTGCTTCAGTGGAGCTGGGCAGGGACAAGCCACTGGAGCTGGGGGACCTCCCACGGGAAGACCCTCTCGCCCCCAGAGCTGTCCCCATCCCTGCTCACCTTTTGTCCTTCTGCCTGCTTACCTGCCATCGCGATCCCAGTCGTACACCTCCACCTTGATGGTCCTGCAAGGCAAAGGGCCCGTGGTGGGATGAACTTGACCCAGCACCTGTGGGGCCTGAACGGGGCCCTTCCCCTGCTCCTGGGCCAGAAGGGGATACAGGGCCCCCCACTAGGCTCCAGCTGCCCTCACTGGAGAGGTAGCAGCCCAAGAGACAAAGGAACTATCTTGAGGCCTTTTGGCTAAGGTCTTAGGGACAGTGGCAACCCGAAAGCTGTGTAGGGACTCCCCCAAGTTTCAGGGAGAATGTGGAAAAACAGCTGCAGACTTCAGTTCACCCCACCTTCTCCTTGGCCACCCCAGAAGGGACACAGGTCCCAGGATGAAGCCATACTGGGAATTTATCAGGGGCGGGGCTGTTGTGGCGGGAGCGAGGCGCTCCCAGATCTCAGGCCTAACCAGTCTGGGCTCTCCTGGGGAGGGGGCGACAAGACTGCAGGTGTGTGTGGTGGGACCCCTGGGTCTGAGGAGTCTGAGTGGTGGGGAGCCAGCCCAGCAGGGAAGGACCCAGAGCCCCTGACTGGGGGATGGCCTGCTGAGCTTTTCCATTGCGACGACTGGCTCCTGAGTGAGGGTGTAATTATCTTCACATTTTAGCCTGGCTGCTTTAATTAGTTTGTTTTGACTCCTGTGCATGGGGCTGGGCTTTGGGAGCCCATTTTATTTTTAGCTCGTTTCCATGGCAACAGGCTAGCAGACCAGAGGTGGGAGGAGGGAGGTGGAGGGCTGCGGGTTAACCCTTGGTGCCAGTGGTCCTCCAGGGACGCGCAGGCAGGGACGAGGGGGGGGGAGCTGCCAGGGTCCCACTGCAGGGTCAGGGTCCGGGGAGGCGGGAGAGGCGTGGGGAGCCGGGGTCTCCAGCCTTCAGTCCTAAGTGGGGCTCGCACAGACCCGTGCCTGGGCCCGTCTTCTATTAACATCTCATCATCTCGCCCATGGCCGCAGCCCATCTCCTCGGGTCTGCGAGGAGTAGGCCTCGGGACTGCGCAGCGCCCAGCAGGAGGCGCTATCCCCCTTCAGATGCGCCTTCACGGCCCCCGGGGCGGGGTGCCGATCCGCCTGCAACAGGGCACATAACTGTTCCCAATGAGGAAACGTCTTGTAGGTTGTGCACCAACCGGATTTTTGTTACCAAAATGTAAAATGGGGCAGGCACAGAAGCCCACCATTTAAAGGAACCCTCTAAATTCTTGTGAAAAACAAAAAAACTATGTCTCTCTGAGGTGAATTGTGTGGAAAGAAAAAAAAAAAAAAATCTAGGCTCCTGAAGGTAGCTGATGAGCTGGAAAGAGAGGAAAGAGGCTGGGGTGCAGACTCAGATGCTGTGGGACCTGGGGATGTCACTGAACCTCTCTGAGCCACAGACCATCATCTTCAAGGAGGGACAACAGCAGCCTTGCAGAACAGCTGCAAAGCAAGTCGGCAAACCCCGCCTGGCACACAGATGGGTCTCTATAAACATGCCTCTTCCTGGGGCACCTGGGTGGCTCAGTCGGTTAAGCACCCGACTCTTGGTTTGGGCTTGCGTCACAATTTCACGGTTTGTGAGACGGAGCTGGGGCATCGGGCTCTGTGCTGACAGCACAGAGCCTGCTTGGGATTCTTTCTCCCTGCCTCTGCCCTCCCCGTGTGTTCTCCCTCCCTCTCTCTCAAAAATAGATAAATAAACATTAAAAAAAAAAAAAAAAGGAAAAAATGCCTCGTCCTCCTCACTTGGGCATTTGGCCACACTTGGATAGTTTTTCTTTCTTTCTTTATTTTTTATTTAAAAAAAAATTTTTTTTTTTAACGTTTATTTATTTTTGAGACAGAGAGAGACAGAGCATGAACGGGGGAGGGTCAGAGAGAGGGAGACACAGAATCTGAAACAGGCTCCAGGCTCTGAGCAGTCAGCACAGAGCCCGACGCGGGGCTTGAACTCACGGACCTCGAGATCATGACCTGAGCTGAAGTCGGCCGCTTAACCGACTGAGCCACCCAGGCGCCCCTTGGATAGTTTTTCATATGAAATTTATTTAAATCAGGGACACCCATGCCTGGGTGCCTGGGCTCTGCCACTTCCAATTCCTGGAACGACAAGGCTGGACATGACCTTCGTGGCATCCAAGCCAGGCCACCTGGCAGATCACCAGACACACACAGCCCCAGGTCCAGTTCTTGGCAGCTCTGGGCAGTGCCCCGGGATCTAGTTTAAAGGTTTCCCTAGCGCCTCTGCTGTGCATGTTCTGGAGTGATAACCTCCAGCCCCCTCATATTCGGATGGGGAAACTGAGCCCTAAGAGCTCCCAGTGATGTGCTCAGGGTCACAGAGCGGGTGAGGGTCAGAGCCAGGACCCTGCCTCACAATGCCAAAGTCCCCCAGTCCTTCCCAGAGCCATGCAGCTCTGTAGGGGACATTCAGGAACCCCAGGGAGGAGTGCTGGTCACCAACACCAGCCTCTCAGGCGACTCGATCAGTGACAGCCACATGCTCAGAGGCTGTAGGAGGACCTCAGTTACAGCCACAGCCTTGGATACCCAAAAAAAAAATCACTGGGGAGCTTTTCTTTAAAACTCCCAGGGCCACAGGGCCTGATTCAATTGGTCTGGATAGTACTCGGGCACAGGTAGCTTTGGTCAGTCCCCTGGTTGATTGGAATGTGCTCCAGAACCACTGACCTTCTCCAGATGAGAGCACTGATTTTCCAACCTGGTTGCATACCGGATCCCTGGCGAGCATTAGCAATCCTGAGGCCAATGCCTCACCCCAGAGGTTCAGAATCATTTGGTCTGGGGTACGGCCTGGGCAGGGGGATTGTTAAAAGCTCCTTGGGGAATGTGACACTGCAGCCGAGGTAAAGACCACTTGGAGTGTGGATTCCTGTGTAAACCCACCCCGGCCTCAGCTGAGGGTTCTAGGGATGGCTGCAGCTTAGGGGGTCAGATTAGCTCAGAGACTGCAGCCTCCAGCACTGGGGGAGAAGGAGGTGAGAGAAACGGCACCCAAGACAGGGGAAGGCAGAGGCAGAAGCCAGACATGGCTCTGACTACTCTATGGACAGTTCTGTCACTGTCCAGCCCTGGCTGGGCTGCCCTGGGTCACCTCGTGTGCCACTTGTGGGCTGCGGGCCTTGGCTCCAACCCCTTAGCACAGGCCTAATAAAGGCTCATATCAGACCAACTGTGATTTCTGGGGACCGCACAATAGAGAAGGAGCTCCTGGGTACAGGACAGTGAAATGGGCCTCTGCTACCCACGGAATGAACGTCTTATTTGACATTTAAGGCTCAGAACACGGAGCCCCTAATCTGAGAGGCAGTGAGGTGGCCAGAGAAGGCTGCAGGCTCTGGGTCAGTCCCAGTTCCTCCAGGTACCAGCTGTGTAGCCCTGTGCAACTGGCCTACCCCTCAGGGACTCTGTTTACCCCTCTGTCAAATGGGATCATCGTACCCACTTTGGAGTGCTGTGAGGAGTCAACTATGTCATTCCCGCATCATTCACACCAGCACTGGACATGTGTTGTTCTGTTCCATCTAAAACACCCCAGCCTTTTGTCCAAGACCCTGTCTCCCAAACAATCCCCTATTCACCATGAAAATATCAGCCCCACGACACTAGGGATTTTTGTGTGTTTTGTTCACCGACGTATCTTCAGCTTCTAGAACAGAGCCTAGCATATGGTAGGGAACATAAATATTATTCAATGCCCATTGCCCAACTACGATCTAACAACTCCGAGAAGTTACCACCCAGTAACAATCCCCTCCTTCCACAAAATCACAAAGGGAAGCCCAGGGTGTGTGGCTTTCCCCAGGTCACAAGGCGGCTCTGCAGAGCTGGGTGTGTGTGAGCCTCAGCAGGGCCTCAGGGATGAGGGACGCTGGCAAAGGCCGCAGGTCCCCCTCTTGACACACCACTGGCACACGGGCAGCATAGTCTACCCCACCCCCCTGCCCCCGCCCCGGCAGAGGTGCAGGTCTGCCTCCTAATGAGCGTCTCCCGGGGCAGGAAGAGGTACTGGGCTGACAGGTCCCCTCGCCTGATTGAGTCAGCCCCCCAGTCAACAGTCCTAGAGGCTTCTAGGCCAAGAAGAGGGGGTGTCAGGCCTCACTGAGCAGGCAGCGAGACCGGATGGCAGCGCTCCATGCAACCCCAGCCATACGCCAGGGCCCTAACCTCTTCTGTCGCAGTTCAGTTTCTGCACGTGCGAGCTGGGGAGGAAAGAACTCTCCCAACCCAGGGCACATGTAGTGGCTGGGTCCCTCGGCATGTGGCGGGGTTCAGAGGAGAAGCACTTCCCTTCTCCAGCAGGCTGGCAGAAGCACATGAAGCTTCTATGAGGTGAGAGCCCCCGATTCTGGGGAATCCTCTCCCCAGATGAGGACCCAGGACAACCGACCCTCTTAAAAATCCACTCATTCAACATTAAGGTGTGAGTGAGTGAGTGACAGCATCCCAACCAGGGCAATCTGGCTTAAGGGGACTAAATCCTCAAATCACAGAAGGTTCAAGGAGAGAGTAGGGGGACTTCAGGAAAGGCAGGGGAAGTGCTTCTTGTCATCACCCACTTCACTCCACTGGAGGGCTGGACTTGCTCTGATCTGGAGGCCAGCTCCCCTGATTCCAACTGTGCTCAGCTGGCTCGCGTGGGTTTGGCCTGGAGACACAGCAAAGGCAGGGGAACCCCAAACCGGAGGGCAAGCCAGAGGCGACTTCTGGAGAAGAGAAATGTCCCTTCTCCTTGTTTTGGCAAGATACAGAAGCTCCAGGCCTCTGTTTCCCCATCTGTGAAATGGGCGTGTCACTAGTACCCAACTTCTGGGTTACTAGCGCGATTTAAATGCACAAAATAAGAGAATGCATTCAAACCAATTAGGACACAATTTGGCCCATGTCTGAAAGACTCAGCAATCTTAACTCATTTCCACCCCCCACCCCCAACTCCCATCATGGCAGGAAAACGATCCTTTCTCACAGATCCCTGGTTCTCATCCTCCTGCCCTCTTTTTCATGATAGGAGTTGATAACTCCCGTTTGGATTCTCCCCTCTCAGCGCCCTGCTCACAGCCGCCCTCCCTGCGTGCCCTGCTACCTCTCTGACCATCTCCACTTCTTTCTCCTGCTTCCAACCTGTACGGAGGCCTTGGGCACCCCACCTCTGCCAGCTCTCTGTCCCCCCTGTCCCCTTGGCAGAGCATCGCTGTGCCTGTCCCACAGCCCCTCACCCTGGCTCCCTGTCACACTTCCATTTCTGTCTCTTGACCCCAGCTCCAAACACTAATGACCTTGACTTCCCTTTCACCCCCTGATCTGGGCAGATGTCAAGGCTTTTGAGTCTTTCTTCCACCTCCAGGCTCAAAGCAGATCTGCCCCAAGTCCCTGGGCGAGCCCTCCTCCAAACGTACCCCGCTCACACCCGTCTCAGACATCTGGCAGCAGATTGAAGGTTGAGAACACGGGTTCTCTAGCCAGCCTGCCTGGTTCCAAATCCTAATTCCACCACTGACTGGCAGTAAGACACCGGGGAAGCTACTTCACCTCTCTGGCCTCCGTTCCTTTACCTGTAAAAGGTGGATAGTATTAGCACCTTTTTCAGGGGAAATACTAATCGTTGGGAGAATTAAATTAGTTCATAGACATAAATTACCACGGAGGTGCTACAGGAGCCTTGCTATCATTATTATTATTATTATTATTATTATTATTATTATTACCTGTCTGCCTCCCATTCTGGCCTGGGAGCAACCTAACAGGGAGACTTGGGTCTGACGCTCAGAATGCCCACGGCACCCAACCTGGTGCCCGGTGCCGGCTGGCTTGGAAAACAAGGCTGTTAGATCAAACTGAATGTGTTCTTGTGAGGCTTCAAGAGGTACCTCAGACGGAAGAGGAAAAGGGGCTTTGTTTTCTTGCACAAACCCCTCCCCTTCCTCCCCTGAGAGGGCCTCCCGGACATTTGCACCTCCCGAGTGGCTGTTGGGTACATAGGTCACCCTGGAGCAGAGCAGCAGACAGGCCTGCTCGGTTTCCAGGCCAGCGTGACATGCCTGGCCCCTCCATTAACACTACCATCAGTCACTTCATTTCACGGTCAATCTGTTCCTGGCTGTGGAGGGGGACCCAGCTGCCTGGCCATTCTGCAAGGAAACTGGTCTGGGGCTCAGCCTGGGAGGGGGAAATGGGGGCCTGTGGGGGTGTTCCCCACCATCTGCACCCTCCGCCACACCCTCACCTCCTCCAGTGGCTGCACAGTGACCCCAGGCCTCTGAGCCCGGCTGCCCTCCTCACTGTCCCCGACGAGGTTGGGTTCTGAGGGTGCAGGGCTGTGGGGGGGGGGGGGGTCAGCTGGACCCCCAACAGCCTCTGGGCAGAGGAGCCAGAGGTCTCAATTCCTCCCACCCTGTGCAACTTGACCTGCCAGGCTCTCCCATCCCTCAGCCTTGAATTTCCCCTCCCTTTTCCTGTCATCTCAACCATTCTTCCAGGAACCAATACCCCCCAGCTCCTCCCAGCCTTCCCTAAGCCTCCTTTTCACCCTGCTGCTCCAACCAGACCGTCCTCCCAGCCCCCAGCACCCCAGAAGCCTCAGGACCCGGTCAGACACATACCAGGGGTTCATTTGGCTGGAATGCCTATCTTTGTCTCCGGTCTTATTTTGCACAATTATTTAGCTATCTAAAATGCAGATGTGCACACATCTGAACTCCCTGTGGTCAGACTTCGAGTTCCCTCAAGATGGAAACGTGGCTACATTTATATTCCCCTGAGTGCCACACAGCTGCTGGCATAGTGGAGCCAGCCTCTGTGACTGCCTCTGGAGGTGCTCAGTGACAGCCTTTGGAGCAGATTGTGGCTGTTCTGTTCCCAACAAAGAGGCAGGAAAAGGAGCCACTTCATCTCCTGGATCAGCAACCTAGTAAGGCAATCTTGAGGGCTTCCTGGAGGAAGACAGGGGTGTCTGAAGGCCATCCACCTTGTCATTCACTCTCCATCCCACCACACCTACCCAGTAGGAAGCCACTGCGAGCAGGGTCCCAGGGAGCCCACGCCAATGCCATCGCCCAGGATGCCCCGAAGGTGTCTGACACCCCAGTATTCCTGTCGAAGTGGCCAGCAGAGGCCCGGCCTCCTCAAGGCTGCCCAGGCAGCCCTGCCTGTGAACCCCCTGCCAGCTCATCCCCCAGCAACAGCAATCACCAGGAAACCAGGCTGGGTTCTCATGACTTAACACAGACCGATACCAGCTTCCAGCTTCCAGCTTCTACCCCCACCCCCACCCCACTCCCCGGCACTTACCACAGTTTGTAATTACATGTTTCTCTGTGTGATTATTGGATTAATGTCTGCCTCCCCCGCGAGAATGTAAACTCCACAAGGTTGGGCAAAGGGTGAAGACTATGCGTTTTGTTCCCTGCGGATTTCCCAGCATCTAGCGCACAGTGCCTGGTGCATGGTAGGAAGTCTACAAACGCTTGTGGACAAAATGCCAGGTTTGGTATTTTATGCACACCAGAGCCTGCTTGTGGCGCTTCTGAGCAGCCCTTTAAGGCAGGTAGGTAGCCATTTAAAACCCATTTTACAGATAAGGAAACTGAAGCTCAGACAGGTCAAAGTTTGCCCAGGGTGCCAAGGCTTTTAAGTCACAGAGCCAGGATTAGAAGCCGCGTACCCGGGACCTACGCCCAACAGTCTACACTCTAAAGGGTGATGGCGATAGTGGACGTGTCATAAGAGTAAGCTGTCACATCAAAAAAGTTTCACGAGTTCTCTGTACTCCGCCCCAGCCCCCCACCCCCCATTTATCTTGGGATGCTGATTCCCCAGATTCCATCTGCAAGGAGTTGGGGCTGGTGGGGGCCCCCGGCCACCTCAGCCTGCATCTAGAGCCCCAACCTGCTCCCACTTGCCCCTCCGCTGGAAATCATGGAGACACAGGCTGCAGAGCTCCAGGCCAGGACCCCCAACACCCACAAGGGCTGGGGCCCCCAGGGAATCCCAATCCCCCATCCTGGGGAGGTCTTCACCAACGCGGGGGAGGGGAGGGCAGACAGCGGTGGGGGAGGGTGGAGAGGGAGGCCTGGGAGGAGATAAAGGCAGACACTGCCCAGGGAGGTGAGAGGCAGGGACAGTGCAGCTCCAGGAGGCTCCGCCCATACTGCCTGGGCAGCCTGCACCTGCGCCTGCGCCTGCGCTGGGGAGGGACATTTTCTCATCTCACCGGTCATAGTCCCCGTTGCAGAGTGCTCTCACAGGAATGGAGAAAGTTTGCCAGACTGGGTTTAGGGTGTTCTTCATGACCTCGGTCTTGTGGCAGATGGTGAAGCTGGTGAAGAAAAGAGGGAAGGTGTCAGGCCCGAATCGAGGGAGGCAGAATCCAGGTCAACAGAGGGGCCACAACCCAAGAGGCTCTGCGGATGCCAGACGGTGGAAACTACAGCTGCATGAGGTGATGAGCCACCTGTCACTAGCAGCATCCAGCCAGGAACTAGATGGCCACTTCTTTCTTTTTTTATTTTATTCTTTCTAACGTTTATTTTATTTTTGAGAGAGAGAGAGCGCGCGAGCACGGGCTGGGGAGGGGCAGAGAGAAAGGGAGACACAGACTCTGAAGCGGGTTCCAGGCTCCGAGCTGTCAGCACAGAGCCCGATGGGCGGTGGGGGGGGGGGGGGGGGGGGGCTAGAACTCATGAACTGCGAAACCATGACCTGAGCCGAAGTCTGACACTTAACCAACTGAGCCCCCCAGGCCCCCCAACTAGATGGCCAGTTCTTGGTGATGTTTTTTGGTTTGGTTGTTTAGGTAGGCTTTATGTCCAGTACAGAGCCCAAAGTGGGGCTTGAACTCACGATCCTGAGATCAAGACCTGAGCTGAGATCGTGAGTCAGATGCTTAACCCACCGAGCCACCCAGGTGCCCCTCTTGGTGATGTTTGAGGGAGCAGGTGCACAGCATCAGGAGATAGGGGTTCTGCCCTTCCTCCCCCCTCCCCCCACCCTGTGTGACTTTGAGCTAGCAGAACCCTCCCCTGTGAACTCAGGGAGTTGGCTGCTATCAGCCATTCTTCATCTGAGACCCATGGAAGGACCTGTGGATGGGATTTCAGGGTTTGTGAACCCCTGGAATTGGGGGAAATGGGGTGGGTGACTCTCATCTGCTTGCTGTCCCCCTCCTGGAACACTGTCCCAGATCTCCATGTTCATGGCTTGCCTCCTCACTTCCTTTAGGTCTTTACTCAAATGTCACCCCTCTGACATGAGCACTTGCCCTGAGCACCATATATCAAATTTACAGCTCCTGGTCCCCTGACTCCGACATCCCCTAGACCCCTTCCATGCTTTTTTTTCTTTTTCACCTGTTACTGTTTGACATTTGACATAGTCTGTGTACCTCCTTATTTATTGTACGGTCTAGCACTAAAATGTAAGTCCTGTAAAGGCAAGCGTTTTGTCTTCTTTGATCACTGGTGTATCTCCAGTGCTCAGAACAGTGCCTGGCACTTAGTAAGTGTTCACTAAATATTTTTTTTGGAACGAACTAACGAATATCTGTATGTCTCAGAGGAGAGTTTCCACAGATTTCACTGGCATTCAAGGCAGTGAATGTAAGGCCCCTGGCTTAGACAATCTCTAAGACACTTTAGGCTCTTCCAGTCTGAATCCATGAGCCTGCTTTGCAAACTAAAAGTGTTGAATTGGCTTATCCCGCTGGGCTCCAATCCAGCATCCCTGCCCACTCCCCATGCCACGCCTGCTGGCCCTATCCCAGAAGCCTGCCCCACCACCTGGAGGGGCAGCCAGGAGCCAGGGTGGAGCTGGGAGCAGAGGCTGTCCCCCTGACACTTCCCAGCATCCACCCCAGCCCCCTCCCAGCCTGGAAAGGTCACCCCGGAAAGTGCCTGGGCCCCACCCATGCCCACACAGCCTGTGCCATTTCTTCTCTGGCAATTTTCAAGTCAAAATGTCATTCCTGTCACCGCGGCTCAGCGTTTCTCTGCTCCTTCTCGCCCGCCCACTGGAGAGTAGAGATACATGTGGGAGACCTCCCCACACACCCCGGAGCTGGTGACGAGGACAGGAACAGGGGCGACGGGGACAGGAGGGACCATGGCTGCCCAAGCTGGGGCAGGTAGGTAAGGCAGGAAGAGGAAAGGGTTGGGGGAGAATCAGGTGCAGCAGCTGGGCGGTGAAGGGAGGGAGGTTCCAGGGTGCAGAAGCCCTGGCCGGGCTCCAGAGGCCTCCTACCTGGAGCCGTGACACCGGCCTGCTGCCCTGCTGTGGAGCCTCCCAGCCCCTCCATCTTTCTGGACCCGCTGACTTCTCTGTCTCCTATCCCCTGACAGCCAGTTTCTTGACCCAGTCTTCTGAGCTATGAGCCCGATTTCCTCCCTACATGCTTCTCCCCGAGCCCTGTGTAGTCCTGTTTTCTGCTTCAGACTCTTGTCTGAAACTGCTTTCTCTAAGGTCCCCCGGGGCCCCTCACCACCAAATCCACAGACCCCTTGACTCCCCGCTGCCCTTGCCCTGGGGGGCCAGGTCTCAGTGTGGCCACGGTCCCTGCAATCCCGTCATGACTCAACTCCATTCACTCTGACAGACGGGCCTACACTCAGGACGTGGTGTGGGAGAGCAGGAGCCACGGGGCCAGACAGGCGAGGCTCCAGTCCCAGGGCCACTTCAACTAGCTGTGCAGCCCAGGGCAAGTGACTCTCTCTCTCTGAGCTTCCCCTTCATTGTAAAATGGGGAGAAAACAGTAGCTACCACTGCCAGGCCCTGTTCCATTTACATTAACTCATTTGGTCCTCAAAGTAACCCTGTGAGGGAGGAGTGATGATTATCCCCACTGCGCATACGGAGAAACTGAGCTGTGGACGTTACAGTTGCACATTCCAACATGGTAGCCCCACGGGGCTACTGACCTTTAAAGTAACCTCCATTCAATCAAAAACCCAGTTCCTCAGTCACACTAGCCCCGTTTCACATTTTCACATATTCAACAGCTACATGTAGCTACTGGAGACTGTACTGGATAGCCAGACACAGAACATTTCCACCCTCCCAGAAAGTTCCGTGGGTTAAGAGACTTGCCTAAAGTTACACAGCAGGCGGGCTGGCACAGCCCGGCTCTCCATCACGTTCTAGATCCCAGAGGAGAGACTGGGACTGAACGAGGCAGGCCAGGCTGCACATGGGCCAGAGCACAGGGGGTGCTCTGTGGGTGCCTCCTTCCCCTTCCCTCCTGGGGAGGCAGGCATGACATTCCACTCCCTGGGGTCCCTCACTGACCTTCCTCCTGTCCTCTTCCTAACTGGGGCCGTCTTCTCCTCTCTCCTCAAACCCGGCTTGCACCAGTTCAGCCTCAACCTGTGCCCGCAGGCTGGCCCACCATTCAGGGGCTTCTGGGTGGGTTTCCTGAGCTGCCCTGAGCATCTCCTCCAAGACAGCTCCAGCCCCCATGCTTCAAGCAAAAGTCGCCCCCAGATAAACTCCCATCGCCTCCCCCATCTGACCAGCTCCTTTGCCATCTTTAACACTCTGGGTTCCCCACAGCTCCACTACTGGGGAGGAGGGGGGCTCTGCCGTCAGTGGCCACCCAAGTCCTGCCTAGTGAGGTCCTCCCCTCCCCGCTTCCTCCCTGCATTTCCACAGCAAGGCTCGCCTGCGCTCAGCACCTCCCACCTGTTCGCGGTGTCAGTCACGAGTCTCTCCCTCTTCCCTGCCCCCTCCCCACCCATCCTACACAGGCTCTTCTAGAACAATCACTGGCAAACACTTTGCAACACACCCCTCTCCTGCTCCCAAACCAAAATCCCTCTCTCCCGGCCGGCTGGCCTTCACCTCAGAGACAGACCTGGCCTGGCCAGGCATCGCCTCTCTGGAGGGGACCTGTGGGGACATTTTCTTTCCGTGGGCGCCCAGAGCATCACTGGGCGCTTTTCTTCCCTCCCTCAAGTCAAGTCAAAGTCAACAAGAATTATTTAAAGAAATCCTGCTGGGAGTCCTTCGGTGAGACAAAGACTCCTTTTGTTATGCAAATGATCATACCTAATTTCCCTTGTTTTGTTCCTTCAGGTTTTAAAATCGGTTTTCCCCTCGAACTGAAACACACCTCCTCCTGCTACTCCCTGCCCCCCAGCGCGCGCGCGCGCACACGCGCGCGCGCGCGCACACACACACACACACACACACACACACACCCCCCCCAGAGTTTCAGAATCTAGGGGAACTTGGTGGACGCCTCTCTGTCCCCTGCTCAGAGCATACCTGCTTTGCATTTACTTGCATTTTCTCTACCCTATTATTCTTCCCCGCTCCTCCCCCAAGGACCCATTTTCTTCCCCTCCTTTAAAACCTGCTTCCAAGTTCCCCTTCTCCAGCAGCATTTCTCTAATTAACCTCCCTGGCCCCATCGCTTCCTGGTTCTGCAGAATCCCAGCTGTGAGTGGCCACAGCCTCCCAGAGCTGGACTGCTTAAAGAGACCATGGAGACCTCCTAATCCAACTGGTTCATTTTACTGATGAGAATATAGGCCCAGAGAGGGGGCATAAGTTGCCCCAGGTCACACAGCGAGTTGGTGGGGGGCACCGAGGTCCCCAGACCCTCAACCTAGAATCTGTGCATCTGTGTGCATGGCTGACCTACATTTGCCAGTGTGTTGTGTGTGTTTCTGTCATATTGTGGGTGGCTTCTAGATTAGGGAGAGGAGAGGAGGAAATGGGGGCTTTGAAGACGTGTGCGGTTTTGAATGAAGCCTGTGGCAAGGTGTGGGGCTGGGCAGGTAAAAGGGTTCAGATTTGCCAGGCTGAGCGTCTGGTAATTGGGTGGGGGGCACAGGTGGTAGTAGGGTGTCGAGACGGCTGCGGGTGGAGACGGGGTGGGCTAGAGATAGGCACTGATCTGTGTGGAAGAAGAAAGGGCTGTTACAGGAGCTCCTTTTTCCCAGCTTAGCCCTGTTTTTGCCCACTCCCCTCACCTCCAACGTACCTAGCACCCACCATTGCTGAGCCCCTCAGAAGGGCACTGCTGGCTTGGAAGCTGTCCCCACCCCTTACCCCTACACACACACCAGTCCCTACCACGTGTCAGGGCACCACCCAGGAGCCCCAGACTTCCACCCTGAGCAGGAGCCCCAGGGCAGCACTGGGAAGAGGCGGGCCCAAGCCCTCTTGCCTGGTGGGTCACCACACCCCTCCATCCCTGATTCCCGAAAGGGGGTGAAGTGCTGTTAGAGAACTTACGTTCCATCCTCGTTGCTTCTATAAAACACCAAGAAGGGGTCGGACTTCCCAAAGAAATCTTTCTTGTCCAGCTTGTTGGCACAGAACTGCATGGTGGCTACATCCTGGTGAGAGGGAGAGAGAACAGGGGTGTGAGGCAGGAGTAGGCTGGAAGGTGCCCCAATCCCTGTGGAAACACAGCCCCACGGCCCTGGAAAATAGGAGGATTCTGAGCACCAGGCTGGTTAGAAAGGACAGCATGTTACATTTGCCCTGCACCAACCAAGGGCCAGGCCCTGGGCTAACACTCTGGACGGTCTCATTTCATCCTCAAACCCCACCGGGCAGGTCTAATGGAGCAGCCGGGGGGTGTGTGAAGCAGGTGCATTCTGGAGCCAGCTGCCCCGGTCTGAATTCTGGCTCTGCCACTTTCTAGCTGTGTGCCCTCAAACAAGGGAGGCAAGCTCTCAGAGCCTCAGCTTCCCTTCTGTAACACAGGGCTGACGAAAGTACAGACCTCAAAGCACCGTCGTGAGGGCCAAATTGCAAAGCACTTAGCAGAGAAGCAGTCACGTCCATGTTAACGCGCACGTCGCTTTATTACTATTTTACCAGGGGGCTCAGAGAGGTGAAACGGCCAGCCTCAAGGCTACTCTGAACTTGGTCTGCCAACTTCAAAGCCCTCACTCTGTCCATACTGCCTCATTCTCTCACACCCTGTGTGGCTCCTGGAGGACAGCCTAGATGAGGCATTGCTTTCACACCCACTAACCCAGGAGAGGCCCACCCAACTCTCGAAGGTAGATATGGCCCATTTTACAGCTGAGGAGTCTAGGGCTCAGAGCAGGGAGCGACTCCCCCAAGTTCACCAGGCAGAGCCCTGGGTTTCTGACTCCCCGGGTCGTTCATGGCCCTGGCTGACCCAATACTCAGCTCAAGAGCACAAAGAAGGTATCCAGGCCCTGCTGAGGACTGCTGGATCCCTCCCCTCACGTGACCCCAAGCCCCTCAGTCTGCCATGGCTGACAGGGCACTGGGCAGAAATGCCCCCATGTCCTTCTCTCCACCCATCCCCCTGTGGCCTCTTCAACCTGAAATCTCTGCATCCCGACAAATCTCCTGCCAACTGGCCAGAGCTCGGAGCTTTGTCTTCTAGTCCTTTGGGCCTGGCCTGCCCTCAAGGGCTAGGGCCTGTGGGGAAGTCACCTAACTCTCACGCTGCCCCCTTCCTCTCAGTGGGGAAGAGGGTCTCTTGAGCTCAGCCCCACAGCCCAGTGAGGACCAAAATGGTGGCAGAGCTGAAAAGGCAACCTCCCACAAGTTTGAAGGGCATGGTCACAAGGTTTGGTAGGGAGAAGGTGGTGGTATAATGGTTAAGAATATGGTCACTGGAGCCAGACCGCCTGCTTCAGTTCCAACCCTTTCTAGCTGTGTGACCTAGGGCAAGTTAATCACCCTTTCTGCACTCAGTTCCTCATCTGTAAAATAGGGTACTGGCAATGCCTACCTCATAGGCTTGTTGTGAGGCTGAAGTGAGTTAATGTGAGTGTACTGCTGAAAACAGGATATATACGGTGCACACTAGATGCCATGTACGTGTAAGCTCTTAGGGCTATTTGGACACTTGCCCTCCTTGCACACACAACATATGTGGCCTCTGTCTCTGCCCCACCCCACCCCAAATGCCTCCCTTCAAGGACAGCTGACAATAGCAAACACAGAGCATCCGTTCACTCACTCACTCACTCACTCACTCACTCACTCACTGATTCATTCATTCAACAAACATTAGATACATACGTGTAGCCAAGTCACTGAGTTCCTTATCACCTTTAGCCCGAGAAGTAATCCTTTGTTGCTTTTTTATAAATGAGGAAGCTGGGGCAGAAGAAGCTGACCTGCCCAAGATCACCAGCTGGCAACCAGCAGAGTGTAATTCAGCACGTATGAACTGGCTGCAAAGTCAGGCCTCTTCCGGTGTACCACTACGCTGAGAGGGAGCACGTTCCAGCTGTGAGGCCCTCTTCCCTGGTTTCTTTGGACTCCGGGGTCGGGGTCGGGGAAGGGGCAGGGAGGGGCTGGCCTCTGGTTAATCTGGGACGGAAGTACCCACTAAAGGGAGGCTCTGAGGAGGGGCAGTGCTGAGGCACACAGCAGCCAGGGCACAGAGGTGTGCGGGTAAGGACGGCTTTCATCGTCCTCTTCAAGACTGACCCGAGAGGAAGAAGGAGCTGGACTGGGGGCTTGCAAGGCCTAGCAGTCCCAGGAATCCTAGAGCCTCCAGAGAAACCTAGGACTTCAGACCTGGAATAAGAGAATGGCTGACTTATTGAGCACTTACTGTATGCAAGTCACTGTGTTAAGCCTTCTCTTTACATACGTTATTGTATTGAATCCTCATAAAGACCATATGAAGTAACTCCACTATTCTCCCCATGTTACGGATGAGGACACTGAGGCTTTTAAAGGCTGTCATAGGCCCACAGTCACACAGAGGGTAACCGAGGCAGGTAGACTTCAGGGCATTCCCTCTCAGCCTCCCAAAAAGATCTCTAGCCTTCTAAGTCTGTCCCCTATAGTCACTGTAGGAGAAAGTTTCAATCCCACCCCATGCTGGATGGAGGAAGCATTTTAAATGCCTCCCTGGGGAGTTCTATCCCATGGGCTAGAAAAAGGAGGCGGCTTAGGACCAGGTGGGCTCCTCCCAGCACTGGCTATATAATCTGTGGGGCCCAGTGGAAAGGGAAAATGTGACAGCGGGGCATTAAACCGAACTTAGGCCCTGTGTGACTGCACAGATCATAGGCCCATGAAGCCAGCGCTGGCTCCTCCTCACGGAGGCAGCGGGCAGTGGCATCAGAAAATACTGACCTCTTGGGGCACCTGGGTGGCTCAGTCGGTTAAGCTTCTGACTCTAGATTTCAGCTCAGGTCACGATCTCATGGCTCATGAGTTCCAGCCCTACATCGGGCTCTGCACTGGCAGTGTGGAGCCTGCTTGGGATGCTCTCTCTCTCCCTCTCTCTCTGCCCCTCCCCAGCTAGCACGCTCTCGCTCTAAGTAAATAAATTAAAAAAAAAAAAAAGAAAACACTGACCTCTCAGATTCTGCTGAGGACAGAGTAGAGATAGCCCAGCAAGGCGCCCATAGTTCTGGTGTCTAAGCCTCAGTTTCCTCATCTGTAAAGTGACATGCTGGACAGGATGACTACACTGTCCTTTAACGCAGGGCAATTTAGGCTTCCGTGTGAATGCTACAGGGAGCACACTGGGACAGGGGTGGCAGTGGGGAAGGCTGGCACCCAGGGGACAGTCTGGGAATCCAAAACCCCTCCACCGGCTTCCCCGGGATACAGTTTGGTCGTATCTCCAGATGTGATTCCACACAATCAGAGGTCACCTATAGGACACCTGCACCTGAATGAACACAGGCAAGCCACACACAGCAACCTGCCCCGGTTGACTCTAAAGTACACACATATACTGGCAACAGCCAAACCAAAAAATCCAGGAGAAAGAGCTCTTCCTTTTGCTTCCTAGGAGAACCTTCAAGGCCCTGCAAGATCAGGAAGGGGGGCAGGAATATGAGGACAAAATCAGTGCAGAACTTAATTATCGTAACTTCCAGGACCATTCAGTGCTCCCCTGGGAGGGCCCCTGGCCCCGGCACAACACCTGACACAGAGAATAGTACAGGGGAGTCAAGGCCACCTGGCTGGAAACCACTTCTGCGACCTATCAGCTCAGCAGCCTCTGACAAGCAACTTAACCTAAGCCTTGGTGTTCTCCTCTGGAAAAACAGAGTAATAACGCCCCCTGTGAGCCTGTCAGGAAGACTGAGGCAAATGGCATATGTCAAATACCAGCCCACAGTGCCTAGCACGGAGCAGCTGCAAGAACAGGGGCCAACACTTGTGGAATGCCATCCCCCACTGGGCCAGACCCTATGAAACTGCCTACCTACAAAAATGGCAATACCACATGGGTCGACCTCAGGTGGACGTGCCAAGCACTGTTTTTACGGTGACTAACTCATTTTAATTCGTTGAATCCTCTCAACCGCCCCAATGAGGTAGATGCCATTATCAGTCCCATTTTAAAGATGAGGAAACTGAGGGGCGCCTGGGTGGCGCAGTCGGTTAAGCGTCCGACTTCAGCCAGGTCACGATCTCGCGGTCCGTGAGTTCGAGCCCCGCGTCAGGCTCTGGGCTGATGGCTCGGAGCCTGGAGCCTGTTTCCGATTCTGTGTCTCCCTCTCTCTGCCCCTCCCCCGTTCATGCTCTGTCTCTCTCTGTCCCAAAAATAAATAAAAAATGATGAAAAAAAAAAAAATTAAAAAAAAAAAAAAAAAAAAAAAGATGAGGAAACTGAGGCCCAGAGAGGTTAACACCCTTGCCGGAAGCCACACAGCTACTAACAGGAGAAAAGAAAAGAGAAAAGAAAAGAAAAGAAAAAAAGAAAAGACAAGACTGGCTCTAAAAATCAGCTGGCTCTAAAAAACTGGAAAAATTTCCAGGGAGCCACACCTCATTCCCCTGCTGATGACAAATACAGGTTTTGCTGGCGGCTCATTTTGTCGCTCAACCTGCCCTGCCATCCCTAACACAATCTAGACCCAGAAACAATCACCAAAAGCCCATTAAGGTTATGGGTACTGCTGTGCCATTGTCGAATCCACAGGGATACAACAGACCTTCAGTGAGATTTCTAGGCTGTAACGAAAGCAAGCTTCTTCCCTCATGGGTGAGCCTGCCCCAGGGAGTCCTGGAGACAAGGAACTGTCCTGGTCTGGGGACCCTAGTTCGGAAGGCGGCTCTGAGTTATGTCAACAGTCATATCATATGAACAAGGCTTTGACTGCTCCCCTTAAATGTGGGTTAGTGAATGGACCCCAGGAAGAGGCTGGGAAGTGGCAACAGTTGGGACTGAGCCAGCAGGACTAGGAAGCAATGAATTCCGGCCATGGTCAGAGGTCCCTCTGTTTGATAGCTTCAGCTGGAGGGTGGGGCTCTCTGAGCGCAAGAAACGCTGTTCCCAAACCAGAAGCATCTCTGGAATCAAGTGTGCAGAAGATAAACAACTCCTGCAATATATAATTTCCTGCAATTTCTGCCTTTTCGCCCTATCTTTTTAAAAAAACATATTAAGTTCTTCTAAAACAGCAGGATTGCCTCAATTTGCATCTTTCCGCATGTTAATCAGGCTGCTTGGGAGACTACAGCAAACAGCCTTTCTCTCCAGGGTGGCCTGGCCCACTCTAGCGCTAGCCCTCCGACCCAGAGAGGCCTTGCAGGTCAGAGGTCAGGCCCAGAGGTCAGCAGGTGGGCTGAAGACTGGGAGAGGGTAGCAACACCCTGGAGGGGAGAAAAGAAAACCGGGTCTTGCTGGCATGCTCCAGGATCAGAACAAGAGAGTAAGGCGAGTACAAAATTTAAAAGGCGCCCCGAATCTCAGTAATCAAAATAAAGATATAATGTGACACCTTTAAAAATCAATGTCAGTGCAAAAATCCATAATAAAACACCAACGATTTAAATAAAGCCATTTTACAAATGAATAAACGGAGGCACAGAAAAGTCAAGTAACTTACCCACAGTCACACAGCTAGTAAGCAGTGGCATTTAGTCTAGATCCAGAGCCCAAGTTCTTAGCCACTTTGCTCACATACTACACCCTAAAAAGTAGTTTTATAGCTTTTTTAAAAGTTTACTTATTTATTTATTTTGAGAGAGTGTGTGTGAGTGGGGAAGGGGAAGAGAGAGAGGGAGAGAGAGAATCCCAAGCAGGTTCTGCACTGTCAGCACAGAGCCTGATGTGGGGCTTGATCCCACGAACTAAGATCATGACTGAGCTGAAATCAAGAGTCGAATGCGTAACTGATTGAGTCACCCAGGTGCCCCCCCCCCCCAAAAAGTACTTTTAAATGGATGGTGGAACCATGGTGACATTTATTGTTTTCTCCACAAAGTTGGCTGGGTTTTACAAATTCCCTGGAACTTGTACATTGTCTTTTTTAGTCCAAAAAAGAGAAGACATCAATTAAAAGGAAAAAGAATCATTAGCTACAACTCTGAAATTCAGCACTCCAGCAGGAGGGAACACAACTCAGAGTCAAGAGTCATTCTGTACGCAGTGACCTCTGAGAGGGCTTCCACATTCACAGAAGGGCCCGGAACCCCAGGCTGCCGGGATAAGACTACAGAAGCAGGGACCCAGGGCACAGGTGTTCTGGGATGTCCGCAAAGACCACATAGGCTAGAATTGATTGAAATATAGATGGTGGGTGTAGACGTTGGTCTAAGAGATTGGGTCTGTCTTTACACGTTGACTGTAACAACCACATGGGGTCAAGCTGTTTTTTCTCTGCTGTCTTAATAGCGGACTTCCCAAACAATCTAATCAGTTGTACATCTGTTGATTTGGTCATTCAGAAGCTGAAAACCCCAGATTGACTGTTTTCCCTCCCACTCATGGAGACTATGTGCCTGGGATACTAACCAAAATCCATCAACAAAAGCTCAAAAGAAAAATGGGATTATTTGGCTAGGAGGATGTTCAGGGCAGTATTAATTACATTTTTTCCTAGAAGACAATAGATTTAATAAATTATGGCTCATCCATATAATAGAGGAACAATATATAGCTATTAAATCCATGTTTTCAAAAAATATCTAATGATATGGGAAAATAAATCTGAATACCATATTCTACTAATTATAAAAGGGGTGCCTGGGTGGCTCAGTGGGTTAAGCCTCCAACTTCAGCTCAGGTCATGATCTCACGGTTCATGGGTTTGAGCCCCACGTTGGGCTCCGTGCTGACAGTGTGGAACCTGGAGCCTGCAGGACACTTATATCCGTGCTAGCCATAACATGCATCTTTCCTAAATACCAACCTGCATACTTCTGAGTCTCAGAAAAGCTTCACCACTTCCCCCCACTTCACCTAACCTCTTTCTTCTTATCTCTCTCCCTTCCTCCCAGGACTCTCCCCTAGGCTCCCACATGGAGACACTGGGCTCTCCCTGGTATCTGTCCTCAGAACAGTGAGAGTTCTGACTTTATCAAGATTCAAAACTGCTAAAGGGCTCTGCTACAAGGTCCTCCCCCCCCCCACTTCCCACCCACTCCCACCTACACCCTCACCTCTCTGACATCACTCATCACTGTCTCCTTGCCCCAGGGCCTTTACACAAGCTGCTTTCCTTGCCATCTTCTTCAAGGTAGCTGTAAGGGCTTATTCCTTCACCTGTGTGTATTTTGGCATATTATATGGTATTATCCATGGATTTTTCTTCAGGATAGTAAAGAGTGCTGTAAAATGCTTTCTATTAAAAAAGAGGCAATGGGCGGCGCCTGGGTGGCTCAGTCGGTTGGGCATCCGACTTCGGCTCAGGTCATGATCTCACAGTCCGTGAGTTCAAGCCCCGTGTCAGGCTCTGTGCTGACAGCTCAGAGCCTGGAGCCTGTTTCAGATTCTGTGTCTCCCTCTCTCTCTGACCCTCCCCCGTTCATGCTGTCTCTCCCTGTCTCAAAAATAAATAAACGTTAAAAAAAATTTTTTTTTTAAATAAAAAAGAGGCAATGGGTCTGATGAATTAAGGACTACTGCTGTAGTGTGATTGCTGGTTGACATTTCTGTCTCTCGCACTAAACTGGAAACTCTGGGGTGGTGGCAAGGACTGAGCCAAACCATGTTTGCTGAAAAAAATGAATGAACACGTGAGCGGGCTAGTGATACCTAAGGGGTGGGGGGCCTCGTGGGGCAGCTGCAGTGAGAAGCTTTGACTCCCGAGGCTTGTGAGAGGGGAGCCACACTCTCTCCAGTGTGTACAGGAACCTGACAGGGAGGCAGTGAAGACGTGCTATCTGGCCAGGACCCCCGGGGTCCGCGGCAAAGCAGGTCTGGGTGTCTGGCAGGCGTAAGGGTAGCTGAGGATCTGGGAAGGGGAGGGCCAGGAGCTGCCCAACCTGTGCGTCCACAACACCCCCCCCAGCTCTCTTTAGAAGCCCAGCCACTCACCATGCCTGCTGAAAGCTACTGGCCCCACAAAGATCACAAAGCCCACCCCTGTTTCATGCACCATAAAGCTCATGACTGCACCGTGGCTGAGGGAACTACTCCCTGAGGACTAGGGGTCCACAGCCGAGCAATCTTTTTTTTAAAAAAAACTTTCTTAATGTTTATTTATTTTTGAGAGACAGAGTGCGAGCCAGGGACAGGCAGAGAGGGAGACTGAATCTAAAAGCAAGCTCCAGGCTCTGAGCTGTCAGCACAGAACCTGACGCGGAGCTCGAACTCACAAGCGGTGAGATCATGACCTAAGCCTAAGTCCGACGCTGAACCGACTGAGCCACCCAGGTGCCCCTCTCTGCCTAGCAATCTTAAGCTGTCACTTCAACCTCTCTGCACCTGTGAACTGGAGGCACTCACCTCCTACCCACCTCCCAGCCCTGTGGTGAGGACCAAATAGACTATAATCATGAGGATCTTGGTCAATTGTGAGGGCTATGCAAATGTTGGTCAGTATTACACAGAATAATAATAGTTTTACTGCTGAACATAATTAAGTCTTTGGTGATTCAGAGGCCCTTCAGGAGCTTAAGCTCATCGTTGTCAACATCCAGTATGACTGAATAGTATTTGGGATCAAATTCCCATTGTTGCAACTTTCTTGTTTAAATTCTAGATAAGGAAAGCTTTTCCGTAACCTATCAAAGCACGCTGGTGACCCACTGGAGTCCTTTGCTAGTCCCCACCCGTCTACACCAACCGACTACTTAGCAGAACACATTCGCTTGAGCAGAAAGCCCTGCTCTGGTTGGAAAAAAAAAAAAACAAAAAAAAAACCTCTCAGACTCCACCCTCTTCCTTCGATCCTCCTACTGAATGCCGAGCTGGAGCCACAGAAGCAAAGCAGCTCAGATGTAATTATTTTCATTCAGCCAGATGCTGGGAATTAGTCTCTTTTCCTTGTAAGTATTCTAGGGAAAGACAGAACTCAGCCAAAGACGCCCCGAAAGAAAAGGAGCTGACAATCTCAAGAGGAAGGGAGGGAGCCCACCCCCCACCTCCTTGCCTTGGGAACAGCTTAAATCAAGGAAACTGTGGCCACCCCTGGAGGGAAGGTGGGGAAGGAGCAAGGAACAGGGAGGCGCCTAATAGATACTAAAAGGCAGATTGTTTGCCAATCCCGGAAAACTAGACCAATGACAGCACCCAGCATTGTCTAGGGCTTTAGAATTTCCAAAGCACTTTCACTCGTATTACCTTATTTAATTATAAGCTAGGGAGGAAATCACCAGCTGAGCTGGAAGCTTGAGGGCAAATGGAATTTAGGCTTCAAGGAATTCAGATTCCATCCTTCCCAGGCACCAGTTAGGCAGAGCCGCCTCCATGAGCCCCTTTAATCCTCGAGACACCTCTATCAGCCCCGACATACAGATGGAGAAGCTGAGGCTCGGGGAGCTTCAACAGCTCTCCTGTAATGTCGGCTGTGTTCTCTCTCCCTTGCCTGAACGCCGGTGACTTCCGGATGGTCAGCATACACATTTGTAGTTTTCCTCGCGGTCCGCTGCTAAACGTTTGGTCTGTGCTTTTATTCGGTTACAGATTCCTCCTGATCCATCCTGCAGGACTGGCCACCGCACACCAGGCCCTCTGCTGGGGCTGTATACCAGAGGGGGTGTGGTCCTGCTGCTAAATTCCTCCAGACCCACTGAGGTTAACAGACACTTAGACGAGCCAGAACGAGCAGTGGCCTAGCAGTCGATTTGGTCATCGCTACACTGCCCTGGCCTATCAATTCTGTGTCTTATTCTCCAACGGGAGGCCCCTGAAAGCAGAGTTTGGAACCCCACAGCCTGGTGTTTAAAGACCCTGGCTCTAGAACCAGACTGCCTGGGTTCAAATCTCTCCTACCCAGTGGCTCTGTGACCCTGGGCAGGTCATTTAACCTCTCTGGAAAAGAAAAACTGTAATATAGCAGATATTATGTAATACATCACACTACTTACAGTATTACATCACACATCACACTAATACACATTAAGAAGTCGATACAGGGGCGCCTGGGTGGCGCAGTCAGTTAAGCGTCCGACTTCAGCTCAGGTCACGATCTCGCTGTCCGCGAGTTTGAGCCCCGCGTCGGGCTCTGGGCTGATGGCTCAGAGCCTGGAGCCTGCTTCGGATTCTGTGTCTCCCTCTCTCTCTGCCCCTCCCCCGTTCATGCTCTGTCTCTCTCTGTCTCAAAAACAAATAAACGTTAAAAAAAAAAAATTTTAAAAGAAGTCGATACATGTAAACCGTTTAGCACAGGGTGTGGCTCAGTATAATTGCTCAATTAATCTTGGCTAACAATTTATACCTCCACAGCAGCAGTTCTCAAAGTATGGACCAGGAACCCTCAGGAGGTGGTCCATGAGGCCAAAACTCTTTTCATAATAATGCTAAGACATGGAGTTTTCTAGAATTTACCTAGCAGTGATACACAACAGATTGACTGCAGAAGCAAATATGAGACTCTAACTCTCTTCTGTTCAGCCTGACATTCAAGATATTTACAAAAATGCAAAACAAGGCTGCTCTTCTCACTAAATGACTCTTGTTTTGGAAAAGGTAGTTATTTTTCAGAAAAAGTTGTTATTTATGTTGTCATTGTTAAGCGAATTAACATATAGCTTCTTAATCGCTCAACTTTATTTTCTAATAAGGCAAATATTTATAGCTAACAAATATCATAGTTGCACTGATTTCCCAGGAAGGTCAGAAAATCCTGTTTCTCCTCCGGCCTCCCACACCCTCTAACCTGAGCCCTATGTGAACTCGGGTTCCCAGGTTACCCCAGGCTTGGTCCTGTGTTCACACTCCGTGGCCACCTCTTCCTTCTCTCCCCGGGACCCACCCCATTCCCACCTGTGGCTTCTAATGAACCTAAGAGGCATGCAAGCCTGGGAACGAGCCCAGGTTTTAGAATCGGGTTGACCTGGGTTAGAACTGTGACTCTACCATTTCCCGTCCTTGAACAGATGACTCCGTTTCCCGGAGCCTCAATTTCTTCATTCATAAAATGGGAACAAGAACAGTACCCACCTCTTCGGATTGTTGTCAGGAGCAGTGATAACTTAGGCAAAAATGCCCCTCCCCTGACAAGTAGTAACTATCATCATCACTATGTTTCGCCATTATTTTTAGCCATCGAGTCCCCTGAGCCCCTTGTTGGTGTGCTCAGCTACCCCTTCAGCTGTCCCCACCTCCTGCTTCTCCACGGTCCCACAGAAGGAGCAAAACCAAGGGCCGCCTGCGATGGCAGACTCTAGCTTCGCAACACACACCCCCCAACCATACACCCTCACTCCCTCGACCCCGTGCAGGGCGTCACCCTACTCCAGAGCTAAAAGCGCAATATGACAACGACATCCCAAGCCCCCAGGCTCCACGACGGAAAAAGCCCCTCTCTGCCAGTCCTGGAGCCAAAGCAGTCTTGGTTCAAAGACATGTGAGAGGTGACCATGATGGGGAATGGAGGAGCCCCGGCGTGGAGGGCAGGGGCCAGGGCCAGTCTGGCTCTGCTGCTAACTGTGGACGAGTTCCTTCCCCCTCTGGGCCTCAGTGCGCTCTGCTATAAAGGAGAAGGCACCGGGGCGCCTGGGTGGTTCAGTCGGTTAAGCGTCCGACTCTTGGTTTTGGCTCAGGTCACGATCTCACAGTTCACGGGCTAGCTCTGATGTTACAGAATTCTGTGACCGCCAGGTCAAACTGAGGAGCCCTGCCTTCCCCCAGATACCTTCCAAAGACACGCGTGGCCCGGGGGTCACAGGGAGAGCAGCCTGCCCTCTGTCACTGCTCCACCTCTGCCCCCACCAGGTCCCGTCCTGGAGCCCCTCTGCCACTCACCCTACAGTTGCTCAGCTCCTCGGCGGACAGGATGATGGTGCCACATTTCTTCCCTGGGACACCACTGGGAGAGGAGAAGATGAAAGAATGGAGAGCCAGACAAAGACAGACACACAAGCCTGAACACTCCCCGAATCAGACCTCCTCACCCTCCCTCCTCCCCCACCCAGCAGACCTGCCCAAAGCCCCTGGGGAGACAGAGTCTCTTGAAATCCATGTGGCAGTGTGGCCTAGTGCACTGCTTCCTGGGCCAGGCCCCCAGACGTGGAGCTGCCCCGCCCCCTGCTCCCAGAGAGCCCAGAGCCCCACCAAGGGTAGTGTCTGCAATGAAAGTCCTAGAAGTGGAAAAGCATCCAGACTCACCCGGAGGCTTCCAGACCAGTGGTTCTCAAACTTTCCATCCAAAGACCACTTCTGTGGGCAAAAGACCTCGTGGGCCAGCCACCCCACCCTGCACCCAGCTGACCCCCAGAGTCCCGGGACATTTCAGCTCTGAACCACTCCGATTTATCATGGGAGGGAGAGCAGCAAGGGGGAGTTAAGCAGAAGGGCTGGAATGCTCTTGGGGCAGCTTGTCCAGGCTCTCTCCCACGGCTACCTCCCCTTGAACTCCTCAGCTGGGGTCTCTCCAGAGAAGAGAGCTCCTGGCCATTCATGCAGCAACTCAGTGAGGGGGCAACCAGGACCTGAAGTTGGCCCACTCGAAGAATCCCTTCCAGGAGGATGAGTTCCCAGGGTGGGCCTTCACCCAGGGGACCTGTACCACCTCTTCCCTAGGTCAGGAAGGACCCCTCCCCCAGGCACCAGCCCATCCCACTCCAGTGTTTGGGATGAACCTGGGGGTGGGGGCCCCCAGTGTAGCCAGGGGCCACTGGGAGGGAGAAAAAAATGTTACGTTGTCCAGCAGCTGTGTGACTTTGGACTCATGCCTGCACCTCTCTGAGCCTCCCTTTCCTAGCCCCTAAAAATGAGTGTGTTTGTAGCCTCCATTATGACCAACATGCACACACAGTGCGTATCATTTCCCTCCCCGCCCCCTTTCCTTTACAAAGTTGCAAAGCTGAGAAAATCCAGCCCCACCCCTCAGGCCAGCCTCGGGAGCAGCAGCACGCTGTCCGCAGAACCCACTTTGAGAACCACTGATGGAACTCTCCCCAGTGCCAGCTTTCGGAGGGAGGGGCTCTCAAGTAGAGGAGGCAGGGGAGCTGGCCCCAGAGGTGGGGACAGCCCAGAGCTCTCCAAATCAGGTGAGCAGAGCAGGGGCCACATCTGGAGGCTCCCATCACAGATGGGTGGCAGGGCCTGCCAGCCTGTCCCCCTAGACGTGGGGAGTGCCCCCAAAGCACCTCCCCAGCCCCGGTCTGGCCCTCCCCGGGACTGATACGTGTCTGCCCAGGGAGACAGAGTCCTCACACCAGCCTCTTCCGCCAGTGTTTCTCCCTCTGCCTCCGGGCCCCTCTCCTATTTCCCACCTTCCCTTCCCTCCCCTCCAGACCCAACCCACTCCCACCTGCTTGGCCTTCCTTTCTCTCTGCCTTTCTGGCCCTCCCTCTCTGCTCTTCTCCCTGACTCCTGTTCCCTCTCCAACTGCTGCTTCCATACTCTCCTTGTAAATTAGCATCCACACCCTTCCTGGGCCATGAGCACCCTGGGCCCCCTAGAGCCCCTGTCCCATATCCAGCTGCTCTGGTGGCCGGTGCAGCTGCTGGGACCCCAGCTCCTGGGAGCTCTCAGCAAGGCCAGTGGAGCTCTGCTGACTGGGCCAAAATGCTCAGGTGTCTGAGGCACCTCCAGGCTGCTCCCGCAGGCAGATATCCCCTATCCTGCCCCCCAACACCTTCAGGTGAGGACCTTCCCTCCAACCAGGAGAGGGGACAGGCAAAGAGTGGGGAGGGAGGGTCTCTGTTGCACACAGTTGCAGGAAGCCGGCCAAAAGCGGATGGTCAGGGTGGAGGCCAGGGGAATGGGGCTGGCCCACCACAGCTGGTGAGCAAATAGAAAAAGTGAGGATTTAGCAGAATCTTCTCCATGAAGAGGCAGACATCCAGCAGTGGGAGCATGGAGGGGAAGTGGAGTAAGGAGATAAAGAGAAGGGAGGGAAAGAGGAAGGGGAGAAGGGCAAGAGGTGACAGGCCGAAGAAACCAGGCCAGGGAGAGAGGAAGAGAATGTGTCCAGTCCCTGGTGGCCACCGGAAGCAGCCCCTACCTCTGATCCCCACCCTGCTCCCTGAAGTCCCATGGGCCACTGGGCCTGGGGATGCTGGAGCTCAGGTCTGGATGGGGGAGGGGCTGGCTGCAGAGTGGCCCAAAGCACCCACATCCTGCAGGAGGGACCCAGGCTCCTCTCTCCCCTTGGCCAGGGCTGCGTGCACGGTGGTGGGGGCAGGGACCGGGCCTGGACTCTGAGGCTCCCTCTGCAGAGCTGGCTGGATGTCTGAGGACTCCAGGACCAAAGATGTCTGCTGACCTACCCATTGGACACAGCTGGCATGGGTTTGCCTGTCCTGGAATTCAGGCTGAATGCTCCTATCCTGTGGAGAGAGAGGAAGAGAGAGCATGCCATGAGCCAAGTACCCTCGTCCTGAGAGGCCACAGCACTTGGCATCGGAATTCTTGGAGACAGGTTTCTATTCGGATCAAACGTCAAAGCAGGAACAAAAGCCATGGGCCAGAGGAAGGAGAGGTCTTCCTCCCCAGCCCTGTTGTGAAGTCCTGGGCGACCGCCCCGCAGGGGTTCTCAAAGTGCGCTCTCCGGACCAGCACCAGCAGCATCCCCCGGGGAACGTGTTAGAGATGTAAATTCTCAGGCTCCACCCCAGACTTGCTGGATCGGAACTTGGGGGTGGGGGTGGGGGTGGGGGGTGGAGCCCAGCAATCTGTGCTTTAACAAGCCCTCCTGACGACAAGCCTGCCACAGTTTGAGGACCACTGTTCCACTTCTTTGAGCCTCAGTGTGTGAACCGTGAAATGGGGAGACCTGCCGAGTGAATCTTGCGAGATCAGAGAAGCTGATTATGGTCTGGCCCAGAGGAGATGCCCAGTGAAGGGGAGCTGTGCGTGGGTCTCACTGGGGAGAATGAAGCATTTGAAACCTTCAGTGGGGGAAACAGGTGCCCCTCCTTCACCAACCCATCGTCTCCAGGATCCTGCCTGCCCTCAAGGCTGGCCTCCCCAGCCATCTCCTGCTGAGGTCCTCCTCAATCCCCGCAGAGGGCGCGCCTCCCCAAAGGTGGGCTGGGTGACAGGAGGGAGGAAACAGACCCGAATGACAAATGGGAATTAGACCCAGGCAGTTGGGGGCTGGGAGGGACAGACACATACCTCACTCTGGGGGCCCCAAATTCCATAAACTTCAGAGCCCCCCAAACCTGGTCTCCTTACTCCTCCTCAGCCTGCATGACTGGCTGACTGCTTTGCCCCTACCCCGAGCCAAGGGAGGCTGGAAAGTTGGCCCATCTCTGGGGAAGCAACCCAGGCAGGCCCCCCACCCCTTTACACTTACGTGAGGGGCTTCTCCAGGCGGCTCCCAGGGGACCCCACAATCTCTCCGAGGGTGCAGAAGGCTTGGCCCAGAAAATCCTGCATACCCGGGGAACAGAAAAAAAACAGTGTCGCCCACCCTGCCCACAGCCACCCCACCTCCTCCATCACCCCATCCCTAGAAGTACGAGGGCTCTGAAATGACAGGTGGCAGCATCAGACACACAGTCTGTGTCACGGTGAAGTCCGAGGCCGACCCAGACCTTGGCATTTAAGAGATGTTCAGAACCTCTGGGCAGTCGCTGGCAAAACTCACGTGTTTGGATAAATCAGGGCTCTTCGAGTCGACGTCGTATCTGCATGGGACGCACAGAGATGGTGAAGATAGCTGGGGCATCCTGCCCAGAACTGCTGGGGCCCCTGAGCCAAGCCAGGACCCCTGTACTCCAAAAACCAGTCTCTGACACAGTGGTTACCCCTGGGAGTAATGGCTGGGAGGCGCACGTGGGAGCCCCGTGGGGTGCTGGACGTGTTCTGTCTCTTGATCTGGGTGGTGGTTACATGAGTGTGAACATCTAAAAGGGCATCATGGAATGGACTCTTATATACATGTCACACCTCCTTAAAGACTGAAAAAGGAAAACAAACTTGCTCTGCAGCCCTGGCTGGTTCACAGGTGACTGGGCCACCTTGCCCTTCGCTGCCTGTTCTCCCATCTTCCCAGCTGAGGCTCGGCTGCCCTTGAAACGAGCTCAGGACCTGGCCTTTGACCTTCCCCGACTGCGTCACCTTGCTCAGGGGGGCCCAGCCTGACCTTGGGTCTTGTCACTCAAGAACGAGGGATGCATTCAACACCTTCACCTCTTCCCTGCAGCTGGGTACCTCCCTTTATCCGGAGCCATACCTGCAGCCCTCTTCTCCAGTCACCAGGCCATCCAGGCCCAGATGCCTTCTGCTGAGGGCACTCATTCTCGTGCTCCCCCTACCCCAAGCACCTTCTCTCTCCAAAATGTCCCCAAATGGTGACTTCTCGACAATGGGCTGCAAGCCCTCCATCAGTCCCTGAAAAGTCATTTCCTTCCACTGTATTTTTTTTTCCTTTGCTCCTTCAAGCCCCCAACCCCCTTTCTGTCCACCCTGTCCACAATTCTCTGCGACACGGTCCTTTCTAACCACCCCACGCCTTGGAAAAACAACAAAACAATGTTCCTCCTGTCATCATCTTTAACCTCAGCAGAGGGGCACTCGGCTCCTTTGTGAGACACATGCACATGCTCTGAGCCCCATCAGCCAGGTTACCTCTGCAGGAGGGGAGACTGGGGGGTACCCTCTCCTCAAACAAGCTCTGACAGAGGGAGTGGTCAATGGGGACCGCCCTGGCAGCTGGGGAGAAAAAGGCTCTCTGGAGGTGGAGTTAGAGCTTGCCCCCAAGAGCTTTCCTCAACTGGCCCCTAGAGTCAGGGCTTGTTCAGGGCCCCCCACGTAGCTGAGACAAACGGTGGGGAGCCTCTGTTCTCTCTCCTCACCTCTTTTCCATCTCCTGATGGAGGCGGGGCTAGACTTCAGCTAATCGTCACTTTTATTCCAGGCCAACCCTGAGCTCCCTCTACTATCATCGGCCCCTCCCCTTCTCTGATAAGAGGAGCTGCTACCAACCCGGGTCCTACAGTCCCACCTCCCGTCAGTGGTTCCTCCCCAAGCCCCAGCCTCAGCACCATCTTTCACTTACAAGTCAAAACGGAGGTTCTGCTTCTCCTCAAAGAAGTAATCCACGATGAATTTGCGCACAAAGTCAGGATTGAGTGTGTTGTCAATGACTTCAGTGCGTCCGAACTGCAAGAGAAAACGGGGCATGGACCTCAGGGCCAGGCTGGTGGGGCAGGGGAGAGCACTGAGCTCAGAGCCCCTCAGTCCTGGCCCCAGCAGTAATGGAAGCCATGCCTATCCCACCTCATGGCCCCCATCCCCACCCCCCAGCAAGGGTGAGACCTCTTCCATCTCTAACAATGGAAACCATCCACCCTATGGGTCCAATCTCCACTGTCAGCTTTATTCTCCTTACCTCTAGCCAGGCTCCACCCAAGTTGTAAGGTTTTGATACCTGGACACCTGAGCGGGCCCTTCACTTCCCCACCTCACTGCCTTTGCCTATGCTCTGTCCTCCACCTGGGCTTCCCCTTTGTGCCAGAGGCATATCCTCCATTTCTTCAAGGTCCTTTGATAATGCTGCGTCCTCCAAGAAGCCTTCCTGATTCTTCCTCTCAGAGACTTTTACTTTTCTCTGAACCACCACTGAACTTGTGCTCACCCCTATGACCACGGTCCTTCTCTGACCGATTCCACAGTTAGGCGTGTACGTATCTGATGCCACAATTGTAAACGAAAGGGCAGAAGAAGGGATGGTGGTATCTTGGAAGATCCCCCACCTCCTGCCCTTGAATAATCCCCTCCTCTTCAGGGTGGGCTAGACTTCACGACTCATTTCATGAACAGAATGGAGCACAAGCCACTCCCAAAATGTTACAAACAACTATGACTTCTGTCTTGGGCACCCCCTCTCTCGCTCTCATTTGCTTGCTCACTTTGAGGAAGCCAGCTGCCCTTTGGAGAGGCCCGTGTGGCAAGGAATTGAGGGCAACCTTAGGCCAACAGCCAGTGAGGAACCAGGCTGTCAGCCCACCCACCTGTAAGGATCTGAATCTTACCAACAGCGACTGAGTGAACTTAGAAGTGGACCCTGCCCCAGCAGAATCTTGAGATGACCGAGGCCCTGGCCCACACCTTGACTGTAGCCTTGTGAGAGACCCTGAGGTAAAGGAACCCACAAAGCTGCACCCAGATTCATGACCCTGTTATTGAAGTTGCGAAACTCTGGGCTAATTTGTTACACGGCAACAGATAACTAATGCATTGATGTAACTCTTGGTATCCCCTACAGCATACACTCTACAACTTTACACACATTAGGCACTCAACAATTGAATCCCCCTGAACTCCCCAAATGACATAAGGCAAGTCACTCCCATTTCTGGGCATCAGATCACTTGGAGGGTTTGTTAAAGGATGGATTGTAGGTCTCACTCCCAGAGGTTTTGATTCAATAGATTTAGGGTGAGGCCTGAGACTCTGCATCTCTCAAACTGTGCTGCTGGTGCGGGGACCTCCCTTTGACAACCACTGGGCTAGACCTTTGTACACAGGGCCCTGAGCTCCTTGGAGTCTCCCTGCAGAATGGAGGAAGGCAGTGTGGACATAGTTCCAGGCCATCTGTTCCATCAAAACAGCTCACTCTTACGTCTGTTCAACACACTGGACATTTCTGGTGAGATTTTGTTTCACAAAAGCGACGTGGGACTAAAAGATAAAGCATAAAAGCACTGTACTATATCCTTCCTGAAGGGAAGGCGGGATATTCCACAAAGTGAACAAGACAGACAGGTGCACAATAAATATTTTAAATAAGTTGCTAATATTTCTTTTTTTAAAAAAATTTTTAATGTTTATTTTGAGAGCAAGACACAGAATGAGGGTGGGGGATGGGCAGAGAGAGAGGGAGACACAGAATCTGAAGCAGGCTCCAGGCTCTGAGCTGTCAGCACAAAGCCTGACTTAGGGCTCGAACTCACGAACCGTGAGATCACGACCTGAGCCGAAGTCGGACGCTTAACCGACTGAGCTACCCAGGTGCCCCAGTCGCTAATATTTCTGAATACATAAACATGTTTTTTCAAATTGGGTAGTAACTGCCAAAATAAAAAATTAATCCTGAATACTAGTCCTCCTTAATGGGGCTCTGCAATCCAGAATAATGCCAGTACCTGGGCCCCTCTCCCGTGAGGTGGGCAAGGCCCCGTTATGTAGGATCTACCCCAGCACTCACTTCTGCCCTGAATTAAGTTAGAAAGCTGCAAAGAGAACCCCCATCTAAGGCAGTGTGGGTTCAGCTGAGAGCACTAGATTTGGAACCTTCTTGCCCTCATTCCCTGTCAAGTCCACCTGCTAAGTCTCTCTCCTATCCCTCTGTCTTCGTTTCCTCTGTTGTGGTCTTGGTCTGGGCTTACCATTTTCTTACCTCAACTTCCACAGCAGCCTCCTAGTGGGTCCACTAAGTGCGAACATTCCTAATGTTTGAAGACTCGGCTCCCGGGAAGTCCTGTTCTCCAACTCCCAAGCCCTCCCCTGTGCTCCCATAATTCCCTTCACACCCCTCTTGCTGCACTTACCATGTCCCCTGATAATGATCTACTGAGGCTGTTTCTACCCTACTAGATTGAGCTTCTCGAACAGCGGAGGATCCAAGCTCTCCTCATCTTTGCAGCCCAGGACCTGACGTTGTCTAACACAGTCACAGGCTCATAGTCGCAGATGATTAACAGCCCCAGGAACTGAGTTAAATATTTTGCACCGTTTTACCTTATTTAGTCCTTTTATGGTAGGCTTCCCCATTTTATAGATGGGAAAACACAAGCACAGAAAAGCTAAGCCTTTTGTCCAGGGTTTCACAACTAGTCATCGCTGAGGTCAAGTCACAAGCTAGGCATTCCGTCCCATGCTCTCTAAGCCACATTGTGCTACACATGAAATCCCTTGGGAGGGCAAAGACTCATAACTGCTCCCAGCGACTGGTACACAGTAGGTACTCAGGAATTGTGGAAGGAAGGAAGGTTGAGTGAGGGAATGGATGAGCGGGTTTCAGTCCCAACCTTATCACAAGCTAATTGTGGGACTTCATCGGAGCTTTTCAAAGCTCCAGTCTCCTTACTTCTTGGGGGTATCATCTAAGTCAATTACTGATTCAACAGTTTTTAAGCACTTTTCATAGGCCGGACAGTGTGCTGGGTGCTGAGCTACTAAGGGAGCATGAACCCTTCACTTAAGGACTTCTCTATCACAGGTGGGACAACTACAACACCATGTGACAACAGCGCTAACAGAGCTACATACAAACGTCTACGACAGTCCCCTGCCTGCACACCAGAAGCACCATGGAGGTGTGAAGGATAGTGAAATCTACAAAAAAGCAGATTACTGGGTGTCCTGCTTCACATACTGGTCCAGGTATCGGACTTCATAGAGATCTGCACCTTTCATTATTGTTGAGCTATTTTACAACTCTGTAAACTGCTGGAAGGAAGCAGAGTGCAAAGGATTCTTTTTTTTCTTTTTCAAGTAGGCTTCTAGCCCAGAGTGAAGCCCGTGAACTCATGACCCTGAGATCAAGACCTGAGCTGAGATCAAGAGTTGGACGCTTCCCACAACTCTATGGTCGACTAATCTTTGACAAACCAAGAAAGAATATCTGATGGAAAAATGACAGTCTCTTCAACAAATGGTGTTGGGAAAACTGGACAGCGACATGCCAAAGAATGAGACCGGACCCCTTTCTTACACCAGACACAAAAATAAATTCAAAATGGATGAAAGACCTAAATGACAGGAAACCATCAAAATCCTACAGAAGAACACAGGTAACGACCTCCTTGACCTTGGCTGGAGCAACTTCTTCCTAGACACGTCTCCGGGGGCAAAGGAAACAGAAGCAAAAATGAACTACTGGGACCTCATCAAGATAAAAAAAAACTTCTGCACAGTAAAGGAAATAATCAACAAAACTAAGAGGCGGCCTACAGAATAGGAGAAGATATTTGCAAATGACATAGCTGATAAAGGGTTAGCATCCAAAATCTATAATGAATCTATCAAAGTCAACACCCAAAAAACAAATAATCCAGTTAAGAAATAGGCAGAAGACAGGAATAGACACTTTTCCAAAAACAAGACATCCAGATGGCAAACAGACACATGAAAAGATGTTCGACATCACTCATTATCAGGGAAATACAAACTAAAGCCACTATGAGATACCACCTCGTATCAGTCAGAATAACTAATATTAACAACACAAGAAACAACAGGTGTTGGCGAGGATGCAGAGAAAGAGGAACCGTCTTGCATTTTTGGCAGGAATGCAAACTGGTGTGGCCACTCTAGACAACAGTATGGAGGTTCCTCAAAAAGTTAAAAATAGAACTACCCTACCATCCAGCAACTTCACCACTAAGTATTTATCCAAAGGATATAAAAAGAAAAACAGATTTGAAGGGGTACATGTACCCCAATGTTTATAGCAGCAATATCAACAATAGCCAAACTAGGGATAGAGCCCAAATGTCCACTGACTGATGAATAGATAAAGAAGGTATGGTATGTATGTGTGTGTGTGTGTGTGTGTGTGTGTGTATACGTATATATATATATACACACATATATCATAAAGGATGGAATATCTATCTACCAATAGATAAGGAAAGCATATATATATATATATATATATATATATATATGTATGACGGAATATTATTCATCAAAAAGGATGAAATCTTGCCATTTGCAGCCACGTGGATGGAGCTAGTGGGTATTATGCTAAGCGAAATTAGTCAGAGAAAGACAAATACCATATGATTTCACTACTATGTGGAATTTAAGAAACAAAACAGATGAACATATGGGAGGGGGGAAAAAGAGAAAGGGAAACAAACCATGAGAGACTGCTGAAGATAGAGAACAAACTGAGAATTGACGGAGGGAGGTGAGTGGGGGATGGGCTATATGGGTAATGGGGGGGCGCCTGGGTGGCTCAGTCGGTTAAGCAGCCGACTTCGGCTCAGGTCGTGATCTCGCAGTCTGTGAGTTTGAGCCCCACGTCGGGCTCTGTGCTGACAGCTCAGAGCCTGGAGCCTGTTTCAGATTCTGTGTCTCCCTCTCTCTGACCCTCCCCTGTTCATGCTCTGTCTCTCCCTGTCTCAAAAATAAATAAAACGTTAAAAAAAAATTCATATGGGTAATGGGTAGTAAGGAGGGCATTTGTGATGAGTGCTGGGTGTTGTAAGTGATAAATGACTGAATGCTACTCCTTAAACCAATATTGCACTGTATGTTAACTAACTAGAACTTAAATAAAAATTTGAAAAGAAAAAAAGTAGTTGGATGCTTAACTGACTGAGCCACCCATACCCCCTGCTTGTTTTTTTTTTTTTACAAATTTTTCTTATGTGTAGAAATGTAAATAATTTTTTTTCAGTGGAATATAATTATTTGATTATTATCCTGTGGATACTGACCAATTTTGCATCTGTTTATAAATTAATTTCAGCATTCCCGATTGCCTGTATACAGCTGACCCTTGAACAACGGAGTTAGGGGAGCTGACCTCCACACACAGTCAAAAATCCACATATAACTTTTGACTCCCCCAAAACTTAATAGCCTACTATTTTTTTTGATGTATTTTATTTATTTATTTATTTATTTTTTCAATATATGAAATTTATTGTCAAATTGGTTTCCATACAACACCCAGTGGTTAATAGCCTACTATTGACCAGAAGCCTTACTGATAACAAAAAAGAGTTGATTAACACATATTTTGTTATGTTATATATATTACACACTGTATTCTTACAATAAAGCAAGCTAGAGAAAAAAAATGTTATTAAGAAAGTCATAAGGAGGGGCACCTGGGTGGCTCAGTCGGTTAAGCGGCCAACTCATGATCTCGCGGTCCGTGAGTTCGAGCCCCGCGTCGGGCTCTGTGCTGACAGCTCAGAGCCTGGAGCCTGTTTCAGATTCTGTGTCTCCCTCTCTCTGACCCTCCCCCATTCATGTTCTGTCTCTCTCTGTCTCAAAAATAAATAAACGTTAAAAAAAAATTTTTAACAAAAAAAAGAAAGTCATAAGGAAAAGAAAATACATTTATAGTACTATACTGTATTTATTGAAAAAAATTTGCATATAAGTGGATCAGCAAAGTTCAAACTTGTGTTGTTCAGGGTCAACAGTAGGTGTGTTGTTTGAGTCATCTGAACCAGTTGTAACATCTTACTGGTTCCCTCATTTAATTAACAAGTTAAATAAATCTTTACCATGTGTTCATTTTATATTTGCATGGGAGTCATGCTTTTACCTTTTTAAAAAATGTATCCTTTAACAGGAGCTTTTTTAAAAAGCTCAAAGCCCCCCACACAGACCTATGAAACCCGATCTCAATGGGTGGGGCCTAAACAACTGTTTTTTTTCAGTTTCCTAGGTGATTCTAAAGTGCAGTTGGAGTTCAGAACCACTGATGGAGGAAGGAAGAAAACTAACCTTGACTGAGCCCCTTCTGAATGCTCAACAGATCAAGTGGATCGTTATCTCATTCAGTTCTCATAAAAACCCCCATCAGTTACTACCCATTTTGCAAGTGAGAGAATCAGAGAGGTTAAGTACCTTGCCCAAGATCACACAGCTAGGCAGACCTGGGACCTAAACGCAGGTATGTCTAATCCAAAACCCATTATATTTTTACTTCATCTAACATCTAACAGGCCTCCTCAAGTACGATGAAAACCAAATAAAGATGAGGTTTACTTCACAAGTATTTATAAAATCCCCACTGTGTGCAAGGCAATGGCGAGGGCACAGAGGTGAGTAAGACTGGGCTCCTGCTGCATCCCCTAAAATTCAATAACCATCTTACAATGTATAATCCTCGTTCCAAGAGAACTGCTGCATTTTCCTCTTGTGCTCTTTCTAATTGTTAATACCTCTAGTCTTCAGACAAAAGGAAAATTTCTCTCACACCCAGGTGTGAGAGAATCCTCCTTTCAGAAAGGGCTCTGCCACCTCCTCAATGTACTGCTCTCCCAAACACGGTAAAAAAAAAATCCCTCTGGCTGAATTTTAGACGAACCCCAGTCCAGAAGGAACAAGCCTTGGTGCGGTCTCTCTCCTCACCCGACTCTCCGCAGAGATGCAAGGAAAACACCCATTAGGGAAGATGACAGGCGCTGCTTTGAAAATGGCACTTGAAGCTTCACTCGAGGGGAATTCCCTGGAGAGTGATCTCTGCCAGAGAAGAAAATGGAGTTCCCCCGGAAACAGGACTTGGAGCAGGACTCCAAGGACCCCCGAGATTTCCTAGCACAGGAGAGGGGGCAAGAGAGCCAGGCTGGGCAGTGATGAATTTCCAGCACACAGGGGTAATTAACATATGCCAGTCACAAACAACTGTGAAATCTACAACCCAGGGATTTACTAAAGATGTTTTATAGCCTTCATTACTTTGGCTAATAACAAAGGGGGGAAAAAAGGGAAAACTTGGGTTTTGAACATCCAAGAAGCAACCAGGTCTCTGTCAGGCCCAATTTACACACCTATTAATGACACTAGGAAACAACCTAACTGATGTATAAAAAAAATTCAATTTGGTTGTATTTCCTTCCACACAGAATTACTGTTTCCAAGCCACAAGGGACTTGGACAGATGAGGTATTAGCACCGAGCAGTGGGAACCACATGAAAGCATATAGTCTTTTTTTTTTTTTTTTTTAACTTTTTAAAAATGTTTATTCATTTTTGAGAGAGAGAGAGAGAGAGACAGCACGAGCAAGCGTGGGGGAGGGGCAGAGAAAGAGGGAGGGAGACACAGAATCCAAAGCAGGCTCCAGGCTCCAAGCTGTCAGCACAGAGGCCGATATGGGGCTTGAACCCACGAACCGTGAACCGAAGTCGGACGCTTAACTGACTAAGCCACCCAGGTGCCCCAAAGCATACAGTCTGAATGACATATGGCAAATCCTGCTTGGGGGAGAAGGGGAGAATGGGTTAACCCCTCGCCAACCATAATCAGAGCCAACCCAGCCCTGAACACTCTTCCAGCTCCCTGTCCCTCCCTCGGTCCATTCTGAACTCCTCTGTCTACACTCCAGGCTCTGCAGATGGCAGGCAGTATCTCACATTGCTCACAACCTGGGGCACAGGCCCCCAAACACCAGTGGACATGGGATTTCTCTGATGAACAAAGCTGAAGGCAAACCTCGAAATCTTGGTTTTACCAAGTGATTCTCATGCAGAGGGTCTTGGAGAACTGTTCCCCATGAGACAAGGGCAAGTGTGGACTGGGTAGGGCACGGTGTGAAACTGGGGAAGGGGCTGAGCAATCTGAAAGAAAGGTGAGGGGGACCTCCGTGGGCCCCAAAGCCTGGAATAGTCTCCCAGTAAGGGAGAAAGAAAGAGAAAGTACAAACAAGTAAGAAACCTGGAAATTAGGGTATTCGCCCTCTGAAAAGCTCACTTCTTGTCCCTGGCAACAAAACCCAGCGGGAAAAGCTCCTGACATGCCACAAAAGATGCTCCCAAGGGCTCCTAAAACCTCTATGACTAAGCCCCAAGAATATCAATTAAGCAGCATTAATTACATATCATCAGTTCCAGTGAGACCCTCAAAGGGAAGGCAGACTTAAACCTTCTTTGAGAACTAAATTAAATGGCTCCCCGGGGCTCTGCTACACACAGAAGTTGAGAGTTACGGGGGCGGGTGGGCAGCTGTCCCAGCAAACTGCAAGGGCCACTGCGAGGCTGGGATTGAGAACCCCGGTCAGGCAAGTAAGGTCTTTCCGTTCTGCAGCCAGCTATGAGGCCAGGAGGGGGTGATCTTCTGTCAAGACCTGGGCCTCCTGACCTCCAGGGGGGCATAGGGCTGGCAGTTAGGCGTGGACTGATTTGGCGGCTTATTCCCTGCTGCCCCCACCCGACCCCACCCCACCCCACCCAGCTCCTTCTCTGTCCTGCTCTACACTCCAGGGGATCCTTTCCCTTTTGAAGCCCATTGCCCTGGTTCCCTTGCCCTGTGGCTTTCAGTTGGGTTTGGCCAATGGGAGGCCCTAGCAGATGGGACATAGGTGGAGAGAGACATGGGGTTATTTCTTCCCACTCTGGCCCAGCCTCTGCACCACAGTTCTGGGAGGGGCTGCTCCCCACCTCACCCCCCACCCCCCAACCATGATCTGCCGCTCAATCTCCTCTCACTACCCCTCAAGCCTGCGGTGAGAACAGCTTTCTGCTGTGGCTGGGCCCTGGGAGCTGCCCTACCCTTATGGGTTTCCTCAACCTCACCCATACCTTTGAAAGAAATCCATTACCTCTCTCTCTTGAGTTCAACGAACCGAGTAAACTCTCTCTCCTGCTGCTGCCCTGACTGATCTAGTCTCTCTCTCACAAACACCTTCATACACATACAATTTCCAACTCAACTGAACATAAACCAAGTCCCCACCCCATTCCTTCTGCTGAAACACTGTGTTAACACTCATGTCACCAACAAAGGACGCGACTCCCACCCATGCAGCTGGGATGACAGCCTTCTGGGATGCAGGGGCTCAGCACTGCGGTCCCACCTAAGGACCCCCGTGGGAACTCTCGGGGATCGGGGCTCCCACCCCAGCCTCCTCCACTTGGCAGAAAGTGGCCATCCTGGCCCCATCCGCACAGTTGCCAGAATGAGGCCCAGGTGGGGAAGAACACCTACCAGATTAGAGACACAGTTTGAGGCTTTTAGTCAGCTCTAAGTGGGTTTGTGACACCCTGAAATTGAAAGCAAATGTCTGTCTGTACATGTCTGCGTTTTCTGGGTAGAGGAGCTGTGGTTTTCATTAGTTTCCTAAAGGGAAAGCATGTCTTCAGAAGGCTTTAAGAACCTCTGATTCTACCTTTGAAGACAGATCTTAGGGTTTCCCACACATGGCAGGAAGTGAGGCAGCAAATAAGCGAAGTAAATAGAGCAGAGTCTGGAGCCAGGCTTCCTGGGTCCAAATCTGGCTTTGCTCCTCAGTGGCTGTGTGACCTAGAAGAAATCCCTTTGCCCCACTGTGTTTTGGTTTACTCTTCTGCAAAATGACAACTTAGCCACACATTGCAGGGCTGTCGGAGGCTTACACGATATGGTTTATGTAATGTACTTAGAAGGCAGCCTGGGACATAAAATGAGCTCTGTAAATTAGTGATTCCACACTCTGGTCCTTCCTAAATCCCGAAGCCTGGCCCAGTCACCCAGGAAGTGTGTACCTCCCGAGTCTCTGAACTCAGCCTCTTCTCTGAGCTGTTGCCAGCCCTAACTGCTAACACTGCCTCCTCACCTTCCACGCCCGAGAGGCCCGGGCTCTGAGCGGTTTCTCTCCAGACATGTTCCACACGCGGGCAAGGCTGAGGGAGAAATGCAGGGCTGCCCCTTTGCTCTTACCCAGCAGCTACTCTGTTAAGTTCTAGGCTCTGGCCTCCCCGTGGGCATCCCACAAACTTAAATGCCAAGGCCTTTGCTAGAAAAAAAAAAAGGCAGTAGAACGAGGAAGGTTTGCTTAGAGACCCGGGCCTGGAGAAGAAAATTCGCTCTCCTGCCGCTGGCTGGGAAGGCACGGCAGAAGGACCCCTCAGGCTAGGAGGCTGCTTAGTGAGGGTGGGGAGGGGAGGAGAGTTCTTGACCCTCACTAACCCTGCTCAGACACACGGACTACCAAGCTAGGAGGTACAAAGCAAGGCAGCCTGGGAAGAGGCTCTTTTCTCTGTTGCTTCTAGATTTCTAAAGTCTGATCCCCTCCTCCCTCACAAACCACCTGCAAGCCCCTGCAAATGCCCATGGTTGGGGGGCACTGGGGGCCAGGGCTATGGAGCCATGGTGGCGTACAGAGGTAGCCAGGCCATGGGTTTAGGACCCCCACTGGCCAGAGTTCTGTTTCTTATTATTTACAGGAGACTACCTAGAATCGCCCCTCAGAGGGTGCATTTCCCCACTGCTAAGACAGCAACTCATTCCTTCTCCAAGGGAAGGACAGAAGGGAATGTGCATGAAGCCTTACCTAGAAGGTCTGCAGCACAGTTGACCTTCAGTACTGACAATAACCCTCACGTAGCCCTAAAGTCAGTCGGGCGCTAGGTGTTTTCCACATTTTGTCTCCCTTACTATTATCTCCATCTTACAGATGCCCAAGGTCGTACAACTGGTGGGTAGGAGACACAGGACTCGAACCCCGGCAGTCTGTGCTCCAAATCAATAAGGAATTGATAGGGGCGCCTGGGTGGCTCAGTCGGTTGAGCGTCCGACTTCGGCTCAGGTCGTGATCCCGCGGTCCGTGAGTTCGAGCCCCGCGTCGGGCTCTGGGCTGACCGCTCGGAGCCCGGAGCCTGTTTCGGATTCTGTCTCTCCCTCTCTCTCTGACCCTCCCCCGTTCATGCTCTGTCTCTCTCTGTCCCAAAAATAAATAAACGTTAAAAAAAAAAATTTTTTTTTTTTTTTTAAATAAGGAATTGATATAGTCACTAACCAATAAGAGGTTAATACTGTGAATGGGGCTTGGACTGTGTCCTATCCAGCCTTGACTCCTCTTATTTTCCTTGAGTCCTTTAATGCTTGCTCTCTCTTCCACCTTGTTGACTCTTCCTGTGGGTTGGGGGGCTCTAGGTCACATGGCCCAGGTGAGTGTCCCCGACCTATTCTTCTGCTCACCTCCTACCCACACTTCCAACTCCCAGAGACTACACCCCACCCCCCACCCGCATACTCCTGGTCCCTCCTATGATTTCCATAAACATTTGTTGATAAACAAGTTGACCTGGAAGCTGAAGATTTTAGAGCTGGAAGGAACCAAATCCTCTCAACCAATGAGAAAAGACAGGCAGAGAAGCGGGCGGTGTGCTCTGACAGAGGTCACACAGCTAATGAGGCAAAAGGCTGTGACCAGAGCCCAGGTCAGGTCAGCTCCAGCCTGGAGCAGTGCCCTGTCCTCCAAGAAGCCTGTCAACGCCTCCTCTCTCAGGTTTCTCTCAGGTCTTCCTCCCATCAAATCCTCCTCCTCCTCTTGCTTTGTATCGTGACTCCTCATCTTCAAATCACTTCCGTGATCTCATTTAACTCCCCCCCCCCACTGACCCCATGGAGACATTATGATTGTCACCCCCATTTTACAGACGAGAGAACGGGGCTCCAGGAGGCCAGAAGGACCTCCCAGAGGCACCCAGCGGTGGAGAGGAGAGGGAGGACCAGGGCTCCCAGGAGTGATGGAGCCACTGTGTCCCATGATGTTTACCGCGGTCCCCTGCCTCAGTAATGAGTGGGTGGTTCTGCAAGCCTGAACAATCTTCACAGCCCCGGATTTAAGCAGCTCTTGCCTTTTTACAAATTACAGCTGGATGGAGCTCCGGAGACCTCCCCCCAGCTGCAAAGCCCCCGGTGGCTGTGCTGGCCGGGACAGAAGGAGGCCAGAGCTGACAGACGGCTCTCCACCTCGAAGCTGCCCACCCTTTCCCAGTCGGAGCTCCCCTATAATTTTCATATATAATTGATGGCTCCTTAATTGGGGATTCTAAAAGCCCTGTGGCAGAGCCCAGCCCCGGCCCCTCATGAATCATGTTCACCGGGATTAAAATTAGAGGCCAGAAAGCTCTCTGACTCAAATAGAAATCGGAAAAAGGGGTGTGCTCGGTGCTGGGAATGGGGCCCGAGCGGGTGCCCGGGGCTGGAGAAAAGAATGGCCTGAGGTCTGGGCACGAGGAAGGAGGGCCTGGGTTTCCAGCAGGAGCACAAAGGACCTGGTTCCATGCCAGGCCCACATCATCTTCAGTCTGGAAAGCTCTCTGAGGTTCCCTCACTGGAGGAGTCCAGGATTCTGTGGCCACCCTCTTGAGGAAAACCAGGCCCCAAGAGAGGAAGGGGCTTGCCTAAACTACAGGGTGAAACTTCTGTGGCCTGATGGCCTTCCAGATCACTTCCTGTTCTGTTAAGGCCTCTGGGTGTGGAAGGGCAGAGGTGAGCGAGGAGACCCGAGGCTCCAAAGGCCTTCCCCGTTGCCCAGGCCTGGACGGAGAAGTTTCCCTCTCTGGCCCCAGACACCAGCATCGGCCAAGCTCATAATGAAAGACTTCCTGACAAAAGGCTTAGTTCCTAATTAGCCACTGTTCCAGATAATCTGTTAAAAAGTCCCAGTTCCTGGAGGGAATGGCCCTTTTACCAATGAGCCTAGCTGCCAAGCTGCTGGCAAAACACTCTCCACCAGCCTGCGCCCTGGTCTTGCCTGGGCAGGAAGCCCTGGGTCTGGCTGCAGCCTGTGGGGGGAGGGCCCTCAGCAAGCCCCGCCCTAAAGGCACCTGTCCCCTAGAGCACCCTATAGCTCCTGCCAAATGGCATCAGGGTGTCTACAATGATACCATCAATGGTTCTTTCCCCCAGGTGAAGCAGGGGTTCCTCCCTTCAGGACTTCTAAGGAGCCGTTATTGAGCATTTTCTCTTGCCAGGCGCTTTACATGAATTAGCTCCTTTCATCCTCACAGCAGGCTTGTGCACCGAGGCACTTGCCTAAGAGCCCCAGCTGGGAAGGTGGTGGCCCGGATTTGGACCCAGTCACCCTGACTTCGGAGCCCACACTCTCAACAGTTCCGCCACAACTGTAAAATGCACCGGGACACTGACACTGAAGAGTAAATAGGTTTCTCGGCCGCCAAAAGATCCGGACTAGAACCTCAGGGTTTAGCAACCCCCAGAGTTAGAAAGCAAACTCTCTTCAAGTGAAATCTTGGGCTCCTGTCTACCGTATTACACGGAACTAACAAAACGTCTCTGGCTGAGCAGGGGAAGGGGAGGCAGGAGCCACGCACAAATTCACATCAAACCCTGAAGTTCGAAAAGCCCACTCTGACAGAGGCCTGGCCAGATGGGAGGACTCAGAAGACCACCTCACACCTCAGCTCCACCACTCTCTGGCTGAGTCACTGGGCGAAACGGGGACCCCTCTGTGCCTCTGCCCCCTCATCTGGGGTGTGCTGAGGGCCAAGGGGGATAACGGGGTGCTGCTGATGTAGAAACCGCACAGGCCACAGGAATGTCATTCGCCCTCCTACTGAGGGAGCAGCAGGACAGAGGGCAGACCCTCCACCCAGCTTTGTCTAACAGTATTGCATAACAATATTTACAAGTATTGAGCGCAGCCAGGGACTGTGATGAGCGATTCAGTCATTACGTCCACACCACAACCCAACCAGCAGGCATCAGGATCCCATTTACTGATGGAAAAAACTAAAACTCAGAGACTTTCAGGGAAGTGACAGAATCAGGATTTTAAGGGACATGGTGACAGTACCTTGCTGTGCCAAGGCAGGTTCTAAAGCCCTAACCCTGAGACAGTGAGCAGTGCCCATGACCCATCTAGTCCCCAAAGGCAGGTTTTCGTCCCAGACTGCCTGCTCCCACTGATGGCAAGTGAGGGCCCTGAAAATTCAGCTGCGTGGCAAGAGCAAAGGCCATTAAAGGTTGCCCACGGGACCCGAGGCTCAAGAGGGACCTTTCTTTGCAGAGGCAGACTCCTCTCTGCAAAAATGAGTCCGGGGCACCTGGGTGACTCATTCAGTTAAGTGTCCAACTTTGGCTCAGGTCATGATCTCATGGTTCGTGAGTTCGAGCCCCACATTGGGCTCTCTGCTGTCAGTGCAGAGCCTGCTTTGGATCCTCTGTCTCCCTCTCTCTCTGCCCCTCCCTTGCTTGCACTAAAAAATAAATTAAAACATTAAAACAAAACAAAAACAAAGCAAAAAACGGGTGAGTCCAGAAAGCCAACCCCATGCTTGCCTTGGAGTCCAGCTCCTAGAGAGGCTTGTCTCCTGCTTTAGGGCTTAGCAGTAATAATGACCATTCATTACTTTAAATCTTTTGATAAAGGTCTATGTCATGTGACTGGGACCAGGTCCCACGCTGGTCATCAGACATCCCAAATTGGGCTCACAGCGTGGTGGCAAAGGGTCATTTCATTTCACATTTAAACTCTTGACCATCGGACAAACTGGATCCCCACTGCCCTTGCCCACTCCCGTCTCATCCCTGTACTCCACAAGACTGAAAACTGTCTTCCTGTCTCTGTCCTTTCCCCCACAATCTGCTCTGCACACAGTGGCCAGAGCTGTCTTTCTGAAACATAAATGGGGCTGCATCACTATCCTGCTCAAAACCCTCAAAGAGCTTCCCCTCACACTCAGAGCAGTGTCTGAACTCCTACATGGCCTATAAAGCCCTATAGGACTTGCCCCTGTAGACCTCTGCAACCATACCGCCCACTGTCTTCATTGTTCACAGCACTCAAACTATACTGGCCTTCTTTTTGTCCTTTGAGTGCAGTGAGTTTGTTCCTACCTCAGGGCCTTTGCACCTGCTGTACCCCCTACCTAGAACACTCCCTCCCAGACTTATGCATGGCAACACTTAGCACTCGATTCAAGTCACCAGAAAGGACTCCCTTGGCCCCCTAACAAAAGCAGTCCCCTCCTCCCTGGTCACTCTCTCATTATGCTGTTTTATCTTTTTCACAGCACTTATCAATCAATACCTGAAATTGTCCAGTTTCTTTGCTGATTACACTAAGCCTCTCCAGAGTAAGGACTCTGCCTGTCTTCTTCTCCACCATGTGCCTGGACCAGTGTGTGGCATATAGTAGGTGCTCAATCAATAAATGGTTGTTCACTGACTGCTGACTCTTTGGAAACCGATCAGACCTTGTACTCCCAACAGGGTTCCCAATGGGGCACTGCCCTCCCTTCCTCAGCTCATCTCTCACCTCTCTCTAACACAGCCTGGGCCACAGCCAGACCAAGGCTAGTTCACAAACACACGGGACATTCCCACCAGGCTTTGCTAAAGGCAAACCCCCTTCCTGGAATGCTCTTTCTTCTTTCCACTATCTTTCAGTCCCAGGTCTGGTGCCACCTCCCCCTAGAAGCCTTCCCAGCCCTCCTGGATCTCTCCCTGCTGTGAAGCACTGAGAACTCACGCCCAAACTACTTGGGTGGATCCTGGCCTAGTTGTGGTCTGGAACTTGGGGCCTCTGAGAGGATCTGTTCCAATGCTCCCATCGAGATGAAGAACACAAGGCTTTTAAGTCCTTCCACGTCTGTCTGGTCTCCCCAGCTCCGTAAACGGTCTCTGAGGGCAGGAACCTCCCAGCTACTGCTTTGCGCCCTGGATGATATCACAGTCCCTTACTCGAGTCATTTCCCTTCTCTTGGCCTCCCCACTGCTATCTATAGAATGGGTTACTTGAGATAAAGCACCTAAACTGCCTGGTACATTGCCTGACACCCAGAGCCCATCAGTGATACTATAACAAGAGCTACCTTTGACCAAGGGCCCATGTGACTCCTCCAGCTTACTTCATGTTCTCTCTAATCCTTAGATAATCCAACGAGTAAATTGTCCATCTCACAGTTAAGAAAACTGAGGCCCAAAGAGAATAAGCGTCTAGGACAAGGCCACACAGCTCTAAGTACCAAGGTCCTGACACAAACCCAAGAACTGCCCATGACACCATCTTCCTCTGTGGTTCCGCAGGGACAGAGCCCTGGTTTCCTAGCCACGTCACCTGGGCTAAGTTCTGTCACCTCTTTGAAGTCTGGAGATAATCTGTACCTGCCTGCAGAGTCATTATAAGGATTAAGGACAAGTATAAGATGTGATGCTGGGCACACGCCAGGCACTTCTTAAAGGAGGCCTGCTGTGACATAGCAGATTTTCCATACATCTTGGCTGATTCTTTGAGTACTTTAAACAATCAGAGTTGCTGGGGTGCAATCTTGGCTGCTGGGATAGGGGTGCCTGGGGAGCTCAGAGAGAGCCAAAGGTGGACCAGAGTTGCATAAAGGCATGGGCGTGGCTGGAGGATTTCCTTTGGAGGAACAGCAGGAGGGTGGGAAGTACACCAGACTGGGGGTGGGGGTGGGTGGGGAGGGTGCTCTGAATGTCTGGATGCAAGAGGAGGGACGGAGCTATGGAAGAAGGCGGGTAACATGCTGTGAGGTAGGGTGGGAAAAGCTTGGAGTCAAACAGCTTGGCTTTTGTTCTCCTGTCAATAATATGTTATTTAAAATTGTTATTATTTTTTGGGAGAGAGTACTCCCCAAGCAGGGGAGGGGAGAGGGAGAAGGAGAGAGACTTATTAAACAGGCTCTGCGCCCAGCCCAAAGCCCAACGTGGGGCTGGATCTCACGACCACGAGATTATGACCTGAGCCAAAACCAAGAGTTGGACGCTTAACTGGCTGAGCCACCCAGGCGCCCCTAAATTTTTTTTTAAGTTTTTAAATTAACGTATTTATTTTGAGAGAGAGAGAGAGAGAGAGAGAGAGAAAGCGAGCCAAGGAGGGACAGAGACAGGTGGACAGAGGATCCCAAGCAGGCTCTGTGCTGACAGCAGAGAGTCCGATGTGGGGCTCGAACTCACGAACCATGAGATCATGGCCTGAGCCAAAGCCAGATGCTTAACTGACTGAGCCACCCACGTGCCCGTGAAATTATTTTTTTTGAGTGCGTTTCATCCATCCCAGGAGTGGAGGTTACATTTGAGAAGCCCTAACTAGGAGGCCTCACCTCAGATACAGGATCTCCCAGGCACCAGAGGACCCCTATTAACAAAGGGAAGTTGGCAGTCATTTTTCAGAGCCAACGGGAAGGTGTGGAGAGACACATGAATGGTTTGCAGTGCCGCACGGCCGGGACCTCACGCCTTGGGGGTGGGCCTGGGCTTCTGACGCCGTCCGGGCTCGCCTGCCAGCGGAGGCTGCCCGACCCTCACCAGTGCTGGAGCGTCGTCTCTCCGCCTGCCTCCAGTGAACCTTTCAGGCAAAAGCAGGTCCTGGAACCTCACTGAGCTTATAAGGACAAGCAGGTGAACAGGGGGCCGCATGCTAATATTAGATTAGAGTCTCATGTAACCATTAGACTATATGAAATTGCCAACTTTTTTTTTTTTTTTCTTTTCAGATTTTCAAACTGCAAATCCATATGGTTCCCCTTAGCATGCTGGTGCATGTGGCAGAAATCAGCCCGAGTCCTGCTTTCATGGTTGCGTAGGCTCCGGTGTCGAGGTTGTGTGGAAGCAGAGCTGTGCCTGCACCCACCTCTGACCGTGGGAGGCTGCTGGCACCTGCCCCAAAGGCCTGACAGCTGCGGACAGATATCCGGGGTTAGGTGGCTTCACAGCACATTTGAATCCCAAGCCTCCACCGATTAACAGAGTGGCCTTGCACGAGCCACTTCAACTTTTCCAGCCTCAGTTTCCCATCAGGGACGTGGGCCGATAGGATCTCCTCACGGGTGGTTGCAGCATTAGAGGTGAGCCAGCAGAGCACACGGCAGGGGCTTCCTCAGTGGCAGTTCCTCTCTTACAGCCATTTTTTAGGGTAGTCCGAGTGGGAGAGGCTCTAACTCCAGGCTGAGAAGTTGATGATGCTTTGGGGCACCCGGATGGCTCAGTCGGTGGCATCCGACTCTTGATTTCGGCTCAGGTCATGATCTCACAGTTCGTGAGTTCGAGCCCCGCATCGGGCTCTGTGCTGACGGTGCGGAGACTGCTTGGGATTCTCTCTCTCTCTCTCTCTCTCCTCTCTCCCTGCCCCTCCCTGGCATTCTCTCTCTCTCTCCCCCTCCCTCTCCCTCTCTCCCCTCTTCTCTCCCTGCCCCTCCCTGGCACTCTCTCTCTCTCTCTCTCTCAAAATAAATACATAAACTTAAAAAAAAAAAAACCCACTATGTTAAAAAAAAAAAAAAAAGGTTGATGTTTTGTTTCAGAGGCTTGGGAAACAGGTGAATTCCTGAACCGTGATTTTAAGAGCCATTGGAACCAGGAAAAAAAGCCCCTTTCTGTTCAGAAGGAGCTAAAGGGGAGAGAAAAAGTGCTGGCTGCCAGGGGCGAGCAAGGGGATGACCTTCAAGGCCAGAGCCAGAGAAGATGATGGGGCTGTGCAAGGGGGCAGGAGCCAGACAGGCCACCACTTAGAGAATCAGGGTTTTGTGGGCAGACTAAGAGGAGACACCCCCGGACAAACACCAAGGGAACAAAGGCATCAGCGGGGCAGGGGGTTGCCAGTGTAGGATGCTACAATGCTGTCTGGGCTCGACACCATGATGAAGGCCCCCCTGGGTCCACCCTTTCCTGGAAGAGCCCCTCCTGATGAAGGACCCTTCCCATACAAGGTTGACATGTTTCCCTATAAGCCCTTCTCTTCCTGGAAGCCCTCACTCCTTGGAGCCAACTGGGTCCTGGGGTTCTAGGCTGAGGAGGGGACTTAGTCCACAGGGTCTCCAAATATAGCTGTTTCCACTATGACAGAGCGCCTGGGCGCTCAAGTTGGGCAATGGCACACTGCAGTTGATATTTTGAGGCATCTGCACAAGTGTGATGTTAGCTGGTCCTTCGAAGAAAGACTCCTGGCCCCATTTGACAGATGAGTAAGCTGAGACTAAGAAGATAAAGATCTCGCCCAGGTCACATAGTCAGAAATCTCAGAGTGGAGATGGGAATGCAGGGTTCCAGACGTCAAGTTCAGAGCCTCGTCTGACTAGGCACTGGACTGTTATTCACGAAGCACTTAGAAAACAGATCTAGAAACATGGGATGGATTATAACCAGATTATGCAGATCCTTGGTGGCTGAACAGCCTACCTCAAAAAGCAACTAGAGAAACGAGGTCAATCTGGGAAAAGGTCTCCAGGGGAGGACCACAACGCTCTATCCCGTTCAACCCCGCATCGTTCGTGTGGACAGCAATGGCAGCCAACCCAGGACCTTGATCTTGACCAAATCAAGATGCTGAATGCACGATCGTAATTCAACATGATCTTCACAGCCATACAACAGACTGAACCTATCAAATGACAAATCTACTGAATAAATGAAGATAAATGTAAACTCTCACACTGAGGTTCAAAAATTCAATCGCGAAGTCTGAGCTGGGGGAATCCTGTCTGGAGAGCAGTTCGTGTGAAAAAGACACAGAAGCCCCACACTCAAGGTGAAATAAGTCAGAAACACCTGCCAGAAAGGCCGGTGAAATACTAGACAGCACGACAGATGTACGACCCTCAGAAACAGACACAGAATCAGGGACCTGAGGCAGGAGCATGACCGTCTAGTTCAAGCCCCAGTGAGGAGGGAGCACACCCATGATGCTCTGGACTAGATAAGTTAAGTGGGTGCAGCAGGACACCCACTCTGGGAAGAACACTGATGAATGGACACGTGTTCCAGGGAGTGTGTCCAGACTGGAAAAGGGACACAAGACAGTGATAGAAAGAGGAAGTACGGATAGAAATGGTCACATTCTAAATCTGCCCAAAATATTGAGCTGTCCTCCGATACTGAGAGAAAGAGCACATGGAAGAGAAAATCAACTTATTGTGTGCATCTAAGGAGGGTCGAATTTGGGATGAGTGGAATTCTGCCCTTTATATATAACTATTATAGTTTTTACAACGTCATGTTCTAGAAGTTACTTTCACATTTAAACTCTGTGCTTCAGTTTCCTCCTCTGTGAAATGGGCCAATAATAATAATAGTAATAATACCTTCTGCATGGGGTTGTTGTGAGGATTTAGTTGCTAAATACTTAGAACTGTGCTCCGTGCAGCACTGTTATAGATGTGTTTGCTGTTAACATTCTTATTGCTATTACTGTCATTATTGCTATACCTTCCTGAATCGAAAATGGGCTTCTAGGGGTGCCTGGGTGGCTCAGTCCGTTGAGCGACCGACTTCGGCTCAGGTCATGATCTCACGGTTTGTGAGTTTGAGCCCCATGTCGGGGGTCTGTGCTGACAGCTTGGAGCCTGGAGCCTGCTTCGGATTCTGTGTCTCCCTCTCTCTCTGCCCCTCCCCCACTCATGCTCTGTCTCTCTCTGTCTCAGAAATAAACATTAAAAAAAAAATTAAGAGGGGCGCCTGGGTGGCTCATTCAGTTGAGCACCTGACTTCAGCTCAGGTCATGATCTCATGGTTTGTGGGTTCGAGCTCCACGTTGGGCTCTGTGCTGACTGCTCAGAGCCTGGAGCCTGCTTCGGATTCTGTGTCTCCCTCTCTCTGTCCTTCCCCCGCTAGTGTTGTGTCTCTCTCTGTCTCTCAAAACTGAATAAAAAACGTTAAAAAAAAATTTTAAAAAAAAGCAATTAAGAGGGGCGCCTGGGTGGCTCAGTCGGTTAAGCATCCAACTTTGGCTCAGGTCATGATCTCACCATCCGTGAGTTCGAGCCCTGCGTCGGGCTCTGTGCTGACAGCTCAGAGCCTGGAGCCTGCTTCCGATTCTGTGTCTCCCTCTCTCTCTGACCCTCCCCCATTCATGCTCTGTCTCTCTCTGTCTCAAAAATAAATAAACATTTTAAAAAAATTAAGAAAATGAGCTTCTCTGGTTGTAGACAGAGTTGTCTCATGCCCCCTTTGTGTCCCCAGCAATCTACCCTGGCACACAGTAGGTATCCACACATGCTTGTTGACATTTAGAGATGAACTGTCATTCCCAGCCAGCGTGAAATGTTCCAGGAACTGAGGTTGCTCAAAAATAGCGCTCTGGCAGGGATGTGTGGGTGTGGCCGCCAGAGCTCATGCCCCACAGGCGGTGTGGTTCGATCAGCGGGACACCCTAAGATTCTATAATACCATCTCCTCCTCTCCAAGGGGCCCTTGGCCAGGACAGCTGCCTGGCAAGTGAGGGGCAGGGATCACCTGATCACACACGTTTTAAATGGGGAACTAAGAGGCGCTCCCTATGACGTCCCTCCTCCCGGTGAGAATGTTTCTGGGACCCTTCCTACCTGGTCATCCTGCCTTCCCTGGGACAGCCAGAAGGCCCTGGCAAACTCTGATGCAAGTAGTGCTCAATCTGGAGTCAATTTTCATAAAATGCATTGACAGATTTAGGTTCTGGAAGATGGAGCTTTCTCAGAAGGCATTGAAATGACCCAAACGGTTAGAATCAGCTGAAACCCGGCAGCCAGGGGCTGAGAGAACAGCTTTCATCCTTCCGCAGCCTTGTGGGAACCCGGGGTCTGGACCCTGCCTGGAGAGACTGCTGTGCCTGCGCTTGACTCCTCTTGGTCACTGGATGATTACCTCCCGGCCGAGGTTCCACTAACAGACGTTTTGCAATGAACTAACAGGTGGGAATCGGTTCCTGTTTATGAACAAAAGCAGTCTGCCATCCCGGGGGCAGCTTCAGAGATGGATCTGGATGTTTCTTTAAATTTCCCATTCCTGGGGCGCCTGGGTGGCGCAGTCGGTTAAGCGTCCGGCTTCAGCCAGGTCACGATCTCGCGGTCCGTGAGTTCGAGCCCCGCGTCAGGCTCTGGGCTGATGGCTCGGAGCCTGGAGCCTGTTTCCGATTCTGTGTCTCCCTCTCTCTCTGTCCCTCCCCCGTTCATGCTCTGTCTCTCTCTGTCCCAAAAATAAATAAACGTTGAAAAAAAAAAATTAAAAAAAAAAAAAATAAATTTCCCATTCCTGATACTTTCCTCTGTGGGTCACAGAGAGAATTAGGCAAAGAAATAGGGCCTCAGTATGTCTGAGTGCGTCTCCCCTTCTCCAGCAATAGCTTGAAGCCTGTGTCCTAGGGGTACCCAGCTGGCTGAACTCTGCCGCCATCACCCCTGAAGGCTGGGTATGGTGTTGATTGTCCATGGGGCGGCCTCCTTGATCTCTAGGGACCCTCCTGCTCTGACATTCTGACCCCGTGACCCCAGCTGTCCCCAGCCTGACCGCCATGAGCTCCCTGAGTTGCCTCTTCCTGTACTTTGCCAGCCTCGCTCATCTGCTCGCTGTCCATTCTGGACTGTCTCCCTTTGCCCCTCTGGATCCACTCTCTTGGCCACCCTGCTCTGTGCCCGGGAGGCAGACCTGTGTGGACTGCGTCAACAGTCCCCTACCCTAGGTCTTCCAGTGGGGTGACACCGGGGGCCGGGGCGGGGAGGCACTGGCAGGAGAGCAGAGGGTGGAAAGAGAGTGAGGTTGCCCGGGGCCCCCGCTCCTCCTAGGAAGTCCCCCTGGGGTTCTGCGTCCCCTTACCTCCTCAGGCCTTTAGTAGTAACAGCTTTCTGCTCTTGCCAGCCTCATGATTCGTCACCCCTCGCTGGTTTCCCTAAACCCTGAGGACTCCTTTATAAACAGCCCCTTATTAGCTCCTCCAGCTGCCCAGGACCTGGACTGACCTGCTCATTCCGGCCTCCCGCTGTGCCTTCCCTTCTACCGCCATCTTTGCTGCTGGGCCCTTGTGCCATGTCCCCCAGCTTCCGTGAAACCCTGCTCCTCCAGGTGGGTGCTCCCACCGCACTGGGGCCTAGTGCCCTGCCTCCACCACCTGAGGCCAGGCCTGTCCCTCTCTATAGAATGAGGGGGTGGAGCGGATGATCTGGAAGTTCCTTCTGACCCATGTTCTCCTCTGCTCTATGGCATGCACCCCTTAGCCCGATGGCTTGTGTTTAGTCACACTGGATTTTTAAAAGTCCAATGAGGGGCGCCTGGGTGGCTCAGTCGGTTAAGTGTCCGACTTCAGCTCAGGTCACAATCTCACGGTCCGTGAGTTCGAGCCCCGCGTCGGGCTCTGTGCTGATGGCTCAGAGCCTGGAGCCTGTTTCAGATTCTGTGTCTCCCTCTCTCTCTCTGACCCTCCCCCGTTCATTCTCTGTCTCTCTCTGTCTCAAAAGTAAATAAACGTTAAAAAAAAAAAATTAAAAAAAAAAAAAAAGTCCAATGAGCTAGCAAAGTGCTTTAGCTAGGGGAATCTGGGTGGCTCAGCCGGTTGGGCGTCCGACTTCGGCTCAGGTCATGATCTCGCGGTTCGTGGGTTCGAGCCCCACGTCGGGCTCTGTGCTGACAGCTCAGCGCTTGGAGTCCGCTTCCGATTCTGTGTCTCCCTCGCTCTCTGCCCCTCCCCCGCTCACACTCTCTCAAAAATAAACAAACATTTAAATAATTTTTTTAAATAAATGAAAGTCCAATGAGCCATCAAAGTGCTTTCGCTAGGGGCGCCTGGGTGGCTCAGTCAGTTGAGCATCCAACTTCCACCCAGGTCATGATCTCGCAGTTCATGAGTTTGAGCCCTGCATCCGGCTCTGTGCTATCAGCACGGAGCCCACTTCGGATCTTCTGTCCATCTCTCTCTCTCTGCCCCTTCCCCATTTGTGCTGTCTCTCTCAAAAAATAAATAAATCTTTAAAAAATAAAAAAAGTGCTGTAGCTAAACATGGTGTCCTGGCTGTAACTCTCTCTGTCCTCTGAACTCCCACTTTATTCCCACTGATACTTTTTTCTGTCACCGTTTCCTCTGTTAGGATTATTCACACATGTGAATCTCCCCTTCCAGGCTGCAAACTCCATAGTTCCAGCTTTTGGTGAGGCTCTATTTTTTTGACCATCTCCCTCTTTCCCCACTGCACCTGATAGGTTGCCTGGGACACATAAATGCTTACCGATGCAAATATTACCCGACGGGGGAGGGACCGGGTGGCTCTGACCACTCTGAATGATGCCATACAAGGGTATTTACTGAGCAATGACTACCCACCAGGCACATTACATCCCCACCTTGTTTCACCCGCTCTCACCACAGGCTTACCAGGTAGGTGTTATCCCCATATTACAGATGTAGAAACTGAGGCACAGAAAGGGTAAGCAACTTGCTCCAGATCCCGCCTCCAGAAAGGGCTGGAGCCAGGAACAAAGCACAGGGGTACCTGACACCAAGGCCTCCCACCTTTCCTCTGCTCCACCTGAGGGTGAGGGGATAACGATACAAGGTGGACAGTCAGGGACCCTGACCCAAATGGAGACACGTCTCAATTACTGAATGTAATTAATCGCTAGCAGAGCAGTGCCCTTAGGAAGAGGCCCGTCCAGACTTTTCCTGAATGAATCACTACGACATTAACACATTGCTGCTTTCTGTGAAGCTCGGCCAAAAGGCCTCAAAAGTAATTAGTTCACTTAAGTAGGCTAAACGTTCCCCCAGCAATCTGGTTTACACTGTAATTGGCTTAGGGTCTCAGAGAGGGCGAAAAAGGTACAGTTTAGCCCAGCCCCTGTGGAAATACTTCCCACACATTTTATGGATAAAATTCACCCCCTTCGGCCACTTGCTCCTGCCCCACACGGGGGCAGGGGTAGGAAGCAGGGCAGGTGACGCTCTGGCCAACCCGACAAGGAAGGAGGTTTGTTAATCAAGTCTGAGTTACTGAGGCTTTTACTGGCTATTCTCATTCTGGCCCTGTCGTCCAGGAGGGACTCCCCAGGTTCTTGGCAGAGCTTGGAAGGCAGACTAAAGAGTTGGGACTTGATTCAAAGCAGAGAAGAGTCACTGAAGGTTTCCAAGCAAGGCAATCACCTAACCGAACGATCACATTGGTCAGAAACCAAGGGAAGGCTGGTGTAGATGAGACATGGCGCCAGCTGCTATATCCACATCTTAGGCCACCACACAAGATCTTTCTTTCTTATTGGGCCTGGATTCCCTCTGTCTCCCCCGCAGACTGGGGCTCCCTGAGGACAGGGCTGTGTCTCCCCCTCAGACTGGGGCTCCCTAGGGGCAGGGCTGTGTCTTCCCCTCAGACTGGGGCTCCCTGGGGGCAGGGCTGTGTCTCCCCCTCAGACTGGGGCTCCCTGAGGGCAGGGCTGTGTCTCTCTCCTCAGACTGGACTCCCTGAGGGCAGGGCTGTGTCTCCCCCTCAGACTGGGGCTCCCTGGGGGCAGGGCTGTGTCTCCCCCTCAGACTGGGGCTGCTTGGGGGCAGGTCTGTGTCTCCCCCCTCACACCGGACTCCCTGAGGGCAGGGCTGTGTCTCCTCCTTCAGAATGGGGTTTGCTGAGTCAGGGCTGTGTCTCCCCCCTCAGACCGGGGCTCCTTGAGGGCAGGGCTGTGTCTCCCTCTCAGACTGGGGCTCCTTGAGGGCAGGGCTGTCTCTCCCTCAGACTGGCACACAGAGGGCAGGAACTTTTCCCTCCACCATGTTTCTTCTTGCCATAGCAGGGACAAAACTCCATGCTCTTCAAGCCTTGCTATCCTTCCCAGGGGCTCAGATGTTGCGCTCCCAAACACATCGGGTGGGATGTCTCCAGAGTTAGACAAACAGACACATAATGAGGGCCAGGCAATGTTTCCAGGGTGGGCAAGGGGCCACCTACCTCCCGCCACTGCTTGTTCTCCATCCCTTGAGTATACATGACACATACTGTGGGGAAAGGAGAAAAACAGGGTTAAGACCCCAGGCCAAGAGGAAGGTGGGGGCCCCGGATGGGGACAGCTCTGGAGGGGGAGGCATCTCAGGAGACTCTGACCTGGGTCGCACCGTTTACGTCTGGAGCCGGGGTGGGGGCGGTCAGCTTGGAGAAGGGGCCTAGAACATAAGCGTGTCTGGGAGAGGCACCCTTTTGGAGGAGGTTAGGCCAGAACGTGATGGAGGGCACATGGAGGACTGAGTCGCAGAGACGGGAGAGGACATCTACATCCTTTCAGACCCCAAGGCAGTCTCATGAGGCCTTGTACCATCACCAGCTCCACCTCACTGATGGGCACACTGCGGCTCAGAGGCGGCCAATGACCTGTCTGAGATCATACAGTTGACTGGCATTGCTCAGGGCTAGCTCCCTGGACTGCAAAATCAGCGCTCATCCCCGCCCCTCCCCGCCCCAGACCACAGCCAGTTGGGGCTCTAAAATGTACCGGTTTCCCTGGGACCAAGAACTCCTGGCCTCAGACACCCCGATCCCTGCCAACCCCCTTGGTTGTGTTGAATCTTCACCAGTTCCTGCAGGCTGGGAAGGGTCAGACTCTCCAGTTCTCCTCCAGACAGTATCAGTAAAACACTAAACAGCCTGGATGCACCCGGAGTGGTGCCTGGCACATAGCACGCAGGAAGGGCTCCAGGGTCGGCCGCCGCAATCGGTCGGAATGTCGTTGCTGTTGTTGTTACTGTTATTATTGTCAGAGCAGGACTTACGTGGGTCGGACTTGGAAAACATGTCTTTGTCCAAAAGGTTCCTGAAAGAGTGGGGAGAGAAGACAAGTTAGCACAGCCAGAGAGGAGGCTCTCAGGGGATTCAGGCCGATGTGAGACGCAGAGGCTGCCTCAGGCCCGCTGCAGGCAAAACCGGAAGAGAAGACGGCTCCTTCAGGACAAGATCATTAGGTGCTCATTAAAACCGGCAAAGGGCGGGCGGGCCCTGGAGGTCCCTCAGCTCAGCCTCCTAAGGAGCGGGGCTCCCCACCTCCCACCCCAACCAGCCACACACGCTCTGGGTACCCTGGATCCCGCAGGACCTCACTCTTGAGCCAAACCTCACTCTGCCCAATGTCTTAGCCTGTTCCAGGAATTCTCCTGTCACCTACCTCAAATAAATAAATAAAGTAAAATCCAGCAAACAAAACTTAGCCACCTTGTGTCCCATTCTCTGAGGGCTCTAGTTACAGCCAGTTTATTCAACCCTCCCATCTATGCCGATAGATTAATGATACTTGGAGCCATGGGATACAGACTCATTTGAACAGGGTCCCCGGAAGCTAACACATGGCCCTGATAATCAGACTTGAAGGCACTACAGCAGGACGATGGACACATCTGGGGACCGAGAGGTCCTGAACGGGTGGCGAGCCCCTCCTGCCCCGCTTCCGTGCTATCACACGCTCTTGAACCCCAGTGATGGATGCTAAGTGTCCTGTAAATTCGCTCCCAATTCACACGCTGCCCTGCGAGGTCAGTACCGGGTAGGCATCATCCCATCGGACAGATGCGGAAGCGGAGGCATAGAAGGATCAGGCAAGGGTATGTCCTGAACATCTGTGTCCCTCATTCCATAGTGACCTGCTGCTGTCAGGAAGCAACACAGCCCACTGGAAACTCAGTTTCTGGCTGGGACGTGACTCGGCTTCTCTGAGCCTCTGTTTCCTCACCTGTACAATGGAGACAATAGAACCAGTCCTGAAGATTGCAGATGCCTTACCCTATCTATCTCCTCAGCCCTTCTAGCTCCTGTACACACCCACAGTTTCCTCCGGCATCTGCTTCTCTCCCAAGGGCCTTCTCTGGCAAGCCAGCTGCAAATTACCAGGAAGTGTATGCTCCCCAGGTCAGCCCTCAACCGATGATGGGCAGGACTTGGGGGTAAATACCCAGTTCTTCATTGCTCTCCCCACCCCCCAATGCCAGGCAGATCCCAGGCGTGCTCCCAAGTCTCCAGTGGGACCGAGTCCCAGAAGCCCAGTGGGCGACCCCCTCATCAAAGACCTTGTTGACTCGTGTAAGGGCTCCCACCCCCACCCCTGGAAGACTTCTGTGAGCCCTCCTGCCTCTGCAAGCTACTGTTCCTTCCTACACTACCCTAAAGTAAGCCTGCCCGGGGCGCCTGGGTGGCTCAGTCGGTTGAACGTCCGACTTCAGCTCAGGTCATGATCTCGTGATTCCTGAGTTCAAGCCCCACATCGGCCTCGTTGCTGTCAGCACAGAGCCTGCCTCAGATCTTCTGTCCCCCTCTCGCCACCCCTCCCCCACTAGCGCCGTCTCGACGATAAATAAAACATTATAAAATAAATAAAGTAAACTCTGGCCTTGCCAGCCATCTTAGCCTTGTCCCACCTCCCTTCCAGATGTCCCCAGGGGTCTTCTCACCCTGTCCCTCCACTCCTTCCATGAACTCCTTTCTCAGAAAGGAGAAACAATAGACACCGGTCCGTGTGGCTTCCTGACCCCCAACTCCAACTGTCAGAATATGGAGCCCTCTGGGTCATCTGTTCCGTCTTCTCCTAGGAGGGGAGAATGAAACCCAAGGAGCTGCAGGGAATAGGCAGTGGTAGAGCCAGAAAGATCTAGCAGAAGGCCTTACCCTGGGTCACTGTCACCAAAGCCATCAGGAGTGACAGTCTATCTGGGCAATTTGACCCCACAGTCAATGCCAGAGGTGGGAGGTGGGAGCCAAAGACCAGCTGATGAATGGACAGATGCAGTGGCAACCAGGTGCCAGCACATGGCACCCCTGCTGCTGGGGAGGCCCCAGATCACGCTCATGAATCCCCAAGACTCCCAGAGATGCCCTTGAGAGAGGGATCCCCAGATCCCCACCCTCTGTTCCAGCCTTCATTCAGGGGCCTCTTCCCTAAAGGCCGCCACCCACACCCACACCCCCTCTGCTGGCCTCCACCACTCCTGCACCAGATCTGCTTGGGGACAGCTGTCACTTTGGACATCATCTGATAAACCTCCCAGCCCACCGCAGTGAGCACCAGATGAAATGATGAAAGGCAGCCCTGAAGGGGGCAGGGGGAGTACAGGTAAGACATCACTTTTAAGTACATGCATCCACACCAACGTGGGCTGACCACCTCCTCCTGCAGTGTGCAGAAGGGTCTATCTTGATTTCAGCAAAGGGCAAAATGCCTTCACACCAAAGATGAGACTCTACAGTGGGCAGAACATGAGGCGTGGTGAGGAGTAATAAAGAGGGTTGGGGGGGGGGCAGGACATTATTAAAGAGAGTGCTGGAATTTATCTTTGAATTCCATAATGAAATTCTATAATTGCACAAAACCTTAGAATGTTCAAGCTAGAAGGGACCTGAGGTCACCTTTTCCAATTCCTTTATAAATCAGGAATATGAGACTCTGAGAAAGGACATCTCATTTCTCTAAGGTCTGGGTCTCCTCCAAGCTTGGGTCTGGAACTCAGGTTTTGTCACATCTAGGCTAGTGAGATGATGGATTTCAGCATGTGTGTCTGTGTGTGTGTGTGTGTGTGTGTGTCTGTGTGTGTGCATGCGTGTGTGACAGACAGACAGAGACGGAGAGACAGAGAGACAAAAAGATACAGAGAAATAGAGACAGAAAAGGAAGGACACAGAGACAGAGACAGAGGTGGCTCTGCCCATGTTCCCACCTAGACTGAGAAATAGAACCAGTCATGTAGCTTCAGTGGCTCCCTGCCCTGTAACCTCTGGACTCTCACGGAGCCCTGGGGCTTGGGTTAGCCTGACCTGGACACCCAAGGATGACGAAACCCTTGTCCAATTCTTATCCGTCCTTGATTTTGCCTTCCCTGAACAGGCACTGACCAACAACCATCTCCTCTCCCCTCCCCAGAGCTCTCTTGGGCCTGTAGTGTGCAGCCCCTGACTTGTAGGGCCCCATGTCCATACTCAGCACACCCTGGGCTGCAAAATGAGGGACACATCTATCTCCCACACTGGCTGGGTGCTCCTCCATGCTAGGGACCCCACCTCTGCTGCAGGCCAGCCCAGCATGTGACTCAGAGCAGGATGCTGGCAAATTTGGATGAAGGAAGACCAAGAGGAATGGCCACATGGGTAAGGCTCTTGTCTCCCACCCGCATGGCATCTGCTCAGTCAGGACTGGCCCCTAGACTCTCTTTTAGCTGTACGGCCTAGTGGTTAAGTGCATGGGCGGCAGGCAGACAAGCGGGGTTCACATTCCAGCTCTGGACAAGTTTCTTGCCTTCCTTGTGTCTCAATGTCCCCACTTATAAAGTAGGGCTAAACTGGTTCCTCCCTCAGGACTGCGCTGGAGCACCTGGGCCTAGTGAGGCTGCTCAGAGGGTCAGTCATCATTGGCTCAGGGCTGAACAGAGCGGCCACTCTCCTGGCGGGTGTTCAGGTTCATTTGGTGAAAAAGAGAGACACAGGATGGGCGACACGAGCCACCTCCGCCCTCACCTGACCAAGGAAGCCCACCCCCAACACATATACTCCCAGCACCCCATTGTATGTGTTGAATCTCCTACTGGCTAACAGGAACCCCACTCACCCCAGCCTCAGGCCCCTCCTTGGCCTCCCCACCTTCCCTCCCACTCAGCTTAAGGCCCCTCTGCCCCTTTGCCTAAGTCCCTGCACCCTACACCCCTCTCTGATCCCTTACATCATCCACAATTGCCCCTATCTGTGCCTGACCCCAAGGGCCTGTCCTAACAGAAGCCTCAGGGCCCGCTGAGCCTACTCTTATGGCCCTGAAATGGTGGCTTCCCCACACAAGCCATGAGCCTCTCATTTCCTGGGACTCACCCCTGCCCCCTCTTGTAAAAAGGCAGATTCTTGGGCCCTAGGCCCAGAGCCCGGTTTCTGCTGGTCTGGATGGGCTCCTGGAAGTCATGTTTCAACTATCTTCCCCACCACACACACCCACATCCACACACCATGTTTCTGATGGCAGCACTCCAAACACTGCATGTTGGCACACTGGGGTCTTTAGGGCCTCAGCTTCCCCCACCGCAACCATGTACACAGACACAGAGCTTGAAAGCTGTCACGTGACCCTCACCCCGAGGCACCGAGGACTCGCAGGCTGAGGGACAGTGACTGACTTGCCCACAGACACAGCCGGTGAGAAGCAGTGAGAAGCAGGGTGGAAGGAGACCAGGTCTGGCCTGAAGCAGGGCCCCGACCACAGGGCTCGGCCACACCAGACCATAAGTGCTTTTTCTCCACCTTCTGTCTTGGGAGAGCTCAAAGAGAAATTCTTTCCAACAGGCAAAAGGTGTTTTTTCCCCAAAACAGCATAAAACCCTTCAGCTGCCCGCACAGCAGCCTGGAGTTTAGCTTCTTTTGTTCCTGAAATCAAGGCTGGGGAAGGAGCCCAGGGCCCCTTTCCTCCCTCCTCTCCCCCAAGGAATCGTTTTCGATTCTCGGTGGCAGCCAGAAAAAACAACTATGCACTGAGTGGTGAGGTCAGAAGTCTCCAAAGCCCCAGCAAAGGGAGAGAGCACTGAAAGGGCGGAAATAGGACCTCTTACCTGGTGCCAAAGACGGGAGCCACCCTCCCATCTGTGAGACTTAAAACAGTAGGGAGTATAGGCTGGGACTCTCCAGTCAGAGAGAGGAGGAGATACAGCCCTGTCCTCAGGGATACCCAGTCTGAGGGGGGAGACACAGCCCTGCCTTCAGGGAGCCCCAGTTTGAGGGGGGGGGAGACATAGTCCTGCCTTCGGGGAGCTCCAATCTGAGGGGGGGAGACACAGCCCTGCCTTTGGGGAGCCCCAGTCTGAGGGGGGAGACATAGTCCTGCCCTCAGAGCGCCCCAGGCTAAGGAGGGGAAATACAACCTGCCCTCAGGAGGTCCCAGTCTGAGGGGAGGGAGACACAGCCTTGTTCTCAGGAACCCCAGTCTGATGGGGAGACATAGCCTTGCCTTAGGGAGTCCAAGTCTGAGGGGAGACACAGCCCTGTCTCAGGGAGCCCCAGTCTGAGGGGGAGACACATTTGCTCTTGAGCTGAGTTGCTGGGTAAACTGACCATCACACATCCCTGGTTGTCTCTAAGCGAAGCCCAAAAATGCTGTATAGATGCTCTGAGCAATGACTCCAGCTACGGCATAGTGGGAAACACATTAAGAGCACTCACCCTCAGCTTTTCCTGGACCAGGGGTCCCCACGGACCCCCTGAAACTGGAAGGAAAACGTGGCATATTGGTACATTTGGATGCATTCTTTTTGGAGAGCTGTCATCAGATTCCCAAAGAGGTTCCTGAGGCTAAAAGAGTTACAAAAACCTGGTTCATCTTTTCCCCAGCAACTCTCCCTAAGCATCCTTCCAACGTCTGGCAAGAGGTGGGGAGCACAGAGAGCAGATGTGGAGCTTCACCGCTCAGTCCAAAACTCAGTTCTGCCCTTTACTAGGTGGATGACCTCACTTAACCTCCCGGTGCCTCAGTATCCCCATCTGTAAAGTAGGGATAATAAGAGTCCCTCTCTCCTTGGGATTTTCTGAGAATTAACAGAGCTCATAGATGCAAAACAGTTAGAAGAGTGTCTAACGTTGTAGTAAGCTGCAATTCGGTGCCTGGAGTTCAATGGGTGCTCGCTAAAGGCCTGTGGAGAATGAAGTAGGATCTCTAGGGACGCCTCATGCTCTGCCCCCCTAAACGGGCTGCAGCAGGACTTTGAGCCCCTGCCTGCTCACCACTGCCCAATACGGCTGCACGGCCTTCCTTACGGAGAGCAGACTGGGGACACGTGAGCCACCATCGGGGAGAAACAGGAATCTCGAGAAGATCCAGAGATCCCTGGCCCCGAAGAGCCTGCCAGCAACACCCCATTTCTCTGCGGAGCCATTCGACCCCAAACATCTGGCCCACACCCCAGGCAGGCGAAGAGGGTGGGAGCTGGCAGACATTAATCACAGAGACAGTCTGCTCCGAGTGCTTAACCTGTGACACCCTATTCACCCTACGTATCAAATGCCAGGAAGTGGACGTGGCCTCCTTCTAGAGGCCAGGGTGCTGGGGCTGACAGAGGTGCCCAGTGTCACCCAACTTGCCAGGGAACACGCTGAGCTTGAAGTCTGACGCCCAAACCCAGCTACAGGTGCCACGGGGAGTGTCTGCATTTCCAAACCCAGGGCCACCCCAAACCCCATCCTGGCCAGCAGCGCCCCCTCCCCTTCTCACTCTCCCCTGTGTCCTGCTTGGCTCTCAGCAGGGCTGCTTCCAAAGGAATGGCTGGAGAGAACTGGAGGGCTTTCTGTCTCCTCCTGCCCTGCTCTCCGTCCACACACGCAGAAGGAATCCAAGAAAAGAAGAGGAGGGAGCTGGGGAAGAAAGGGATATTGGCACCCAGCCCTTGGCACTTGCCCATCTCCCCCTTTAAGATCCCGCTCCTCACCCGCGTGCACTGTTTCCCTGCCAAGCCACCTCACCAAGGTCTAAAAAGCAATTTGCACACGGCTTAAAGAGCTCTCCTTCCTGGGGCTGTTTGCATTATTATTATGACTATTATTAATTACTGCAATAATTGTCCCTCCCATGCTGTGTGGCCAAAGGAAGAGAGCCTGAGTTCTGGCCTCAGAGGCAGCCACGCTGGAATCTCCACACGGCCACGTGGTAGTTCTGTGACTCTGGACAAGCTACTGACCCTCAGTTTCCTCATCTGCGTATGGGGTCACATACCTGCCTTCTGCAGTTGTGAAACCAATAGCTTAAAATAGGAAGGCAGGAAGCACGTTGACTCCTCGCTCCCTTATGCCCCCACCAGTCCTATTCATCAAGTCTTAACCGTTTCTACTTCAAAAACACACTCCAAACCCCACACCACCATCAGCATTGTCTCTCGCTCGCTCACTCGGATGTGGCAGTAGCTTCCTGCCTAGCAGTGTGCTTCAGTCCCTGCCCCCGTCGTCACAGCAACCAGAGAAAAGTTTTTTTAGAAAATGTATCAGATCACATTACTCCCGGTTAACCACCCGACCCCCCCCCCCCCCCCCCCGCCAGGTGCTGTTAAAATACCCAACCCCTTCGCGCTGGTCACAAGGCCGTGACCCACATCCCCCATTTCCCCTCTAAGCTCGGCTTTCTTCCCTCCCCATCTCCCACACCGCTCCAGCTACACTGGCCTCTCTGCAGTTTTGAGAGCATACCAAGGTCTCTTCTGCCATCGGGCCTTTGCACTTGCCGTTCTCCCCCTCTGAATCACCTTCCCTACGGTTTCTTCCCCAGTTGGCTTTCTCATCCTTTGGCTCTCAGCTCGATGTTACCCGCTCATCCTGTCTGTAGTGTCCCCAACAACCACAGACTTATTTGCAGAACACCTATCTCTATCAGACATTACTGGCTTAATAAAAAAATGTATATATTTGTTATAATCCCCCTCCCCACCCCCTCACACACAGATCACTGTGAGTTCAACGAGAGAGTTTGTCTATCTTGTTCACCACTATATCCTCAGCACTTCAAACTCTGAAGACTCGAGGTACCTGGGTGGCTCCGTGGTTAAGTGTCTGACTCCTGGTTTTGGGTGATCTCACGGTTTGTGGAAATGAGCCCTGCATCGGGCTCTGTGCTGACAGCACGGAGCTTGCTTGGGATTCTTTCCCTACCCCCCTCTCTCTGCCCCTCCCCCTGGCCTCTCTCTCTCTCTCTCAAAATAAAATAAACAAAAACTATTCAGACTCAATAGCAAATGAGGATCAGTACCAATTGTTGAACAAATGAATGTATCAGTAGTGTTCAGTTATTGGTACTTATTACCATTATTAATTTTATTTAGTACATCCCAGTTTATACAGAACTTCACAAATATAATCTCGTTTGTCTTTATAACAATCTTATAGAATGTGGACAGGACCAATATTTCTCCCCATTTAACAGATGGAAAGACTGAGGCTAGAGATCTTAACTGAGCTGGCTGAGATTGTGGAGAGGGTAAGCCAGGAACCGCATTGACTTTCAGTGTCCTGCCCAGGATTCTTCAAGATCCAAAGGCATAAAGCTCTCCTATTGGGACCTGCAGGCACTATGCTGGGCCACCAGAAGTGAGCAGTATTAGAGGACAGAGCCATCTTGCAATGTTTTGCCCAGGAAGGTTTGCCAACTTATCACACTAAGTTTTCAGGGTTGTTTTTTGTTTTTTGTTTTTTGTTTTTTCTTGCCCAGGAAACTGTCAAGAACAGAGATAGTCAGGGATCTGGCCAAGCTGTGCTTGGAGAATCAGTCCCCAGTCACCTAACACAGGCTGTCCCCTGACTGCAGGAAAATCTAAGGAGCTAGTCCTCAGAGATACCAAACTCCAAGTACCCCCAGGGAACTCAGGTAACATATGGATCACTTGGAAAGCCTCCTGTGGCAGAGGTCATGGCTGTCCACCCAGCAAGCATTCCTCACTCTCCTCCTGCTAACAGAATCCACAATGGTTGAGGTATCTGATAGAAACACCCGGAATCCTAGAAGGTAGATTCTTATCCCTTGTTGCTATCAACTGAATTGTGTACCTCCTAAAATGTATATATTGAAACACTAATCCTCAATGTGATGGTATTTGGAGATTGGCCTTCGGATGGTAATTAGGGTTATGGGGGTGGGGCCCTCGTGATGGGATTAGTGTCCTTATGAGAAAAGACACCAGAGAGCTTGCTCTCTCTTTCTCTGCCACGTGAGAACACAGTGAGAAGGTGGCCATCTGAAGTCAGGAAGAAAGTCCTCCCCAGAACCCAACTATGCTGATCTCAGACTAACATCCTCAATGGTGGGAAATAAATTTCTGTTGTTTAAACCACCCAGTCTATAGTATTTGGTTATGGCAGCCCATGCTAACTAATATGCTAGTCCTCTAGAGGAGGACATGAGACATAGCTTTAGCCACTGAAATAGAAGGGGAAGGCTGGTGAGATTTGGGGAAGGATTGTGTTTTTCAGATAAAAGAACTTGTGAAACAGAGGCCTTTGGCCCCATGCTTTGCTTCCTATCTTTGGATGTGGTTGTGATGCCTGGAACAGGTGCAGCCATTTTGTAACAAGGAGGTCCACCATTTGGATGGCAGCAGAGTAGAAAGATAGCTGGGTTCTTGGTAGCAAAGTGAGGTGACAAACCTGCACTGCGATAACCTACCTCCAGACTCACTGTGATCTGACAAAAAATATATATATTTGGGGTTTGAGCCACTACCAGATTTTCTGTTATCCATAGCTGAAACATTCCTAGCTGAACCTGACTCCTCTGTGCTCCAAAGCTTTCCAGCCTTATTCCCCTTACCTCCTCCCACCCTCTCTTCCCAATGGTAAGTCATCTCCAGCAATGGCCTTGGGTCCAAGCAAGAACTGTGGGCTGGGAGAGGAGGAATGGAAGCTACCACCATATGGTCTGGATGCCATGGAAAGCTCACTGCCATCCCATGACTCTCTCTGGTCTCTGCTCCCTGGAGATTCCTCCCATTCTGGGTTTGCCTCCCAGAGCCAGAGGCATTCTAGAGTAAGGAAGGCCTCTCCCATCCCTGGAGAGAGAGCACGTACTCCTTGGTGACATCTACTATGGTTGGCACCCAGGCCCCTACGATGACCCTCATGGAGACCCCAATCCCCAACCTCAAGAAGCCCTCAAGGTTCTGAAGTCTGAGGAAACTGGATTTGGATCCCATTCTCCAAAATGTGCTAACTGAAACCTTTTGGGCAGGTCCCTTAACCTCTCTGAGCTCTGATTTCCTAATCAGCAAAAAGGGAAACTACTTCTGAATACCTTATAGGATTGTTGCAAGGTTAAAAGGATACAGTAATTGCGATGGCAGAAATCGAAGATGGTCCCCAAGAGTCCTGCCCCCTGGTGAACAAGCCTGCATAATCCCCTCCCCTTGAGTGTGGGTGGGACCTGGAAATATGACGATACTCATGCCGGCGATCACTGCTACTTTCCGTAAGACTCTGTCATGGCTGACTGGGGAAGAGACCTTCCTGCTGACTCCCAAGAAGGGACCCGCCATGTTGTGACAGGTCCACACAGCTAGGACCTGAGGGCGGCCTCTAGGAGCTGAGAACCCTCCTGATCCATGAGCCAGCAAGAAAACAGGACTTTAATCCCACAGCTTCGAGGAACTGGATTCTGCCAACCATCTAAATGAGCTTGGCTTAGGCCCCGAGCCTCAGATGAGATCATAGCCCCTGCAGACACCTTGATTTCAGCGTGGCGAGACCCTGGGCAGAGGGGCCAGGTGCGCTATATGCCTAAGCATCTGACCTACAGAAACTGCCAGAAAATAAACGGCTGTTGTCGTAAGCCGCTGGGCGCGCGGTAATTCGTCATGCAGCCACCGAAAATTAACATCATGATCTTAGTTTGAACCAAATGGCTGCTTGAGTCGATCGAAAACAGCAGAATACAGGCCACTGCATACGGTTCAGCCTAATACAGATGTGAAGTGCCTAGCACGTAGTAAGCACTCAGTAATTTCCACTCATTCCCCTGGCTCCACTACCAAGCGCCTGGGAGTAATCTTTTTCCTAACACTGGCCTTGACAGCTGCCACGTTGCCCCCAGGCTCCTCCTTCCCCAGAGCTGCCTTCCCAGCGCCTGTCAGAAGAAAGCATTCAGAGCCCATTCACACCCCTTCCGAGAGAGGTCCAGGGCACAGCTCCTGAGCTAGGCTGCCTCTCAGGGCTCGGCAGCAAAACGCCAACTTGAACAGACAGCAGAAAACATCTTCGGGGCAGAGACAGCAACTGCCCTCCAACCCCACCCGCTGGCAGGGGCCCGGCCGCTGCTTGAGAGATTCCAGCCTGGCCAAGCAAACTGTCTGCCTTCTGGATTCTCCCCTCCTTGTCTTCCCTATGGGCTCCAAGAGCCCCACCGTGTGAAACTGTGCATTCCTTCTTCCCGCAGGACCCTGTGGAAGTGCAAAGGTTTCCTGTTACATAAAAAATGCAAATCGCTCTTTCTAACACACTGGTCCGGATCCCTGCACAGAGAGACCTCAAAAGTAGTGAGGATTGTGGGGAATGGGACACAAGATAGCTGAGTTTGGAATGGGTCTGCAGGGAGGCTAATCGTCAGGAAAGGTCTGCAACAGACCATCAGAGGAAGGAGAAGCTTGCGGCTCACGTTTTCTACAACGTCTTCCGGTATCTGGTCCCACAAACCATCTCCTCTACTTACCCCCAAAACAACCCTTCAGAATCTCTAAATGTACACAGTATGTCAAATCTATCTCAGTAAAGCTGAGGCGGGGAGGGGTGAATAAAAATCTCTCCATGGATCAGATCTCCAGGACCCACACAAACCCTGGGATCCAACTAGAAAGGCAAATGTTTATTTACTCATGTGTCAAATACTAGGCAAATCAATTACTATTCATGGACTAATCCACCTCACCCTCATAACTGTGATAAGAATCAGTGCACACCTTTTACAGATGAGAAAACAGAGGCACAGGTTAAGTAGTTTATGCAACGTCACAAGGATAGAGCTGGGATTTGAACCCAGGCAGACAGATCCCACAGTTGATGTTCCTAACCATTGAGCCAAATGACCAGAAGCTTTATAATATTTGAACCTGAGTTTACTAAAGTCAGTGAAAACAATTGTTTGCGCGTAGACCATAGATCAGCCCAAGGGATACACCACCCAAAGCGGAGAGACCCAAATACGTCCATCTCACAGTGTCATGTGCCTTCAGTGGAGGCTTGGCTAGGCCTCCATGGTGGTCCTGTGCAGGGGGTCAGACGTGCCCCTGGACCAGGCAGCTCTGCTCAGCTAGCAGTGCCCTAGGAGAGGCGTGGCAGGGCATCAGGTCTTTCCCAGGCAAGAGCAGAGAGCTCCTGGGGCTGCAGGGTTGGCTGGGACCTTCCTAAGGAGCAGGGCGGAGCTGGAAGGGAACTGGATCCCAGGGATGTTAGTTTCCAGTTCCCTGAAATACCAGGCCCCTCAACCTGAGCTGCCCATTCTCAAAGCCCCCCGAAGTTCTCACCCCACCAACCCCTCTGCCTGCCTTCCTGTCCCTGCCCACCAGAAGGGGTCACCTAGATGCTCAGCGCAGGACATCCCTTAACCTCCTCTCCTGGGACCCAGTCAGTGCCGACCACGGGATACTGGGGAGGAAGACTTATGACCATGGAGTCTAGAATATGCTGGAGAAAGCCATTCTGTGCAGCTCTCCCTCCTCCCTCTGCTCCTCTTCTCCCACCTCCCCTTTTCCCTTCTCTCTCTCCTTCTTCTAGAACCTAGATATTTGGACCTGCTGGAGGTAAAGATGGATTTACAACTCCAAGTCCACCCAGACTGGTTTTTGGCCTCCCCTCTGTTCCAGGTGACTCCTGCCTCCTCATCCTTCCTACCGGCACCAGGCCCCACCCTCTGGGTGGCTTTCAGACCAGGAGCAGGGCCTGAGTCGGGCTGATGGATCACATCCCTTGAGATGCCAGGGCCGATCCCAAACCACATCCCCCAGGAACTCAGGGGGATCCCCGGGTATTTCTTAGGCAAAAACCTTGAGTCCTTTGGACCCCTCCGCTTTCCGAGAGCAAACAGGAGGGGCCAAGTGCTGCTGCCTCACAGTAATCATCGTACCTACTTATTGAGCACCGACTATGTGCCAAGCAAGTGCAAAGTAGGTGCTGGGTGCGTCCCCATCCTCTACTCCCGTAATTCTTCCAACCGCATTTGTTACGTATGTGCAACATGCATGCCAACCACTCCTCTAAGCAGAGGCGCTACCTCAGCAAATAAGATTTCTCCAATACAGGTTTCGTTGTTTGTACTTGACCAACGGGGGTGATAGAGGCGAAAAGCATGCCCCAAAGGGTGGAGCTGAGTCGGTTTCAAGGTGTCTGACTCCAAAGCCACAGTGCCACGTGCCCTCTGCCTCCTCTCCTCTCCACTGGAGTAGAGGGTTCGTAGGTCTGAGCCAGGGTGGGGATCCCCGTCCTCAAATGCTTAGACAGTTGCTTTGGGGGAGGAGGGGTGGAGCCTACACACCTGAGATGGCTTCAGAGGTGGAGTGCTCGGTATGTGAGTGACCCCTTGGGCCAGGCTGAGTACCCAGGACCCAGGGGACACAGAAGACTGTGTGATTCGGACTGGGTGTCTCATGGGTGAGCAGGAGGGCTGCAAGTGGGGGGCATGAGAACAGGCTTTTCAGGATGGGGGGACATGAACTGGCAGAGATGAAAGAGGGGTGAATTCAGGATGGGGAATAGGCTGCTCAGAGCCCGGTGGTGACAAGGATCTGGAGACAGCCCTGACACAAGCCTGACAAGCTGGGAGGGAGCGTCAGGCGCAGGGATGTGTGCTCCGCAGGGAAGGAAAGGCAGGCTGTGGCAACTATTGATGGCTGAGGAGGTGAGACTGGAGCTAATGGGCCATCAGGAATCTCCCAGCAGAGCGATGGCAAGATGCAAATGGAGTCAGGAGAGAATTCTGACAGCGATGTGCGGGACCACGGGGAGACATGTGGGCGTTATCACAGGAGACCCAGGAAGGGCCTGGCATGGGAGGGGGGGCTATGCTCCACCTCACGGGCCCTCCCTCCTACACACCCTCAAATCCCAGTCCCTCCCCTTCCCGCACCTCAGCCCAGCTCTCTGGTCTGGCTACAGGGCCCCCAGGGCCACAACTGTGGAAATGAGAGTTGAGAGGCCACGAGGGTGAGGGAAGGGTCTGACCAGAGAGGGGCCTGGATGAAAACGGAGTGGGTGATTTGGAACAAGGGCACAGCCAGGACCGCGGAAATGCTATTGGGTAGCATCATCTAGGGTAGGAGGAACAGCAAATCCAGGGGAATGTCAAGGTGGGCTATGCCCGGGGCCACAGTACCCCTCACAGCCCAGCCAGGCAGTGACCCTAGGCCAGCCACAGGATGATGACTCCATTAGAGAAGAATCCCCCTTCTCCACTGGTACCCCATACTGCCTGGAAGAAACTGGGAGAGACCCAGCTCTCGGATGGAGAAGTTACCCCCAAAGTCTGTGTGACATGACTGAGGATTTGGGGGTGGTAGCCCATAAAAACACACCTCCCCTCCCCTGCTGGACTCTAAAATTCCACACTCGCTGTCCTAGTCCTTTGGCTTAAGATTTTGTGTACCTAAGTTATTGTTTATTTTAATGGTGCCACTTTAAGTTGTTAGCAGTTATCCATAGCTCAGTTATCCATTGATTGAATGAATCAATCTGATCCTTTTCCGCCGGTTCTGTTGTTGGAGATGAAGAAAAGCTTCAAACCCTGGGGTCTAGGGTAGTGGGTGGGTGGGGTGGAGAGGAGGATATTGGGGCAAAGGAGCAGAGAGAAGAGAGAAAAGAACAGAGAAGGCGGAGGCTGGGTATTCCTGGGGAGGATGGGGCAAAATCACTCACTTCATCATTTGGACAAGAGTTGATCGGCAATAACCTGTGCCAAGACCCCGGGATAGCCTTTCATTACCTCCCTCTCCTGCTTCGGGCGCCCGGACCCCTGTTCCTGTGTCTTCACATCTCTTCTCAGCAACAGCCTGGAGTGCAAACTTTCCGAGATAGGACCCCAAGCCTGGCTTCCCCCCATTCCGCGGTCATCACCCGTGGCTGGGCAGGGGCTCCTGCTGGACACGCACGGGGGGCATCCTGGAGGCAAGGACACTCTGAAAGGGGGCGCGCGAGGGTAGAGGGTCCGCACGGCAGGAGCCGCGGGGCTCCGGGTCCAGGGGCGGGGCAGGGGGACCCGGCCAGCGGGCGGCTCACCTGCAGGACACGGTGATCTCCACCTTGGTGGCCGGGATGCTGCCCGCCAAGGAGTCGAACTCGCTCAGCGACGCCATGTCCTCAGGCTGCTCCATCGCCTACCGCGCCCCCCACCCCAAATTAGTCAATCCCTGCGCGATTCACGCCTCCTCCAAAGCGACTGAAACCCTGGGCTCTCCCCCAACTCCGGAGCCGGCGCTGGGCGGCAAAGGGAGGAGAGAGGAGCGCGAAGAGGGGGCGTGGGAAGTGAGAGAGGGAAGGGGGGCGGAGGGAGCGGGGGCCGCGGGTAGAGGAGGGGGTGCAGGTGACGCGACGAGGAGGCCGGGGCGGGGGCAGCGGAGAGGGGCGAGGTGCCCAGGGAGCTGGGGTGCAGCGGAGAGAGGCGGAGGGGCGCGGGGAGAGGGCACCGGGAGGCACGCGCGGAGTCGTGGAGAGGGGTTTGGGGAGAGGAGCGTGCGGCTTCGGGTGGGGAACAGAAGGGGTGAGGGAGAGGGAGAGGGGCGTGGGGGGCCGGCTCGGGCGCGGGGGTGGCCGGACGCCGGGAGCGCCCGGGCTGCGCCGCCCCTCGCTGGGTCTCGGCGCGGGCGGCAGCGGGGCCGGGGACCCGGCTGCGCGCGCCACCTCCTCGGCTCCGGCTGGGGCTCCGGGGCGCCCGGGCTGCGGGAAAATCAAATCTGCCCGAAGCCGCCGCCTCCCGCCGGCCGGGGCGGGCTGCGTGCCGGGTCCGCGCGCGCCGGAGGGGGCGCCCGCAGGGGCCGGGGCGGGGCCGCGGGCGGGGTCTGCGCGCGGGTGTGAGTGTGTCCGTGCGAGCGTGAGTCTGTGTGTGTGCGTGTGTGCGCGCGTGGCGGGCGTGGGGACGCGGCTCCAGATGCTGGCAGCCTGGGGGGTGGGGGGTGAGCCAGAGACGGTCGGGGCCGTGTGCGTCTCCTTCCGCGCCCACCCCCTCCCCCCTCAGGGGTTTCCTGCTGGAAGAGGGAGAGGGTTTTGTGAACCGCCGGGCGTCTGTTTGAGAAGGGTCTACGCCGGGCTGGGTGGGAGTGACGTGCGCAAAAGAGACATCCTCCCGCAAAAGGCTGGGGGAGCTCTCTGCTGAGGGTGCGCCCCACCGGGGGCCGCGCGTCAGTCTATAAACAGCATCACATCTCTTGCGGAGGTGTGTGGGGGCGACCCCGGTGCCCGGAGGGGCCTCCTGGGTTTCCTAAGGAGGGTCGTTAGGACCAGGCAGGGTCGGTGCTTGGGCGCTCCCCCATCCTCCTCTGGCCACACCGAGTCAGCCACCTAAGCCACACGCCAGCGCCCTCCCCATCCCCGGCCCGTCGTGACCACGTAGCTGAGCCAGCCCCTGGGGTCTAGAAGCTTCCTCCACCAGACTGCGAGGGTGGCCGGGGCTCCCTGGGCTCCTATCCAGCCAGCGCTGAGTAGGCGCCTGCTGTGTGCAGGGTTCTGATCCCTGTCCTGGGAGAGTGGGGACAGTTGAGGCACCTCTCAGGTGGCACCCCTCCTGAACCAACCCCTTCATGTCTTCAGGGCTGGACGGGCCCCACCCTGCCTCAGCCTGGCCCTTCCAGACCAGGGGTCGCCAGGACTGTGAGCTGTGGCATCTCCCTAGGGCTGCCCGCATAGATTGCTGCACTGAGACTCCGGAAAATCCCCCGCAGGCCCTCCTCAGCCTCTGTCAAAGCTTTGCAGAGATGGAGCCCACTTTTCTACGCCCACCACCGGATACCGTGCGGGGGCGGGGGGGGGGGGCGGGGGGGAGGGCTGGGGGAGGCCCAGAAGGCTGGACGCAGAAAAGTCACGCCCTCTGGGGGGGCATGCCGTTGGCAAGCCGGGCCTTAACTGGCAAGTCCAGAGATTGTTTGAAGTCGATTCCCAGAACATCAGATACAGCCAAAGTCAAAGATGAGTATAAGAACACATTCCTTGGCCTAGGTTAAGTGTTTTCGTTTACCCGTACGTCAGTTCGGCTGGACTCCTTCTGCCACCTGGGACTGACACCAAGGGGCAGAGGCGCTGGGACTCCCATGGCAGTGGGGCACACTGGGGTCTGAGGGCCCCACTCCTGGATTGACCCTTAGCCCTACCTCCCCAGAGAATAATCCCAGCCTCCTTTCCTGAGGGATGCAATACTGGGCTTGAAATTTCTCTGCCCACCACCCTCCCATCCCCCCATACCTCTCCCAGACAGTGCTGCAAACCTGCTTGTGGACCGTTATCCATTCATTCCACCAGCATTTACTGAGTACCTACTGTGTGACTGGCGCACTGCTGGGGCCATTTGGGAAACTTCTTGATAACCACCATTCTATTTTCAAAGAGCCTACCCTGAGCTAGACACCATGATTCTTTTTTTTTGAAAAAAAAATTTTTTTTTGAAATTTTTTTAAATTTTGAAATATTATACCCATACCACAAAACTGGTATGGTAATGTTTTATGGTAAACATTAAAACTAAGGCGCAGAGCCGGCTTGGGATTCTCTCTCTCTGCCCCTTCCTGCACTCTCTCTCTCAAAAATAAATAAATAAACTAAAAAAAAAAAGACTTTGTCCCCACAGAATCCTCAGGTTAATAGGGGCCCCAGGACATGCAGACAGATGGTACAGACAAACCCCAGTGAGACTTGAGGAGTGCTGCTGAGGTAGGTATAAAGGCCCTTGGAAGAGAAAAGAGTAGCCAGGAGTGCCTGGGTGGCTCAAGCCGTTGAGTGGTTGAGCATCTGACTTCGGCTCAGGTCATGATCTCACAGTTCCTGTGCTGACAGATGGGAGCCTGCTACAGATTCTGTGTCTCCCCACCCCACCCCGCCCCTCCCATTTGTGCTCTCTCTCTCTCTCTCTCTCTCTCTCTCTCTCTCTCTGTCAAAAATAAATAAACATTTTTTAATGTTTATTTATTTTTGACAGAGAGAGAGAGAGAGAGAGAGAGAGAGAGACAGAGCATGAGCAGGGGAGGGGCAGAGAAAGAGGGAGACACAGAATCCGAAGCAGGTTCCAGGCTCTGAGCTGTCAGCACAGAGCCCCACACGGGGCTCGAACTCACAGACCGCGAGATCATGACCTGAGCCGAAGTCAGACGCTCAACGGACTGAGCCACCCAGGCGCCCCCCCCCCCCCAAAATAAACATTTTAAAAGCAAAGAGTGGCCAACAGTTTTGCCTCAAAAGTGGAAACAAGGGAGGGTCAGGGGAAACTGCAAAAAGGAGGTGATCTTGAGAAGGGCATTGAAGATGATGTCTGTTTGGTTCCTCTAGAAGCAGACCCGGAGAGAAAGATTTGAATGTGAGTAGTTTATTTGGGAGACGAAGGAAAACGCTGTGGGGAGCGCGGAAGGAAGACAGGTAAGTGGGCAGTCCTGGGTGGTTTCTCAAGCCGGTTATCACCGGGCAGCTAGGGCTCATTCGCACTGAGGAGCTCTGGCAGAACACGCCCCGGACTTAGCCCGCCACAGGGGTGAGAGAGCAGGGGTGTGTATACACCAACTTTTGTTAGTGGCTGGGGGTTCCTGTTTGGGGGGGGGGGGAATTCCCTGGCACTTCTGGCCTCTGCCCAGCACAGAGTGGCACATGCAGGTTCCAGAGGCCAGAGAAAGCTCCAGGCAAAGAAATGCAGGTGCTGGCATCCGGATGTGGGACTGGAACATACTGAAGTGGTAAAGGTCAGGGCATCGCCGGGACAGCAGCTGCCACAGATGACGAGCTTCTGCCTGCAGGACAAGGCTAAGCGGGCGCTCCTGGCAGGGAACCAGCACGATCAAGGGCCGGAGGGAGACCACGGTGTGGGCTGGAGCCTAGGGTGAAGGTGGTGGGGGTAGAACAGGAGGCCAGGAGGTGGGGGGCCATGATGCAAGGCCACAGGTCTTGGCCTCCTCCTCCTCCTCCAGAAGCTTTTCAGAAGGGAGCACTTCAGGAGTGGTGGTCTGGAAGATACCCCTCAGCCACATGGCCAACAGAGTGAGCCCCAGAACACAAAACTTGGTGTTCAGGCCCAGGGCAAAATGCTCATAGTCCTTGCTCGAATGAATTGCTGATGGTTCAAAAGCAGCCAGCAGGCATGCCATCCGATGGGCCATTTCTTCTACTGAGGTCACTTGTGATGCCAGCAGGCCGGCAGGTGCTGCAGACGTGTTGTCTGGGCCTGGCAGCCACATCAGAACCAGCCACGGCCCTGGCCCACCCGGCCACGTAACCGACGCGCGTCCCTCTGATTAAGAACCGTGAGCACGGAATGGGCCATGCCCAGAAGATCTAGAATAATCAGCATCAGCGCTTTGCCTTTGCCATCTAAGACTGCACACACGCGCTCGTCTGACCTAATCCGCGGTGTTAATGACGGCAGAGCAATTTCGAGAGGCAACTCGCAGCATTGATAAGGAGAGGAAAAGCACCACGGGGTTTAGGAGGCAGAGTTCCTCACAGGGGAGGCAGCTGCTGTCCACCCTCTCAGTACACTTCGTGTAAATGCCGCCCTCAGATTTGCCCTGGTGGAGACTGGTGATGGTCGGAGAACAGGGACCCAGAAGAGCAGAAGAAGGACTCTGCATGGGACAGGGACAGACTAGAAAAATGTGTTCTTCACTCTGGGTAAATGAAACCCTGAGCCAGACAGGGGACGTGGCTTGTTAAGCAGGGCATGGGCGGGTCTGAGCCTCTACTTACTCCCTTGGCTGGGTGTCCTTGTGCAGTGAACACCCTCCACCACCACACATGGCAGCCCTGGAGAGAAAAGGAAAGATAGAGGGCATGGCAGAAACCTGAAACCACATGGCAGTAAGGAGGTGGGAGAGATGTAGTGTCTGATTCCATCCATTAATAGAAATGCTAGAAGGGGCTTGGTTGGAGACCATCTAGTTAAACCCCTTCTTTTACTAAGAAGCGTAGGGAGGGCGAACGCTGCATTCAAGGTCACCTGAACTCTTCCCTTGATAAGGAACTCCACCAGTAACAGCAAGGTCAGGTACCCAAGAGCAGTGAGGACCTGCCTGGGAGGTGTGGGGAGAAGCCATGCTCTGCCGGAGTAGAGGAGGACGCTAAAGCCGGACACAGAGCTCTCCACACCTCTCGTCCCCTTTCCTCCTAGAGGGTGACAGTCTTCCAGCCGGGTGCCCTACTATCCCAACCAGAACCCCGCACCGCCCCTCCCTCCCACTTCTCCCCAGATCGTAGCGCCAGCTAACTGGGTCCATGGGCAAAGAGAAGCCCCAGGCCCTCCTGCTGCCAGCCCAGCAGCCTCTCTTGCCCTAGGATCCACTCCTCCCACGCTTCCCTGCCCTGGGGTCTGCGGCGGCCCAGTGGGCACTAGCTTCCTCTCTCACTTCTGCTCTCTTCTTCCTTCCAGCCACTCATGATTTTCCAAGTGAGGGGAGCCTCCCAGCCCTTACAGTTTGGCGACCAGAATCTTCACAGAGGCACCGGAAACCAAAGTCAAGTTGCGGCGCTCTGCTGGAGCTCCCCCCTGGCTCCCATCTCACTCTGTGGTGAAAGGACTTACGAGGCTGTGGGCCCCACCCCTGTGACCTCTCTGACTTCATCTCATCTGTCTCTTCCCCTCACTGACCCCATGCCAGCCACACCGACCTCCTCATTGGCCCTGCGACTCCTGTCTCAGGACCTTTCTACCTGCTGTTCCCTCAGCCCAGTCTGTCAGGTATCTGCCCAAATGCCCCCTCTGCATGGAAGCTTTCCTGGCCACACTACCTAACACAGTGCCTCGTCACTCTCGTCCCCCGGTCCTCTTTATTTTCCCTTATAGCATTATCCTTGTCTGCTTCCCACCGGGATGTAAGTTTTATGCAGGCAAGGACTTCCCACCGCTAAGACGGTGCCTGGCACATTGCAGGGGCTCAGTCGGTCAGATGACTAAAGGAAAAGTCTGCCCCTTCCCTCTGAAACATCGACTCATTCATGAAGAACCCCGGACTTCCACCAAGAAGTCCCAAACAGGGCCTGGGTCTTCCCCACGATGCACATCTTGCCTTCTGTCCAGCAAACATTTATTGAGCATCTATGATGAATTCAGTTGTTAAACTGTTTGACAACTGTCAGATCGAGAATCTCTGGGCCCCTTGACCAGTAGTAGCACAGAGAAGGGAAGGAATTTATATATTTGTTTTTTTACAGAGAACCTGCCATGTAATAGGCACCGTGGTGAGAATTTAACATCTGTCACATATTTAACCCTCACACTAATTCCATGATGCTACTGTCCCATTTGGCAAATAAGCCCCCGTGCCAAACTAGCTGCCCAAACGAGCTAGACTAGTTGGTTACCAGGGATATAGAGATAAGGGAGACCCTGTCTCCTCAAAAGCTTGTCCGGTGGGGTTGGAGCAATCACTTTGAATTAACGTTCTAGAAATCTGTAGAATAATGGGCATCATCTGCTCCATTTTACAGATAAGGAAACCGAGGTCTGAAGTAGTTCAGTACCCCAACTTGTCTGAGCTCACACAGGTAAACGACCTTAGGATGCAAACCCAGGACTGTGTGGATCCAAAGCCCCTTTGCCCAACACCAAGCCGCCTCCTTCTAGTCCTCACTCAGGGCCTCAACCGGGAACCTCAATGTCCGCCAGCATAGCCCAGGTCTCCAGCCCCTCACTGGTCTGCACCATATGATCTATGCTCGGGGGCTTGACCCTTCCACTTCTCACTTTGTCCAGGGTAGATATTACTGTCTGTCACCAGTGCCCCCATATTTAATACAGTATTTAGCTTGGCATTATTTTTGTTTTTAAGTTTATTTATTTTGAGAGAGAGAGAGAGAGAGAGAGAGCGCGCGCGAGCAAGCACAAGTGGGGGAGGGGCAGAGGGAGAGGGAGACAGAATCCCAAGCAGGCTCCACACCACCAGTGCAGAGCCTGATGCGGGGCCCAAACCCACAAACCACGAGATCATGATCTGAGCCGAAGTGAGACCCTTAACCGACTGAGCCCCCCAGGCGCCCCTAAACTTGGTATTGTTAGTTGCGATATTAGAAAGCTCACTGCTGCTTACTTTCAAGATAATTCAACTTACCCAGACTTTACAGATCTGGAACTGAGTCCTTGAGAGGGAAAGAGATTTGCCCAAGGCTGTTCTGCCAATAAACAGAAACTAGAGATAAAAAAAAAAAAAAAAAAAAATTAACAGGAGCTCTGGTTAGAAGGAGTCTCAGGGATCTGCTCTCACCTCGGCTCCTTCAGGTAAGACATGGGTCCCTTTGACTTTCTGTTGATTGAGAAACACAAATGTGCCGTCTCTGGGCCTTCCACAATAAAAGCCAAGGTCCTTCCAACCTGTCCTTCCACTGAACCTCCAAAACTGTTCTCTTAGGTAGATTTTTTTTCTCCTCTCCCCACTAGCAGGGGACGTGCCCTGAAGGCCTTGACTTTGGTCCTCCACAGTGTGGCCTTTCCTGGGCCTCAGCCTCCCTCCTTCTTTTCACTGGACTTAATTGCATTTGAATACATTATGACCAGCCAGCCAGTCTGCTCCTGGGCCTCTTGAACTGTCTCCACTTGATGTAAGCTGATTTCCTCTTGCTTGAGCATCTTGGGAAATGGAGAGTGAATCCTCACATTTCTTCACAAGCTGAAAAGCAAACTATGTCCCTCCCTGAAGGCCCAGCCTCCCACCAACACGCTTGTCACATTCCCGATTGGCAGGCTCAGGCCTGGGTGAGGGTCAGAGTAGCTGGATTTTTACCTGGCTGGCCTCAGCTGATTCTATTCCCAGAAACCCCTCTCCTTTCTCCCCTGTCCGAGCTGCTGTGAGGGTCTGCCTCGGCCTCAGGACTCTCTGCCCCTCCCTACCTGAGGCCATTGGGTACAAGGCTGTGGTTTCACCCAAGCCCTCAGGTCCTCTGTCACCACTGCTCCCTCACATCTCCCTTTGCTGCACCTGTAATGGGGCAGCCTGAAAAGCCACTGAAGATGAAACACTTCTTTTAAGGTCTAAATTAATTTTCATGCCAAGCTGCCCGCGTTTGCCTGCCTGGCTGCTGAAGACTGAAACGTGCACAAAATGCCATGAGACTGGCTTTGTGCAGGAGCTAAAGTCCCAGTGGCCCTGCCCCTGGAGCTCGCCTGCTTGAATCTCCAGCTGTCTGCCATGATTTCCCTGGGTTTTATTCATTCTAGACCCTGCACTGGAAGAGCAGCTCATCAGACACACTTCACATCTTGCCTCCTCCACCCCTGGCTAAGAAAAGTTGCCCTGATTACGGGAAGTATGTGTTCCCCAGTTCGCTGATAATTCTATCAGGAGCCAGGGTGAGGCTCAGATGTCAGGCTCCCAGAGCTGCTGCTGACAGCCTGCGTGCATGCCTGGGGGCTGGAGGCAGAGTGCCGGGTTCTCCATTCATGCTGTGACCTTGAACCCCTCACTGCATTTCTGCCTCTCAAGTAGCCCTAGCTTTAAAAATGGGAATAATACCCATACCACCATCCCCCCAAGTTTGGTTTGAGATTCTAATTAGATAAGGACGTGCTGGAAGCTACTGGGCGAGAAAAATACCTTCATCAAATCATCGGAGTTTAGACCAGAGCGGGTTTAGTCTGGGCCCCTCGTTCCACAGATGGAGGCTTGGGGAAGGACGCTGCCACGGTCACACACTGGCCCGCGTGAAAACCAGTCTCTATATTTTTGTGAGTGCAAGGAGGGAACAAAGGTAAATGCTGTCACTATGGGAGTCTGGGGTATGGCAGAGGGAGAGCACAGACCCCCAGCTTGAAGCTCAGCCCCGCCAAGGCCCAGCCAACTGAGTGGAGCCTTCACCCATGAAATGGATGCACCTGTGAATGGGACATCACGAGGCCTCGTTCATAGGCCTTTAGAGAGTTTCAAGGGAATAATACGTGTAAAGCGTCTGGCACCTGGTATGTTCCCCAAACACAAGATCCTTCCCGACTCTTGTTTTATCTTAAACAGCATCACAAATGCTTTCAAAAAGGGAGGCACAAAGAGAACATCTTCTTAGAGCTGAATGTTGCCAAAAAGACAATGTGAACCTTGGATTCCCTTTCCTTTGGGGGCTTTTCTTATCCAGTGAATGTGAAATGGCCATTTTCCCTGTCAGCGTAATGAGGAAGTAGAAATATTGCCTCTCCTTCCTCCCCCGCTGCTTCTGCTGTACAAGAGCTTCCTCACAGGTACACGTGGGCCAGCAGCTTTTAATGGAACTGTGGCTAAATCCTCATGGAGAGGAAAGTGATTTCTGTGAGATTCGCTGAGTTGTGAGGCTAATACAGTTATGATCCAATAAACACACTGATTAGGGTCATTTGTGTTCCCTCCCCACTCCCTTCCCTCCTGCTGTGCCTCCACAGGCCTGGTTCAGGCTGCTGGGAAGGAACTTCGAGACAGCTAAGCCCGGAGCCTCCCAGCCAGCCCCGCTTGGGGACACCCTAGGACGCAGCAGCAGATTGGTCAGGCCAGCGAGAGATTCAGGATCCAACCCCTTCCCTGCCACTAGATCATTCTCTTTATCTGTTGGTCATCTTCCTCCCCTGTATGCCAAAAGTGGAGATAAATGGGCTGAACTTGGGATCAGAAGTTCCCAAGTTCAAGTCCGAGCCCTGGCCTTTTACTAGCCATGCAACCCTGGACCGGGTATCCTATCCATTCCTTGACTCTGGACAAGGCTTTGTGCTACTTACCTTTGGTCTCCAGTTTGCAACCTTAGAGGTTGATTTGGGGAATTAAGAGAAAAATACAAATAAGAAGCTTCCACAGAGCATGGAACAAGGGCAATGGTAACTTCATTTCAAGCTTCCTTCTGGTTGACTTTCTGATTCTTTGAAAATATTTGCTGTTACTGGGCATAAAAGGGGTACCAGGGGGCACCTGGGTGGCTCAGTTGGTTAAATGTCCAACTTTGGCTCAGGCCATGATCTCACGGTTCATGAGTTTGAGCCTAGTGTCGGGCTCTGTGCTGACAGCTCGAAACCTGGAGCCTGCTTCGAATTCTGTGTCTCCCTCTCTCTGGCCCTCCCCTGCTTGCACAGTCTCTCTCAAAAATGAATATTCACTAAAAAAAGAAAATTTAAAAAAAAATGGTACAAGGATTACTTGCTAAATGAACGAATTCAACAGTAAAGCTTGAATATTAGAGGGAACTAGCTCTTTTTAATGAGGCATGCTATAGAACTGGGCCCTGTGGTCACAAGGACTCAGCCAATCTTACCATGCACAGTGGGCTTCTCTTCCATCTAGTCCAGTAGACAGGAAAGAGGGTTGGTCGGCACGTACCAACAGATAGACTTAGTGCCAGGCTGACATCTCAATTCTGGCCTCTTGCAGTCTGAATAGTTGCTGGTTTACCATATCCAAGGGGTGGCAGGCCTGGCTTAGTAAAATCGCGAAAGGCATGGGTAGGCCTTTCCTTCCGAAGCAAGGCTAAACTGTATTCACAGCGGCCTCTAGTGGCGAACTTCCAAAACAGCATGCTAAATGGAAACTTGGCAACCGAAGCTATCTTCTCAGAATGACCTAGATTCAGAAATTTGGGGCTAACAGGGGACTACTTCTAATTTTCGCTTGATGAATAAGGAAACCAACTTCCGGAAGTAAAGGGCTTCACCAAAGGTCACACAAAAGCTTCATATCTCTCTGTCCACAAACTTTGCCCCCAACTGGCTACCTGTGGTTTCAGATGCGGTTAGGGATCGTGAATTACCCATTTGGAAGAACAAAGGAGGATCCAATTTCTAAAATCAGACCAAGCCAACCTTCGAGTGAGACCCTAACATGTTCTCTTCCCCTGCACTTTGCTTCTCTCTTATCTGCAAAAGAATGTTGCTGGAAAATCCCTATCCTGGTATTTACCTAGAGTAAGTAACCTACTCCTATAGGCAACAAGGCTCTGAGGCCACAAAGCACTTTGTAGGCAGTAAACTCCACCACTCAAACAAATGTGCTTTTCAATGTTTCCTCCTCCACACGTTGCAAGAATGTGGTGCCAGAAGGGGCCACAGTGACGTCTCAGATTGGCTCGAGGATCTGGGGGTAGGAATCATTTCCCTTATGCGGGGAAAGCTATTTTGACATATTCTGGAGACACAATCCAAAAATAAATCAAGCTGAGGACTTCCAGAGGGCTTAGTGGAAAGGTTTTGCTGCCATACCAGCTAAAATCTGGGTTTGGAGATGCGGTGAAGCTATTTCAGCGAATGGATCTTAATCTTTTCCTGACAGAGAACAATTCTAAATTTGATTCATTTAGCAATAACTTCAAAGAATTGCATAAGGTGCTGAGGGGGCTCCCAGCGGGGAATAAGACAAAACCTTTTCTCTGAGGCTAGCCCAGTGGGAGGGAGAAGCTGTACAAGAGGTAGGAGAGGGGTGTGGTGGCTTTGAGGGCCAGTGGTAATAACTGTAGCTGTTTTCTAAATGCTGGTGCTTTTTCAGATGACCTGTTCTAGCTCATTTAAATCTTCACAACCCTATGAGGCCAGGGCTATTATCCTCATTTTATGGTGGAGGAAACTAAGGCACAGAGAACTTAGGGAACTTGTCCTTCGCACCACTGCAAAATGGCGAAGCTGGGATCTGAACAGCAATCTGGTTTCAGAGCCCTTTTTCTTCAATGTCGTATTTGCTGAAGACCTCTCCCCTGCATTTTCTGTGATGTCTACAACCTATACCGCATCTTACCCACGCTGGTGCCCACACGGGGACTCAGTGCCACACACCATGGTCTGATGTCCGGTGTAGTAAAGTGGGAATAAAAGGCAGAAGGGCACTGTTTCTACAAGCTTAATCTCAGCAGCCAAAGCCAGAAGCAGTTAAAGCTCATCCTGTGCTTTGAATCTCTTCACTCTTCCAAGGCCACCACTGGTCGGGGAGGCAGATCAGGTTATGGTGCGGACTGTCCCACGCTTAGGAAAATCTCCCCCGCCCCCACTGTCATGTTGGACAAACGTGACCTCTGGGATGTCACTACTCAAAGTGTGATGTCTGGACCAGCAGTCACCATCTCCTGGGAGCTGGACAGAAATACAGACTCTCTGGACAGATGCTGAATCCCAACTTGCTTTCTGGCAGGCTCCCGGTTATTCTTGTGTATGGTAAAGCATGCCAAGTGCACTGTACTCAGGCCCTTCTTTCCTTCTCTGAGCAGTGATGGTACATTTCCACCACTCCCACGACCTGGGTGAAAACGGGCATTCTCAGGATTGTAATTCGGGGAGGTTAAGTGGATGGATGTCTTATTCTTTGCTCTTAGAGGTGGGTCCAATGATGTCTGCCCAGTTCAGGGCAAAAGAAGTTTCTACTTCCCCAGAGTCTAGAACAGTACTTTGCCCAACACCATCTCTGAAAAGTTAATAAAGTCATTTACATAGTTTGTTGTTGGGTTTTGCTTTTTTGTTGTTGAGAGGAAAGAAAGAGAAGCATGGAGAAAGAGGCTGAAGGTGGGGAAGGCTTGAGGAATACAACTTTTTGGTCATTCCCTAAAGTAACCCATCATTTCCAAAATTTATGGAATGACAAGGAAGAAGATTAAAGCTACAATCCCCTCTTCAATCAAGCAGCTGCCAATTTAAGGAAGCCACACTACATACCACCTCTGGGTCCGTAACAACATAAAGGTGGGTTTCCCGCAAGTTCAAGGGATGCTTTAGGTCTCTCAGCACATCCACCTGGCTAATCTACACAATTCCCCCTCACTCAGAAATGCCAGTGGATATCACTTAAATTCTTTCTTAGATACTGCCTTTTTAAAGTCCGCCCTGCTCCTGAATAGAAGTCCACTGGAGACCCACAAACCCAAAATGTGAAATGTTGAAGATGAGCCCTACAATCCTACTTGAGATGGTTCACAAGTTAAAATGGCTGTTAAAACTTCATATGGTCTTTAAAATCAGAGCCCAGAAGCAATTTCAACCATCAGTGGCACTTTATTTTGGAAGTTTCTATGTATTGCATAGATGGCGACTTCCTTTCTGTTACCACCCCCCATTAAAAAAAATCAGAAAGATTTAAAAAACATGTAAAATCCCTTATCCAGTTTCTCTAGTCCTAGGTTAAAAAAAACTTAAGTGGTGCCTCTCCTTCATGACAATACTGCTTTTTAAGGAGAATTCATAGTCTACCCTTATGCTCACTACAGAGTTCTACTCCTTCCTGGGGAAAAAATGGTCAGTGTTTCTGTTTGCTTTTAATAAATTCCTTTCTCGACTATTACACATTATCATTCCCCACTTGACACCTTCTTAGAAACTTGATTGTTGGATGCATTTTTCATTTGGCAAAAATCCAACGTGGCTTTGCGTGGGATGTCTAAGTGTCAGAAACAGCAGTGTTGATGTTCTGGTTTTGAGAGGGAAAATATATATAGAGATGCATACATTCCCTGGAAGAACAAATGTAGGAGACTGAAATAGGGTGTGCATGGAGTTAAGAAGGCTGATAGACACTACTTGGTTTTGAATTCTGTGGCTGTCAGCCACCGAAGACTGCGGTGTAGGCCAGAATATAAATCTCTGCAGGAAGAAGTTTGGTTAGGCACCACGAAATGACAGAGCCGGCTGCATTTTGTTCCAAGTGTATCAGAACAGACACAACCAAGGAGGGGCTCATTTGCAATAGGCAGTTCCCCGTGAATGACTACTTATGAGCATTTCTGTGAATGCTCTGTCAACAGAGGCACCGGGGGAAGAGAAAAGAAGCATCCTATTAAAATATACTTCCGGGGCGCCTGGGTGGCTCAGTGGTTGAGCGTCCAAATCTTGATTCTGGCTCAGGTCACAATCCCAGGTTCATTGTATCGAGCCCTACGTTGGGCTCTGCGCTGAGTGTGGACCTTGCCTGGGATTCTCTCTCTCTCCCTCCCTCTGCCCCTCTCCCGCACTTGTGAGCGTGCTCTCTCTCAAAAATAAAATTTAGAAAAATTATTTAAATAAAAGAAAATAAAAATATGCTTCCATCTCTAACTCACCCAAGACCCTAGGTCTCCTTAGCTCTGTGATTTGCAAGGCCAAAATGAAGTTTAAGTATGTGTCATTCTAGGTCATCTGGAAGCTGGTTCACCGAGGCCATCTCAGAGGACCTGAGTGTGCCCAAGAAAGCAGCAAGCCTACCCAGAAGGGTATGCCTTAATGATCTTCACATCATCCACAGGGCGGTCCTGGGAGTTCGTTTCCACCATTCCTACTCGATTCACCATTCCTATACCCTGGCACACACGGCCGAAAATGGTGTGTTTGCCATCAAGCCACTGGGTAGGGGCTAGGGTCACAAAAAATTGGCTGCCGTTGGTGTCTGGCCCCGCATTGGCCATTGCGAGAATTCCGGCCCCTGGTGGGAAAAAGGAAGAAAGAGTATGAATAACCCCCAAAGCTCCAGCCTGGAGCGTGTTACACCATCCCAGACTTTGTTCTGGCCTCTGTCCTCAACCACGTGACCCCAACAATCTTGCCCTCAGGGCAGGCTCTCCGCCTTTGCACCAAAGGCCATCACTGCACTACCCCAACAACCTCATCTTCCTGGTCTTTGCCTACTCCCCAGCTTCTCTGTCCATGATGATCCCCACCAACTGCTGGGCCATGTTCCTGATTCCCCTCCAAATCCCAGCCAGGTCTCCTCCTTCTCTGAGGAAAGCAGACTTTAGTTATAGTGCAGAACTACAGACACATAGTATATAAATATAACTCCCAGTTTATGACAGCAACATTCAACAATTAGAGGCTAGAACACTCAGGCCAGCACTGTGAATTGCTCAGGACCCTGAGAGAGGCGTCATCTTCTCTAATCCACCACGGCTCTTTGTGGCGCCGTAGCTGGGCAGCGGCATGGCACCACACCACGGTGTCAGGCATGCGCCCTGGATCACAGGCAAGGGCAAGCTTTTAAAGTCCTCTCCCTCTTCCTACCCAGTCCGGCCAGACTCTTTACTTACCCGTGAATTTCAAGTCTGGATGAAGTTCATCTTCAAACTGCTTGCCGTAGATAGATGCACCACCTCGACCTGCCAGATTAGAAGACAAGAAGCCAGTCAGCTAGTCCCACGCTCTACCTCACGGCAAGAATTATGGTTCAGGGTCAAAAGATTCTTCGGAGTATACAAAAGGAAAGAGCAGTGAGCACACCTGGCCCCTGCTAAGTATACTGCAACTACGTAGCCCAGCAGCAGGATCAAGCACAGACACAGCACATTCGGATCACTGGTTTCATTCAGGTAAGAGGTTTCTTTTCAAAATAACACCAAGAGTGTTTTTTTCCTGGTTATTAAAGTAATACGTGTTCACTGTCAAATATGCAGAAAGCATAGAACATTATCAATAGGACATTAAAGTCCCCTATAACCTAACTATCTACAGTTTAACTACCATTTATAATTTGATGGATTAAGAGATTTCTTAATTTTTAACTTTTTTATGAGTATTTTAGACAGGAGCGCCCCAAGCCTTAACCCGGTGCCCATCACAGACATTGCTGATCAAGCAACATTCCTCCCTGCTGAGCTTCGACAGGCCTCTGTGGCCTACCAACTCAGAACTGTAGGCAGCCGTGTTTAATGGACCAGAGATGGCACAAGACTTAAAGAGCTACTCGCCGTCCTGAACCTAGATGAAGGAAAGTAACATTCATTTAAGTCAAAGATCTCCAGCTTAAGGAAAACAGAGTGGAAAGTGGCAATGTGGCAGAAAGGAATATCACAGCAGGCAGAGTCCGTGGAGAGGAGAGGTCGTGCATCACTAAGGAGATTATGAAGAGACGTGAGATTAGGAACGCTTTGCTAGCAACATCACCACCTTACGCTATTTATATTATGTCCACGAGAGTGTGGCGCTGGCACCCAGGTTCTGTTCTTAGAGCAAAATGATACAATAAATATGGTGTTCCCAAAGGAAAAAAAATGTCCTAATAGGAGGCAACTCGCCTCATCAACTATTTAGCAAAAAAATATTACTTGTGAATTACTCTGGTTTCTCCAAGTTGACCAACGAAGACAAAACAGCCTGGAACAAAGTGAACATTGGGTTCATCAGCTTACTCTGCTTGCCTGGCAGCCAGAAAACAGCCCAGACACAGGGAGCTCACCTCCTCTTACAGCCTGCGATGAAAGTAGGATGTTAACGCACCATGTTCCTCCCAGGCCCCAGGGGCCAGCTAAGGTGTTTCCATGGTGAAAATCCCTTGCAGTACTTAGAATGTTCCACCACAGACAGCCTACCATAGCCCCCGGTGCTGGAAGAAAACACTTCTCACGCAAAGAAGAATGGGAGTGAATCCTAACAGACTCAGGGAAACCTCCCACCCGGCCCAGGCTACCTATGCTTCTGGGAAAGTACCCAAATACCAGACTTTATAAAAATGTGTTCCAAAAATTCCAACCTGTCAGTTTACTTCTCAAGAGCAATCATGTAACCAATATATTATCTCAGACTACAGAGTCAAGGTTCCTACCTGAGGCTGGGGGCAGAGGGGGTGGTTAGTGCTAGGGCTGACTATGAAAGAGAGGGCCATGGGCGCAAACTGTGGTCAAGCCCTAAATCCAGGGCTTGAGTGAGCAAACGGAGGGCGAAGTTCAGTAGCGGGCTGTTCGTCGCAGGCTGGGCCTTGGAAGTGGGATCCCTGCAAGCCGGGGGCTTCCAGGATGAAACCTCAGGGCCCCTGCCCTCTAGGAACCGAAAGCCATCACATAAATGGCACCAAGAACAAGAGGGTTAAGGGATGGGCCAGTCAAGAGTCACACATGAAGCCCGGGGGTTAAGTCATTAGAAGGAGAGGAGAGGAAAGAGCACGGGGGCCCCTCGGTACTCACCAGGCATAGTCTGACCAGTTGCAACTAGTGTGGGGCTCCACAGCACCATTTACACACAATATGTTATCTTTTCATAATCTAATTCAACCCAGTAGGGTTTGCAACAAAATGTCAGAAAGACAAAGAATTCCAATCAAAACATTCCTTTGGGCATGTGGAATAGGGGAGAGACGGTAGGGGGACAGCCACGATTAAAGAGTTTTCCAGTGCAGAGCAGGGTACCCAGATGCCAACGATCACTTATAAAGCTGACAATCTGGAAGCTTTGCAGTCAAAACTTTGCTGTGTGCCGAGTCTAGTACAGATACAATGGCGACAGGCACTGATCTGTTTTGTAAACTCTGTATTCTGGACGCTCTTTTACTCTTCTGTCCCTTCTCTTCAACATTTATTCAAGGTATTTAATATCTCAGATGTACAAAAGAGACAAGGAATAATGAGACAAACTGCACCCTCGCTCAGGAAGAGTGTGGTCAATCCAGTCAAAGACACCATGCACACACACTCCCTGCCCTCTGCACCCACCTCCCCGCCAGCTAACAACTACTTCAAAGAATCACGTTTTCCTCTCAGGTAGCCATTATGCTGGCCAGGAGTCTGTCCCTTCCGTGCTTTCTCCTTTTTACTACCTAAGTATGCACCCTAAAAAAATGCATTGCTGCTGTGCATATTTTTCGGTTTATATAAATAGTATTATACTCTATGTATTCTTCTGCAATTAGCTTTTCTTTGTTCGCCATATTTATCCATTTTGTTCCATGCGGCTCTCTGTAGTATTCGTTCCAACTGTGCGATTGTAACACCAATCTTACCTTTCCTCATGTCGATGGGTGTCTGGGATCCTTCTCCTGTTTCTGCTGTTGTAAACCATGCTGCAGTAATCATTCTTACGCCTCTCTCAGACAAGTGCGGGAGCTCTTAGGGACAACACCTCATGGACAGGCAGGGTCACGGTTTGAGTATTTCCCCATTACCAGATTTCTTCCAACAGCTTGCCAGAAGCGGCCCCAATGTGCACTCCCACCCACAGTGCTCACTCTTACTGCTCTAGGTGCTTTAGCCAGACTTTCTAACATTCCTCAGTCTGAGAGGTGTCTGATCTCTTGGGCTTTAATCTGCATTTCCTTGAAGGTGTGCATAACACCACGTTTACTGGCTATTTAGCTTTCCTCCTCTGTGAACAGCCACTTATCTACTAAGTGGTTTGACATTCATATATATAAAAATATGTATATAATTCATATATATAATATATATAATTCATATATATATATATGATTTGTATATTATTAGGATTAATATTTTGGATACTAATCCTTGGTCAGTTAATGCTTTTGCAAATACTTTCTTCCGGTGGACGAAATTTTATCACTCTTTTGATGGGATCTTCTGCTGCACAGAATTTTTCGCAGTTGAAATCCCTCAATCTTTTTCTTTATGATCTTCTGCTTTAAAAAAATATTTCCTTCTCCCCAAGACCCCTCCGATGTCTCTTCTTGCTCACTGCCTGGCAGAAAACTCCCACGATGAACTGGAGCGGCATCTAAGACACGGTGGTTTCAAAGATGACCATACTTGGTGCTACTTACCCCATCGCTCCCATGCCACAGCCCCTTTTGGGACCAGTCCCAAGGCAGTACAGGTGAGCCAGGGACCCATGAAGAGGCCTACATGAAAGCTCTGCCTGGGGCACCTGACTCCAGAAGGCAACTGACCAAACCCATCAAAACCTCTTTTCTGGCAAGACAGCATCTAACAGCAGGTTAGCTGTTCTCTGAGCATTTCTAACTTTCTCTAACCCCTTCTCCATGGCCTACTTCAACCTCAGGGACAGGAGAAGCAGGTACTGACCAGTGCCTTTTGCAGCTAGGGGTAGTCAGATGATCTGGTTCGGACTTACTGATACAAACAGAAGCCTGCTGAGTAGAGTTTCTGGGAAAGCTAGAACTTTCCTAATAAAAAGGGAGAAAAACACGCTCCTTTGTCTTTCACCCATAGCTCTTTCCCCATCTCCCTTTTTTGAAAGCAGAGGTGATGTCAGGAGCAGCAGCAGCCATATTGCAGCCATAAGACAAGTCTGAGATCCAAGGCCAACACACTAACAATGATGGAATGGAAAGATATAGTAAGCTTGGGTCCCTGACAACTCTGTTGGGCAGGTGAACCAAGGCCTACAACTGCTTACCTTCAGACATTTTCTTATGCGAGAAAAACAAAAGCTCTCTTTGTTTAAGCCGGTGCAGTTTTCTGTTATGTGCAGCCAAAAGCATTCCAAATTGATACAATCACTGTTAGTAACAGTCTTTGGAAGAGGGAACTAACAGGTGGAGCTGCTGCTGTTGGATTACCAGGGCAAATGCCAGATACCAGATCTAACGTGGGAAACAATGCTACATCTCTCCAAGAAGCTTTACGGGTCTTAGGAGTCCTGTCTTCCTCACTTGCCTCTGGGGCCAGAGAGATCCAGATTTCCATTCCAACTCCACCACCAACTGGCCGTGTAGCCTTAAGGAAGATATTTACCCTCTCAAAGCCTCAGTTTCCTTGTCTGAAAAATGGAATAGTAGAAGTACTTCTGTCGTACTTCTGTCTCCTAAGACTGTTACAGGAACTAAGTAAGATCATGCACAGAAACCACGCAGTGTAAAGCATGGAGCAAACACTGTATTATCAGCGATGATCAGCTATCTTTTTTTTTTTTTTTTTAATGTTTTTATTTATTTTGAGACACAGAGAGACAGAGCACGAGCAGGGGAGGGGCAGAGAGAGAGGGAGACATAGAATCCGAAGCAGGCTCCAGACTCTGAGCTGTCAGCACAGAGCCTGATGCGGGGCTTGAACTCACAGACTGTGAGATCATGACCGGAGCCGAAGTTGGACGCTTAACTGACTGAGCCACCCAGGCGCCCCTGAGCTATCTTTAACGGAGACAACCTGGGCATTTTCCTGTGAGAGGCAACTGTAGGGTAGTGATTAATACTTCACCTTAGGAGTCAGACTGCATGGGTTTTTGCAGTTCCTCAATCGGCAAACCTCCACCACTCCCTCACTGCTCCTTGCTCTGAGTGTAACTCTGCTTATTTCAATGACAAAAAAGGCAGAGAACTTTCACGTGCTCTCACCACCAAATCCACTCCCCTTCCCACATCTCCACCCATTTCCCTTCCTTCTTCCCTCGTTAATAAACCGTTCTTGTGACTATCCCACCACCATGTACCTAATGGAGCCCATTTACCGTTATGGAACTTTGCAACTACAATTCCTCCCTCTGCTGTACCATTTTTTTCTTTCTAGTAGACCAGGCCTATCAGCAAAAAAAAAAAAAAAAAAAACAAAGAAAAAGAAAAAAAGGAAAAAAAAAGGTCTTAAAAATTAAACATAACGCTCCAAGTATCCCTATTCCTCTGCGCCCCTTCACAGAAAAACTCCTCAAAAAAGCTGGCAACACTTGGTGTCTTGGCTTCCTCTCCTGCCTCTAAATGCGCTCCAATCAGACTTGAGCCCTGACCGCTCCATTACAATGGCTCTTGCCAAGGTCATCAGTGACCATCACGTCATTAAATCCAATGGCCAATCCTCAGGCCTCACCTTGCTTGCTCTGTGAGCAGCATCTGACAGTTGATGTCACCCTTCTAAAAATCCCACCTTACTGGTGGTGACTCCTCCCCTTCCCCTACTGGCTCCTTCTCCTCTGCCCCCTGTCCTTTTTTATATGTTAGACCTGCACTGATGTGTGAAGACCTCCCCTTCCAACCACTGCTCTCTTGCCCCTTTAACTTTCACAGGCGTTACTCCCATCAAGCTCTTGAATGTCTAACTCTGTCTTAGCATCTGCTTCCCAGAGGATCAGAACCGACAGAACCACTATCACCCTAGGCCAAATACAAAAAACTCTAGCTTTGATAAACTTCACAAGCTTCCAATTGGTCTCCTTGCTTCTAGCCTTGTCTCCTCTTTTCCAAGCCAGCTGGTTCTCCACATGGAAGTCAGGGGGACCCTTTTAAAACAAGCCTCATCATGGCAGTCCTCTGCTCCAAACCCTCTGGTGACATTTCATCACGCTTAGGACAAAATCCAAAGTCTTCACCACTTATGAGACTCCATGACCTGGTGTCCTGCTACCTTCCAAAGTCATCTTCTGTCACTCTTCCCCCCACTCACCTGCCCTAGCCACTTGGTCTGTGCTATTTCTTGCCAAGCATCCTCTGGTCTAAGGCCTCTGATCGCTATTCCCTCTGTGGTGTCCTTGCCCCTGACAGTCTCAGGCTCACTACTTCACTTCATTCAGAGCTCTGCTCAAATGCATCTTACCAATGAGGTCTTCCCTAATCCCGCTATCCAAAATAACACCTCCGTGACTCCTGTGGTTCTCAACTGAGGGTGAATTTCCCCATTAGGGACATCAGACAATGTGTAGAGACATTTTTGGCTGTCACACTGAAGGGTCTACTAGCTTCTAGCAGGGAGAGGTCAGAGATGCAGCTGAAGAGCCTACAATGCACAGACAGTCCTCTAAGCAAAGAATTATCCAGCCCCAAACGTCAACAGTGCCAAGGCTGAGAATTCCTGCTCTACCCCCTTACTACAGCATTTTCTGCACATCATTTGTCATGATGGTGATAGTGTATTATGTACTTAGCTGTTCACTGTCTCTCCCACTAGAATGAGAACTTCACCAGGGCTTCCTTAATTTACTATTGTATCCCCAGCTCGTAGAACATGCCTGGAATATGGCAGGAGGTCCAAAAGATGTTTGTTAAGTAAGTTAACAATCAAAATAAAGAATAACATTTTTTAAAGCTCCTATTTTGGGTCAAGACTGTACTCACCATTTTACAAACATCGGCTCATTTACGACTCACAACAACTCCATGAGGTGAACACAACCACACTCTGCATGTATAGATAAGACGACTCAACGAGCTTACACAACTCGTCTACATTTAGTAAGTTCAAGTGAAGCCAAGATTCAACCCCAAGCCCACCAGGCTCTACGACCCTGTTCATCCCACACTCCATGACCTTGCCATCTACCATGGCTGAATTAAATTTCCTCACTTACTTTTCTTATCCCAGACTCAAGAGTCCCAAAATAGTTCCAGAATAATATTAGATCAAATCTGAACTCCTGTCTGGGAGTCTCCGTGAACTGGTCTGATCTTATCCACCATGCTATCTCTAACTACTCTGTGCACTCTGTCCCTAACAGCTCCTTAACTGTCCCCTAAACATGCAGTTCAAGGACCTCAGAGATCACATTGTACACATTTGTCCTGGACATGGAGAGGTGGCTGGTCCAGCATGTGAGACACAACATCTGGGGTGCTGCGCTCTCCTTCACACTCAACACGTCTCTGTCACTTGTGCCTCTACTCTACTCATTCTTCTTCCTAAATCTAGAATGCCTTTCCCTGTCCTCCTAAGAGTTAAAAGTCTACATTTCTTTCAAGGCCCACCTCACAATATGCCTCTATCCATGCTAATTCCACTCCACTGTACTTTTTCTCTTATTATGAATTATTCCAACCTATGTCATATATATAACCCAGAGTGTACCACCATAAATTTGCATATTATATTACCTTATAGATGTTTCTTTTCTTTTCTTTTCCTTTTTAAGATTGAGAGAGAGAATGAGAGCAGATGGAAGGGCAGAGAGAGAGAGAGAATCCTAAGCAGGTTCCATGCTCAACGCAGAGCCCAACACAAGGCTTTATCCCACGACCCTGGAATCACGACCTGAGCCAAAATCAAAAGTCAGACACTTAACCGACGGAGCCGCCCAGGCACACCTCTATTGTTGTTTGTTGTAAGAACCATCTTGTCTTCCTGGCAGAGGAGGGAGAGCTGTAAGTAAAAGAAAATGCCTCGGCTTCCACTGCTTAAGTCTCTTCACAGGACTTGGAACAGCACAGGATACCCAGCAGACTCTGAGCAGATATTCACCAAATGAATACAATTAACAATGAGCTGGCTGTTCCAAGGTTAGATTTCAGATGTTCCTGGGGCTACCAAAAGGAGACGAGGAGTCAGAGGGAGGGCGATGTGCAGCGTAATCAGCATGCAATTAATCACCGGGATCACGCCAGCTGGTGAGCACGGCGAGGCTAACTGCAGAGCGTGAAGAGCGAAAGGAAGAGCCTGACAGGATGCCACGTCTTACAGGGAGGAGAGGAAGGGAAGAAGTTAGTAGAAGCAGATAAAAAAGACAGCTAAGGAAAAAGCCAGCATAAAATTTTAAAGAGGAAAAATAGTTTAAAATGATGCAAGTGGGGTGCCGGGGTGGCTCGGTGGGTTAAACGTCCGACTCTTGAGTTCAGCTCAGGCCATGATCTCACCGATCGTGGGTTCGAGCCCCGCATCGGACTCTGCACTGACGATGCAGAGCTTGCTTGGGATTCTCTCTCTCCCTCTCTCCCTGCCCCTCCCCAACTTATGCTCTCTCTCTCAAAATAAATGAATAAAACTTAATAAATAAACGCAGCAGGAATTCAAAGGTATCTGAATTGAGAAAACACCAGGCAAAGGTGCTTAAGAAAGACTGTGGAAAGGATAGTTAGTTCCAGAGTAGCCAGACCAAGGAACAGGGAGGGACAGAAATAGTACATCGACTTGCTGAAGAGCCCAGGATGCGTCATGCTGTTCACCTGAGATATTTAGCAAAAAACATGTCGCCTGATCAGCTAGCAGTTCATATTAGTGACCCAGGAGGGCCTCACCTTGTTTGCCTTCTACCACAGACCTACCAGCTCAATCATTCATTACACTTGAGGCTGGAAGCAATTACTTGGAAATCTTTTGAGTGATTCCATTTCATTAAAATTGCATCATGGAAATGTGACATTATGAAGGATTGCAGAGCAATTACAGAAATATAGGGAAGCTCTGACATGAACAACTCACATCTGAGTCACTTCCAATTCTTGTACATTTATCATGGACTCTCTCAGTTCACTGGCGTTATGAATTAAAATTTTATCTCGTAACAAGAGAGAGGAAGAAGACAGGAAAGTACAGCAAAGTGCTGACAGGACACTTTCAGATAAAGAAAGAGGAGTGAGGGAGGCTTAGACTCCCTCCATACCTGATGAAACAGACAAAAAAAAATTCCACTTTTTTCCAAGCCCCAAATTCACCAGCATCAACCAAAGAAAAAGGAAAGAAACTTAGTACAAAAATGCTGAGAAGAGTAAGCCAAGGAAAGAGAGATTCTTCTGCCTGCACTCCCTAAAAGTAGTAAGCAGGAAAGAGAGTGTGGAACCCAGAGAATTCTTACAAATAGCCTCCAATTTTGAGAAGCCAACAGAAGAAGTGGGTAAGCAACCCTGAAAAAACTGAAGAGAAGTCCCTGAAGACAGAAGCCTGTGCATACCACAGGGGGGCTCAGCAGCGGCATGGCAGGCCACCAGCCATGGCCGCCTTGGGGAAGCGGGGGGGCACCGGGCCATGCTGGGGTTCAGGACAAGCTACCCCAAAATATGGCACTTGGGCACACTGAATATTTCAAATTGAAGGAATTTGAGAGACATCAGGTACAAGAAGGACACTGTGACGTTCCCTTGGAGTAGGTCCTAAGACCCTCATGTGAAAGGTGCCCTCATTATACCTGGGGAAAAGAACATCCCATTTCTAAGACAGAAGGACCCCAAGAGGAAGCTGAACGAACAAGCCTTGATGTTTACTACATTCAGTTCAGACCCCTTTCGTCCTAGCATGTTTTCTCACAAGTTTCCACTCTAGCACAGAACACTCAAACAATGAAACCACCCTAGCACAACACTGTCAAACCCAGCACAAAAACACTCAAGTATAACCATTTCTTCAGGTCCTTTTTTTTTTTTTTTTTTTTTTTAGAGAAAGTGAGAGCGAGCACAAGCAGGGGAGAGGGGCAAAGGGAGGGAGGGAGGTGGAGAAGGAGGGAGAGAATCTTTTTTTTTTTTTTTTTTTTTACATTTATTTATTTTTGAGAGACAGACAGAGAGCATGAACAGGGGAAAGGCAGAGAGAGAGGGAGACACAGAATCTGAAGCAGGCTCCAGGAGCTGAGCTGTCAGCACATAGCCCGATGCGGGGTTCGAACCCATGAACCGTGAGATCACGACCTGAGCCGAAGTCGGAAGCTTAACTGACTGAGCCACTCAGGCTCCCCAGGAGAGAGAGAATCTTAAGCAGGCTCCATGTTCAGCATGGAACCCAATGTAGGGCTCAATCCCATGACCCTGAGGTCATGACCTGAGCCGAAATAATCAAGCCAAACACTCAACCAACTGAGCCCATGGGTCTTCAATTCTTTATCAAGGCTCCGGTGTCATCAAAACTTAGAACAAACAAATCTGTATGCTTTTCTATCAATCTCTCCTGTTATAGAGACCCAGCTATGAATGAAAAAGGGCAGGAGGATCCTTCTCCTCCACTACAGCTGTTCTCAGGGGACTACCCAGAGTCCAGGGTTGGGGGAGAGGTCTCCAGGGAGAGGGCTTTACTAGAGGCTGGGGAAACAGAACAGAGGCTGGCCCTCACGTAAGGTGCTCACTCAGCATTAGCTCTCCCACTACCTCATCAGGCCAGAACAGAATGGAGAGAAAGCAACCTAGCATCTGGAATGGGAAGGACAATGACAAAGAGGATCCACTTGTACTGTATCTGAACAAATAAAAAGTACAAACAGCATCAGTGCCGACATACATTAAGCATAGATAAGATGAAAAGAAGTGGCACAGAAACTATGCAAACGTATTATAACAAATGGAAGGAGAGAAAAAAAGGAAGGGTTGTAAGAGAAAAAACACCTCATGGGGCGCCTGGGTGGCTCAGTCGGTTGGGCGTCGGACTTCGGCTCAGGTCATGATCTCACAGTTTGTGAGTTCGAGCCCCGTGTCGGGCTCTATACTGACAGCTCGAAGCCTGGAGTCTGCTTCAGATTCTGTGTCTCCCTCTCTCTGCCTCTCCCCCATTCACACGCTGTCTCTCTCTCTCTCTCAAAAATTAAATAAACACTTAAAAAATTTAAAAAAAAAGAGAGAGAAAAAACACCTCAGGAACTCAGTCTGGGAGAAAACATAGTCCAAGGGCTTCTCCGCAGCTGTCTCAAGCTACAGATGCTTCAATAGAAATAAGAATCCAATAAAACAAAAGCTCAAAGACAAGATAATAAATCAACAAAAAAAGTGAAATGACTGCAGAGCTATGGAAACAGATTGAGAGCCCAATAACACCAATACAGTGCTAATAAATCAATCAGAGCAGTAAAGGACAGAACAGACATGACCACAAGTTGAATAAGGCACAGAGTAAAGGTCTAAGATTATCTCAGTGGATGCAAGACAAAACAGAAAGACATCACTTCACACACTCGAAATCTAATAGGGGCGCCTGGGTGGCTCAATCGGTTAAGGATCTGACTCTTGATTTCGGCTCAGGTCATAATCTCACAGTCATGGGATTGAGCCTCGCTTCTGGCTCCGCGCTAAGTGTGGAGCCTGCTTGAGATTCTCTCTCTCCCTCTCTCTGCCCCTCCCCTGCACGCATGCTCCCATGTGCTCACGCTCTCGCTCTCTCAAAATAAATAGGGGAGCCTGGGTGGCCTATTCAGTTGAGCATCTGACTTCAGCTCAGGTCCTGATCTCACAGTTCATGAGTTTGAGCCCCACACTGGGCTCACTGCTGTCAGCGCAGAGGCTGCTTTGGATCCTCTGTCCCCCTCCCTATCTCCCCCTCTCAAAAATGAATAAACATTAAAAAAAAAAAAAAGATTCTTAATAACTAAATAAACATATAAAAATTTAAAAATAAAAGTAATGTAACATATGTGAAAAGCAAAGGTCATAAAACAAAGAATAACTAGTTTCTGGAACTAGGAAATCAGAGCAAGTGACAGAGAAAATATTCACAAATACAAATCAAAACACTTCTCCAGAGCTGAAGGAAGGAGTAAATCTGGCCTCCATATTCTCCAAAGCCATGTTTACAACCAGAAGTCAACAGAACAGACCTGTCTAAAAAAATCTGAGGGAATGAGCGTGGCCCAAAAACAGAATACCCAGTCACGGTCTTTTTCAAATTCTAACATGATGGAATTTAAAAAAATGTAACACCCTCCAGCGCCTGCAATACAAACCACTCAGCAGGAAATTCTGCCCTCCAGCACTTGTGAACAGAAAAGCCTAGGGGTAAACACTGAACCCTCTGAAATGTAGAACCCATACTGTAGCTGAGGGAATCAGGCACTGAATGGAAAATGTGCCCTGATGAAAAATAAAACTAATGACAAAAATTGAGAGCAAGGGAGGGAGGAGTGTAGGTGTGAGGTAACAGAAGAGATATAGATGTGTATATATCTCTGTCCCCAGTTCCAGGCACAGAGCTCCTAAACTCTTGTAATTTCCTACATGATAAAAATATTAGGGGCAGCTCTTGTTCTAACATTTGGTCTTTGACCTGTCCTTGAAATTGGGCTTTTAAAACCCTTTGAAATTCCTAAGTGATAAGAGCATTAGGAGCATCTTTTGTTCTAATGAGGCAGGTGGACTCCTGGATGGCGACTGGTCCCCAGAAAGACCAAGCCATGACTAGAAGCATGGAATTTTCAGCCTCCCATCCCCCTACCCCTGCTTCTTCAGAGAAGGGAAAGGGGCTGAAGTGGAGATAACGATTGGTCATGTCTACATGAAGAAGCCTCCATAAAATCCCAATACTATAGGGTTCAGAGAGATTCCAGGTGGGCAAACACGTCCCTGGATGGTGACGTACCCTAATTCCACAGGAACAGAAGCTCCTGCCCTGGGGACCCTCCCAGACCTCACCCTGTCCATCTCTTCATCTAGCTGTTCATCTGTATCCTTCATCATGTCCTTTAATAAACTGGTAAACGTCTTCATGAGTTCTGTGAGCTGCTCTGGCAAATTAAGGGACCCCAAGGAGGGGGTTATTGGAACCTAGGCTTGTGACTAAAGGGGGGCCAGGGGAAGAGGGGCAATCTTGTGGGGACTGGGCCTTAACTTGTGGGAACTGAGTTAATCTAAGACACTCACTTGGTGTCATAGAATTGCTTGTCGGCCGAGGCGGGGGGGGGGGGGGGGGGTGATAAACCTAAATACATTTGTGTCAGAAGTGAAGTGATCTGTGTTAGCAGTAAGGGAGACATGCGGGAGAAAAACACAGGAGGAAAGAACTAGGTTTTTCCCATCACAGAATGCAGGCAAAACTGAGTTTTTTTCTAAACAACAGGAATGGGTAAAAATTTAAGTACTGACTGCCTCACCTTTCATAACAGGAAATCAATTTTTGTTAAGTATATACAAAATTAAATGTTTTTTTTTTTGTTTTCAAAACAATAACATGCATGACATAGTCTATTGTCTTGAAATCATCTCTATTTAGCTAGTGATCCATCCATTCATCCATCTTTTTAACTAGGTATCTGAAAAGAAAGATTTCTAGAATAATGTCCACCAACAGTTAACATCAATTGTTTCTGAGAAGTGGATATTGTGGGAATAATTAATAGTGGCTAGAAATCTTTAGGAAGGGGGCACCTGGCTGGTTCTGTCAGTTAAGCATCTGACTCTTGGTTTCAGTTCAAGTCTTGATCTCATGGTTTGTGAGTTCAAGCCCCACATCAGGCTCTGCATTAACAGTGGGGAACCTGCCTGGGATTCTCTCTCCATCTCTCTCTGCCTCTCCTGTGCTCTCTTACCTGTGCTCTCTCAAAATAAATAAATAAACTTGAAAAAAGAAAAAAAGAAAAAAAGAAATCTTTAAGAAGTATATGTATAAATGATCTTCGTGTTCTTTTGTCTAGTTTCCTATATCTTCTGTATTTTTAAATGTGTCCATATACATTAAAAACATTGAATACCTCTGGTTATAAAGGATAGATAGAGAACAACTGAAAATGACAAAGAAGAACAAGATTAAGAAAAGACTGGCACAAAGATTATTGAACTTATTTAAAGGCAAAAAAAGCAGGAGCAGAAATTAGCAGAGAGAAAATGCAGACTGAGAAGCAAGGGGCCTTGAAACTCACGTTAGCATGCACCAATTTCACTAATAAATCCCATCTAAATGACAGTAACTCCCAAATTCATACCTCCATCCCAGATCCCTCCATGAACTCCATACTCCTATCCCTTCACTTATTCAACACCTCTAAATGAAGACCTGACAACTATTTCAAATGTAATGTCTAAAACCAAAACCAAATTCTTGATTTTTCCCTCCACACATGCTCCTCTCTCAGCCTGCCCTATTTCACTGAATTCAACTAATGTTGGCTTGGGGCGCCTGGGTGGCTCAGTCAGTTGAGTGTCGGACTCTTGATTTCAGCTCAGGTCATGATCCCTGAGGGTCACAGGATCCCCAGGGTCGTGGGATCGAGTCCCACATTGGGCTCCACACTGAGCATGGAGCCTACTTAAGAATCTCTCTCAGTCACCTGGGTGGCTCAGTTGAGCATCCACCTTTAGCTCAGGTCATGATCGCACGGTTTGTGAGTTCAAGCCCCGCATCGGGCTCTGTGCTGACAGTTAGGGGCCTGGAGCCTGCTTTGGATTATGTATCTCTCTGTCCCCGAGCCTCCCCTGCTCACACTCTGTCTCTTTCTCTCTCTCAAAAATAAATAAACATTAAAAAAGAAAAAAAGGATTCCCTCTCTCCCTCTGCCCCTCTCCCCTGCTTGCTCTAAAATTAAAAAAACAAACAACTAACATCGGCTTAACTATACCTGTCCCCGTTGGGTCACCTCCCTGGATCATGAAGTCTTTGATGATTCTGTGGAATTTGGTGCCATTGTAGTAACCTCGACGTGCCAACTCTGCAAAATTCTTACAGGTCTTTGGAGCATGCTTCCAGTACAACTCCAGCACAATGATTCCCATGCTGCAGGAGGGGGAGGACAGTAGAGTTCTAGTCAAGAACAAGGTCACAGCAAACAGGAATATTATGGGACTGATCCAGGACTCTTTATTTTCAAACTTATGTAAGTCATGAAATTGTAATAAACATCAGATCTCATGCTCAGCAAAGGAAAACATCACAATGTAAATAATAAAAACACAGGTATCTTCTTTGAGTAAAACACATTGGAACTTCTGGTACTTTTTGTAAACAAAATAACTGTGGACAACTAAAAATTCAAACTAGCCTTATATATTAAAAAAAAAAAAAAAAAGTCACTGATCATGGGAAACCAGTATAACCAACCCTCAATTTGGAAAAAAATTTCACTTAATACTTAATTTGTCATTTTTTAAAAAGAAGGTATTATTATATCAGGAATTTGTATTTATTTAAACATGCATAAGTTTCTGGGTAGGAGTAGAAATTTGACAAATGGGAAACAGGATGGTTTTTAATGAGTATTTTTTTTTAAACTTTTGTATTTTTGAACCATGTAAATATATTAACTATTCGTAAAAATTTTAATGGGAAAAAAAGGTACAGTTTGTGTGTATTTAAGAGAGGGTGCAACAAATGCAAAACCTGATTACTTCACATCTCTATACCTATCAAATGGAATGAGCCCTTCCCCTCTACCTCCCCCCGCCCCCCAAGTACTGCTCAGGAAAAAAGTAAAAGACTTAGGTGCCTTCCCCTCTCCTCTACTCCATCACTCACCTAGATCTTAAGCTCCAACAATGTGAAAATTGAGGCAACTATGTATAGTTTGGATAGCCAGTGCCAAGCACAGCATAAGCATTCTATAAATATATATATGTGGTATATGCTAGAACATAGCTCTCTAAAAAAAGCCCTTCTACCAGCAATTCATCCCCTACTAACAATTCAGCAGGGATCGACACCTACTCTGTGTAAGGCATGGTTTTAGGCGGTTTTTTCCCTCATGGAGCTTATATTCTGGTGCATATTTTTTAAATACAGGGAATAACTTTTTGGAATGGCAATCAGGAAATACCTATACAGTTATGAAATCAACATACCTTTTGAGAGCAATTTCAACTTCTAAGTATTCTATAACAAAACTCACAAACATGCTGCTAAAGGACACAGTATGTGGAAGGATATTCATGTCAGTATTTGTCATAACAAAAAACAAGAGGCAACTTAAGTGTCCTTCAAAGAAGTGACTAAAATACAAAATATCCACACTATGGGCAGCTGTATTAGCAAGTGAAACAGAAGCAAATTACAGAAAAAAACATATATATATAACATATATACAGTATGATCACATGATTTTGTTTTTAAGAAACAACATAAAAGAGACGGGCATCTGGCTCAGTCGGTTAAGCCTCTGACTCCTGATCTTGACTCAGGTCATGATCTCACAGTCTGTGAGTTCAAGCCCCACGTCAGGCTCTACGCTGACAGCACAGAGCCTGCTTGGGATTCTGTCTCTCCCTCTCTCTGTCCCTCCCTCACTTGCTGCCTCCTTCTTTCAAAATAAGAAAACAACAACAAAAAGATAAAAGAAACAACACAAAAGAGATGTTTAGATGTTCGCAGAGAAAGATGTGGAAGGCCATCCAACAAACTATTTACTGTTTTTACAGGAAGAGGTGGCTTTCACTTACTCTATATACTTTTACACTGCTTGGATTTAAATTTTGATTTATTTTGTAACTTAAAAAAACGTGAACAGGTGAATTCAAAAATTGCTTTCACGTTGGGGCCTGAAGTAGGATTTTGGTGGTGGGGAAGATGACCAGGGAGCAAAAGCAGCATCTGAGAACTGTGCTCCGGGGGGAAACAGCACGAGCAAGAGCAGAAAATAGAAAAAAAGTAACTGGTCCTTGGCTACTGATGTGGGAATGGCAGAAGATGCAGCCAGAGAGGGAAGGCAAAGGCCAGATGAAAAAAATAATAATCTTGAATGTCAGGCTACCATGCTTTAATTTTACAGTGTTGTAGAAGTAAGAAGTGACTTAGGTTATTTGTACTACCTTCTTAAGATCACTTTGGACTTCTTCCAAAGAGGCAGTGGAATGAATGGAGCTAAAGAACCTAGCATGTGAGGCAGCCGGACCAGGCTCCAAATGAGGTTTCCCGACTTACTTGCTGTATGAGTCTGGTCAAATCATTTCATCTGTAAAGTCTGGCATTTCTCCTGCTAAAACTGGAGAGAAGGTGGAATAATACCCATGTGGGTATTAAGTGGATTAAACTATATGAGATGCTATATGTCAGGGGCATGGCACTCGCTAGTTAGTGCTCAGTTATAGCACTCTTTGATACTGGGGGAAATGTGTCTCTCCCTGTGCCTTTCTAATAGTTTAATGCAACTAAACTGCTTACAACATTAGTAGTTACTATAACAGCTGTATAAACAAGCCCCACCTAGATGACCGCAACTCTGAAATTCAAAAGCGGTGTGTGTCTTAGGCACCTTTTTTTTTTTTTAAATGTTTATTTATTTTTGAGAGAGAGTGCACACACGCACAAGTGGGGAGGGGCAGAGAGAGAGGGAGACACAGATTCTGAAGTAGGTTACAGGCTCTGCGCTGTCAGCACAGAGCCTGATGCGGGGCTCGAACGCAAGAACTGTGAGATCACGACCTGAGCCGAAGTCCGACACTCAACCGACTGAGCCACCCAGGCGCCCCATAGGCACCTCTAACCTGATTCCAGATCCAACGTCGCTGGCTTGCAACCTCAACACACGCTAGTTGAATGAATGAATGAACCACCGGGTGGGAGGAGGGCAACCAGGCCACTGTCGCTGAGGTCTCAGGGAGACCCAGTGTGGAGCTCGGACGCGGGAGGTGGCGGTCCCCACTCAGCGCTCAAGCTGCCCTTACGGCCGCCGCTCTACGCTTCTCCACGTGGAGGCCGGCCTCCCGGGGGAGCGTACCCGGAACCCAGCCCCGCGGCAAAGCCGGGGGTCCGCGTCGCCACCGCCAGCCCAGCCCCGAGGCCCGACACCTCTCACCTGGTCTCCAAGTACACATTGGGCGGCTGCCAGGAGTCTGGGGGGATCGCCGCCATAGCGCAGCGCGCGCAATCCAGCAGCACTTGCTACTTCCGGTGTCGATGCCTGGGGACCCGCCGCTGCTGCGCACACTTCCGGTCCTTGCCGTTCAACCCTTGCTATGGCAAGATTTGGGGAGTTGAGACAAGGAAGAAGGACCCCACTTCCAAGGCGGAGAAGCTGGTATGTGAAGCAAAAACAGAACGGCTGCAGAGACGGAGAAAAGCGCAAGCTCCATTGTAGGGGGTGGTCTCCAAGCGAAGAGTGCGACACTCTCCCGTAGCTCTGATTGGTTCGTTTAGGCGGGGAAGGCGGGAAGAACCAGAAAATCTGCACTCCGATTGGAGTTATGTCCTAATTTTCCATCGGAAGAAGTTTTAGTTCCACAAAGGGGCTGGGACTTGAAAGAGAGTAGAATGAAAGGGAATAGAAATGAGAGGTGCCAGTATCTGACCTTTGTAAGGCCCTGTACAATTTACATAGCACTTACATTTTATTATCTACTCCACAGAGCAATCCTGTAAAGTAGATATTATTGTTCCCATTTTTCAGATGTGAAAACCGAGACCCAGCAGTTAAATGACTTGTTCATTTGTCTCTAGCCATACAGCAAACCTGAGCCTTAAGACTCCAAAAAGTAGAGCAAAGAGTCTGGGACAGAGAGAGGAAAAGGGTCAGGAAGAAAATGAGAAAGAAGGAAAGGGAGAGAGATGAGAATGAAGATCAAAGAGATGAGGGCTAACGCAAGGCTTAGAGTGACTGGCTGGGATATATGGGACAGAAGGTTGTTAGGGAGGTTTGTTCAGGGTCAAAGAGAAGCAAAGTAGAGGCCCTGCAAGGTTTGGAGGGAGGAGGAGAAAGAAATGGGGTAAGTAAATGTTGTAGATGCTTTGCACACTGGTTAATAATGATGGCTACGGGGCGCCTGGGTGACTCAGTTAAACGTCAGACTTCAACTCAGGTCATGATGTCGTGGTTCACAAGTTCCAGCCCCAAGTCGAGCTCTGTGCTGACTGACAGCTCAGAGCCTGGAGCCTGCTTCGGATTCTGTGTCTCCCTCTCTCTCTGCCCCTCCCCCGCTTGTGCTCTGTCTCTCAAAAGTAAATAAATGTTAATAAAGTTTTAAAAAATTAAAAAAAAAATAACGATGGCTAAATGAGTTCTTACTTTATGTCAGGCATCGAGCTAAGAACTATGGTGTACTTTCACCTTGTTAAAATCAAACACAAATGGAGACCAGACTTGAAAATTTCCTGAGCAGGCAAACCAGTTTAGTCATATAGGCAAACCTTAATTTAGCTTGTTCTGTAAAATAAGCGAAACTTGGGCCACTTCTTGTTAATGCCTCTGAAAATCAAAAACAAAACTTAAACTGTTCTCAAAATTGATATGAAGTAACTACTCTTTTTAAAACTTTTTAAAATATTTAAAAAATATTTTACACTGTCAGCACAGAGCCTGATGTGGGGCTCAAACCCATGAACTGTGAGATCATGAAATCAAGAGTTGGACGCTTAACCGACGGAGTCACCCAGGTGCCCCACTATTTTTTTTTTAAGTTTATTTTGAGAGAGAAAGGGAGAGTGCACCAGGGGAGAAGGGGAAGAGAGAATCCCAATCAGGCTCTGCACTATCAGTGCTGAGCCGGATGTGGGGCTCGATCTCACAAGCTGAAATCAAGAGTCAGACGCTTAACCAACTGAGCCACCCAGGCACCCATGAAGTAACTACTTTTAACCCATCCCTATCCCTAGGAAATTCTAATATTATAAAATATCGGAAGAGTAAAAAGCCACACTATCTCCTCACCAGATAAGCTGCTTCATAACGATATACCTCCGAACCTCATTCCATGTTCGGTTTGAGTGCTTCCAGTTTGCAAACTATTTTTTGTGTATGATGCATTTTTACTAATTACTATTTCAGTGATCCACTTAATCTTCAAAACTCCATGAAGTTGATGTTACTATACCCTTTTTACTTTAAGGAAACTGAGCCTTACAAAGATTAAGTGACTTGTTCAGTATCACAGCTGTGAGTGTCTGCGTATAGTTAGTTCAATCCTAGTTCCCTTAATTGTCAGGTAGGAATAAGGCTATACGGTGTTGTAGAGATCAACTAGACAGTGAGCAGGCTGGGCCTCTCCATTTCTGTGCCTTTCTCGCAGAGTACTGAGAATAGTGTAAGGGTTAAATTGTAGTGTAGGGCTAATGCTTAGCTTGAAAAATAACAGCTTTGTGTTGACACTGAAGGTTAAGAGATAACAGCCTTGCTTTGCTCTGGTAACCTACGCCTCATACCCTTGTAAATTAGGCTTCACCAATTAAGGAAACAAAAGTTCAAAGAAAAGAGCATCAGAGGCAGGGTCAAGGAGATCCACTGGTTGCAACTTAGAGGCAGAAAGTCTAAAGTAAACACCTCATTAGGCAACTGTTAACTCATCTGGAACCTGTTTCTTTGTTTTGTTCCCAGGTGATGATAAAACAATGTGATTGGTTATAAAAACTCTGTCCCCCGGCTGTTCGGGGCCGCACTTTTTTTTTTTTTTTTTTGGACAGAGAGAGACAGAGCATGAACAGGGGAGGGGCAGAGAGAGAGGGAGACACAGAATCGGAAACAGGCTCCAGGCTCCGAGCCATCAGCCCAGAGCCTGACGCGGGGCTCGAACTCACGGACCGCGAGATCGTGACCTGGCTGAAGTCGGACGCTCAACCGACTGCGCCACCCAGGCGCCCCCGGGGCCACACTCTTATCAAGAGTGTTGGTCCCGATAGGTCGGCCTTGCCTCTCATTGTAATAAACTTTGTTGTGACCGTCACTGGTGCCCGTAGCATTCTGTTTCAGGAGTCGTGTGGATGCAACAATAGGGTGTTCAGGTTTTGTTGAATTAATAATGGGCAGAGAACTACATTTTACGCTGATGAGTGCTGGGCTAAGATAAGGTATAATAAATTTTACACTTTCTGCAGTCTCGTGTTCATGTCCTCTTTATGACCCTTGAGCTGGACAGAAAAGTCTTTATCATTGGTTCATTCTGTCTATTGCTATTTGAGTTACCTTTCTCTGGATCTCATGTAGTTCCTTACTATCTATTTTGGGTGCCTTAGGGCACAGTGAGGATGCATTGGAGTTTTACACAAGAATAAGTCAGTGTCTTTTTGTCTCATTCCAAAATCCTTCCCCAAGAGACTCTGTATTTGTTGGCCTTTTGTCCCCAAGAGAACATTGGGTGACTTCAGGGAGGAATTAACAGAGATTTCTGAGTATAACTAATAGTCCACCTTAAATTACTCTGAGTGCCTTGTATTTACTTCATCTATTCTGTTAAGCTTAATTTGTCTTCTTAATAAATGTGCTTTATTAAAAACAAAATTATAAACTCTTACAGAAACATCATTTTGGGGGCTAGAAACTTGAAGATCATCCTCTTTCTCTCTGCTCCCTGTAAGTGATACATCATCAAGACTTATCAATTCTTTTTTCCCAAATTACCAGGCTTATTTTAACACCAGGCTTATTTTAGAAGCCCCCTTGTGGGGGTTCCTTGCCTTTTGGCTTTTCCCCACTAATGCATCCTACACACACACCAGCCAAAGCTTTCCTCCCAAGATATCTTGTATGTCACGTTGCCAAGAAATGTGAAATGGTTTCCCTTGGCCTGTTAAAGTCCCCAGGGCGCCTGGGGACTGAGTTGGTTAAGCTTGATTGCAAGCTCAGGTCATGATCTCAGGGTTCATGGGATCAAGCGCCGCCCCCCCCCCCCCCCCCCCGTCTATGCTGTCAGCACAGAGCCTGCTTAGGATTCTCTCTCTCTCTCTCTCTCTCTCTCTCTCTCTCTCTGCCCCTTCCCTGTGTGCTCTCTCTCAAAATAAATAATAAATAAATAAATAAACATTTAAAAAATAATTTATAAAAACTAACTAAATAAAGTCCCAAACCACTTGGCCTGGGCTTGAAGGGCCTTCACCCTGACTTCCCCAGCCTGATTTCCTACCATTTCATCCATGCCTTAAATGTGCCACCTACATTTCCACTTTCTGGGCCTTTGCTCAGGCCATTCCCTTTCCTTGCAATGCTTCCCAAACCTTGCCCATGCCTGGGTCCCAACTTCTTCAGAAATCCTCTCTTCCTGTCTGCGAGTAGGTTCTCTCCCTTTCTCCCTTCTTGGTCTTTAGTCCTCTGCCACCTTTCATTGTTGTCTAGCCGCTTGTGCACATTCTCTTCTCTCCAAGTAGATTGATAAGAGCCCACATTAGGGACCACGTCCAAGTTCGGTTCAGTTCAGCATTCCCACAGGGCCTGGTCCAGGCTGGAACCTGAACAGAGAGAGCCTCCAGTGGCTGGGCGGAGCTAAGTCACCACAAGCAATTAATTCTGTGGCACAGAGTGTTACTACCTGGAAACCTTCTCAAGGGTTTTTCTAAATGCCAACAGAAGCCCAGACTAAAGAAATGAGTATGTTTATCCATCATTTCCGTCCCTATCCTCTCCCCCAAACCGTTCCTCCTCCTGTGCCCCAGTCACTGTTGTCCTAGTCATCACACATCTTTTGATTCCTCACCCTCTTTCAGCTACATCCCCACACACATTCCAGATTGCCAAGCACTTTCACATTCATGAGCTCTTCTCTCACCAGCCAGGTTTTAGAGTGGAGGGCTCTGAGTGACCAACAGGAGGAGGCGACAAGCTGCAGGGCCCACAGGATTTAGTGTGGGCTGGAGCCCAAGCCTTTCCCCTGCCTTCCTCCCCTGAACCTTTCTACAACCTGATTTGTTGTACCTGGGAAATCTTCCTTGAGCAGATTCTCGTTCTTCCATTCCTTTTACCTAGACCATCAAAGTTATTTTTCCCTTGAACTTTCCAAAGTTAATTTTTCCTCCTCCAATCTAGCCTTCGTCCATCCCACGGGATTTATATGGCCGTAACAGAACTCTGATCCCATCACAACCCCACTCAAAAACCTTCAGTGGCTCGCCACTGCCCACAGGTCAAAGTGTTAGCATTCAAGCTCTTTCTGGCTATGCCAAACTGATCTTTAAAGATTGTTTAGGGGCACCTGGGTGGCTCAGTCGGTTGAGCGGCCGACTTCAGCTCAGGTCACGATCTCGCGGCCCATGAGTTCGAGCCCCGCGTCGGGCTCTGTGCTGACAGCTCAGAGCCTGGAGCCTGTTTCAGATTCTGTGTCTCCCTCTCTCTGCCCCTCCCCTGTTCATGCTCTGTCTCTCTCTGTCTCAAAAATAAATTAAAAAAACATTAAAAAATTTTTTTATAGATTGTTTCTTCTGGGGCACTTGGGTGGCTCAGTTGGTTGAGTGACTGTTGATTTTAGCTCAAGTCAAGATCTCACAGTCGTGAGATCAAGCCCTGCCTTGTGTCTTTTTTTTTTTTTTAATGTTTATTTATTTTTGACAGAGAGAGACAGAGCATAAGTGGGGGAGGGGCAGAAAGAGGAGACAGAATCTGAAGCAGGCTCCAGGCTCTGAGCTGTCAGCACAGAGCCTGATGCAGGGCTCAAACTCACAGACCGCGAGATCATGACTTGAGCTGAAGTTGGACGCTCAACAGACTGAGCCACCCAGGCCCCAGTACCTTGTATCTTTTGATGATGAGAGGTGGTTTCTAATTTAATTTTTTTGATGTTTTTATTTATTTTTGAGACAGAGGGAAAGCATGAGCCGGGTAGGGGCAGAAAGAGAGGGAGATAGGAACTGAAGTGGGCTCCATGCTGACAGCAGAGAGCCTGACATGGGGCTTGAACTCACAAGCCAAGAGATCATGACATGAGCCAAAGTTGGATGCTTAGCCAAGTGAGCCACTCAGGTGCTCCGGTGTCTAATTTTAGTATGGTAAACTGTATCAATTTATCTTTTACAGAACATCTCAATTCTGACTAGCCACATTTAAGTACTCACTAGTCACTTGCATGGCAGTATTGGACAGAGCTACTCTAAAGTTTTATTGTTTCAATTTTTTTTCATATAGAGCTATAATACACATAGAATTTATTTTGGTGTATGGTGTGAGGTTGGAGTTAAGTTTCATTTTTTCCTATATGTATATATAACCGACCCAGAACTATTTATTGATAACATTATCCTTTCCTCAGTCCTCAGTTGTACCTCTTTGTCATAAAGCAAGTGTATATATATGTGTGTGGTTCTCATTTTGGTCTCTTTATTCTGCACAATTGGTTTGCCTATTCCTGCATCAGTATCACACTGCCTTTGTAGTTAGCTTTATTAGTATGAACCCAGTAGCATTTTGATGGCAGGTCTCTAGCAGAAAAGTTAGGATCTTGGCACTAAGGACTGGGCAAAATAAGTAGCCTGGGTTCTAATTGTGACCCCACTACTCTTTGTGTAATCTTGAGCAAGTTAAACTTTCCATAAACCTCAGTTTGGTTGGTATGAGGATAAATTTTCAGGGAGGAAGAATTTCGTCTGCATTTCAAGGTCCTTCCAGCTGGACAAAGAACCAAACTGACATGAGACAGAATAACAAGAGAAAATCAAATTTAGTTTCATAAATGTGGAGAATGCACACGCATACACACACACACACACACACACACGAAATTCCAAAGATAGCCAACATGAGACATCCTGAGCTAAGGAGAGGGGCAGAACTTGGGAATACAAAGGAGAGGAAGGCCTTGTTCTATTAGTAGTAAGGCGACAGATGTTTGCAAAACAAAGATCGCCCTATAAATTTCTTAGGTAAAGAGGGATCTCTATTAATAGTTCTTTCTGGTATAGGCAGGCAGTTGAGGGGGTAGGTAGAGAGCTTTTCCTAAATCTGCTGTGTTTTTATTGCTTTTATTTTTTTAAAGTAGACTTCACGCCCAATGTGGGGCTTGTACTCACCACCCTGAGATCAAGAGTTGCAAGCTTTATCAACTGAACCAGCCAGGTGCCTCTTGGTTGCTTTTAATTCAAAATAATCATCATGCCAAAATGCCAAAGTGTCCGTCTTTGGGTGGCCTGCCTTTTGGCCCCTATAGAGACTATTTAAATTTTTTTTTCAACGTTTTTAATTTATTTTTGGGACAGAGAGAGACAGAGCATGAACGGGGGAGGGGCAGAGAGAGAGGGAGACACAGAATCGGAAACAGGCTCCAGGCTCCGAGCCATCAGCCCAGAGCCTGACGCGGGGCTGGAACTCACAGACCGCGAGATCGTGATCTGGCTGAAGTCGGACGCTTAACCGACTGCGCCACCCAGGCGCCCCTATAGGGACTATTTATATGATAGGGTTGTTGAATTGGTTTCACAAACATAAAAGAGTTTGGCAATGTCTCACACAGAGTAAGCTCCAATAAATATTTATGAGTGGGCTGTGTGTTTATTTGTATGATTTGTTTGCTTGTCTTTCTTTTAGACTAAGAGCTCCCAGAAGTAAGGGCCTGCCCTCCGTTACCTATCCTTCCCACTCCTTAATGCCTAACACGCTGCCTGGCACGGAGTAAGGGGGGGCCCAATCAAAGGTTGTTGGATGAATCAGTTCAGCTGCTGAATCCGCGCGAGCGCGGAAGAGGACAGACCCCGGTAAAGACTCAAGTGGGCCGAGCAGGAAGAACCTGACGCCAGGGGGAGCAGGAACCCGCACTCTCCAGATCTCGCGGAACTTCGCGCGCGCGCGTGCGCGCGGCCAAGTCGCGGGTTCTGTTTCTGACGCAAGCGCGAGGCGTGAGGAAGGAGCTGCCCTAGCACGCGCGGCCTCGCCTGTGGCATGGGAGTTGCTTCCGGGTTGCGCGCCCGGAAGCAGGAAGTTGGCGGCTTACCCTCCTCGCCCGGAGGCTGAAGTCCCCGAGGCGGGAGGAGCCCGAGGGGGCGCGGGCCCCGCATGTGAGTGACTGGGGCCCGAGGCCGGGAGGGGGGAGGCCGCCCTGTGACAGCCTCACCGCCGCTCCCGTCCGTGACACCCTCGCGCGGCCCTTTTCCTCTTGCCCTTGCGCAAACCTCTTTTCTGAACCTCTGGGGTTTCGCAGATTGACAGCACCGCCGGCAGCTCCCCCAGGATCGACTCCCATAAGACGTCTTTTCCTTGGCTCCGCGGGGCCGAGCAAAGCAAGGTCGACCCTGTGAGGGCTTGTTTCGCAGGTGTCACAGCAGTGTTCAGAACACCATCGGTGCTAGCGAAGTCTAGATTTCACTGCTCTTTTGACAACATTCTTCATCTTTTGGTATATGGAGTAGATTCCTGGCCCCCCTTCGAAACACCTTTTATTAATTGTTACCCGTGGAAGCTTGCCTTGTGTCAGTGGAAGTCTCGGTTTTTGAATTCCCCACAAAAGATTTACACGAGGATCCGCACTGGCATAAAGACCGTGAGAAGGAAGGTAGCAAGCACAAAGCAGTTTTTTAAAGGGCAGTACACTTTCAGGATGGAGTGGGCAGGCCTGGAGTTGGCGACTGCCCCGAGGCTACAGTTGTTTTTTCACTCCTACCGGTAGGGGGAACTTTGACCCTGCAAGGTTCCTGTCGAAACTGTCTCGGGAAACTGTCATGTCCGTTTCCCAACGGGGATGGCAAACTAATGCAAATGCATTGTAATGAAGTCTAGGGTTACTCTGGGGCAGAAGAGTTAGAAGCACAAGCCTTGTACCTGCTGCTCTGGGTCTTAGAGCCCTGGAAAGTTGGGAACCTTTTGCCCTCAGGTCTCTAAATGTAACCTGTTTATGGCCTTCCCTGCCTCCAGCTCATAGCTAACCAAGTGCCTACTCTGTTATTTCCCCTTCAAGGACTTGGGGCTCTGAAATCTTTCAGGTTGAGGACCAAAGTCAAGCTTCTGTAGCTGCTTCCTACTGAACAGGCAGTGTTTTCATTAGGGTTTCACTCTTTGATATCTGTCTGGGCCATGAGGAGGTGGTATGAGGTTATAGGGTGGAGTAGGGCTTGTGTCCTGGTCTCAGAAGGTTTGACCACTCCAGTCCAGGGGCTATAGTAGTCTTGATGTTTTCTTGAAAGGGGCTGATATCCTTGTTGCAGTAAGAGGTGAAGTTGGTCTTGTCTACCACAAGAGGAGATGAACTTAGTTATAAGATTAAGAAGACATGGTTCAAAAAGCAAAAGGATCACGCAAAGGAAAGGTCCCATGAAGGGAAGTATCCATGACATAAGACCCCAGGATAGGGAGATGGTGGATGTGCTTGCTGATAGGAGACGATGGGCTTGCGTTTGAAGTCTTTTGATACTTTCTTGAATAACCTGACTGATGGACATAAAAGCAACATTCTTCCTGGACTAATGTGCCCCTTTGGGCTAAAGTGAGCTATCTAATGCCCTTCGATTTTGGAGGACTACCCCTGAGAGTGACCACCAGGACAACCAGACTGGAGTTGAAGGAAAGCTTACCTGTAAAGGAGGTTAAGACAGAGTAGGTGGCTCCCGTGTCTAAAAGAAAATTAATTGTCCTACCTGCCAGTGAGTTGAGTTGGTGGCCTAAGGTTGCCAAGACTTACATAGTTTCTTGAATGGATTTGCCTAATTCTTGAGAGAGTGGAGGACAGTCCTCGTGATCCCTGTGGCCAGTCATAAGGCTGCTCCCTAGGAGAGCCCCTAGCAAGAGGAGTGTAAGGACCTCCTGCTTGGATATGGGTGTTTCAGTTACCATAGAGAGGGAAACTCTTTGAGTAACTCCTATGAGGGATACATCTGGAACTAACCAGGCCAAAGAACAAGTGCCCTTCCAACCATCTGAAAGGGTCACATATGCTTGAGTTCCAAAAATAGAGTCCCTTCTGAGGACACAGGTGAACCTTGGTTAGAACAGAAAATAAAGGCACTTTCAAAAGGGGCTCCCCTAGGGCCAGCAGTGGCCCTAAAGAGGACCAAAGCCAATATGAAGGTGGGCAAAGAGGTCATGACTAGATGTTGTAGAGTTGCATTGCTACTTTAACACCGTTAAAAGACCCACTCTTTTAATTTTTTTTTAAGTTTGTTTTTGAGAGAGAGAGAGAGAGTGTGAGCAGGGGAGGGGCAGAGAGAGAGGGAGACACAGAATCGAGTCAGGCTCCAGGCTCTGAGCTGTCAGCACAGAGCCTGATGTGGGTCTTGAGCCCAGGAACCATGAGATCATGACTTGAGCAGAAGTGAGACGCTTAATCAACTGAGCCACCTAGGTGACCCTTAAAAGACCCACTCTTAACCTTCCCCCAAAGGTCACCATCACCCCCCGTCCTTGGTCCTCCATGTCTCAATATTGTCAGGGCCACCCGTCAGCCCAGATAACCTCCTTCTTCTTCAATACACCTTATTAACAGCCTTGTCCCCTGCTGGAAAAACTCCTGGAACATATGTTCTGGGATCCTTATCAAAAGCTCCTCTTTAACAGTGTTAAAGTAGCAATCAGAAACACTTTCCCAAAAGAATGACTCACGTGCCGAAGTTAGGTTGAAATTATAAAGGCAGGGAGACAAGGGAATAAAACCCACTGGGGTCCCAGATGTTGGGTTAGTACTAACACAGATTGGGAAGGTCATATTAGAGAGTTTAAGTTGAGTATATAACAGTCCCCAAATAGCAGGTGTTGGGCGAGGCCCCTGAGCATTTAGGATTTTTGTGCTGTGTTCCATGACCTTTCTTTGGAAGTTTCTTGCACTTACGTGGGGCTGGGAGGTCCATGTTGGTACCCAGAGACGGGTATAGGTGAAACTAATGGGGTTATTGGTGGTGGCCCACAATGAAGCAGGTGCGGGAGTTACAATGGCTAAGTGGGGTCCCACACATATCCAGCAAGAGGAATTAGAATTGGTGTTGTTGAGATAGCGTTGAGCAGTATTAAGTGAGGGGGGCTACGGGGCAGCATGAGGCAGAAGTGGCTTGTGATCAAAGAGGTACCATACCTACGGATTTCTTTAAGGGTATAGTCTTGGAAGTCCCCCTGCAGGACTACACTAAGGTATTGGACATAACAGAATAGAGGATTTTAGGATTTATCTGAGATGGCCCGTTTTTGAAGAGCAGTTTGAGGTCTTCCAGTGGCTCACCGGTATACTCAGAGGTATCAGGGTTGTCCTCTTTGTTAGAGGTCACAGCAGGCTTGGCTCGGGAGAGATGGATCCAGCTGGAGATTCCTGGGACCTTGATGGTTGTAGGGGTGGATAAAAGAACAGTATAGGGTCCCTTCCATAAAGGCGTTTGTTGGGATCCAGGAGCTCAATCTATCCAGGTTTTAATTAGGACCTTATCTCCTGGTTGGACCAGGGATGTTGGGTTTGAGTGGGCTGGCTTTAGTAGGACCTGTTTTTCCCATAGAGCCTCTCAAAGGCACTGACTGAGTCCCAAGAATATATGAATGTTAGGTTAGCTTTGTTGGTAGGCTCTTCACTCCCATAACCAGACAGGAGTTGAAGGAAAGCTTACCGTAAAGGAGGATAAGACAGAGTAAGTGGTTCCCATGTCCAAGAGAAAATTGTCCTACCTGCCATGTCAAGGGGTCACCCTGGGCTCTGTCACAATGAGGGAAACAGTGAGTGGAGGAGCCCATTGGTGCCATAGGTTGCCTCAATCCATGGTGGTGACAGCTTGAAGGGATGCTGAACCCCTGATTGTCCCATTAGTGGGGCAGTCTCTCAGTGTCCTGTTTGAGGACATTAGGACAGGCCATATTAGGGAGCTTAAGGAACAGACATCTCTCCAGTGTCCCTCCTTTTTGAAATGGTAGCAGGCTCCTTTTGGTGTCTCCCTTTTGAGGGGGTGACCCTGGGGTGATGGCTGGCATTGCAAGGCCACCAGGAGTTGAGCCTGTCTCTGATCCTTATGTTTTTTCTTTTCCCTTTTTTTTCCTTCTCCTGGTCCTGGCCATAGAACACAAAATTGACCACCTTAAGGAGTTCAGAGCTTGGGATGTCTGGCCCTAGGGATAATTTTTGGAGCTTCCTCCTAATATCTGGGGTGGCCTGAGTGATGAGTCGACCATTAAGAACTGTAAGACCAGCCTCTCATCTGGGATCAAGAGTATGTTTAGCTGAAGTCTCTCTCAGTCTTTCCATAAAGGTTGTGGGGTTTTCTTCCTTTTCCTGGTTTATGAAAGCCAGCTTGTTATATAATTAATTGGCTTTGACTGGCATCTTGACATTCCATTTGTTAGACAGATTATAAGATGGTCTTGGGACCATTGCTCTTGTGCAGTGTCATAGTTCCAATGAGGATCTGTTATTGGAACTGCCATGTTATCTGCCAGATACCTTGCACTGGAACTATGAAGTTTATCCCCAGATTAGATGGTGGGCTCCCCAATTCTATCTCAGTCTGCCTTGGAGAGAGTCTGATTGAGAATGAGCACTATGTCCTTCCAGGACAAATCAAAAGTTAGTATAAAACCCTGAAGTCCTGACATGTAACTGTCAAGGTCCTAGGAAAAATCTCCCAAGTCCTTCTGGATTTGTTGGAGATCACTCATAAAGAAGGGAGTTTGGACCCACATGGTGGTTCTGGTTGGCTCAACTATTTCCTGGAGGAGACACAGAATTGGAAGGGGCTTGTTAGGACTTGACAGTGTTGGTGGTCTTGGATATGGGGCAATGGATCATCATTTTGGGCTATGGTAGGATTTGGTGGGGCTTGGGGAAGCCTCCTCTGGTGGTGGGGGAGGGGACTTAGGACTTAGGCCTGTGAGGAAATCTAAAGTGGACAGCTGAATTTTGCAGGTTTTGAAAAGCGTGAGGTTTGTTTAACATAAAGGCTTGGACCTAAGGGAACTGAGACCACTTTGTCTGGTCTATACAAAATAGGTCTAGTTTAAGATGGTGTTATAATCCAGTGTCCAATTGTAGGGCCCTGTTGCCCCATCTCTTAGTTTATATTGGGGCCATGCTGTATTGCAGAAAAAGATGAGCCTTTTCCTCTTTAAAGGTTGGGGGTCAAACTTATCCCAGTTAGTGAGGATGCATCCCAGTGGTGAACCCCGGGAACTGCCATCGGGTTTCCCATATGTAAGGGAATAGCAAAGAGAAGGGGAAGAAGTAGACACAGTATTCCAAGAGTGTCCCCTTGGAATGTTGTGTATCAAGAGGAGAGGTGGCCTTTCTACCTCCTTTGAAGAACGACCCTTCAAGGATGTCCCCTCAGGTGAGGCGCACAGCCCAAATTAGTATTATTGCAGCCTGTCCTTTCTTTACTTGCCTCCCCCAAATTGAGGTGCCCATGAGGGAGGGATCTGGTATATTTTATAACCTCTAATGAGTCCCTGAGTGCCAGGATGTATGCCCCAGCCTTCAACATCTATGTGGTTCCATTTCCAGATTTCATCCCAGGCTCCTCTCAGGTTTTTTTGTTTGTTTGTTTTTTTAAATTTACATCCAAATTAGTTAGCATATAGTGCAACAATGTTTTCAGGAGTAGATTTCCTCTCAAAAGTATTAACTCGAGGAGTTGGAATAGACACAAAGATTTGCCCTTACCCTCTTAGAAATAAACTCCCGCTGGAGACTGTGATTATCATGTACCCACCTTGGATTTAAGTATCAGAGGCTGATTGAGACCATCTTTCCGGAAAGGGAAGGGGAGGGAAACACGTAAGAAGGTGTGATTTGAGGCAACAACACAGAGGGAGAACTACTGGTTAGATGAATCATCCAGGAGATTGAATGAGTATGAAAATGGACCGGCCCAGCAGACGGAGAGGCTTTCACATATATACAACACGTCCTCGGGGTTTGAGGGGCACAGACTTTGTGAGAGTGATGGCAGAAGTGGTTTAGGAGAGGAAGAACTACAGACAGTAACAGTAGTGGCCAAATTGCAGACTGAGTGAGAGCTGACCTCCGAGAAAGTAAATCAGATAGGGATCCTCTAGCCTCAACGGGGTGAGGACTGTCTTACCTTGGGCAGTCGGAGTCGCGGCACCAAAAGATGTTACTGCGGAAAGCTTGCATGGTGTCAGTGGAAGTCTCGGTTCTTGGATTCCCCTCGAAAGATTTATGGGAGGATCCGCGCTCGAATAACGACAGAAGGGAGGTACCAAGCAAGAAGTGGTTTATTAAACCACCAGTACACGGTCATAATGGAAGAGACGCGGGTTGAGGAGTCACCGAGGATACAGTTTTTTCTAAGGAGGGTCTTGAGCCATGCAGGAGGCGGTCTCTAATGGAAGCTGCCTCACATCTTTGGGGAGACGCCACCTACCTGTGGAGGAGAACTTTGACCCTACAAGGTTCCTACAAGGGGAACTGTCACGGCGTCACTCCCCACCAGGGGGCGCAGAACCTGTAATACAAATGCCTTATAAAGCCAGGTTACCCTGGGACAGAGGTTGAAGAGGAGAACGCATGCTCTGCACCTGCTGTCCTTGCTCCGCTAGCCCGGAAAGTTGGAAACCAAATGTTTGTTGTCTTTCTCTCATTAAAACTAAGCTCCCACAGGTAAGGGCCTGCCCTCCATTACCTGTCCTTCCCACTCCTTAATGCCTAACACGCTGCCTGGCACGGAGTAGGGGGGGGGGGCAATCAAAGGCCGTTGGATGAATCAGTTCACCTGCTAAATCCGCGCGAGCGCGGAAGAGGACAGACCCTGGTAAGGCCTGAAAGGGGACGAGCAGGAGGAACCTGACGCCAGGGGGAGCAGGAACCCGCACTCTCCAGAGCTCGCGGGACTTCGCGCGCTCGCGCGCGGCCAAGTCGCCGGTTCTGTTTCTGACGCAAGCGCGAGGCGTGAGGAAGGAGCTACCCTAGCACGCGCGGCCTCGCCTGTGGCATGGGAGTTGCTTCCGGGTTGCGCGCCCGGAAGTAGGAGGTTGGCGGCTTACCCTCCTCGCCCGGAGGCTGAAGTCCCCGAGGCGGGAGGAGCCCGAGGGGGCGCGGGCCCCGCTTGTGAGTGACTGGGGCCCGAGGCCGGGAGGGGGGAGGCCGCCCTGTGACAGCCTCACCGCCGCTCCCGTCCGTGACACCCTCGCGCGGCCCTTTTCCTCTTGCCCTTGAGCGAACCTCTTTTCTGAGCCTCTGGGGTTTCGCAGATTGACAGCACCGCCGGCAGCTCCCCCAGGATCGACTCCCTTAAGACGTCTTTTCCTTGGCTCCGCGGGGTCGAGCAAAGCGAGGTCGACCCTGTTGGGGCTTGTTTCGCAGGTGTCACAGCAGTGTCCAGAACACCATCGGTGCTAGCGAAGTCTAGATTTCACTGCCCTTTTGACAAAATTCCTAATTTTTTAGTATGTTGAGTTGATTCCCCGCCCCCCTTCGAAACGTCTTTTTCTAATAAAGTGTGGACTTGTATGCGATAAACAGCATGTAGGATTTCAGAGTTATATGACTTGATTTATTGACCCGATAATGGGGTGTTTGTAATCACCATTTGCTACAAAAATCTCCTGCCTAGTGTTCCTAAGACCACTAACCTTGCTGGTCACAGGTTTTCCTATTTAAGAGCTCGTATAGCCTTGGTATTTGCGAGTATATTTAAAGTATTTAGTCATCGCTTGATAATAGAAACTACTCCCGGATGCTTAACTATTCTGACTTTTTCAGGTTGCTCATCTGGTTGTTTCCATGGTGGAATCCTCTATGGGCATTTCTCCCTTAATGAAATCGTGTGTTCAGGGTTTATCACAATTTCTCTCTAAGGAACAACATCCTTTAACCTAAATTCAACTTTGCTACGTTGAAGTTTGACTAAAGTTCACTTAGTCCAACTCGCATACCAAAGAGTGTCCATGTTAGGCTCTTTCTGCTTTGAACCAAAACAATTTTCAAGATCCAGTTTTAATCCCTGTTCCTCTAACAAGCTACCTGGCAACACCACAGAGATTCTCTAAATGAGAGGTTCCTATTCTCACCTAAACCCTCCTTAGGTTGATGTATTTTTAAAAATAAGAAGAATAAATGGTAAAATAAACCAACCATTAGTTAAATTAGTTTGAGAACAGAATGATCAGTTCCTTTGTATAAATTTGTTCAGACGATACTGATCAGGTTCCATGACTCTGAGGTGAATTTCCATGTCTGTTGTTAGTTTCTTCTGATATTTTCTCCACTTATCTCTGCTTTCAAGTGTTAAATAACAAAAAATTCAAACGAGTAAATTTTGAACATCTAATTGCTGTAATTAAATCATGAATCAGGCAGCATCCCATCTGACAAGTAGAGAGGAGCTCCTAAAGGGCTACAGGAAAGGAAAGGCTTTTCAAGGTAGAGAGTGAAGTAAAGGAAATTATTTTTTTTAGGCATTGCCGGTTTTTTAGGCAAGGTCATTCTAAGGGGGAATGGGGTTTATCAGTAAATGTTCTAGCACTGACCAGGAAATTCCATGTTGGCTGGGTAAAGTCACATTTCCAAGGGATTTGAAACTGCAGTTAGATGTTAAGTCTTGGTTTGCTCACTTGGGGCCCTAACCTAAGTGACACCATTTTGGGCCTGTGGTTTTCTTTTTAACACAAGGAACAATTTAGTGTGAGGAGACATGGAAATAAATATAATACAAAGTGATCAGAGTTGTGTTTAGGGTTCAGAGGACAAACATCAAGGCTGGAATAAGGAGTTCACTGATTGGAAGAGCATGGGGGCTTTTCCCCATGGTGGGCAGAGACAATTGTTTGTACAAAAGCAAAAAGACGTAAAATGGGATGGCAGTGAAGAACGTGAGGAAGGAATAGGAAATGAGACTGAACAGGTAGGCAGTGACCAGGTCATAATGGGAAGCTAAGTAATTTGAACTTCGTCTTATTAAAATTACCAAGTCTTAAATTTGGGTATTGGGACAAATGTTTTACATTCATCATCTCGTAATCCCTTCACAGCAGTGTTGGAAAGACACAATTATCCCCATTTTATAAAATGATGAAAACTCAGAGGCTTAGATTAAGTACTGTCTCATGACTATACAGTAGTGGAAGATTCACAAACAATTAGTGTTTGTATTTAGCTTTTTCCAAGTCCATTTGCCTTCTTAACCACCTTGCTAAATTGTTCCACAGCAGGACATGGGGATTCAAGGAAGTTGCTTTAAATAGACAAGTAACATTAGCTGATTTGTTTCAGAAAAATAATTTGTGGGGCGAGTTGAGGATGGATCAGAGAGGAGAAGGAGAACTGGCAGTATAGAGATTAAATTTATCTTTGTGATGGTCCACGGGACAGATGTTGAGAGCCTTGACTACCATTAATGTAGAGCTAAAAAGGAGATGATGAATGTGGGAACTATACAGGGAGTAGAATCGAGGATTTAGTGATTGGTTCATTAGTGGTGATGAAAAAGGAGGGGTTTTAAATATGGAGAACTGGTGTTTCCATTAATTACAAAACAATACAGTAGGAGAAATGGGTTGCGGGGGTGGGGGGGCAGGAATAATAAGTCAGTTATGGGCACATTGCATATAGGGAACAGAAGGAAATTTCTGCCAGAGTGTCTGGTATATAGATAGATGGATGGGTCTGGAGTTCTGGAGGGTTTTAGACTGGAGAAGAGATTTGGAAATCACTAATAGCTGGTAGTTAAAGCCAGGGAGGGAATGAGAAGATCAAGGACAACTGTGACGAATACCAGCATTCGGGGTATGGTCTCTGAGAAAAGAGAATTATGCTAAGGTTTGAGAGCACTTGAGGGAGGAAATGGCTGGCAACAGGAACTTCTGTGGAGAGGTCAGTTAAGGTAGTAATTGAGAAAACGTCCTTTTGACTTGGCATGTAGAGAGCCATTGGTGACCTGAGAGCTATATTAGTGGTGTGAGGGGGGCAGAAATGTGATTTGAGTGGTTAATAAAGACATGGAGACCTTAGAAACACGAAGGTGAAGTGATGCCTTTTTTTTTTTTTTCTTTTCTTTTTTTAAGGAACTTGGCTCTGGAGGGAGAACACGAGCACTGGAATTCTAGAGAGAAAGGATTTTTTTTTTTTTTTTAATGATAGAAACTGGAAAAGATGAGGATACAAGCAGGTAGAAATAACGTTTATTTATTCTAGAGAGAGAGCATGCAAGCAGGGGAGAGGGGCAGAGGGAGAGAGAGAGAAAATCTTTAGCAGGCTCCATGCTCAGCACGGACCGCACCTTGGGGCTCAGTCCCATGACCCTGGGATCATGACCTGAGCCAAATTCAAGAGTCGACCTTCTGAGCCCCCAAGGCGCCCACCCCTTTTTGTGTAGCTAGATGCATCTATTTTGCATCTTAGACTTGCCTAGCTGGCACAGCTGTTTAGTTTGGAAAGCTGAGCACCTCCAGGTGTTCACTGTCAAATCAGTGTTTAGGACATATTTATAACCATAAAGAAGTTCTGTATTAAACAGGACAAAGGAGAGGTTCGCATTTAGTTGGACCTCTTAACCTGTTTTCTGCAGTAAACAAACTTTTATTGTAAGTTCTGTTAGAGTCATCCTATCGGTTATGCCTCTGTCCTGTTTTTTTCCTAGACTGAGACACAGAAGGAATTGTGGAGAACATCTCATCAGAGCTGTCAGTGGCTTCCTTCTATTCCTGAGATGCTCCTTCAGAAGTGAACAGCCTCCTGGCTTATCGCCCCCCCCCCCCCCCCTTGCCTCCACCCTGGCCTCCCTTGAAAGCAGAATTTTTTCACCTCAGCACTCTTAACATTTTCAACGGGACAGTTCTTTGTTGTGGGATGTTTAGTCTTCACCCACTGGATGCCAGTAGTGCCCCTCCAGTTTTGACAGTCAGAAATGTCTCAGACATTGCCAAATGTCCCCTGAGGAGCAGAATCACCCCTAGTTGAACGGCTGTTCTAGAGCAGTGTCTCCCATTTGGGAGTGTGCCTTTTCTCATCAGGGAAGAGTTTGAATACTTCTGCACCAGGCTCCCACTCCCAGAGATTCTGGCAAGTCAGGATGTCTAGGGTGGTGCATGATACCTTGATTTTTATAATTCTGCTAGTGACCCTGCCTGTGCCCTTGCAGGTTAAGAGTCAAGCTCACTCTTTGGAACTTCCCTCTGTGGCAAAGCTCATTCCTGCTAGAGTTGGATCTTCTTTCTTTCTGGAGGTAAAGGAATTGCCTTTGCTCAGCTGATTTCAGTCAGTGCCCTCATACTTGATGCTAAGCCATGACTTTGTGTTTGAGGTTTTTTTTGTTTTGTGTGTGTGTGTGGTTTTTTGTTTTTTGTTTTTAATACAAATCGTTGTGTTGAAGGCTTTCAAATCTCAGCAAGGGAGCTGCTTTGCTGGTATGAAATCCCAACCCAAAGGGACAAGATTTTTTGTGTGTGCTTAATTGACATCATATCTACTAGATGCCAGTACCCCTCAAATGTGACCATCAAAATGTCTCCAGACTTTCCAAATGTCCCTGTCCAGAATTGCCCCCAGTTGAGGACCACTTGTCTAACGAAAGCCAGAAAGAGGGCTTATTATGAAGATCCCCACGTGCTCTTAGAAACTTTATGAAGTTATTGGTAAAGACCCTTCCAGTAACTTTGGAAATATGTCAAAATCTCAAGGAGAAAGGATGTACAGCTTGCAAAAATATAGTCAGTATCGTAATACCATTGTATACTTCAATTACCAAAAAAAAAAAGAAAACCAAAAACTGTTGTTTTTGTGATAAAAACTGGGGGTTTAGTGAGGTTTTTATGTGTCCTGAAAGTAGGCAGAGATTTACAAAGGTTGTGAAGTAGTCATCAGAAATGGTGATAGTTGATTTTCTTTTGAACCTCACTTGTACTTCTGTTCCCTTCACGGTTCTCCTAAAGGCCCACCAATATGATGTTCTCTTCTGCCTGAGGGATTACCTACACGTACCCCACCTTCCAATACTTTTCAGAATTTTTTACTGGAATCCTTTCCAGAATTCTCCCTGCTCTCTTTTCTAGTCCTTTAATGAGTTTTAGTGGATTTTGACTGGATGTCGTTGGGTAATTTATTGTAGTTTTTTTGAACAAACATTATCCTCGCTTGCTTGCTTGCTTGCTTGCTTGGAATATCTTTGTTAATTTCAACAGGAAAAAATGCTATCTCTGGAATCACTAGTCACAAAATCAAGATGTGAAAAATGTTGTAATAAGTTATCGCTTTATTCTTTTTCCAGGAATCATTGTAGTTGATCACTTGTCCAGTTCTCAGCCAGTCATTTGTGATAATTGAGGGGCATGGTGTTGTGGTTTCCAAACTGCCAGCTCAGAATAGGAAAATACTTGGTAAGGGAGGCAGCATGCATAAAGGTTAAAAGCATCAACTTGGAAGTCAGGCACACTTGACTCCACATCCTGGCAAGTTATGGAACCTTTCTGAGCCTTACTTTCAACATCTGTGAAATGGGATTAATCACATCTACCTTTTGGCAAAACAAAAAGCAAAGAGACAAACCAAAAAAAAAGGCTCTTAACTATAGAGAACAAACTGGTGGTTGCCCAAGGGGAGGTTGGTGGAAGTGGGGGGAATGGGTGAAATAGGTAAAGGGGATTAAGAGTCCACTTACCATGATGAGCGCTGGGTAATGTACAGAATTGTTGAATCACTATATTGTATACCTGAAATTAATAGAATACTGTATGTTAACTATACTGGAATTAAAATTAAAAACTTAATAAAAAAAAATCACACCTACCTTTTGGGATTGCTGTGATGATTTACTAAGATCATGTTTCTTGTGTGCTTAGCACGGTGCCTGCATTTAGGATGGCACAACTGGAAGTGGTCATTCAATGTAATTGGACAGAAGTCTTTAGTTTCTAGTGAATTGAAGTTTTTCTACTTCCCAAAGCCTTCCAATGCCCTTAAAATTTTAGAGCTAGAGGGGACTTTGAAAACCTCTTAGTTCAGTCCCTTTATTTTTTTAGGTGAGGAAATAGACCAAGTGACTTAGCCAAAATCATAACAGCATAGTTTAATAAATGCCATAGCAGGGGTAAGTTCAAATTCTATAAAAATACATTGTACAAGACCAGTGCTCTAACCCCTGAGCTGTAGGTCCTATAAATACACATTTTAAAAACATCTTTACTGAAATTTAATTTATATGCCATAAAATCCACCTGTTTGAAACGTACAATTCAGTGTTTTTTAGTACATTCACAAAGTTGTGCAACTGTCACCACAATTTAAGTTTTGAACATTTCTGTCACTCTAGAAAGAAACCCTTGGATCTACCGACAGTCAGTTCCCATTCTTCTCCACTCTGTGTCTGCATAACCACTAATTAATCTACTTCCTGTCTCTATGGATTGCCTCTATTATTAACTTTTTGCATTTTATTTATTTTTTTTTTTCAACGTTTTTTATTTATTTTTGGGACAGAGAGAGACAGAGCATGAACGGGGGAGGGGCAGAGAGAGGGAGACACAGAATCGGAAACAGGCCCCAGGCTCCGAGCCATCAGCCCAGAGCCTGACGCGGGGCTCGAACTCACGGACCGCGAGATCGTGACCTGGCCGAAGTCGGACGCTTAACCGACTGCGCCACCCAGGCGCCCCTACATTTTATTAATACAGTCTTACAACATGTCATCTTTTTTGACTGTCTCCCACTTAGCTTAAGGTTTTCAAGGTTCACCTATGTTGTTGATATCCATACTTTATTCCTTTTTATTCAATCATATTCTATTGTATGGATATACTACATTTTATCCATCCATTTAGTAGTTCATGGACATTTGGATCGCTTTATTTTTGAGCTATTATGAATAATGCTTGGATATCCATGTACAAATTTTTGTGCAGAAACATGTTTTAAATTCTCTTGAGTTCAGGGCGCCTGGGTGGCGCAGTCGGTTGAGCGTCCGACTTCAGCCAGGTCACGATCTCGCGGTCCGTGAGTTCGAGCCCCGCGTCAGGCTCTGGGCTGATGGCTCGGAGCCTGGAGCCTGTTTCGGATTCTGTGTCTCCCTCTCTCTCTGCCCCTCTCCCGCCCATTCATGCTCTGTCTCTCTCTGTCCCAAAAATAAATAATAAAAAACATTAAAAAAAAAATTTTTTTTAAAAAAATAAATTCTCTTGAGTTCATACTTAACAAGTGGAATTGCTGGATCATATGGTAACCCTGCTTAAGTTTTTGAGAAACTGTCCAGCTGTTTTCCAAAGCAGCTGCACCATTTTATATTCCCACCAGCAGTGTACAGGAGTTCCAGATGCTCAATATCTCCCAACTTATTATCTGACTTTTTTTTTAAGTTTATTTATTTATTTTGAGAGTGCAAGAGAGAGAGAGAGCACGGGAGGGGTAGAGAGAGAGGGAGAGACAGAATCCCAGGCAGGCTCTGCACTCTCAGTGCGTAGCCCAACGTGGGACTAGAACTCTTATCAGAAATAGAGTTTACGTATATTTCCCCCCATTCTATGGGTTGTCATTTCACTTTCCTAAAAGTTACCATTTGTAGCACAAAAATTGTTAATTTTTAATGTAGTCCAATTTATTTTTTCTTTTTCTGCTCTTGCTTTTGGCGCCGTATCTCAGAAGCCATTGCCTAATGGAGGGTCATGAAGACTTTTTCCCCTGTGTTTTCTTCCAAGAGTTTATAGTTTTAGCTCGTATGTGTTTGATACATGTTGAGTTAATTTTTGTGTATGGTAGAAGGAAGGGTCCTACTTCATTCTTTTGCATGTGGATATCTAGTTGTCCCAGCACCATTTGTTGAAAATACACATTTTTATTTATTTATTTTTTTAATTTTTTTTTTAACGTTTATTTATTTTTGAGACAGAGAGAGAGAGCATGAACGGGGGAGGGTCAGAGAGAGGGAGACACAGAATCTGAAACAGGCTCCAGGCTCTGAGCTGTCAGCACAGAGCCCGACGCGGGGCTCGAACTCACGGACCGCGAGATCATGACCTGAGCCGAAGTCGGCCGCTTAACCGACGGAGCCACGCAGGTGCCCCGAAAATACACATTTTTAAATAGAGTTGACACCATCCTTTTATCTGAACCTTGAAATGAAAGCCTATGTGGCCTAGGGAAAACACAGTCTGAGCAAGAGCAAAGAGTTTGGGGAAGGGATTTAGCCTTTTAGCGTGTGGCGGTTCCCGCCCCTCCCCAACCAATTCCTCAGTCTAGATTACCTGCCTGTTAATTCACCATTGGAAATCCAATACTGTTTTATTTAATTGGTTTGGGTTGAGGCCCTGGTATGAGCATTCATTAAAAATTCTGGTGACTCCAGTGTGGAGGCACACTTAAGAACTAGTGAACTAAAGGGTTAATAGCCCTACCAGGGACCAAACCGTCAGTATCAGGAGGTGCTGCTGGAAGGGGAGATAGGCTGAGGTGCTTGCTCTTCTCCACGGAGCTGCAGGAGCTGCAAGACCGTTGTCCTTGGCTCTACAGGTGGCAGCATCTCCTTACTGAAAAAATAGAGTTGTTCCACGTCAGTGCTTTCTGGGGTTAGAAGCACTTTGGGCGTGACATATATGAAATAAGACGACTTCTACATGTAAGGGAAAAAGAGACCAATAAAAGAGCATAAATCCCAAGCACTGTTTTTCCTTTGGTAAGTGACAGAAGATGTTGTCTTATAACACAAGCATTTTTTAAAAAGAACGATTTGATTGCATGTTACAAATGTTACAAGAGAGTATTCTACTCTGCCACTTTAGTTTCTACCTTTTCTTCTGTGGCCGCTGTGAAACAATTTGGCTTTAAAGTAACTATGAGAACAAATTGAATTTTGAAATTAGTTAAAGATCTTAGGTCTTTCAAGTATATGAAATACAAGTAAAATGCTCTTTATTGTCTAAAACTATATTTGCAGAAAAGTATGAGGACTCTAGCCTGCAAGGTCTGAACAGTCCCAGTGCCATGGTTTTTGTGTTGCCTGAAATTCTTGCTCTGCCAGTAGCAAAACGTGTCAGTACGTTCCCCATAGTAAATCTTGCAGTGCTTAGTTCCTCCTCTGTTGCTAAAAGGTGTATCTAATACAAATGCAAAGAAATAATGGATCAACAACACTCCATATTGCATTTCTTTTTAAGTAAATTACCAGTAGCAGACCACCTGTGATTGGTTTCAATAATCCTTTTGGTTGGCACTAGTGTTTCAGAGTCCCATTAGGGATTTATTGTGCTGTAGACTAGTGCTCCTCAAAGTGTCTGTGAACCAGTAAACTGTGTTACTAGCCCACAATTAAGGAACACTTAAAAGCTGTGTAGTACTAACTTGACCTAATCTAGACATTCGTTATGTTCTACAAAAGCATTGGCTTGCAGTGGATTGGGGAAAACAGGTCCTTCCCATGAAGCTCTGTTCTAAGTGAAGTAACTTTGAGGGGTGCCTGAGTGGCTCAGCTTTGGTTAAGTGTCTGACTTCAGCTCAGGTCACGATCTCACAGTTTGTGAGCTCGAGCCCCGCGTGGGGCTCTGTGCTGACGGCTCAGAGTCTGGAGCCTGCTTCGGATTCTGTGTCTCCGTCTCTCTCTGCCCCTCACCTGCTTGCTTGCTCGCTCTTTCTCTCTCTCTCAAAAATAAATAAAACATTAAAAAATTAAAAAAAAATAAAGGAAGTAACTTGGAGGAAGAAGGTATTTTAAAGAAACCATCTTTCTTTTTACATTTACTTTCTTTCTCTCAGGGATTTTGTATTGGAAGACATGGATCTTGCTGCCAATGAGCTCAGCATTTATGACAAACTTTCAGAGACTGTTGATTTGGTGAGACAGACAGGCCATCAATGTGGCATGTCAGAGAAGGCAATTGAAAAATTTATCAGACAGCTGCTGGAAAAGAATGAACCTCAGAGGGGACCACCCCAGTATCCTCTCCTTATAGCCATGTATAAGGTAAAAACGTGTTTTGACTTGGAGATTCCTTAAACAGAGCACAAACTCTTCAACTTTCTCCCCAAATTTTACTGTTGACTGTTCTACCATCTAACCTTAGTTTTCCTATGAATAAGTTGGCCTTTGCTCTTGTTACCATGAGTTACTAGGAAATTTGACCCATTTTGTTAAATATCCATGATGAAAGCTATATATTTATAATTAAACTGTATTTGTGTATACTTTTTAATGGAGGACATAGCCCCATAGAAGCCTGGTGCTGAATGGCTCAGTTGGTGGAGCATGCAACTCTTGATCTCCGGGTCGTGAGTTCAGGTCCCACTCTGGGCATAGAACCTACTTAAAAAAGAAAAAAAAAAAAAGAAGAAGGTTGGTGAGCCTTGCAGTTCTCATAGTTCTCAAACTTTAAATGTATTTCATTCAGGAGTGAATGTAGCCAATTTGGCAATAAATTATATTAAAAAAAATAAAATATAAATAAAATAAATTTAAAAAATGAAACTATAAAAGGTTTAAAAAATGAATGCAAATGGCTTGTTTATGAAAATGGATTAGTTCCTAAGGCATAGTGAAAATAATGGAAGAGGCTGGGGTTTTTGGTTTGTTTTGTTTCTTTTTTTTCTTGGCATTAAAGTATTTTGTTTGCTGGGACAATTATTAATCCTTCTCCTGTCTTCCCTTATAGGTCCTTGTAACCCTGGGATTAATCTTGCTCACTGCCTACTTTGTGATTCAACCTTTCAGCCCATTACCACCTGAACCGGTGCTTTCTGGAGCTCACACCTGGCGCTCACTCATCCATCACATTCGGCTGATGTCCTTGCCCATTACCAAGAAGTATATGCCAGAAAATAAGGGAGTTCCTCTGCATGGGGGTGATGAAGACAGACCCTTTCCAGGTAGAATCCTGCATTTTACTACTTACACGGTGTTCTTGACAGTGTATGATGGGAAAGGAAATAACATGTACTGACATCTAATGAGAGACACTTTCCCACTTTTGTCTTTAAAAAATTTTTTTTTGTTTTTATTTTTGAAAGAGAGAGAATGAGCTTGAGTGGGGAGGGGGAGAGAGAGAGAGACAGACAGACAGACAGACAGACACAGAAAGACACAGAATCCAAAGCAGGCTCCAGGTTCTGAACTGTCAGCACAGAGCCCAACGCGGGGCTCGAACTCACAAACTGTGAGATCATGACCTGCACTGAAGTCGGACATTCAGCCGACCTGAGCCACCCAGACACCCCTCAATTTTGTCTTATTTAATTCAGTCCCCACTAAAACTCTATTTGATAGGGGTTTTTTTGGGTTTTGTTTTTTTGTTTTTGGTTTGTTGTCCCTGTCTTGCAGATTGAGGAACTGAGGCTCAGAGAGATTAAGAAACTTGCCAGAAAAACACTCCTGGGGGAGCCAAATGCAAACCCCTTGATTCCAAAGCACACATGGTGGGGATGAGTATTTTTGTTTATAAGGAAAATTTCAGTGTATCTTATTCTACCCTTTTCTCTCCTGTGATCCCTATCCATAATAGATATTTTAATAAATAGCTATTGATTTATTGAAAACATCTGAGTCCAGCTTGCTTTTAACCAGATCCTCGAATAGTCCTTAGCTTGTTGGGCTGGGTTTTTGTCCCACTTTGTCTTACTCTTTCAGTATAGTGTTTTCTCTGCCTCACGGTATGCTTAGTGCTCCTAAGTGTGCAGTTTTGCCGATAAGTTGAATTTAAGAAACATTTAAATTTAGTAACAGTGTATCAGTGGGAGCACAGGAATTTCTGGTCTGACATACCATTTGAGGAGTTTCCTTTTGCGAAGATTGTAACGTGTGATAAGACTTGAAATTTACCTTTTTTTTTTTAATGTTTATTTTTGAGAGACAGAGTACGAGTGGGGGAGGGGCAGAGAGAGAGGGAGACACAGAATCGGAAGCAGGCTCCAGGCTCTGAGCTGTCAGCACAGAGCCCAATGTGGGACTTGAATCCATGAACCTCGAGATCATGACCTGAGCTGAAGTTGGACGTTTAACTGACTGAGCCATCCAGGTGCCCCTGAAATTTGCTTTTTGAGAAATAACAGAGGGCATTTTATTTTATTTTTTTTTTTTAAGTTTATTTATTTTGAGAGAGACCTTGAGCTGAGGAGATGTAGAGAGAGGGGGAGAGAAAGAATCCCAAGCAGGCTCTACACTGTGAGTGCGGAGCCTGATGTGGGGCTCAAACTCATGAACTGTGAGATTATGACCTGAGCCAAAGTCAAGAGTCAGGTGCTTAACCAGCTGAGCCACCCAGGTGCCCTGCATTTTATTATTTTGGTGGTATTCATCTTATTTGCCCGGATAAAGGAATATGGAAATTAATTTCAGAAGTGTATTATGGGAGTGTTTGTGTAACTGTTCTGAAACCTTTAGATTCCAACATAACTGGAATCTAAACTGTTTAGGAAGCATGCTTTCTCCTCAATGTTGCCTTCAGAAAAATTTTCCTAGTGGAAGCTACACTTTATAATGTTACTCTTTTCTCTTTTTTAACTTTTTTTTTTTTTTTTTTTTTTTTTTTTGAGAGTATGAGAGAGAGAGGGGAAGGGAGCTCAAGCTGGGGACGGATAGAGAGAGAGAATCTTAAGCAAGCTCCAAGCCCAGTGCAAAGCCTGACATGGGGCTTCATCCCTCGACCATGAGATCATGACCTGAGCCCAAATCAAGAGTCAGGCGCTTAACCAACTGAACCACCCAGGCACCTTTATAATGTCACTCCTTAAGCCAAGATCTAATCAGTCATAAAAATCCCTTGTATTGAGTCTCCTTTGAAAGCTATTTTTGTACACTTGAGGAAATTATGGAAAGATTTTCAAAATTATGCTAAAATCAGAGGAAGGGAACATTGTAAAGCAAAAAGCCTTGTGAGGTTTTTTTGGTTTTTGTTTTTTTTTTTTTTTTTTTAGTTAGCTCATATGTATAGAGTTTTTAATTCCAGATATAATTTCCTTCTATTTTTGAAATGTCATCAACAAAGCTTAAAAAAAAAAAAAAAAGTGATGTTTCCAACTCCTCTGTCAGAAAGGTCCAGAGCACATGGGGGAAAGACCCAGAGAAACTTGTCAGGCCAGCCT